>NC_089656.1:16585714-17193571 GCF_037042795.1 Molothrus aeneus | reverse complement strand
TTTTTTTTTTAGACCACTGATTACTTCCTGCTCTTAAGGCAAAAAAGACTATGATAATTTACCAAGGACATTGGACAAGACCCAGAACTTTTACTGGGGAAAATGGTGGAGTGTCTGCAAGCATCCATTGGAGGTCTCCTAGGAAAAAAGTGGGCTGCCAACTCTGCAGATTTTTTTTTTTGCATAGTAAATCCAAATTCTCAGGTTCTAAATAAATATGAAGCTCATTCCACTGAATGACAGGGATGGAAAAGTAATCACTGCTAGAAAGGGAAAAGATAAAATTCTGTCGCTCTATGGTGCCTTTTAGGAGAGGATTTTACTCATGTTAATGAGGCCCTGTAACATAATAGCAATATTGAATTTCTTATGGAGGATGGATTCAGGATTTCCAGAGATGTGTGGCAGAAAGTCAGAGTGCTGAGGGCAAAAGTGGAGCTTGGGTAGCAGTTCGGCAGCCCAGACTTGTGGTCTTTTAAACCAGCCATTAAATCACCATGATTTAAGGGAAGGAAAAGAGCAGCTCCCTGAGGCTCCATGGCAGTGCTGTGCATTCCAGCCTCCCCTCTGCTCTGGCAAAAGGAGTGGGGAAGAGACCATGGCTGTTCAACCTCACTCTAATTAATCTTCTGAAGGGGCTGAGAAGTCCTACCTGGTTTAGGATCTCTGCTCTGCAGCACATCAGGAGCAGGCAGCACCATGCAGGACAGGCACCAGAATTAACACTGGGAATTGCCACCAGACAGCCACCAGCATTAACAATGGGAATTACCACCAATCACCAGAATTAACACTGGGAATTAACACCAGACAGTCTCCAGAATTAACACACAGAGGAAAGAAGTGCTGGGCTGGCTGGGGTGAGGTCCTTCTGGCACAAACCAGTGCCAAAGGGGATGGAGGCTGCAGATCCCAGCACTTCCAAAAGCTCCAGTCCTTTGCACTCCTCTGAGCTGGGCTGATTTGTTTACAGCAACATCTTCATTTCAGGATGGTATATTAACAGTTTATTTGATTTTCCCTTTCCCAAAGCACAGTTAGCTGAGGGACACTGCAAAGTGTAATTGCTCGTGCCAATATCTCTTTAGCCTGCAGATTTCACTCACACAGCTCATTCCTCCTCCCCAGCTGACAGTGCCAGGATGCTCTTGCTGCACTCTACAAACAGTGTGAGCCTAATTATGGAATTTTTTTCAGACTGGATCTTAGCGAGTTTAAGTGAAAAACAAAATATTTGGTTTCTACAAATTAATGAAGACAACAGAGCACACATCCGTTGTACGTCAATTAGCAACATATGGTGAAAGGCTTGCAAAATAATCAAATGATCTAACAATAAAGAAATGATAATAATGTAGCAATTTCTCCCTCTTAGTAGCTAAATATGTTACATGATGCTTCTTTCACAGATTTTCCAAGCAGATTGTGGAACACCTGCAAGCACGTAAGTACTGCTTTATCAGGACAAGCAGCAGAGAGATTTTCTATATAAACCACTGTAGTTTGATTTCTTTTGGACAGTTAGAACTGTATTTAGGGAAAAAATAGAGATGTCAGCTTCAGGGGGTTTGGTACGGGTTTTTTTATTTAATTAGGTTTTGGGGGTTTGGCTTTTAATAAGGTTTTATCAAGAAACGATAGAGGAGACAGTAGAATGTTTCCTTATAAACTTAAAACTTTCCACCTACTTTTTTTTTTTTTTGTGCACCAACCAAACACAAAGCATCGAAGGAAAATGGGAAGGAGCTGGGATGTACTTCCCTGTTGCAGCCCCTCTGCTCTTGCAAGCAAGCTCTGCTTCCCAGGAAATGTGCACCTCTTTCAAGTTCTCACTTCTGAACCTGGCTCCTGAGCCCAAAAGAGGCAAACTTTTTCACTAACACTTCTGAAAATCTGGCCATTTATTTAAATGGGAAAAATAAATTAGGACTTGTATTGAGATCTGGCTTAAAAGCCTTGCATAGCTTTGTTAGATGAAACCTTTATGAGGCTCACACTACAAGCTATCTGCAGAAAAAAATCTCCCTGTTACTACAGATAGCTGTGCTCCTTGGAGATAATATATGTACATCCTCAGATCCTGATTTTCTGAGGTTATAAATCCACCACTCCGAAGCACAGCAGCAAATCCAGTACTTGAAAACACACTTTACTGTTGATGATGATGAAAAATTGTATTCACTGTCCTCAGCAGCAGAATTGCTGCTTGATCCAGTTAGCCCACATGCCTCAATTGTAAAGTGAGTTTATTTGCCTGCAGAAAAACCTGCAGGAGGATGCCAAGGGACTGAGCAGAAGGACAGCTGGGGATTACTGGGCCATGGAGATCAGGAGGAAGAGAAGTGGAGTAGAAAAGAAGGATGGGCGTGCAAATGGCCATCTTTAGCTGTATTTTTGTGACAGCTCATGACATGGGGATAAATAGGGGGGAGGAGTCACCAGGTAGTGCACGAAACCACAAAGCATGAATACAATAATGGAAGTTTTACATCTAAACTTTTCAAGGTCTTAAAAGGAAAGAAAAAGGTCGCAGGGAGGGGCAGCACTGCCATAAATAAAGCTAAAGGTGTCTCTTGCCCCCAGCCCCAGAACTGCACATCTCACCATGCCTCTCCTCTCCAGCCATGCCCTCAGCTGTCAGATCAGGGCCCTCCTCTGTCCTTGAGCTGGATCCCACTTGGCAGGGGCAAGACAGGAGCTTAGAGGAACCCAGGGTATTCCCAAAAGGAGGCAAGGAAAGCAGAAGAGGAAGTGTAGTGCAAGAAAACAATAGAAAAACTCAGCATCCTGGAAAAGAATCAGATTATAAAAAAAATAAAGTGATAAACCAACTGTTCTTCTTTGGGGTCAGTCATAAGAAGCTGTGGGATGAAGCTGAGGTAACCTGGAATGGAAAATACTAACTTCAGTTATGATTTCTATAAAATCTATATGATTTTATATATGAATTCTATAAAATTATAGAAAAATATATAAATTATTTTTGAATTTATAAAATTCATATATAAATAATATATGAATTTTATATATATAAAATTCATATATAAAATCATGATTTTATATATGAATTCTATAAAATTAATAGACATTCTCTATTATATGGGCATTATCTCCTCTTCTTTCATATTCATGGACAGATTCCAAGGTGAGGCAGAGCAAGTGATGATCCAGCCACTGAAGTACAACATGGTTCAGACCTTAAATTCCAAAGGAGGCAGGAAATGTGGAACCAGAGGAATGGCCCAGAAAGAAGAGGTGGAGGAGAAGAAGGGGTGGTGCCACAAAGCCTCTGACCTGGTCTCCAGGGGTGGCCACCACGAGGCAGCTCCACATGGGCAGCAAAGTTCAACATCTGGGAGCAGAAGGGACTTCAGGATCAATGGCAACATGAGCAGGGTCACTGTGGCACCAGTGAGCTGCTTGTGGCGCACAGAAATCCATCACAGAACTGCTCCTGAGTTGAGAGAAAGCCAGCCAGCCATCCCTGCTGCTCAAGGTCAAGTCCAGATGGGGAATATAATGCTGTCCTTGACCACACAGCAGAAGGAAAAATTCCTTTGGTGCCTTGTCACAGAGTTCAACCATTTCCAATCAGTAATCATGGTGCAAAATCATGCCTGGTTTGTGTTGTGAGGAGTGAGCCCAAGTGGATTTTTTTGGCCTATGCATTGAAAACTAAGCTGAAAACAGCTCGTTTATATAGGCCACTGATTACTTATTTAATTATAACTTCCACTCTCCCCATACATTGATAAAGAGATCTTTAACTGGTACCAATAGCATAAAGCAAATCTTCTGGATTCTTTCAGCTCATACAAGAGATTAAACATTCCTCTTTAAGCATTGTGATTTCTCTCTTCTTTCTTGTAGAGTCAGAAATAAAAATTTAGTTTCCTCTTTGTTGTACCATGAAATCTCCCTTTTCTAATGAGTGTATGAACCAGTCATTTTGCTCTTAATAGGCCACTTACTGAATTTGATGGAGGAGATAATTAAATGTGACAGATATTCGTATGCATCTATCTTAAAACTAGCACTCAAAGATTATAAAAGCCATAACATTCTCTTAATGAAATATGGCTGAACATGAGGAAAACACATTTCAATGTGTCTGAAAACAACTGCAAAATTTAGAGATAAACACTGTTAACACTTGATAAGCCTGCACGGTTTTGATGTGTACCACAGACATAATAGCAGCAAACAAATACCCTTTTTGAAGTAGATGAAAGCTGGAGATAAATTTGTTTGACTTCCAAACAAGAGGGAATGAGTATGAAAGTCCAAGAGAATATACACAATATAACTACTGAAGCAAGAAAGAGGCTTTTTATAACTTGTAAAGAAAATGCCAAGGAAAATTCATTTAAATAAAGCTTTTCAGAACTTCAGCACTGAATTTCAGTGGCCATTAGTCAAGCCCTGTATTCCTGGGTGGTGTTAAAAGCCTGGACTATGGTAAACTATATTGGGAAACCAACTGGATCGATAACTCCAGGGATTTTCTCCATTCAATCTCAGCCCTGCTCTGTTCACCTAGCTGGGTTCCTGGCACTTAAATTTAGTCCATTTAGCTAAGGGACAAGAAGATGTCATGGAAGGTGGAGAAATAATTGTAACAGCATTTAGAAACCTGGAAAATGGGATGATTCTTAGGGCTTGTGGCACGACAGATGCAGCCAGGAAACCACTGGTGTGCAGCTGGGACCCAAAGCCAGTGCAGTGGGAAGGAGCAGCAGGGCAGGGCAGAGCTCCTCACTTGGCAGAGCTCCATTTGTGCAGTAGCTGCTCTGGGAAGGTTTAAGCAGTTAAAGCTTTGTGACAGGTGAAAGATACCAGAAAAGAGTAATTTGAAAAAAGAGAAGGTCAGTGAAGGGGATGTAAAGAGGAAGGCTACAGTGTGGCAGCAGGAAGGGAGACACTTGGTCACCTCACTGCCACTCTCAGACATGGAAAACATGGCCCTCAAGCTATGGCTCCACATCAGGGTGATGCTGTGAGATCATTCGAGCCCCCAGTCCAAGGCTGATAATGGGTTTCCACTTTAAAATTTCTATTCTTTGAAAGGTACATGCTTGCCCTCCTGTGGGGAAGGATCTGGTTCATGTATTGCTAAGATTGTTGTTCTGTCCAGCTGCATTTCATGTTGTTGTGGTTTGACAGCCTGAATTTGGAAACCATGCAAGGATCCAAATGATCTGACAGGGAATAACCTCCTCTTCCTGCTTAGGCACAATTCTCTCTCAGATACCTGCAAAATCACTACCCACCCCTTAAATTTATTTACAAGGGATCCCTTGTTTACATAGTATTTAGACCTAAAAGTATCAGGGAGAAATAAAATGTCATTTCAGGGCTATAAAACCTCTTCCTAGCACAGATAAACTCTCCTGTTCCTCCCCTGCCTGTCAGGATATTGCTCCTTTTAGGAACCTTTCTTGGGCTAAATGATTTGATGAGCAGCTTCCAGTGGAGAAATGTACTCATCCCACAGTTTGGTATCAAGAGCCAGACATGAGGTTTCAAGGCAGTGCTGGAGCTGTGTCATACAAGTGGTTGGGCCATGGCCCCTGAGATGATTAGTGCCATTAGAACCCAAAACTTGGCCTCCTAAACAGAAAGAGGCTTTTTGGAGCTTGTGCCTGGTGGTTGCAGGCTTTATTCCAGGAACAGAGTTCACAGAGTTGAGTGAGATGCCTGAATTCCCTCTGGGCTGAAGGGAGAGGATTAAGTGCCTCAGAATGAGATTCAAAGTGGGCAGTGAGTAAATCAGGGAACACTTAAGCCTGCCTTAGGAAATACTAAAGAGAGGGGTGTATTTGAAATCCTCCACAGATCCACGGTTTAGCACTGAGCCACATCCATGAGATAGGAGGTGCTGTGAAAATGGGATTCAGAGCCTTGACCCTATTCCAGAACCAATTTGTCAACTTTGAGTAAAAGACTTCTTGCTGTTAATGCCAAGGTTAGAAGGCAGATGGGGCAGGAAGTGGAGGCTGTAACCACAGTCTACTTTTAGAGCAGCAAAAACCTGTGCCTGAGTTCCTCCATGAGTTCGAGAGGCAAAACCACATCCTTTCCTTTCCAGAAGGACACACATAAATCTCAGGAAACACTTTCTCAATTTGGAGTAAAAGAGCAGCAGGCTGGAGATGGGGAAGGGACACCAGGTGAGGGGTGGGAGACAAAAAGAGCATCACAATCCCTTCCCCACAGACCTGCCAAGCGAGGAGCCTCCGCTGCCTGCAAGGACACAGAGCTCTGTGCTTCACTCACCTCTGTCATGTAAGAGGAATACAGCAGGTGTAAAGGTAAGAGGAAACTGTTCTTTGATCATGAACAAAATTTATTTCAGGCCACATGAGAGGAGAGAGGCCATGGGGCAAGAGAGAAGGTGGTGGAGAGGAGCCAGCCATGGCAGCTGCAGGCAAATGCGCTCTCGTTACCAAGCTCTCATCTCATACTGGGAAAGCCTTTGGATGAAACACTTAAAAGAGCAGCCTCTAGCTATTAGCTGAAGATTTTATTAATTTCCATGTATGTGCCCTTGCAGAAGGTTGAATTTCTTCCCATCTCCTTCAGCCCCAGCATCCTCCAGCCCCTTTCCTACGTCTCGTGTTGGCAGCACTTTCCAACGTGTGTCTCTAGGGAATATAATCCACACACTTCTCCTCCTTGTGTCTGTATCATTAATAGGAAAATTCAGCAGGACCCGTGGCAGGCATGATTTTTAGCCTCCCTCCTCCTCTTGTGTCTGCTTTTATTCAGACAAATCAGCAGCACTTCAAAGCTCCCCATTTTCCCAGCATCCAGCACCCCTTATCCCACCTGCTTCTGAGACACTGGAATAAATCAGATCCCCTGCATTCCTCACATTACTCAATCTGTTGCTTTTGGGGACTTGCTTTCAAACAAAATACCAGGATAGTTTGGCATGGGCTATTTTTAGCAAAGTTTAGTTGCATTTTCTGTTTCTCACTCAACAAAATGGTTTTTCCACCCTGATTAGCTCTGAACCTCACGCAGAGGCTGTGCCAGTAATGGGGAAGCTTTGGGGTCAGCTGTGACAAAGACATATATTTTATAAGCATCATAATTATTTCTCCTTGGTAGCAACCCAAATTACCCTGAATAGCAAACCTGACTGAACAACCAATGGTTTGCTGTGCTGGCTTAAATAAAAGTATCTCCTGTTTCTTCCATGGTATTTTATTTATTTTTTTTTTTGCTTTCCTCCAGTCACACTGGACTTGTCCAGGTTTGAGCAGTAAATTACCAGACCTGCCGTTTGTTTTGCCATTTCCCTCAGAAGTCTGGGATGAAAAATACCTAATTTCCCACCCATGGATGCATTAAGTTTTTTTCTTTAAAGGAATCTTAAAAATGGAAACAAACAGTAATGGGCAAGAATAAGGCTTCTTGGTGTTGTTGAGTGAAGGGATTTTTTTCCTTTCAACATGCTGATATGAGGAGGTTAATGTGTCATTATAAAAGAAACGTGGCACTTTGCTGTTCTCTCATGGAATACATTACTTAAATTCTCTCTATGAATTTACATCTTTTTCCTGAGATGTAGTTTGGCACTTAGTAGGAAATGAATCTTAAATATTTTGAAAGTGCAATTTAACATCTCAGCAAAACCCTGAATTGTGAATTGTGCTTTATAGGAATTTTAAAGGCTAACTGAAGCTGACTTTAAAAAGAATAGGGAATTACATTTTTAGATGGTGCTTCAGCTGCAGAGGATTCTCCCATAGGTTTTAGATACCTTATTTATCCAGTTGTAAACTTGGGATATCCTTTTTATATTTTTTTAGGGTGATTTTTATTTTGAATGACTTTTCAGTCTTTGTGTAAATATCATATATACATATATATATATATATATATATATATATATATATATATATGTAAAAAAGTTATATGCAACCAAAAAATTGCTTTTTAATGAAACACTTATTTCCATTTCTCCGGGGTTTTTTTTTTGGTGTTTCTCAGGATTATGTCTATTTTTGCTTTTTTCTTTTCTTGAAACAAGACTGCCCAAATTAAGCACCCCATTTATAAGGTTACTGAGAGCTTCGTTCTCATCTTTCATAGTCTCACCCCTGCGTTGGTCTGTGTTTGCTGACTCAGGAAGTTTTCCTTTCCAGGATGGCTACACCTGTATTTATTTCTTCTAATCAGGCTGAGTCAAACATATGCTCCCTTCTGCTGGAGCTCTCTCCTCTCTAAAATTGTTTTGGCTGAGGCTTTATTAGGTTGTTAGATCTATGCTGCTTGCCCTCTTGCTCAAATCTGCTTTTGGGCTTTTGTTTTTTATGCTTGTCTCCCATCAGTCCTTTTAAAATGAGTAACTGTCAGAGCTATGAGATTTATTTTTATTCTTGCCATCAGTTTCTGCTAACAGAACGACCTATTCCACTGCATGCTCCTGTGCCTGGCTTTCTTTTCTTTCCCTTCATGAAAAATAAGTGCTCACAAAGAAGTTTGGACATTTGGCACTGGGAGCAAGAGGCAAGTTGGGGATCCAAGAGTCCCCAGAACAGAAGAGGAGACACGTCCAAAAGGATTGAATTTCAGCTGCAGGCTGATCTGTGAGGCTATTCTGCAGCTAAAGAAACAAAAGAAAACCTGGGGGTGGAGGGAAATGAAAGCAGTGGAGAGGGCAAGAGAAGTCTTTGTGTTTGGAATAGAGTTTTAAGCTTAATTTAAATCATAATTGGAAGCAGGATGCAGTGGGGAAAATCAGACAATGAGAATACAGCAAAACAAAAGACTGACCAGGCTGAGTGTGAAGAGATGTGAACAAGTTCTTTTAAAAATCAAAGGCAGAGCTGGTGTAAGCTTGAAAAATCCTCTTCTTTACATTCTGGTAGTTTAAAAAATTCTGTTCAAAATCAGAACAAAACCAATGAGCATATGACAATTTCCATCTGAAGAAATAATTCTGAAAAATCAAAAAGCTGTGTTATTTTGGTGTTTCAGGGCAGCAGGGAGCAGCCAGGCTGTGGGGAGCAATCTGGGCTGGCAGATGAGGGGTAGACCCCAAAATCTGACATGGCTGGGCTGAGTCAATGCAAATCTGTTTGTACTTATCTGCAGGTGCATATTTTTTAGATAAAAGTTACATCCCCATCATGCAAAAGGTAATATTGTATGGAGAGAGAAGACAGCAGTAGGTATTAAAATAGACATTTTCTTTTCAACATGCAGTATTCCTCTAAGTTTTCTCTTGGATTTTTTCATTTTTTTAATGAAAATTTGGACCCAGATATTTTCAGAAAAAAATTAAGCAGCCAGTGGAAACACAGGGAGCACATGTGATGTACGTCTGTGGAGACTTGTGACAACTTGTTGTGCTCCCAAGGACTGGGGTCTTTACACTTACCAACAGATAAACTCTGATGGTCACCTGATATTTTCTTTTAAGCCCCTAGCCAATTGTGTTTTTTATTTTTATTTATCTCCTTCTGGTACAAATAATGAAGATAAAATTGATAAAGAGCGTGCACAACAGCACAAAGAATCTATTCTCTAAAGTGATTCTAAATGTGTGGTATGGAGAAAATCACCTACAATGATCTAATGAACCTAAAATCTGTCAATGTATTAAACTGTGCACAGCAGAAAACTCAACACCCAGCACCTGTTTGTGTGACCTCTTATGTAAAAGTATCCCTGTTAATGGACAGCATTCCCAAATGGGAAACATTGTTAGCAATGCAGGAAATTCCATTCTGAAACTGGTCACGTTATATTGTACAATATATAACAATAGCAGCAACCAGAAGAGCCATTTTATCCCATGTTTTGACAGAGGTTTAATTCACAGCTGATTTATAACATGACCATGAAGACCTGAAAGTCCATGCACTGAGTATCAGCCTGGGGAGAACTTCACTTTTAATACTTTACATTAAATATAGTTTATTGTTGGCCCATTCTAAAGGGATGGAGCAGCAAGGACAAAATAAAACAAAAGTTGGTGTCTTTTGGCAGTTTTGTGGCAGTTCTGAGCATCTTCTGAGCAGGAAGCACAAATTATATCTACTGACAAGCTGAACTATTGTAAAATATAAATGAAGTGAGGAAAGTTTTGGTCCTGGCGTTGCCTTTCTTTGGTTTTCAAGGATTTTTTTTTTTAAGGATTTACAGTTTAAACCCTATGAGTAGTGCTTATGCCTCTTTTGAAGCTTGAAATGTGTCAGCTGAAGCCAGGCAATAATTTTTAAAGCAATCTCACTGCTGCTGTACCTCTCCACCCCTTCCTCCCCAAGAATCCAGGTGCTGGCATCAGGCTGAGCTGCACCTTGGCAGCATCCTCAGTGCCTCGGGCTCCCCCAGCACCTGGGGGAGGTCAGGAATACTGTGAGCATGCCAAGGCAGCGCATATTGCATCTGGGAAACCCCCAGGAATTCAACCCTGCTGGGAGGGCCCTCTGCACCCCCTCTGATGTCCCTCTCCCTCCAGCTGGTGGCAGGGAGGGCAGGATAATGGATAATTTTCATCCAGGTGATCTGGAGAAAGTGAGGGAGGCAGCACTGTGTGCCTCATGCCTGGCATTGCTGCACTCCCTTCACTCTCATTAGCAGCAAAAGCTTGGAGGAGTTAAAGCCCTCCAGAACAATCAACACCATTTACATCCCTGGCAACCCGGGGGGCTCTGATTTTTATATTTATGGCCAACTGTTTAAAGTCCATCCCTGGTTTGGTTTTAGTACCTGACCATGGCTTGATTGCCCATTACTGAGGCAATCACTGAGTTCTTTGATTCAGTGAGCAGCACGGGTTAGGGGATGAAGAAATTCCTTTTGACAATTAGTTGTGAAGTGTCTCCACGTTAAATGCTTGCTTCTAAAGTAAATTTATAATCCTTATTCTTTAGCCACTGCAAAAGAGACTTCTACAGGTTCTTTCCATTAATTGCTATTTTTCATTTCTAGATGTAGACCTCAGCATTTTGAGCACAGCTTATGAAAGCCCAAGGAATGGATATGCATGGATGACTAATCCCAGGAAACCTGCAATCCACGGGAGTGCTATCAGTAAATACAAATTTGGCAGCCCCTTAGTGCCAGCAAAACGCTGCTGTTGTACCCTCCAGGCATGGTGATGAGAAAACTGGAGAATCACAGCTCCAAAAACTAACACAGAGGAGCTCCAGCAGCATGGAAGGGTTTGGCACTGGCCTGTGTGAGATTCCAGCACAGATCACACCCTGTGTGTGTAGGGGGATAGAATATAAGAAAACAAAGATAGTTTAGAAAGTAATCTTGCCCCTAAGGAGTTGCAGCTGGGCCAATTATCAAAGATTAGGAACAGGCCTGACTTTACAGGCTACAGCTGTACCCAATGAGAAGAAGAGTGCAATAAAAGAGTGGGGTGGCTGGGAGAGAAAAAAAGGGAGCTGGAGTCCGTTGGCTGCTTTGGGAAGAAGAAAGAGTCAGTGCTCTGAGGAGCTGCCCGTGAGAAACACCAAGCAGCTATGAAACTTTTGTGATACGGAGACAACAGTAGGGATCCCCTGTGATAAGGTGACAACATGTGTGCACAGTGTAGTGGGAGCTGCAGGGAGGATCCCAAGCCCTGAATTTCAGCTCTTTGCCTCTTGCCACTGATAAAAAGGGATCAGCTGAGAGAGAGGATTTAGTTTTAACAACATCGTGGTCACAACAGTGTAGCTGGTAAAGGAAGAGAAAGCTCCTGTTATTTGCAGAGCCCTGACTCCAAGTTGCAGCTCTGCCTTGGTTTACTCAGGATTGTTCCATTTTTCTCCCCAGAGCCAAGTGGTAAAAGGAGGAGCCCCTGCTGCCCTTAGCAAAGTCCCTTTCAGTGGGTGAAAGGCAGCACTGCCCCTTTCTGAGCAATAACTTGGAGCTGGAGCACCCTGCTGGAAAGCAAAGATCCCTCTTCCCCCTGTACTGGCTTTGGGGATTCAAGGTGGTGAAGGGAGGTGATGTGTCCCAATTATTTCTGCATTTCATGTGTCATCTGCAGAAACAAGGAGTTCCCCCTGAGGCAGGGACAGGTGTCTGGCAGCCTGGAGCAGGGGGAGAGCATCATAGATTTGGCACTTGGCTGCATGACCAAAAAGTGGCTTCTCACTTCTGCTTGTGTTTTACTCTCTGAAAGCTGTGTGGAAGTTAGAGCTGCCTGGGTAACCTGTGATATTCTCACTGTAGCTTGAAATTCATCTAAATGTTGACTCTTTCAGAGGAGCTTTGATGGAGAAAGGCAGTACCTTGGACAAGAGTGTTTGCACTAAACCCCTTGAAGATCAATGAGCCAGAATGATCAGACAGTTCCAGTTACTTTTGGGGACTGCATTTATCTTACAAGCTTAAAATTTGGTCTTCATACATTATTCAAAGTCCAGATGTACCTAGCCTTTATGCATTTCTTCTTGCCCATAAAGTCTGTTCATTGCTTTTATTGCCACTGTAATAGTAAAGTGCCCTATTTAATATGCACAGTACAGCCACCAAGGCTGTACTTACTAAGCAAATGTTTTGGATCAAGTCAGTTTGGCATAAAACAGATTCTGATGATTCCAAATGCAAACCATTCTCCTGCAGGAGCTCCCAGGAGCTGGGAAATGCTCTATTGCATGAGACACAGGCACCTTGTAACCCTGGGAAAACATTTCTGCAGTGTTGTTCCTCTCCATGTTGCAGCAAGGCTTTTCCTCTAACTTAATACACCTAAAATGCACTGTCAGGATGTGTATACACACAGCACAGGGCTGTGTGATTTTTTTTCCTTCTGCTTGTTTGCTCTGTTGGATCAAAGCTTTTGGGAAAATATATAAAAGTTATTAGCCTACATAGGCATATGATGCATTAATGTGTATGTTTACATACATAAATGCACATATATTTATACACACATGCACATATTTTACTTAGTATTCAATGCCACCAATCCACATTTATGAGCTGTGAGGTTTTCCCAAATCTGGTCCACTAGGGTAGGCAGGCAAGGAAGACATGACCCATTAAAGAGGCCACTGAATTTCTGTGCTATAATTCCGGCTGTGTTTTATTCATTTGCTGTTATTGTGCAATGGTTCTTCTTTGTGCTTTCTTTGTTTTCCCCCTGCAGCTTCTTTATTTGCCAACACTGGGGAATTGTGCTTTTATGAGGTGTTTACAATGCTTGCTTTAAGGCACATATTTAAGTACCTGAAACACTTTGAGTTTGTGATGTTTGAGTTAAACATAGTATTGCTCTGCCTTGTACAACATGTAAATATCTATGGCATAAGCATTTTAAAGCACTCAGAGCTGAAGTTCTCTCATTCCCCCAAACATGTGTTGTTTTCAATACAAGTAGATTAGGATTAAGTATAAAATGGCTGAATAAATGAGCATAGGGAAGCAAAAATCCCCTTCTCCCAAGGCATCAGTTTAAGTCTGCCTAGGGAGCCTTAAATGTCCAGGTGGGCTGAGTTCAGGTGCTGTGCTGTGTTGGGTGATGTCTGGGTGGGGTGTGAGCAAGAGGCTTCACACAATTCCTCACTCTTCGTTAATTCTGTGCGCCTCCACCGAGCCGAGAGAACTTCACCATTCCTGATGAAAGTTGAGATGAGTGCACTGGAAACTGTGAAAGGCTGAAATAGGAGGTAGCAGGGCCGTGTCAGCTGAGGTGTGTTTTGTTCTGCTGATCTCTGGCTGCTGGAGTCTGCAGAGGGGAGGGAGCTTTTATGCTGAACGAGCATGGCAGGGTCACACAGGACTCCGTGCACCTCAGGGACAAAGTTTCAGAAAAGAGTTTCAGTCTTTCATCAACAGTCTCTGCAGCTGAAAACCAAACAAAATTGTTTAAAGATCTCCAACCATAGATGCCACATAGATGGTTGTCTTGTGGGAGCAGGGTGGTTGTTAGACCATTACCAGTGTAAGCTTATTGACCACAAAGTTGTGGAGACAATAAGCAGGGAAAATGCAGGAGTAAAAATTAAAAACCTTTGGAAAAAGCCTCTGTGAATGTGTAGGTTCTTGGAGGATGTTTCCCACCTCTCTATTGATCTGTTGCTGAAAGTCACAATGACCATCCTGCTCAAAAGAAAGGGATTGCTTCCCTCAGAATGTGTGGTAGACAAAGATTGAAATCATTGCTCCTTAACAACACCAAAATCCATCCTCAGCTCTGCTGCATGCAGAGATCTGACAGCCCTGCATGGGAAGGGTGCAACCCCAGCTAATTGCTGCTGTCTGCTTTATGAAGGTATTATCTACATGTCAGGCTCCATTTCCCTTAAGGGCCCTGCTTTGCCTCTGAGCAGGGTTGGATGCAGCACAGAGGGAGCTCAGCCCCTGGGAGGGCATGGGAGCCTTCCAGGAGACACCCAGCGTGTGGGAGCCCCACCACCAGCACTTCCCACCCTGCTCCTCACCAGGCTGGGCTGTATTTATAGCAGCAGGGCTCTGTTCTGTGGTTGGTGCATTCTGCTGAGAATTACTTAGGCAGAGGAATGAGCTCCTGCCTCTGACTGGCATCAGAGCTCTGTTCCGGCTCCAGGAGGCCAAAAACCCATTCGAAAAACCATCAGGACTTCATTATTTATTAAAGCTGGAAAAACAACTTGCCCAAGTCATAAATACATGGGTAGCATCGGTTAATCCTGCAAAGGCAGCGCTCTTATCACAATGACTTCAAGCACAAATAAATTGTTTCTGGGACCAAGAACACATTTACAAATGTGACTGAAGCTCCTGGCAGTATTAAGATGAAGATGCAGTGGGGTTTAGATCATGGAATGAGTGATGCTGAGGATAGTCCTGAAATAGGCCCTTTTGTTAATGCCCAGAATGCTTGATAGAAGTAGTGTGGCCCAGATTTAACCAGGAATGAATAAAAACCAAAACAAAGTGTGTGTGTATGTGGTAGTGAAGTATTACATTAAATGAGCTGAGCACATCCTTTGTGGGGTTGTGCAGCCACTTTGGGGGATTGTTTTCCTAGCTCTGGTTTAGACATTATTCACCCTCTAGAAATTGGGAGGCTGAATTCCTTTCTGTTCTGCATGGAACTATGTCTGTTTGCTGCTGTGCAGACCCAGCAACAACGTCACTGGGTAAGAGCAGGGATTAAGATGACGCAAAACCAGGATTGTTCCTCTAAAACTAAGGCAGTGCCCTTCTGTGTGCAGTGGGCAAGTGTTCTTGTGTCACCTTGCTGCTACTTGCACTGATCTCACTGTTTGATGGATTACTACCTGTCTGCCATATGCTGCAAAAGAGTGAGAAACCCCAGTTTGTATAAATTCAAGTTTGATTGCTTCTCGTGCCAGTGGCCTTGTTTATTTTACTTCTAAGGGATGAAGGTCTGGAAAGGGGCTGAAGGCAGGTTTCAAATCCTTTTGAAAAATGCCTAATCTGCATCTATTCTTTTAGATCACACTCTAATCCCTTTGACTGTTGTGATTGCAGCAGACTTCAGAAGGTTTTCCACCAATTATATTCTTATTTCTGGATGTCATTGGTGGAGCTTAGAAGGGTGCTTTCTTGTCTTCCTCTCTTCCCACAATAAAGCAGCTGCACAGAAAACAGATGGCATAGAGTCAATCCAGTTGAAATTAATGGAGTCAGGCTCTCCACACAAATCTCTGCAATGAAAAAGGAGAGATTTTTTTTTTTTTAGTGCATTGCGTACAAGATGTATGTTGTTTGTAAAGGAATTTAGTTCACGTAAGGGATAAAAAGCTGTAACCAGTGAAGGGGAAAGCCTGCTTTTTAAATCAAAACTCAACTACAAGTACACAGGAGCAGTCACACTGTCTCAGTGGATGCCTTCACGTTTGGAGCTGAAGGATGGAAGAATATTTGTATTCTGGCAAAGTTATGTTTAAACCATAACTGTGCATGCATTGTTACAACATGCAGCCAAATTTTACATGCAGATTAATCAACAAAGTTATGACTGGACTCATTTGAACCCACATAAACCCCTAACACTGCAAATTATCCTTAAACCACTGATCAAAAGTCAGTGTGTGCCTTCATGAATAGGCATTTGTGCATCGGTGTTTATAGTCTCTGTCCATAAAAATCGGGTTGCACGGGGGAGCAGATTTACAAAGGTCTTTTCACGCCTACCAGGAATTTCAAAAACACTTAAGCAATTAGGCTCTGAATACCTTTATGGCTGGTACAAATTAGGTGACTAACTTATGCAGGTGCTTTGGTGAATCCCACTAGGCTCATCTATGCATAAACAGCTTCCTAAACAATGCTGATATGTTTGCTCCGTGGTCCTTAAACCTTTCGGTGACATATTTTGTTCCTTCCTCTGAGTAATAGAATTGTCTCCTTGCTGTGAGTAATCCACTTGTCAGGAGCTAATGCTGCATCTCACAGCTGCTCCGTGCAGGTGGGGTCATGGCTGGTGTCGAGCCAAGCCAGTTAATTCTCCTCCTCCTCCTCCTCCTCTTGCTGCTGCTTGGGAAAAATCCAGAAGTGCATTGCACGTCTGCTGGAGCACACCTGTGCCTGGCACCTGGGAATTGCAGCCTGGATTTCCAAGGATGGATCAGTAAATCAGTGCAGGGCTGGAGGGTGTGTGCTGGTTCTGTACCAGTTCTGTACAGTGCTGGGGAGATGTGTTAGAGACTCCTCTCTGCACGAATGTGTCACAGTCTGGATGTAGTAAATATATCTGTGTTGGGGCTGGAGTCTCACACTGTTGTGATGAGACAAAATGACAAGTGTACTCTAAGCAACAATCTTACATCTCTTCAACAGAAATGTAAAAGCTTCTTTTTATTCACGATAATCAGGGATTTGGAAGAAGAAATGGCAGATGTAGCAGGATGAGGGTAAAAAAGCATTTCAAGAGGAATCTCAGATGCTCCTGATTAGCCACGAAATGCAGCAGGTTGTGCACAGAGCTGCCAGAGGATTGCAGCAGAATGCTCCTGCCAGAGGTGTGAGCTCTCCACAAGCTCAGCATCAGGCAAGTCCCCATTCCTGGGGTGACAGAGAGAGCCTGGGACCCCGGGGCAGCAGCCAGGGAGTCACATTTTGGCATTCCAGGGAGCAGGGCCTTGGTGTGTGCTATTTGAGGGCTCAGGCACTGACATTTCTGCTCCTGAGAAACCAGGAACCCCTCGACCATGTCTGGTTAAGTGCTGCCATTTCAGGTGTGAGTGTTGTGTTGGCTGGGGAGGAGGGAGGAAAGGAAAACTTTCTAAAAGTGAGTTTGTTGGCAGAAAAGGGAAAACTGCTCCAGTGGATATTTCACGTGAAGTTTCACAATTGTCAGCCAAACCATCAGGCAGTTTACCCATATGCTTTGCTGTTTGAAATGTTTTATTCTTTTCCACTTCCAGACTGAAACAGCCTTCAGGGATTCATAACATTTACTTAAAAACAGCAAACATTTTCAATTATTTCCACACTGTTCAGAGACCATAATTTACTTAATGCTATGAACAATCACATTTCTCGGGGACTGCTGTGAAATGTCACCTCTAAAGGATGGCTCCCTTGTTGGTAGCAGTAAAAGCCTGGGTTGTAGTTTTCATTTTTTATTTTGATTTAATTTTCAGACAATTCAACTTTCGCACCATGCATGAGTGACTAAATTCATTTCACTTGTCAGGAGAGAAAAATTTTCATAATTAAAATCTAAACCAAGGGTGGCCTTTTGCTTGCTGACCACATATTTTCTTCTCCTGTGGTTGGCTTTTGTTCTGGACAGTGTGGGGTTGGGTTTTGTGGTTTTGTGTCCCTCCCAAGCTGAGGGATTGTTTAGGCTGGAGAAAGGAGGCTCAGAGGAGACTTTGTCACTCTCTACAGTGACCTCAAAGGAGGTTGGAGAGATGTGGGTGTTGGTCCTTTCTCCCAGTAACGAGTGATAGGACGAGAGAAAATGGCCTCAAGCTGCACCAGGGGAGGTTAAGATTGGATATTGGGGAGAATTTCTTCACTGGAAGGGTGGTCAGGCATTGGAACAGGCTGCCCAGGGCAGTGGTGGAATCACCACCCTGGAAGTGGTCAAAAAACAAGGGGATGGGGTGCTCAGGAGCAGAGGTTAGGGGTGGAATTGGCAGTGCTGAGATAATGGTCAGACATGATGATCTCAGAGGTCTTTTCCAACTTTAATGATTCTGTGATTTTATTAACAATAGACAACCTTCAGCAATTTGTCTGAACCTTGGAAGAATTTAAATGAAGGAGCCATGTGGGCCATGGATGAAATCCCTCTCTGCCTACAGCAAGACAATTCACCTTTTTTTTTTTTCCAGACCAGTGCATTAAAAGTTGACATCATATATAATTGAGCTTTTTTATATGCATGAACTCCCTCAGGAGCACCCTGGTGTGAAAAACAGTGTGAACTTGCTTGTCTTTCTGTCTAAAACCAGAAATGCTCCAGCAAGGTCATCCCAACCCCCTCATCCCTCTCTGGCTGATCCCCTGGAGCTGTGAGTGACCATGGCAGGAGCTCTCAGTGTGTTCTGCTGGGAGCTGGCTGTTGCATGGGGGAAAACCTGAATTTCTTTCATGGGAATAATGAATATTTCCCATATTTCATGGGAATAACCTGAATTTTTTTCCTGTGATGAGACAATCTCTGGAGGTGAAGAATCCTGTCCCACCAACCAGCTACTGAGTAAAGACTAATTTAGCTAATTTGGAGTGGCCAGTGCCAAGCTGTAGAGAAATTTGACTGTAAAATGGGAAGGTGGATTGGCTGCCCCCTTGCTTAAACCAACCATTCTGACCAGCTTCTGCTTCTTGGGAAGGGTCCATCACCTCAAAACACCCCTGGAAAAAGTGCCCTGAGCTCTTCTCCCAAAAGCTGGGCTCATTTCCATTAAGAATCCATACGCGATTCCATGAAATGTGCTGGGCATTAAAACCTTATGCAAATAATTATTACAGCTAAGCCGTGGTTTTAATTTCCATTTCAGTGAGGTCAGTTGCATTACATTTTTTGGTTTAGCTGCTGGTGGTATAAATGGCTTGTGCTCCTCTTTGAGGGTGCTGGATTTAAATTAAATATAAAGCTGGGATGTGTGCATCTGCTTTAGGCTCCCAAGCCACTGAGGTGCTCTCTTTAATCAAAATCCATTACCTTTCATGAGATGCGAAGGATTAACCCTTAAGTGGCTCTGGGGACACTGTTCAGTTAAAGTTGCACTGATAAAGTCAGTGCTACACAGTATTTATGCTTTTCTGTTGAGATAAATGGTCCCTGGGAAGCGCTGAACTAAGCAAGCCAACAAGCGTAGAATTTCAGAGGTTAATTGTATTCATGTTCTTTTCCAAACATGGCTTTCAAAGGATTATTTCTCCATTTATTTTTTTTTTAAGCTGGTTAAAACTTTTTAAAATGTTCTATGCATTCTTAATACACCATGGTTCTATTTTTCCTGCTTCCAGGAATGTGCGTTTTAAAGATATGGAATCACAGATGTGAACTCAGTTGTGTTATCAAAAGTTTATCTTTCAGTTAGCTGAGGTTGGGAAAAAAGTGAGAAAATCAAAGGTTTCAGTTGCTACAAAAAGTGAAGGAGAAACCAGTTTTAATTTTAAGCTGTGTAGAGTGCATACTGGAAATGAATTGTACTTTTAATTAAGTTTGTCAGCACGTTATGCATGGCTGAAGCTTAAGGAAATACTATGGAGGTGTGAAAATCTAGGAACAGAGAAATCAGTATTTATCTCTTATGGTCTCGAGGAGAAACATGGTACACGTGAAAAATCAACCACCCTGCAGCACATCAGAGTTATCTAAATAATGGTCTGATTAAAAAGAAAGATTTCCCCAGCAGCCTTCCCTCACTCACATCCATTTTCAGCTGAACTGGGCAGCGGGGGCTGCTGTAGTTAAACCAAAACTTCACTGATGTGGAAAATGAGTTGTTTATTTAGCACAAATGTAACAGCAAATGTACCAACAACCTCACAAATTCAACCAAGAGAATGGATTTACCCCAGCTGGTGGCAATCCAAATATCTGAGCAGCAGAAAAGAAATTAAAAACCCTCTGCTGCATCCTCCTCAGCCTCGGAGAAGGTCCAGTCCAGTGTCCAAGGAAGGTCCCTGAGCAGCAGGCTCTGAGCTGGGCAGGACCAAGGGCAGCTGCTCCCCTGCTTGCAGTCAGGGCTGTTCATCCCTCCTGACCCCAAAAGGTCACATTTCTACTGAGCTCTAATTCAAGGATCTTTATTTACACGTTCCAGACTTGAGGATGTTGTTTTGCCTTTGTGCATGAACAAATGGGAATGTCTGTGGTGATCCTGATAAATCTACTCAAGCATTGATTCTTCTCCATCAGCAGGAGTTGAGGCAATTTGTTGTCCTGACAAGTATCTTTTTATCACTTTTTTGAGGGGTTTCCCATTTGCTCTTGGCCTTTGGGGAGATTTTTAGCACTGATTTTGTTTTCCACCCCTCTCCCCCATGGAAATTAGCAAACGGGGCCCTGTGCACCTCCATTCTTCACCTCAGATCATCCAAGAAGCCTGAATTGGGGTGGGTGGAAGGTGCAATTAACCCTGGTGCAATTAATGAGGTACAACTAATCCTGCTGGATGGGGAGTTGGGAGGCCTTGCTGGGAAGGGCTGTCTGTGTCAGAGAGCTTTGCTGTGGCAGGGCTGGTTCCTCTGAGGAACACGAGGATGCCCAGCCTGGAAAGGGCTGGAATTCTGGCGCTCGTCCTCCAAGGGAAGTTTGCTGTAGATTTTCCTCAGGAATAGGATTTCATCTGAGATTTTTACTGTCACTGAGAACTGACAGAATCCTTGAAGTCTCAATTTCCTTGACATGAGTCAGCTTGCAAACTCTTATTTATTCACTGTGCGGCACCCTCAATGTGCCACAGGAATCATTAACCTACGTAAATTAACTGCATCCTCAAAATGTATAAACAAACTCACTTTAAGCATCCTCTAGATCGGAGTGAAACGTATTTTGTGTGGTAAAACATTGAAAATTAGAAGACGTGATTGTGAGAAGAATGGTGTTTAACACTCTGAGTGCTTTTTATCTTCAAAGAGCTTAACCAACTTCAGTTGATTAATAATTTAATAACTGATGTATATTAAAGTGCAAATACAAGTCTCTCATAAAGATCTGGATGCCATGGCTAAGGATTTTTTTTTCCAGATAAAGCTGGTGTAAAATTAATTGAGCAGCTAAATGAGCTTCTACATTCACTTACCTTTTAAACTTGGAGTTTCAAAAATTATTGTGGTAATATAAAACCTGAAAGTATTTAAAAATAAGGAATTAAATTTACTCTTTATTTCCTGGTTTAGATGGCCAATAAATAAGGTGGCTGACAACTAAACAATAAATTAGTCTAGAAAATAGTTAGAAAAGTCCTGTGCTGCACAGCCACACTAGCTGTCATTTGAAAATGCAATTTACCATGACACATCTTCCATTTGATACTTACAGAACAAATTAGGCAGAAAAGCACCTCATATTCCCAAATACTTTTAGCCAGTGACTTTTTCAAGGTTAAATAGACAACACACATGATCTTTGAAGTAGCAAATGGTGCTACTAAAAAATCCATTAATACACATATTAACACAAATTTGACAGGCCCTCGTGGCAGTTGTTGGACACAACTAACAAGGGATGCTTCACAGGACCAGTCACATTTCCATGAGGTTCATTTTGTTAATTATTTGTTACTCTCAGTGCAGTGATAAAAGCATACTAATATGTCATAGAAGCTTTTTCTTTCTTCTGGCCTAATTAAGGACAAACCATTCTTTTGGACAAGACATTGCAGTGGCATATCTTCAAAAAGGTACTTTTACATTTCTTTTCACTGTGCTTCTGATTATTCTAGAATTATTATCCAGGAAGGAACAATCCACTGACTGGAGCTGTCAAATATTCAACCCACTGAATAGCAATAGCTGTCAAATTAGTAAATATTATCTGTATTTGCAATAGACAGCAAAAATACAAGAGTGCAGTGAGAATTCTAAGTGAATGTGTGGAAAATAGATCTCCTTGGCTATATGGAAACTTATACCAGCAATGGATTTGCCCATTGCAGGAACTGAGCAAGCAGTGAGTGGCCCTCCATCATCATCATCATCCTTTGGAAAACCTCACTTTTTATAGACAGCTCCTGTGACCAACAGCTTTAACTTCAGGGAACACCTGGGCTGATGTTTTGTGGCTCCTGTGTAAGCAGGTTGGATGATTGCTGAGGCTGAAGTTTTCTATAAACCTTGCTTCTGTTCACCAAAAATCTCTTCAACACATGTTCAGCTTTAAGCCCATGGATAATGGCATTCCCATCCAGCAAAGCACTTGAGCAAATGCTTAAATTTCAAGGTAACAACAATTTCAAGGTAACAACAGCCTTGCATTAAGTAGATGCTTCTCTTTAAATAGACAAGCCAATATTCTGCTTTCTCAATATTTCCTTAGCTACAAACTGTAGGTCACCCAGCTCCTCCTTCCACTTCCTCCAAGCAGGACTGGTGCCATTTCAACCTTCTGCAATATCCTCAAAGATCCATGAGATTTCCCCAGAAAAACAGCCTAGATGTGGCTGCTCACATGGGACTAGAGTTGAAAATGAGGATTGTGCAGATGTGGGGAAAAGCTTCTGCTTCCAGGACCAGAAGTTTTACCAGTCCCAACCCAGCACGTGATGGTTCTTGCTGGATCAGCACAATCTCCCTCTGAGCTGCTTCCTCCTTAATCAGGATGATGATCAGGACACTTGGGAATATTTTTCTTGTTTCTCTACTCCTCTGTACAGCACTTCCATCAGCCCTCAAGCATCCCCAGATGAGTTTTCAGTATGCATATGAAAATTGCAGCTGCTGAGATCCTCTCTGGGACCGTTTCAAATGCTCTCAGTTTGCATTCACAGCCTCAGAATTGTTTGTGCTGCTCTCATCTCCACGAGTGCTGTGGCTGCTGAGAAGCACTGCCCACTTCTCAGAGGCTTTCTCCCCCTTCACCCTCTTCCCAAGGAGGTGACAAAAGTCCTTCTTTGCATTTGTTCTGCAGCGCAATGCCCTCAGAGATCTCGAATATTGTACTTGACCATCACAATGCTCGGCAAAGTGGGAACAGGCTTGTTCTGTGTCTCTCTCCCAAAGCCTGTGAGGGCATCACATTATCTCCCCCTTCCCACACTATCTCAGCCTCCACTCTTCCCTCGTTTAACAATGCATCACCACGTCTTCACTTAAGAACATGATAGCTCTTTAAAGACTTTCTGTTCCTCTCTCTCTTGAAATTACACAGTTAAATCCACTTGGCGCCTTGTCAGTTTACTCTTCCTGAATACTAAATTTTTTTTTCCCCTTTAAATAAGTAGTCACTAGGTTGTGTCATTAAGAATTTTGGCAATGCTTAAGACTGAAAAATAAATAAAAAATATGAGTAAAGTGATTCCTGATTGTGCTCCCACACATGAGGCCACAATGTCCTACATAATCAGCCTCTTTCCATATGCACAAAAAATTAATTTCCATTCTGTATTAAAAATTGCACCTTTTTGAAGTGGATTGGCACTAAAATCATTTTAAATGGAAAGATTATATTAAATGTATCAAAACCACCTTCACAGCTATTCAGGTACCAAAGGGAGAAAAATAAAAGGAACTATGGAGTATTGATGAGGAGGTTATTACTAATGGCTTGAAAATTTAAGAGTCTCTAGGCAGAGTGTGTCTTGGAGTGGCTTGAAGGTGAGTTGAGGATGGATCAGCTGGGCACACAGAGTGCTGAAATTTCCACCAGCCTGCTGTGTGAGTTGAGCAGACCTTTGCCTTGATTTCCCTGGTGCCAAGGAGAGGAGCCACAGGAGAACTCTGTGAGGATGATGATTGATCTCATTGCAGTTTGGTTACTTTAACGTTGGGTGAAGCTTCACAGCTTTAGGTGTGTTTTTTTCCTGAAATGAGGAGCTTTTTTGCACCCAGCTTGTGCTGGTGGGCAGCCAAGGCACCTGGGGACTGTGATCACCCAAAAAGTCATTAGCAGAGCAAGGATTGAGACCTGCACTCCCCCATGGCCAGTGTTAGGCCATCCCACCTCCCATCACACGCTGTCCTAGCAAGGGGAAAAGGTTTTGGAGAGAGAGTCTGTGTCTGCTGAAAATGGCAAGCTGGTGGTTTGACCCATTCCTTGCCCCCACCCACAGAATCAGAACCAGATCCCTTCTCTCTTTGAAGCTGACTAACGTGGTTTTTCACATAAAATCCATTTACTCAGGCTGTATGCGGGAGGAAGAAGGGTGAACTTCCCCATAATGCTCAAAAAACACTCTGATATCCTAGCCTGGAAGGCACCATCGAAGTGCAATGGATAATTATTAATGAATTAACTAAATGATTAATTTAGTTAAAAGCTAAATTATTTAATTATTCATTAAATTAGCCCCAAATGCGACAGCAGCGCTGAGACAAGCACTCAGTCTGCAGAGCAGTAAAACAACTGGCATTAAAAAGTTGTTTTCCCCATTATTTAATGAATTAAAGCTTTGGTCATAAACAAGTCATCCAACAGCCTTTCAGTCATGGGACAAGTGATGCCTCTCTGGTGTGTCATTACAGATGATAGCAGTGAGAGATTGGAGACAAGATGAGGTCGTTCCTAATGAAGATGAACTTAACCTTTTTGGTAGTGGGATGTCTAAAACTAATTAATTGTATTCTTAGAAACTCTAACAGAGGTGATTAAAGATACGTCATTTAACAGAAACCTCCCTCAGGAGAACAATTGAGGGTTTACCAAAACTGCAGAGGTTTTTCAGGACTTGAGTACATTTTTTAAGTAAACCACGTGTGAGAGAAAGAGAGAGAGAGGGACAGAGAGAGAAAGTGAAGCCAGATTCATTTTTCGTGTGGGGCTCCACTGAAATCAAACACAATAAAAAATAATTCTGGCTCGCTCATTTTTCAGCTGTACCTCTAAGCCAGGCTTTTAGCATATCCCTCTTCAAACAAAACCAAATGAAAGCAAAAATGAGGATGGGCTGTGTCTTGCTGTGTGAGGGTTTACCTCCTCTGCCATCAGAGAAGCTTTAAAATAATCATTTCTTTTGAGCACATGTGCAGGTGTGGCTGCACAGGAGATCCAGCGGTGGCTGGAGGTCACTGGGAGCAGGGTGCCACCTCAAACAGGCAGCACAGGCACTCAGAGGGAGTTCTTTTAAGATCATCATTTGAATGCACCAGGCAAACCTCTGCAGAGCAAAACTGGCCTCTGAGGAGTTGTTGAACATAAGTTCAAGGGCAGGTGTTCAGGTAATACTCCAAGCGCAGTGGACACAGTGAGAAATAATTTCTCTGGCTCATCAAGGGTTTCATGGATTTTATTTGTTCGTGGAACCAGTGTAGCATATTCCTTTCCCCCCCCCAAAATAACAGCTGAGAGGAAATGACTGCAAAGGAGCATTTCTGTGCTGGTGGGCACTCCTCCAGGATGTGGGAGATCAGAGTTGAAGCCAGGCTTGGACTGAGCTTCCATGTGCTCACCCAGCTGCCTCTCCACATGGAGCAGTCCCAGCAGAGACTGGAGAAGCTCTGCTCCAGGGCAGTGGCAGGGAAATGCCTCTGGGATGTGGGAGACCAATTCTCTGCTTCCAAGATCCCCAGAGTGTGTATTTTTCCCACTCTTCAGGAGCATGGCCCAATTAGCTGTTTGTGTCTTTCATTTTGAGGTTAGAAACCTTCCCCAACAAGCATTTGGATGAATTTGCTGTAAAACATGTTTTCTTCTCTGGCATAGTAAAGTTTGTGAACAGAAAGAGGCTCCAGCAAAAATCCTCAGCCAGCTTTAGACAGCACATAAAGCAACAGATCAATCTCCATGCTCCAAAGCACCTCTGGTCTCCCTTTCTCTCCCTGCAGACTGCAAGGACTGGCCCAGTCAGATGTGTTGGGTTGACCTGGGAAATCAAAAATGTTCCTGGCAGGGAAACACCTCCTCAGCCTCTTTGCAATGCAGTGACTTTCCTTCTCTGCTCAGCCCTGTGTTCCCTCTGCTCCCCAGTTCCCTTCTGTGCACACAGGACGTTCACTGGCACTGCCATTATCCTCTGACAGGGCAGAAAGGAGCCAAGCTGCACTTGGGAACAGCTATGAAATGGCCAGATCCACGAAGTCTCACCATTTACACCATCTGTCAGCCACTGGAGTCCAGTCCTTGATTCAGCAGCATCCTGAACAGACAATTAAATCTATCATCCTAACTCGTCCTATTGAATCTGCTGGCAGGCACAAGGCTGAAGTTATGTCTGTCCTTGAAAGATTGGACCCCTTATTCTCCTCTAGTGCTTCAAATAAAATAGTTGGAAGCCAATTTCTTGTAAAGTTCACTGGTTTTCCACCTGCAGAGCAGCTGTGGGCAAAGGGCCTTGTGTTTTATGACTATTAATAATTCTAGCCTGTGCTACAAAAATATATGAGAAACTTCAGCAATTTTTTTCAGTTCAGTACTTGAATTCTAGAATTAGACTTTGAGACATCTTGTTTCACACATACTGCAGGGGCGGAGAATGGAGACAAGTTGTCATGCATGAATGAAGATGCTGGGAATTAGATGAAAGAGATTTTCCCACCTCCTAATAAAAGTCAAAAGTGACTCATCTGAAATACAGGAGATTAACAGTGGCCAATAATTTCAGTGCTGCTTGGATAAAGTTTGATGTTGGATATTCTTATGAAAAATACAACCCAAGAAAATCTGTGTGAAGCACCCGAGAGCCAGAAACTTTTTTTTTGATGGTTTCATGTTAGAACCATTTTAGGCCAAAATTTTAAAACAGAACTCTCTCTGCTCTTTTCTTCCTCAAATCCACAGTTCCTTAAATCTGAAAAAGCTTTTAGATGGATTTTATGGTCTCTTCCTAAAACGGGAATTGACAGGTTTCAGAACATCTATTTTGTAAAGGAAGAAAGAAAAATGGTCTCAAGTTAGTGGCCATTAATATGCCAGCTGCATAAATCAGATATCTTCTACCCTGGACCTTAATATTAAAAAAAAAAAAATGTCTGCATGACACAATGAAAAGTAGGAAAATAATCACCAGTAGACCTTTATTTCCCCCAGGTTGCTGGGAGGAACGGTGGAAACATTAACTATAAAGGCATTAAAAGAGGCATCACTTACATTTATCAGGATTTCTGGCTGACAAAGTGTTACTTTAGACTGATTTGTAGTATCCATCAAAAAGTAGGTCTTCAAATGAAAAGATTTAGATTTTTAATGCAGGTCCATTAAATCCCAAGGACTTTTGGGCAGTGAACAACGAGGTCAGCACCCTCTGCAGAAGCCAGGGTGCTCTACAGACTCCAGAGGTTCTGTGTCACTATTTATTGCTGCAGGGAGGTATTCCAAGTCCTGTTTCACAACACTGAGATCTCAAAAGCTCACTGGGTTTTGTCCTGGGTTCTTAGAACCATCTGTAATTTCTAGCTCTGCAACCAGGTGGGAGGGGACTTGCACCTGCTGTAGTCCAGGAGTTTGGCTTGGAAGTAACAGCAGACAGATTCTTGATAGGTTTTATTAGTGTGTTGTGCAAGGAAATGATCTGTTTCTTCTCAATTTCAAGAGGGAAGAAGCCATAAATTTTGTCTTTTTGGGTCTGCAGAGGGGGAGGTTTCCTGGCTCGTTCAGGTGCGGCTGTCAGTGAAGGAACCAACAAGTTCCTGATTTGTTTCCAGAAACAAATCCTGTCCCAACTACTGTCCTTCTGTAGATCAAGAGGAGAGCAACAGGTCAATGGGGTCTCCTCCATCCTTCTGCATGAAGACAAACTATGTGCTAAGACTTCTGTTCTGAAGCCTTTTAAATGCGATCCCTGAAAAAAAAAAAGAAAGAAAAATAAAGCCACAGAACTTTTTCTCTATGAAAGCCACAGAACCCTTTCTCCATTCAGCTCATATTACAGCTGAGCTGCTTTACAGACAGGGGAAGAAATCCCCAGCTCCATTTCAAGCTGGGGATTTGCAGACCTGAAGGTCTCAGCCTCTTTAGTGGGAGAGTGTTAAGAGAGATGACATAATCATATATTAACAGCACAATAAGTTACTTACTCCTCTTACTCCTCTCTCTGACACTGAAACTTGGCTCTGGGGAGGCAGCCAGACCATTGTCTGTTTGAAGGAGCAAAGGTGAGGCATCACACTGGTGTTTCTATGAATATTTCATAGCTCAGAGCAGTAACCTGTCTGCTCCCTTACAGATGCCTAGCTAAGCTTTAAACAAAATGCAGAATGGAGCTATAAGCAGATGTACATTTCCTTAAATTCTCCTTTGTACATCAGTAAGTTGACTGAAATTGCACAGAGTGTGAAAACATTGTACAGAGTGGAGGCAGAAGGGAGGAAAAGAGATCTTGAGGGTCTGACAGCAATTTTCTGGAACTCTTTTCAAATGAGAGGGAAGCACATCATCAAAACCCTCATAACAAACCTGATCATACCAAACCCCAGGGCACAGGGATGTGCTCTCTGGGGCAGTGGCACTGGTCCCAGGGCAGGAGACACCAGTTCCAGGTGGTGCTGGAGGAGAAGAGCTGTCCTGTGCTGCCCATGACACACAGACAGGCAGCTTGGACTCCACCTTGGCCACGGCAAAGGCAAGGGTAGCTTGTGCCTCTAACAGTGATTGCCCTCTCTGTGACTCTTCCCTTTTCATGTGCTCAGCACTTTCACTCCAGCCTGTTTCTTTGGAAGATATGACTAGAATTAAATGATGAAAAAAAAAAAAAAATCCAAAGTATTTCTCAATAGTGTTTTATGCCCAGTACTAGTCTTAACATCTAGCAGAGTTCCCCAGAATTATCATTGATGGTGGCCTATGGATTGACTTTAAATTTTGTTGCCTGGCTTTTCCTGGACTTCTTCACAGTTTTAAGTACTGGTGGCTCTGCAGTAAAAAGTGAAAATTCTGTGTAGTTTTTCGTTATTAAGATAATGAAAGCTTGCAGCATTTTTTTTTTTTATTGCACAAATTTTCACAGCTAACAACCTCCAAAAGCAGCAATATCCTGGTGCATTTCCTACATGCTTGCACTGCTAGAGGAAAGCAGGTAGCTCAGAGGACTGGCAAATGCCATGTGCAGTAATTTGATGCACAACTGCCATTAACAATAATGGGAATTGCATGCCTGATGATCCATCATGCACAGCAAAGAAGATTCAGCCCTGGGGGTTTGCTGTGCAGCCTTCAAAAAGTGCAAGGCAAAGTATGGAGGCAAGTAAAGGCTGAGGAGCCTTTTTCCCCTCTCCTGCCCATACAGACATGCTAAGAACAGCATTTTTAAGCCTCGTGAAAAATCTACATCTCTGCTTTTTTTGTTGTTATTTGAGGAGGGAGGTTTTAACTGATATGGCAAAAAAAGTTTCTAAGCCCAACTATCTAAGTTGAGACTGAACCAGCAGCTGGTAACCAGGTGATTAAGGACCCTTCTGCTCTCAGCCTTGGGGCTTGGTGCTCACAGGGTCAAGAGCTTTGATCTCTGGCCCTCTTCCGTCTTGAAATAATCAGGCTAAGCTGTGTAAATGGCAGCAAGGCCCAGAAGAGTCTTGGCCCAGCTCCTCTCCCTGGTGTTATTTGATGAGCTACCTCAGCACTGTAGCTGGTTTAGAAAATAAAATAAACCCACAGTTTCCATCTGAGTTCTTCCAAACAGCTTTAATTATTCATTCCTTAAAACCATAAATATAAAAACATTTTGGGATAATTTTCATCTTTGTTTAGCTGGTTTTTACACGGATTTTTTTCCCCCAAAAGAGTACTCAGTTTCCTAACCAAGTTTAGTTAGGACCCAGTTTGCAAAATTTGTCCCACATCCATCTGAACAGAGAGGCAAAATGTTCCCCATGGAGGAGGATCTCACTGAGAAAATAGTGCACAAGGACAAAATCTGGGACAACACAATTCATTAGATTTCTAAAAACAAATGGACCACTGCATCATCTCCCCAGACTCCTCATGAGGAAGCCTTTGGAAGTGCAGCCTGCTCTTGATTGCTGACCCTATATTCCATTGTATGGTGATTTCTTTTTTTTTCTTCCTTAATGATGCTTTTATTTAAGGAACAGTCTTCCTCTGAAAAGTCAAACTCTTGGCAAAAGTTCAGGCTCTCTTTGTGCTCTGGGCTCTGCTTTTCAGTGTCAGCAAGGAAATGTATTTTCCCTCCTTGTTGCTCAATCAGTGATGGAAACCAGGCACAAGTAGAGGGCAAATGTTGGACCTCAGTTTTAGGTGCGTGCCCACACTCTCACACACACAAGCTCAAAAGAGTTAAAATGAGCACACTAAAAAAAATGGTGAACTGGTGATTTGAGAACCCAAATTGACTTAAAATTCCTTTGCTGTGTGTGACTAAGCGTGGAAAAAGAGAAAATGGGAGAAAATGAATGTGAGCTTCAGATCCAAAGCAGAGCCTGCAGATCTGTCAGGAAAAGATGCTTTTGAGCTGGAAATGGGACACATCTTTTTTTGAGGTTTCAGAGAATTAATGTTGGTCTCTTGTGTGTCACTTCCACCTTCATGTTTTGCACTAAGTTGGAGTTCACCTTCCCTGAAGGTTTTTCCCTTCAAGGCTTCATTTCTCATCTATTTGCCACTGTCTAGGAAAAAATAAGTTACATAGAAGATAAGCTGAGGGATTGTTCTTAGACATAAGGATTCCTTACAGTTTGATGTAGCTCCTCACCCTGCCCCTTTGAAGGTGTCTCTGCAGTGTGACACTTGAAACGGAATAGAAGAGCAGCCATGGGATGCTGCCAGGAGAATTTTGGTTCAAAATCCTTCTGTTGGCAATTTATATGTGTTTTGGTTTTTTTATTGGAGAGTGGAGTTGTTTCCCAAAGTGGGAAAAGCTCCATCATTTGCAATATCTAAGAACATTGAATAAGGTATTAAAAATTCATTGTCTGGCTCAGTAGTAAGGGGTTTTTAAGGCTTAGATGCAGAGTATGGACAAAGTGGCCTAACAGCCTTTTTTCAGCTGCTGTTTTCATGGCCCTAAAAGGCACTTGACTTAAATAATTCACTGCCCTGTGTTCTCAGTAGTCTCCTACCTGTCCCTTTCAGAGCACACACTTGTATTGTATTAATAAATGACTTTACATTTGTGTAGTCATTTTCCTACTACCTGTCTCTTCTACTTTTTTTTTTGTATTTTTTGTGACCTAAGAAGTCCTGTGGAAAAAAAAAATCTTTCTTAATCTTTGCCATGCATGTCCCAGTGTTTTATAGCCACAGCAAAGGATGGAAAGATGGATATTTTTTAGCATATAAATGCAGGATCAGGCACTTGGTGTTATCCTTGATTTGATCATGGAATGGTGGTGACTGCACACAAATGACCCAATTACAGCTCAGGCACTTCAGCAGTCATTTGTCCACACCCTGGCATGCACAGTGGCACATGTGTGATGTGATACACAGATGTCTATGCCCTGCTTAGGACAAATGGAGTTGAGATGTTTGAGATCTGCATTTATTTAGTTTTTTATTGCCACTTTCTGATTGGCAGCTATTCAGAAAAGTGTTTCCCTGAGCTATGTTTGTGTTCTCCAGGTAGGAGTGTATACTGCATCTATTAAGACCTTCTGATGCCTGTCACTTTTATTTTACTGAATAATACACCTGTCGTTTCAACTAAAACCCTATTCCCATTTTTGTGGGAGCTGTCTTTTTCTCTTTCTTCCAACATCAGCTTTTCAAAAATCACGGGTTGCATCTTCAGAACCAGCCCCTAAATCTGCTCCAGCAATCAACCACAGGTGCAATTTCATGAGTACAACCAATTGCAGGAGGAAATTATGGAACTTAAAGATCAAGCCTGGCCCTGATTTGTAAGCACAAATAGCAGGGATAAACGAAGTCGATGGGAGCTGTAAGTGCTCCGTTTCTCAGTGGAACACTGCTGTTTGCACCCACAAATTAGATGATAGGAAATCAAATCCTGCTATTCACACTGTCAGCTGATTGCAGGATTGAGGCAGGAGACTGAGATGTGAAGCGAGTCCCCCTAAAAATGTGATCCTCCAGGCTTTCTTGTGCTTCCCCAGTGAGGGCGGCATTTGTCACGCATTGTTGGCTAATCTGTCTGGTTTGGCTTCTTCAGCAGTGGGTGGTATCCCTTGCTTCGTGTTTTCTGAGAAAATCAAATTAAAAAATGGGGAAACAAAACATTGAGCAGAGGCGATGAGGAGAATTTGCTAGTGGGAAGCAAAGGGGTAATTTCATAGGATACAGCCCCTTACACACTGATCCCTTACAGCAAATATCAATTATGAAAATCAGTTCACAAGCTCTGGGACAAGAACTGGGCAAGGAACTCACCCTGCCCCATTCCCCCGCCTTCCTCAGTGTGTTTGGGTCCTTGGAGCACACGTTCCTCAGGCCAAGACTGTCTCCCAGGATATCTCTGTGCATTTATAGTTGGTGCAGTCTGGTGGCAACAGAAATTGCAATGGATAAATCACTCCATAATCGCTGTGCCTTCTTCTTGTGTGTTCCTTAAAAATGAGGTGTAAAATGTTTTATGTAGTCCCACTGTTGGGTTATAGGTTAAACTCAAATCCAGAAGTATTTTTTGAGCCTCTTACACTTTGGACTAAGAGGTAATCATTTACTACCAGCTATCCAGAATTTTATATCTATATATATCTCAGGGGTTTCCTAATATACACTTAGTAGTTTGAACTCGACCATAATTACACTGTTATTATCTTCATAAGCTTTACTTATCTCATTATCAACTCCTTCCCATGTTGGAGGTCAGTGGAGTCTCCCTTCTATTAGCCATTTAATCCTTTTACCCAGTAGCTCTGTGCTCATTGATTCACTTACTGTATTTCTCTGTAGTTAATATTTCTGACATTTCAGACCAACCTCTCCCCTTGCCTTTTACTCTGTCCAAAGTAATCTCTACCCCCATAGATTCTGAGTTCATTACTGCCTGCTTTAGGAGGGCTGCAGCTCCCCAGTAAAACTTTTATGGTTTTGCCTTTGGAGTCGAGTAGGGGCTGCCTGTCCTTGGCACAGGGTGGGGCTGGGGGACAGCACCAAAATCTGCATTATTTGCAAAGAGATAGGTGAAGATGGCTGTGCTGGTGGCAACAAATAAGAGGAAGCCTTTCCCATAACTAGGAAAAATTACCTTTCTCATAACACTGCTTTCACAGATTTATATCAGGTATCTTAGCTGATGGATATTGTGTTGTTTTAGAAATAGCATTTATTGATTTTACTCTCCCTTTGAGATACAATTAACATTTGGAGGCTTTGTTTCTCAGTCCCTTTCCATCACATTGTCATTCACATGTGATCCCATTCGATGTGAAGCCTGGTTTGTGTTTCTGGCTGGGACTGTAGCTGCAAAAAGGAGATTCTGTGGAGGAAAGAGAGAGTTTGGTTTTGAAAAGTCTCCCAAGTATTTTCCCAAAGAAATTATTTCCTGTATACTAGATCGAAATATCACTGAATTATAATTATTTTAGGGGTTTTTTTTATTTATTTTAATGAGGTGACAGTTACTTAGGCATCCAGAGTGTTCTTCAGTTCTTGGCAGTGTTAAGCTGAACACGTGCTAAGTCTAGCAAGGATAATTACACCAGCTGTGACCTTTTTGAACACATATTTGGACCAAAGTAGCTTTCAGTCACTTCTGATTGACTCAGAGCTTACTTGAATTTGCTTTCTGTAAACTTCAAATATTACCTTCCTGCTGCTGTGTTACTGTGTATGTGTGCCATCAGCAGTTTTATCATTTGATATTTGTTCCTCTTTACAGTGCCTGATGGCTTTGGGGAAGCTGTGCAGAAGGTTGGGACACAGGTCCAGGTGCTGCTTTGGGCTCAGGTGGCTGTAACAGGCTGTGAAAGGTGTCCCAGAGATGGGCACTGGGTTCCTGCCCCTGGGGGAGTCACCTGACAGCTCAGGGATTCCTCTTTTAATGCCTCAGCTCTTAGGAGAATAAAGGGGAGATGAAAAGGAATAGATATTAAAGTTTTTGGAGGGGGCAGCTGAAAATGTTTATTCAAATCAAGAAATTATTGGTGTTCCTAAAAGTCTTCTTAGATCCATAGTGGAGTTTTGGTTCTGCTTCATGGCTTTTATACCTATAATGCTACATCTTTGGCTCTGGTTTATTATTAAAAGGCAACTGCTTAATTAAGAGAGCTTTACTCAAGAACAAATGTCCTGCAAGGTATTTAAGAGAAATTTTACTTCTGCTTTTGAGGTACACCCCTGAGTGTGCAAGCTGGATAGCAGAGACAGTTAATGCAGCATTGTTATTAATTTAATCTAATAAACAGACTTAGCAGTAAGTGTGTGAGATTAATTTGTTCCTATTTATGCATTCCTCCTTCTCAGCATTCCTATGCTCACAGGACACATAGAGTCACATTTTATTATTTCACCTATTTTGGCTGCTGTGCTACAGGGCAGGCAGAGCTGGCAGAGTTTATCAGAGTTGGTTTCTCCCCACTAAACAATTTCACTGTTGACCAGACAGTGTGTTTGTGTCTCTGGGCAGGGTGTGCTCACTGTGGAATCCAAGGAGCTGCCAGAGACTCATAACTTCAGGCTGCTGAGAAGACCCTGGGCTCCACAGGGCTTTGGCACCTCCCAGCTGCCACCAGGTTTCCATCACTGCTGCTCTTGTGCTGAGCAGAGCTGGGGCTTGTGCAAGGAGGCAAGCAGGGGTAATCCAGTTGTTGGGTAAACTACACCTAAGAGGATTAAAGAGGTGATATTTGTATCACCTCTCTGGCCACCCACTTCTGTTTAAGGCTAGAGAGGGGCTGTACTACCCTGAATGCTCCAGCCTGTGTCTGCCCGGGGCTGCCTGTCAGCCCCTTCCCTTGAGAAGTCCATTTTGGGGACATCTGTGACTCACCAGATGGACTCTTGCAACAACAGCAAGGCTTGTTTGCACTGGGCCAGGGCACAGGTTTGCAGAGTAGAGCAGTTGCTGCTGGGAACAGGAGCAATTTGAAGGGATTTCACTCATGGATGGCTCTAATCTGATGGTGTTGGCTGCATGTTCATTAGTGCTGGGAGCACAGTGCACACCTCTGGAGCACAGCACAACTTCCAGGGCTGTTTCATCCCAGAGGCTGCATCCCTGGGGATGCTCCGCCACACGAACCAAAGCAGAGAGGGCATGACAGAGAGGGGGAGCTCAGTGGTGCACTGCTGATGTGCCATCAAACCCTAACAAAGAGTCACTCTGTATTTTGCAACAGTAACATAGCTTGGAGAGTGCTTTTAAACCAACCTGCAGCCTGTACAGATCCATCTCCCCTACAACCTTCTTTCTGTCTCAGACAAGTCACTGGTGCTCAGATCCAGCCCATCTAGCACCAGGGCCACCACTCCCCTGTTAAGCCTTGGTGATATTTTTTTGTCTTTGAATTCCCTGGCCCTGAGCTTGGCCAGAGCTACTCCTGCAGCTCGGCAGGGTCCCTCGGGGTGGAGTCTGCCATCCAATTACCCAGGCTCTGCCTCCACACAGCCCTTAAGTGGCTGCTGAAGGGATGATTTATCTTAAATCATCCTTCCTGCCAGCTTTCTTGCTCTACACCACGCTCTTGTTTGTTTAAACCAGTACAGTCACATATAAAACCCTGACAACACATGCTCAACGTGCAGGTAATAAAGAGGGCATCCTCTCAACAGCTTGTCCTCTTCACAATGCTTATGTTTGTGTATTGCTGTTTCCACTGAAACCCTGCAGGCTGGGATTTTGCTTGTAGGGAGCCATCAGGCTGAACATTCCTGTGAATCCCGCCCTAAACTGTGCATTTGGCATAATAGTGTGGTCTTAAAAGATGGTAAAAGCCAATAGATGGGATGTGATGCCCCATTAGTTAATCGTGCATGCTCCACTGGGCTGGATTTGTGCTCCACCCAGGTTGTACACAGTGCTGTAGATATTGTGGCCCAATTTTTCCCTGGTTCCAACATTTTAACTCTGCTGGATCCCATAGGTAGAAGTGGGTGATGAAGATGAGGCACTGCCCAGGTGTGTGACCCCTGGACCCTGCTGAAGGCAGTGCCACACATGAAATTGGAGCCTGCTAAAAGCTCCAAGCAAAAGTGCTTCTTGCATTTGTGAGAAACAAATGTCCAGCATGAAGCAAACTCCTTCAGAAACATGGATGCAGGTTTACACCCAGGAGACACAGTAAAAAAGTAAAATGCTGCATTGATTTAGAGGACCTGGAAATAAAGGAGGTCTGGGTTGGTTTGTGGGCATGGTTCAGGGTCCCTGTCTCTGACACATCTCCCACTGGGAAGATATAGGTAAGAAAACCCAAAAGGTTCAGCACTGGCATTCACATACAACATTTGTGAGTTCCAGCAGTGTTTTACAGGAAGCTGATGTTGTCCCCTACACAATCTGACCTGCACAGTCAGAGCTGCAGGGCTCTCACAAGCTGAGCACCATGTCCACCCTGAGATTTTCCTACATGTTACTGTTATGAGCCATTATATCCTGAAAGTCTTTCTCTCAAACAAATCTTGGGATATATTCCCAAGAGGGGTTTTTTTACCTTGGAGAGAATCCAGGGCTCGTTCTTCCAGGCTATAAATTCTTCAGCGCAAGGATTTTTGTTTTCCTTTATGTCCCCAACGCACCTCGTGCCACTGCACGGCTCAGCCCAAGCCATATCGTATATTACCATATGAAAACATCATTTACATTCAGCCAAGGCTCCTTTTGTTCTCCCTCAGAAGGTTCAGAGCTCTGAGAGGCAGATGAGGTAAATCACACCACACTCACTCTGAGGACCACCCGCTCTAACCTGGCCCAAACCCAGCTCTGCCCCAGGCCACCCCACTTACACACTCCCAAATCCCTCAAAACACAAAGGGCACACAGAGCTGGCCCTTATCTGAGTTGGAGGTTAGCTGGGAATATCTTTACCTTATTTTTTTTTTTACCCAGAAATCAAGGCAACACCACACAGAACATCCAGGGAGGAGAAAAAAAACCACTCTGGAAATTTCTAAGTTCTGATGATCTTGTGAATTCCTTCAGCCTGCATAATAACAGGGATCATTAAAATGAAAACACTCTGCCATTACAGCCAGGAAAGGAATCTATACCACTTATATGATAATACTATGGAGCTACATAGAGGTTCATGAAATATGGATGTGCTTATATGCACCATAGTCTAACTTACATTTGTAATGCTAAGTGAAGTATCTCCCTGCAAAACACACACCCATGCAAAAACATTCCAGTGGGGGAGGCTTAGTTTGATTTACCTCAGGCTAGCACTCTGTTTTCTTATTATTGTGGCATTTTATTGTGCTTGATATGCAGAAATTCTGGCATTGAGCCTTCTCATACTCATTGATGGATGGGAGGTCACTGAGGTTCAGCTCTGGGTCGTTTTCTGCATCCCCCTTTTCCTGACATCTATCTGTACTGCTAGCTTCCTGTTTAAGTCTTGGATTCTCCACTTTAGAAACTGCAACTAAATTACGCATGCTGCATATTCTATATGTGAACATGCCTCTCACACACAGGATTATTATTATTATTATTTGATAATTATATATTTGCAGTTTAAAGACCTGCTCATAGCCATCAACAGCCATTTATACAACACAGTGTCTAAATATGCTGGAAATTATCCTCTGTGGCAATGAATTTACAAACTAAGGCTGCACACAAGTTTAGTTTCGTGCACTTTAGGCTTCATCTACCATGGGTGGTATAAACATTTATGTGTCCTTAAATGCACTAAATGAAAGAAGGACATGATCACAATGAGAGAATAAAAAAAAAATACATTCTGAACTCAATACACCCTGAATCTTAGGGCAAAGATTAAGGGACTCTGGATTTATCATTTTCAGTTAATGTGGCTGAATTATGGCTTCAGGTTGCAACTGGTGTTATGCTGAAAGCACAGAAATTTGTGGAAATCACCCAGAGGAAACTGTACTTTTATCAGCAAATGAATGGTTAGAGATTTAATTAAAATAATGGTGCCTTAGCCATGAAGGACTTCTCTATTGCTCATTGGTACTACATAATTGCTTTCAAGCATCATGTTTCTGGAAAGGGAAGGAATATTTTTTGGATGCTAAAGAGAGAACTGGATAGATCCTGCAGTGATGGTGGACTTGGCCCAAGCCATGACAAGCCACTGGCACTCCTGGCCCTTGGCTCTCTTCCCTCAGCAGCAGGAGCTGCTGCCCTGGGATGAATTTGCAATCCAGCCCCTGTTTAGTGCAAATGTTTGACACAAAACTGTGCTTGTCCACCTGAACGTCCCAATATGGGGTATTGGACAGACTGGACATTCGGTCTTGTGGGGAATTAAACTTCAAGATTAAACAGTTTTCAAGATATTTCTCCCAGCAGGGTCTCTCTGTAGCACAGCTGGCACTCATTGTGCTGCCCCATGAATTTGGGGATGCTTGAAAAAGCTCCTTGTCCTCCCATTTGTCCAGGGGATTTTGGTGCACTGGGAATCTGTAATGGATGCACCCCACAGGATGCTCAGCCTTGCTTTTGCTGATGCTCTCCATTGCCAAGAGGTGACACATCAAGCTCTCAAATACTCTGTCTCCTTCTCAGTGTGGAGATTTTTGGGGGTTTTGTTGCAGGACTAACCCCAAACCTCCTGTGGCTCCCCAGGACCTGGGGCCAAGCCCTGCCCTAGCAGAGGGGGGCTGAAATTGCACAGACAAGAACCAACAAGGACAAATCAAAGATAAATCCTGCTCCTGCGGTTTGATACATTTATAAACACTTTTTTTTTTTCCTTGCAGCCTTTAGGAGAAGTGTCTAACAGCCTATTTTTCCTTGGGTTTAGATTTTGAAGTCTGCTTCTCCCCAGGAAGTTGAATGGATGAGCAGGAGTTTGATATTATCTGCCCCTTGCTGTGGAAAATGTCAGAGGCATGCCATGACAAATGCCACTGCTCTCCTCTTTCAGAGGCAGGAGCACCAGCTGCCAGTCACACACAAACTGCTGGTGTACATTACCAGGCAAGGAAAGCTGGCTTTTACCCAAATCCACATTTGCAGAAGAAAAAATGCCTGTGCATTCCTTTGTGGCAGAAATGAAAACCAAGATCAATGAGTGACTCTTTTTAAGTCTTATGTGCAAGGTAAAACTACTCTTTCACTCTGTGATAATGTCAAGTGCAGAGAAATATGCACCCAGTGAGGTCATGGTCAGTTCAGGAGAAATATGTTTAAGAATAAATTGCCTGCCCTTTCTCTCTGTGTGGGGGTAGGGAGTGGCTTTTTGGTAATGAGCAGTGTATTAAATGGATGATTGACATATCTGGATGAAATATCATGAAAATTAACAATTATGGGAATTTTTCTCTATTTGTTTTTAATCAATGTGATATTTCTGTTCTTAGCACCCTGGCTGTTCCAGGCTTTTGGTGAAGGCAAACTGCTCCTGGCTGGCTTGACATTGATTTAAATGTTGTCAGGTGCATTTTCCAGCACAGCCCCACAGTTTTCCTAGGATTTACAGCAGTGTGAGGGTGAGATATGCATGGAACCAGTGCAGAGAACCTGGGAACCAGGAGGCAGCGTGCTCTGGAGGGGAGGAGGGGGATTGCCAGGAGCTGAGTGCAGCTGGTTTTGAAGAGTGGTTTCTTATCAGGAATAGCAAGAAGCCAGCCTGATGGTGCTAACTGAGTGAGAACCACATCTTCCAGAGCTTTAACCACAGCAAGGAGCTGATGGAGTCAACAGTTCCCAGAGTCAACTGAGAAAGTCAGAAGTTAATTTAGAAAAAAATAAATCAAAACTTGGAATATCCACAGCAGAGGATTTCCTCAGGAAGGGTTTTTCTGCTTGATCGGTGACTTTGCATCCATCCAAAATCTAAATTTGCTGTTCATGTAAGCCAGCACTGCTTCTTGCAAAAATTTCTATACAATATTGTGTGATAAGCATTCCAAGTTCTTCTTCCTTTATAAACAAACCCTGACCTCACCTCTATTTTGTGTATCCCTGTATTTAACTCAGACTTTTAAGTAATTTAGCAAAATTACCATTGAGAAGATATCCCTTCTTTGTCCTGGAACAGAGCACAGCTTTCCAGTTTGGGAATCCTAGTGCTGCTGTGAAATGTGTAACAGGTGATGGCTGAAATGGACATTTTCCTTTCTGTGTGTAGCTCTGTTCTTCCAGCCAAGGCACCCAAGGCTGGAATTTGGATCCCTCAGGGAAGAGATTTGCCAAACCACTGTTGGCTTCATTGTTTCTTTATTAAAATTAATTTTTGAAACTGGGCATTAGAGGAAAGGCAGTGCTTATAATCCATCTACATTTTATAGCAATCCTACTTGGAGAAGAAGTGTGGAGGAAGCTGGTGGTGACCATGACTGCAGGGAATCTGTACTGGCTGAAGGACAAACTCTGTGGTCTCAGTCTGGAGAGAAATAATAATTAGGGGTACTTTGGGGATTGGTGTTAAGCCTTGTTTTATTTAATGAAATGAAAGATGAAGTAAACACCAGATAAATGCAACGTTTTCTAAACTGTGAAGTGTTATATCAGTTTGAAAAAGGGCATAAATGAAGAAAAATAAAAAGGGGAGGAAGAAGAAGCTTCCTGGTTCAACATTGTGGTAAAATTCAGGTTGTTGTAGTGTAAAGTCAAAACAGCTGGAAAAGAAGAAACCTAGGAGGTAGGAAATCAGCTGGGGAAGGAAAATGGATTTAGGAAGCAGCAATGACTTCAGGCAAGTGCATCTCTGCAAAATGAGAATAATGTGGGTGTGCGGAGCAGGAGCACAGGGAAGGCAGGGTTGGTGCTCTGTGTGTGTGTGTCATGGGGAGATGTCTCTTTAATGCCACAGAGCAGGGCACCTCTGAAATATCGAGGACACTTTGTCCTGAAGGCTGGAATTCTCACAAATGCTCTGGACTTGCCAAAACCTGCTCGCAGTGAGGATCCCGGGAGCTTTGCCATCGATTCCAATGGCAGCAGATTGGGGCCGTTGCTGAGACCTCTCTGAAATTGACCCTTGGAACACAAAAGAGGCTGACAAGTTAATTTGGCCTCAGAGGTAGGCAGCCAGGGTGATTAGAGAGATTCATTTAAAAGACAATATTAAAATAATTGACTGCATGTTGGCTGCAGGGATGTTTGGCAAGATAACGGCCTTAGCACCGGTTATCTGTGGGCAGCACCCAAAGCTGAGGTGCTAAATGTGGATCGGGAATGTCCAAAGGGCCAACATCTGGACTGAAAAACCTCTGTGAGAAATAAAGGTTGAAATGCAAAGTCCTTTGCCAGGATGAAGGGCAGCCAAGGACTATTCATCAAAAAGAAGTGCTAGGTTTTAAAAGACAGTGAGCAGAGCACGTGAAATTAGAGTGTAGCACTAAGGGGACTCTTTCTCTCCTGGTTTCAGTTATTCCATAGCAATTAATTGGATTGATATTTCTGGACAGAAGTTAGAATGCATTTTGGTTGACAGCAAACATTTCTCATCCCAGATGCAAAGCAATAATTTTACTTTTCCTTGCATCTTTTGGAGTGTTTGCACTTCTCTAAACCCCCCCTATTATCCTTTTGTGATAGGGCTTTAAGAGGACATTAAAGGCTCAGTTTCTTTAATGAAGTGGTGACATTTGGGGACAGGAATGTGCAAAGACACTCCCAAGCTCTGCAGAGAGCCCTGGGTTTGTATAACCCTGTTACTGCTCAGGGATGGAGAACATTGGGCTGATCTCTCTCTGACAGATTTCCTCTAAAGACATAATACCCTTCATGGAAAATAGCTAGGTATGATTTGTCAGTACAGCAGGAAACATTGTTTAGAAACATCTGAATGCAGGTGTTTAATTTAGCTTTCATCTGGGGTCCACTAATGGACATGTTGTTAAATAGAGCATTTTACATCTCCCTGCAAACCACCCTGTGCTGCTGGGAACTTTTCAGGGCTGATTGTCACTGATGCCCACCAGCACGAAAGGGCTCCGGAGAAAATTATGTTTTTCCTGACATGAGATGAGGGATGTAAAACTGTGTCAGGAAGTGCTTCCATCAAACCCTTAATGCAGAAATGTTTTGAGGACAGCACAGAGTAAATTCTGGGGCTCACTGAGAACCAAGCCAGGGTGGAAAGAACTAAAATATCAAAATCTGTTAAATCCAGATCAAGGGGAATTTCAGACATCTTGTTCCTCAGATATCTACTTTTGGTTTATTATAGATCCTTATTTGATATTACATATTTCATATCCTCACCCCAACCAAATATAGTGACATTTGCAATGCAAAGGAGGTCATTGTGTTACTACAAATGAAAAAATCACTTCTGCATTTGTTAGCCTTAATCTATGATCTCATCTACAATATTTTATTCATAAATGCATATCTGCAAATCTAAAGTTAGTATCCACATAAAGTGTTATAATAAACACCTATACAGAAATATTGGAGGATAAAGAGGTGAAATAAATCTTTCCACTGCTATTCTGAATTTTTAAAAAAAAGTTCAATCAGCTCTTATAATTCAATATCTTGGCAGTGAGATGAGCAAGAGATTTAAAGGGTTTGATGCATTTCAGTGGAGATGCAGGAACTTTAGGTATGAGGAAGGAGGCTTCTGACTATGAGTCAGTATTGCCATCCTTGAGTACTCAGAGATTTTGATTTAACACTAAAGAAAATATTTGCAACTTCTTTTAATAAAGAATAAAAAGAAGTGGATAATGTTATTTGACTAATGGGTTTTGTCACTTCAGGGTTACATTTCACTCTACCTCTCACCTTCCTGTGGTATTAACCAAATGCCAATATCCTTCCCTCATTCTGAAGGAATTGTGCTCAGTATTGGACAGAGAAGAAGAAAACAGCTGAAAAATTGTCAGCTATGTGCTCTTGCCAGGCAGCTGATAAAATTGAAGACTGATAGGGAAATGTGAAAATTCCAGCTAGGGAAAAATGCTTGGCAAATCCAGCCAAGGGGCAGAGCAGGGAGCGTGGATGCACTTGTCACAGGGACTGTTTGTGCTGCTGGGGAGGGATTGATGTGCTCCAGGTGGAATCCCTGCTGCTCTGCTCCAAAGGGGACTGGGGCTGTCCTGACAATGCTGTGCCTTGGTCTCAAAGGTGCATGATGATTTTACAGGCATTTTGTGTCAGCGCTATAGCAAGAACTTCTTATTTATTTAAGAATTGGTGTCTAAATACCACAACATATTTTGGTTCTTTGCAGTATTTGATGAGTGTTTAACACTGACTTGTATGTTTAAAAATTATGCCTTATCAGACATCCCAGGCATTTGGAAACTAGTTAAAGCTAATATTTTTTAATTAATATAGCTCTAAACAGTTTTCTCTGACCTACTCAAAATCATGCAACATTGCAGTCATAAAATCCTAAGTGAGCAAGATAAAGCTGTACTCCCATGACTCCAAGACTTCATAGAAAACTTTTAGCTATGGCAAGGCTCAAACTAAAGTCCCAAAAGCTGAGCAAAGCAATTGGGCAATATTAGTTATAGGTAGCTATTTTTAAATTTTGGTTAGACTAGCAAGTCATTTAAAGTGTGATCCCAAGTAAATTTGGGAGCAGTGGCAAGATTGGGATCACAGCCTCCGTTTGCCAGGATGACCCCAAGTTAGAACATAACAGTAGCCCAGGGTCAACCCAAGTTGATTATACGCATGTTGGGGCCAAATATGGAATTTTATTCATGGAATTGCACATACCTTGTATATTCTTTGCATATTCCAATGTATTTCCTGTGTATGTGCATATGTGCATAGATAAATATGTCAACAATGATGGAATCCATACAAATAGTGAAACATTTTAAGAGCAATTAAACAGATTAAATATCACTAAAAAATAATTTTGAGAGGTTCCATAGCTGATGAAGAAGGTGGTTTTCCCTTTCCCCCACATCTTTCCCAACAGAAAACTTTAGAATGAAATGCATTTATTCCAAAATCAAATTTGCAGCTCACTAAACTTTTTGTCTGTGTTCAGAATGCACCCACAGAATGAATTTATCAGAAATAATTAGTGTTTTTATAGCCAGTGCTGATTGCTGCAGCATCACATTCTGGTGCTGGTTTGTATAATTGCAAATCATTTCCTAGAGGTGTCACACAAAAGCAGAAGATGCCTTTTGGAGTAGTGTAGTGCCCATGGAATACAAGATTAACACTTGTATAGTACAAGAAGACATTTAAAGACTCACTATCTTTTTTTTTTTTCTTTCTAACCTTGTTGATGTCATGAATATCAATTTACATCTTTCTTTTTTTTTGAGATAATTTAACACTCCATTTAGTCATCCTTGGTAATGCAAATCAGATCAATTCTGCTGCCAGACTACAAGGTGATCTCCATTGTATCCCTTGGAAATGAGAGATCCATTTTTCTTCGTTTATTTTTATTAAAAGAAAAATCCTCCTTTTTAAGCCTTTTGATAAGAAACAATTGAGAATTCCAGGAATTTTAATCAGGGAGCAAAGTCGTAACCACCCAAAAGCATTACCCTTTCCTCCTCAGTTATTCTGTCTGCCTCCTCTCCCTCCTTCCCGCTCAGCCCATTTGCATAACGTGATTAAGAGAGCAGTAATAATTACAGCAGCACATGAGGGATGTACAGCCTTGCAGGAGGCAGCAATGCTGCCCTGCACATTTCCCAGACAGAGCCTGCAGGGTTTGGCTGTGTCCCAGCTCCACTTGCAAGGTCCCCAAGCCTCCCCTCCTGGAGCTGGGGCCACACCAGGCCCTGTCCCACCCCGTGGAGCTCCTGCCCTCCCAGATCGTCCTCAGACCCCAAAAAGGTGCTGATCTCCCCCAAGGCAGAGTGGTCCCCTCACTGTTTTGCCCTCCTGAACCTGTTAATACAAAGGCAGAAGATTCTGAACACTGCACATGATGCCTCAGGTTTGGCTTTTGTATTTTTCACATTCTGTGCTGCTTCAGTGTGTGGGTCTGGGTTCACATCAGGGGATGCTGAGCTCTGTGCACAAAACAATTCCTGCTCCAGCTGGGCACCAAGGACAAATGATCCAAATCTCAGCCCAAGAGCACAAACCCCGTGGGCTGGAGAGAGAAAAACAAGGATGGGACTGCAGGGGCTAAAGCTGGAATGGGACAATGAACTGCAAGATGCAAATGGAGCAGAACTGATCCCAGGGAGAGACCCCGGGAGCGCTCGGGCATTTTGGGACCATTTTGGTTCATCTTGGGTTCATTTTGGGACCATTTTGGTTCATCTTGGGACCATTTTGGTTCACCTTGGGTTCATTTTGGGACCATTTTGGTTCATCTTGGGTGCAGCCCTGGCTGGGCTCTTGTGCTGCCCAAGGTGGATCCATTGAGGCCTTTTAATAAATCCCTGCTTTATTCTTTAGCTCTGTCCAGCCTCTGTTCTAGCTCAGCCTTCACAAGGCATTACAAGGGAAGCAATTTTCCATATAGAAATCAGTGGGCAAAGACTTAAAAGCCTTGAAGAACATTTGTCTTTGTAATTTTGTTGCTTTTGTGGTTTTTGTTATCACAGTTTGAGTTGCAGACATTTTGTGTGCTCGTGTGTATTCTGTTCATGCCTTAGCTCTGCCCTACCATTAAAGGCTACTGAGGCAAACATCACCTGAGAATGAGGAGATTCAATATGGAATTTCCACATCGTGTTACAAATCTGTTAACCAAGAGCAGCTCACTCAACAATCACCATTGCTCAAAGCCTCTCAGATCCTTTCAGCCTCACAGCATCTCCATGAAGGGGGAAGTGCCCAGGCAGGGATTTTTTTTTTGTTATCAAAGCACCAGAGTAAACCCCTCCTGCAGAAGCAGAGCAGCACCTGCTGATCAGTGCCTTCCCATCCTGCTGGATATACACCTGTTCTTATTAAAGGTGAAAATATATATTTTCTCTTTATTTTTATTTTCATTACACAAATGCAAGAACAAGAGCTGAACATATGCTGTAAAAGAGGAAAGACCTCAAGGACTTGTACCTTTATGGCATAAATCAGATATAAATATATTCAGTGTTTCAGAGGGGAGAGGAAATCCACATCTATGAGAAAGTAGGGTTTTTTCCTATTGTGTGTATCCAGATGCAAAAAAAGAACCTCAAAACCACTTGACAGTGTCTTCAAGCCAAATATAGGTAGTGTTGGGGTTTTTTTTCTTCTAGAAAGGATTATCTGATTTGGTTGAACTGGGTTGGGTTTACAGCCAGCTACAGATAAGGAGTGACACATGTGGTATCTGATAGCATTGATATTTCTGCCTGGCACACAAAGCCTGCTGTTGCAAAGTGGAAAGGTGCTGCAAACACTCATGAAAACAAATGCATAACAACACCCAGAAGGAAAGCAGAGCATGTCAGAACTGAGTAACAGATTAAAAACCTTCCTCTGCTTCTGCAGGAAAGCCCAGAGGAGATGGGCTCCCAGGGACCATCCAAAAACTCTCCCATCCTGCAGCTCCCAGGGATGTTGGGGATGGGGATGGGGATGGGGCTGGTCCAGGCTGCACAGACTGCCTGGGTTCTTGAGCAGCTCACCAGGGCTGCAAGGAGGAGGAGGAGGAAGAAGAAGAGGAAAGGAAGGCCAAGGATCTATTGCATAAAACAACAGCTTCTTGGTTTCTTATGGTGAATACTGGGGGTTCTTTTGATGCAAACAAGCCAATGATTTCTTTTTCAATTTATTTGCTCCTAGGTTTTTTGTTAATTCTTCAGCAATTCACTGGTTGAGCGCTATTTTGCATAAAAGACGGGTCAACTCAGCCTGCTGAATGAAAGGCTTGCAATGGAATCTGGCTTGCCAGGAGAATGAATGTCCTTTGATTCCTGTGTGTCTCACTGAGGAGGTCACTGTGGAGAGCTGTACATCCAATTGTTTCCCTGGGAAGAGAGGGAAGGATTATGGGCACAGACCTGGGGGCACAGATGTGCACAAGGAATGGAGTGTGCAGAGACAAGGGGCAGCTGCCTTCCCCTCCTCCTGCAAGCCACTGCTGGCAGACTGGAAAGGAAAACCCTTCCCATGGCTTCACATGAAAATAGCATGTGCAAAGGCATCCACACAACTGATAATTAATTACAATTAACAAGAAATGAAAAATCTAATTGCATACTGAAATATTATTAAAGATCTCTCTCTCAGTCCATTTCTTAGGGGTTGATTTGGGGGCATCTTTATGAAAAATCTTCTGCAGAAAGCTTTTGCTTTTAAAATATAATGGCACTGGTGATTTGTGATTTCACTCAGGAGGAAATACCCAAGAAATTTTCACTCTAGAGGAAAATGCACCAAAAATATTCTTTTAAAGTTCTTGTTTCCATGGTTTAAAAGCTGTAATTATTTTAAATGCTTAATGGTAGCTCGGTATCTATACTAGTGACTGTTCACTTCTGTTTGCCCTGTGAATTTATCCTATTAGTACACGTGTGAGGGTGTGCATTTATGTATATTTAAAACACATATGGTATGGAAAAAAATATATATTTATCCATTAGAAGTTACTTGTTCTTCCATCTTTTCAAGTGTCTTGCTGCCAGCTGCCTGTATCAAAGGAAGTGAACAGCTGAAACATCACAGCACTCTAATTTTATGTCTATTGGGCATTGCTGCTTTCCTGTATATTTTCTAAAAGAGTTTATTGTCCACTAGGGCTCTTTTAAAGGAAGGCTTGGCTACTGGGGACCTTAAAAGTGATGAAACTTAAATGCAAATCCATTCACCTTTTCTTCCATGCAGTAAATTCTACTACCTATGCTCTGAAATGCAGAAGATAATTGTTACAGTACCCTATTTTTTAATCTAATGTTGACTATTTTGGGCTAATTTATTTATATTTACTGTGTCCAAATGTGGTGCAAATCTCAGGATACAGAAATCACTGAAAGACAGTTGTTTGTTCCTGCCAGAGGAGGATTTAGCACCCTTGGTCACTGCTGAGCTGGTAATATTGCTTTCATTTCATCTTTGCTAAAGTTCCTATTCCTGAATAATGGTGATGTCCCTGGATTTGAAAACACAGCTATGGCAGAGGAGGTGCTGGTAGGAAAAAGTGAGGATGTATGTGAAATACTGAGGTGGAGAAAATATTTCTTCTCCAGATCAGCAGAGTAACAGATGTGTTTCTGCTCTGTCTTTTGACTCCTCATGACTCATCTCCACAGTTAGGAATCAACACTGCATCCTCAAGAGGAGATTGAGTCCTTGACACTCAGAAATCCCTGTAACAGCCTGTGCTAAGCTCTGAGCATGTGCTCAGCTCTTAGCTTGCCCTCACTGCTGCAGGGATGGCAGAAATAATCATCTGTGATGCTCAGTTTTGTTGGGAAAAGCTTCCATCCATCTGAGGGATTTACATAATCGGTTCCTGGGGCCACATTTTCAGTTCCAACAACATCAGTTGGGAAAAACTTCATGAATAACAGAGCTCATCTGTGTTCATGATGCTTGGTGGGACCATCCCCATCCAAGGTGGTCCAGAGGCTCAGGCAAGATGAGCTGGAAGACAGCAACACCTGCTCAGCTCTTTTTAGGTGTGTTTTGAAAATGGTTTTTCCTCTCTTGCATCACCTCAGTGATGCTTTTAATAACAATCCTCATCACAAGCAACCTTTCTGCACGGTCATGGGGATGTGCTGAGGCAAGCAAAACACTGCACATCGACGTGAAGAGCTGTTCTTTTCATAACAGGGAGCTGCAAGTGGAGACTTGATGCTTCATAAAATTCTGACATCCTGGAAAGGGAGTCCTAGATCTGTTTTATACGCTGCAGTAAAGGTGATCTTTGGAAATTGCTTGTTGAATAACTCCACAGCCTGCTGTACATCATTTTTATTGATGATAAGGAAGATGTCATCCCTGTGGCTTGCCTTGGAGAGGAGGGTGGTGAGGCATTGGGTTGGTTGAAAATATGAAATTCCATGTTAAAGACCTTGGTGCCTGTTGTGGAAAGGAAATGTTCCCACGGGTGATCCCAGGTGTATTTTTAGATTTAGTCTATCAACAAAGTTTATTGACATCTCCCAGCGCTGCACAGCCCAGAGGCACAGAGCTCTGCAGCTTCCAGGAGGGCCTTTGCCCCTGTGGTAGGGATTCCTGTTTTTCAGTGCCATTTGATGGTAGCTGGTGTGAATTACTGACTTCTCCTCACAGTCCAGCCATGGGGATGGACCTGTGCAGGTCTTTAACCTTCAAGCTCAGAATCACACCTCAGCCTCCTAAATATGGTCGGAGTGGGTTTTATGGTGGCTGCAATGTGCATTAGGGAAGAATGATTGGTTTTATGGGTGGAGCAGGATCTTTCTCCTCTGCTCTGTGTGCTGGATCATAAAGGGGTCACCTCTCTCATGGGGGATTTACATGGGCAACGGTTGACTGCGCTACTGAGAGCAGAAAACCATTCCAGGGTATTGTCAGAAGCAGTTTACAGATTAAATCATACAGCATGCACAGCTACAAGAGGACTTTGCAAATGGTCTCTCTCCTACATCAGCTTGTTTCCATTGAAATCGCACAAAACAATTAAAAATTAATCATTGTTAAAGCAAATGCTTGCTCTCTCCTTCAGATGGGTCCTTAAACTTATTTATAGAGCATTTTCTCTTGGAGTTTTCCACCTTCTTTTATTCCTGGGAATAAGGGATGTGCATACATACCAGATTTGTCATGTTTCTATAGATCTCTGGGGTTACAACCTCAGTACCAAGAGCTGAACACAGCTGGTTTATGCTTGGGAAAGGAATTGTGAGGCAGCATCATCTGCAGCTAGGCAAATAAGGACTTAATGACTCCACAGATCATCATTCTGTCTTATTATTTGGTACTTGAGCTCATGACTGCAGTTTCAGTGTATCCCACACAGTATTTTTTGTATGTTTAAATCCTGTGCATTTTCTCCCTTTAGCTAATATGTGATAGAGGCACTCCAGAGACTGGAGCCTTTGAGAATCTCCTGTTAGAGGGCAGCTGCCCCAACCTTCCTTCTAAGACATTCAGCTGTTTTTCATCTCTTCCTTCAGGAGCCCCTGGAAAGGGGGCACACTTGAATCCCGAGAACTCACAGCGTTTGCCATATCTGCTTTTCATTTCATAGCCAGCACTTCCTCAAGACATTTGCTTTCAGAGGCTTTTTCCTCCTCTTTGTAGTTTTGATGGATTTTCAGCTTTTTCCATCCATTACTGAAAACAGGAATTAACCTTGGGTTTGAAGATTCATAGTCTGGTCATTACAACAGCCACAGCTGAGAGATGAGTCTTGTGTGAGCAGGGGAATGCAGCTGTTTGCATCCCAAAACGTGGCAGGCTCTTCCTGTACCTGCTGCCACTCCCTGCCAAAATAGATTGATAGGCAGGTGCCCTACATGCCTGCAGCTTCCAACAGGAGGAAACTATATATGGGAACAATCGTGAGATTTGAGTTTTCTCAGCGCTAAATGCTTGGGGCTCTCTCGGTCTGACCACCATGTCAGAAGGTCAGAGAAGATGAAGGAAATTCAAAATTTCATAAAAACATGGAATTTTTTGGGTTGGAAGGGACCTTAAAGCTCACCTAGTCCAACCTGCTGCCATGGCTGGGACACCTTCCACTATCCCAGGGTGCTCCAAGCCCCATCCAGCCTGGCCTTGGACACTTCCAGGGATGGGGCAGCCACAGCTTCTCTGGGCAGCCTGTGCCTCATCACCCTCTCACTTGGGAAGAATTTCTTCCCAATATCCAATCTAACCTTGCCCTCCTTCAGTTTAAAGTGATTTCTAAAACCTGCAGAAGCAGCACTTACCACTTGGGTGGGGCACCAAGGATTTCTGGAGACCCAGCCTTGTTAACCCCAGCTAGGCAGCAGTCTCCAAAAACCAGAGTTGGGAACAGAGGATGTCCCACACCAGCGTAGCCGGAGCCTCCCCTGAGCTGCTGACAGAGCTGCTCCCTCTGAAGGGCTGGGCAGAGCTGCCACAGAGGCTGCACGCTGCTGTCAGCAGCCATTAAAAGCATTCAAAAGGTGAAAACTTGTGGCAGCACTTAGCAAGTGCCAGGGTATTGGCTCGGTGTGCGAGGAGACCTGCGAGTCACATTTTATATCGCGGCACACACCGGAGGCACATCTCATGTGCTGCACAGAAAGCTTATTAAACACTCTGCATTTAATAAGTGTGTGTGTGTGTGTGAGTGGGGATGTTCAGCACTTGGCCATGCGAGGAGCAGCCTTTTTTTTGCAAATGAGGCCACCTGTTCCTCCTTCCCTGATTTGACAGGTTTTAGTCTCTCTTCTCTGCGAGTGGGTGGACAGTTGGATTTGATTTACTGGAGACTCTCCTCTGGTGTGATTGCAGCATAATTATATCGATAATCAGCTCTGTGGTCAAAATGTTCTCCAACACACACACACACACACACACACACACACTCAGATCCCAGATCTTACAATGCCTGGGAAACCTGTCCTGCTATCTGTTTCACAAAGGTTTGGTTATTTGATAAATATAGATTGATTTCTGAGGGCTCGTAGCTGTTACTCAATCGACCAAGGGTGTGTGGTAGACAATAAAATTTACAGTTATGCTTTGTAGGTATTTCATCAGGTGAGACTGGTCCTTGTTAGAGAAGTGTAAAAAATTGGAGAATCGATTTTATTTTTTTTTCCACTTATTTTGATATTCAGGTTCACCTGGAAAATGGGAAAGAGAGTAAAACTGTGGAAGGGGGGTTCATGCTACACAGGAAAAATATATACATTTTTCCACCAAAAGATTGGTCCAAATAATTTTGGAGAACATAGAGTTTTTCACTCATTTAAAAGCAAAAATTGTTCTATTTGTTTTTGCTATTTTTGAGCTTCAGTAAAGTATAAAGGCAGATATAATTAGAAACATCCTTTCATTTTTAATAAGTGTCATTGGAAATACTTTTTACGGGTCATGGCTTTTTTTAGATAGAGTTATTTTTCAGTTTTATTATTTTTTAAATGGTTGCTACACTGGATGCACACTCATGGATTACCAATTGAGCAAGTATTTTACCATGGGAAAAAGTTGTTCCGAGCACTTGGGCTGGCTTTGAAACACACACAGCACTTTGCCATCAATGCCCATGCAATGAGCGTCTTGTAAATTACACTGAGAGACAACCCAAGTGCTTAAATGCTTTGGAAATGAGGGGTCTGCGATGGGTGTGTGTTGGATTAGTTAAACCCTTAACCCAAGCCAAAAGCAGGCACAGGAATGTGCTGGGATGGCAGCTGAGCAGCTGGAGAGGTGTGGAGTGGTGCCACCCACCCTCAGCGGCATCAGGAGCTGGCATTCAGCAGGTTTTGCCTGCATTTCTGTCCTCACCCCTTCAGCTGCTCCAACAGAGTAGCCTGTGGGTGAGGGTGAGGGTGAGGATGAGTGGTGGTTCCCAGAGAAGCTTCTGGGCAGGGGTAGCCTGGCCCAGTCCCCACCAGAAGCGTCCCTTGTCACCCTGCAGGCACAGCCAGACCCACCAGCTGTCAGCAGAGGAGCATTTCCTACCTCCTCCATGTGCTCAGATTTGGGATACACCTTTGAACCTCCAGCAACGCTTGTACAAAACTTTGCAAATTAATGGTTGTTTTTGTTTTTTTTTTTTTTCCAAGCCAACAAAGCTGTTCCTGCTGAATGCTGAATACTCAAATCAAGGCACCCCCACTTGTTGCAGACATCTTTCATGAAAAATCCTTTCTTAGGATTTTTCCTTGTGAGAAGCTGCAGTTTCAGCAACCAAAAATAACCAATGGTTATCTGCTGCTGTAGAATGCAAAAGGTAGACCTGTGATTGGTCTCCTGGGGATGTTTAGATTTACTGACCACTCATGGTAGGGCTGGCTCTTGCTCTGTCTGAGACACAGATCTTTGTTATTCATTCTTTTCTATTCTTAGCTTAGCTAGCTTCTGAAGAAACCTTTTCCTTTCTATTTCTTTTTAGTTTAGTCTTAATGTAACATATATCATAAAATAATAAATCAAGCCTTCTGATCATGGAGTCAACATTCTCATCTCTTCTTCATCCTGAAAGCCCTTGTGACCACAGTCACACCCACTGCCCACTCTGGGGCTGTTCTGGACAAACAGGCAATGTCAGGACTGTAGGACTGGTGCAAACAGACCCTCTCCAAGTTGTGCATGCAGTGTAACTTCATCAGCACTGATGGTTTCTCAGTGGATGATGCTATTTCCCTCTCTATCTCACTGCTCCTAAAGCTCCTTGCTTGGTTTTAAGACAAGCAAGTGTGCAGATGCCCAAGGTTACCACACCCACAGTGGGATTCACACCAGTCTGCAAGACCAGGACAGACAAGTGGTTTATTCCTTTTTGACACCAAAATAAAAGGGGAATCACTAAACCTTACTTAATTGTTGTAGCAAAAGCTCCCTCTGCCTTCAGCTCCACAGTTCTGTCCTTGAGGAAATGCCAGGCAGCAGGGGAAGGGATGTTTTCCTCACCAAGAAATTCTTCATGAGGTTCCTTGGCTCACACTCAGCGTGGCAGACCTGGAGCCAGGGCAAGCTGCAATTGCCTTGGTTTTGGGGGAGCTGAAATGAATGACCAGATTTAAAACTGAGCAGAAGGAAACAGCACTGGACAATGTCACTGGGTTTAGTGGCTGGCCAAAGCCAGGCTAGCAGAAGATGTTCCTGAGAAAGTTGTGGCTGTGGCAAGGTGTGGCGAATCAGTGCTCAGCAAATTCCTTGTGCAGTGCCTTGGATTTGAAAATATTTAACAGAGAAGGGAAATCCTGGCTGTCTGGGGTTTCTATTGTCTTTCTCCCCTGGTCCTTCCTGCCTCCCAGGTCCCAGAACACCTCTCTGGGTGAGGAGATGGCAGCAATGTCTGTGACACCTCTGGGGCTTGCCACATCCCATCACCACCCAGAACATTTCCAGTAAATAAGGCAGGACTAAGGTGGTTTGCCAAAGTGGAAAATTTAATTTTATTGTTGACTACACTGAAACCTGGATGTTATAGAGCTCGAGTTTTGCCTCTGTGTTTCTCCTCTTGAAGGTAATTGTGTGTTGTGCATCACAGTCTACCTGCAAACACCTCTAACAATAACAAATCTGAGACCTGCAAAATTCAAGTCCTTCCTGGTACCGTCCTATTTGGGGTCACACAATGGGTAGGACAGAGGAATAATTTTTCAGAGCACTGGGAAAAGCTAATTTCTTTATATACATGCTGGAGGGAAAAGGAAGAAAGGAAACTTGGCAGGGAGGAATATCTAATATCTTGCTGCAAGTGATCTTAAAGATCACACGTCTTTAATAATATAAAAACCCATTTCATATTGATTTTCTGGCAGTTGTGTATTCTTAAATAGGCCAAGCAAAATTATAATATTTGTTTTGCTTTGTGAGCAGAAGAGTTAAATCATTTCAGCTCAAATACCAAAAAAAAATAAAAGGCAACAAACCCAGAAGAATTATTCCCCCAGCCACAAGAAGGAAAATTTCTCAAGATCTTAAGAACATTTTTAAATAAAATGCATTGAGAAAGACAGTAGTTCAAATAAGCTCAACCCTTTTAACATATAAAAAGCTAGAAACTATTTGCAGAGACAAATTCTTCTGATTTGATGTCACCATTTTAGTGGTGAGGGGACCAAAACTCACCAGAGTCTAGTTATGAGTCAGGTCTTCAATTAGTGTTATGTTATCCTAAAATAATGGAAATCTCTAGAAAGGCTGGAGACTTTCAGTGTCTGCATGCATGTGAATGTGTTTATGTGAGTATTTAATAGAGGTAGGTCTTTATCTTTAAAATTCACGTTTGAGTAGAAATTTAACCAGACCTTTGGCCTCTTCATGCTGTGAAAATGGAAGGTGTTAACATTTTGCTGGTGAAATGTGTGCATTCAAAGCAGAACACAGCCTTTAAAATCCCTTGGGAATCTTGTTTGATAATTTTCTCCCTGGTAATGTTTGTGTTGCTCTTGTGTGGCTTTCTTCTTGTTGTTTCCTTACTTTGTGATTTTATCTATTCACTAAACAAATTGTTTTATCTATTTTATGAATGCGAGCCAGAGAATTTATTTATTAAGATAATTGGTCTAGAGAAAGAAAGATCAGGAGATTTCCCCTCTAGAAAATTGAACTTTAGTTAAGTGAAAATATGGAAAGGAAGAAGCTTCTTTCTGTTTTTCCTTCTGTATGAAGTGGAGGAGGGCACCAACTCTTCCCCCTTCCTTTGAAAATCCAGCTGCTGCACTGCAGGCTGCTCCTCTGGGATGGAGTGTTTGCAGTGGGTGGATGGGGATGGTTAAATTACAAGAGTAGATCAGATCCTTGGTCCACCCTGCTCCATTTGACCACAGCAGCAATAAATGAACGGCTCAAAGTGTTTGTTTCACTTCTCATAACTGCAGGTCATCCATCTTCAGCTACTGAGGTTCATCCATCTTCAGCTACTGAGGTTCATCCATCACTGGTGGCTTCTGAAAATTGGATATGACCAATTGTACCCAAGTTTCAGGTGGTGAGGCCTTGGAGAGCTGCAATTTTTTTAAAATAAGGGCAGATCCATTCAGGTTTTTCTAGGCTGTCCTACTTGAAATGCTATTTCTGCATCTGAGGCTGCCTGTTATTGATATCCACTAGACATAGTCCAGCCTGAGATGAGAACTCCAGACAAAACCTACTTGTAGCTGCAGCACTTGGCTTCTATCTCTCTAAAGTACAGCTGGAAGCACCTTTCACTGCAACCTTCTCCTTTCCATAGGCATTTTAGCTGTTATCATCCTCTCTGAGGAGGGTCTGTCTCACATGCAGAACCAGGTGAAGTGTAGTGTCCCAGCCCAGCAGAACCAGTGAATAAAAAAAAACATCTGCAGAACTGAAATGTTTTTCCTGTCCCTTGCTTCAGCCTGTTCTGGTGTCACTGTTGTGTTATGTGTAAAGAGAATTGAAAGAACAGACCGTGGGAAACTTCTCCTTGCTAGAGTTCCTCCAGCAGCGAGCAAAATGCCAAAAGCAATATCCATGCTCTGAGCTCCATATTAAAGAGGAGGCTATTTTTAGAAGTTTTGCCCAGAAAGCACAAACTTTTAGCAGCGCAGTGGTGCACCAGTGAGCTGACTGTGTGCTTTGGAAAGCCCTTCTCATGGTGAGTGCAGACAAACACGTCCCTGCTGAACCTCTGTGCTCAGCCAAAGCCTCTGCAGCTGGAGCCAGGCAGCAGTGAGCAGCTCCTTTCTGCTCACATGGTGCTAAAGAAAATGTGGGCTTTCTGAAGAAAACACATGGGGATGTTCTCCTGTCTGGTGATCATGCTAATTTTTCCAATTACATTGGTTTTTTTGACTCAGTGCTTGCCAGCATTCCTCCAGCAGCAGTGCCAGGCACTGGCACCAGGCTGCTTCAGGGGCTGTGACACAGAGGGTGACAAAGATGCTTCTCTCAGCACAGCCCAGATGGAGCAAATTGAGTTTTTCCCAGCAAACCAGAGCAGCAGTGCAGGGAAAACCCAGGCCACAGCCACCTCCATGTGTGCTCAGCTCTGGCTGCATTCAGAAGTCCAGATAGAAAAGGTGTAAAGCACCATTTGGGGTTCAGCAGCTGGGATGCACACAGGGCAGGAAAAGTTGACATTTTGGGGAGGGCAGTAGCAAGGAGGAGGTAGCAAAGCCAGGAATGTGGGTCCTGCAATGACCAACAGCAAAATGATGAAAACTAGAGAAAAAAGGAGAAAAACTAGAAACATCCAGGGTTTTTTTAACCACACAGGATCCACTTCACCCCACCTTGGCATTTGGTCAAGTAGGAGCCAATTCCTCTGCTCCTCTGGTGAAAAGCAGCCTGGCATTTAGAAGATGTTGGGTCCAAGAACTCCAAGAGCTACTGAGTATTACTACTGACTGTTTCAAAATCTGCCTTCAGATCTGTATTTATTGAGCCAGCAGAGACCTAGCAATCTTCCCTAGCAAAAAATAGATTGTAATTAAAAAAAAAATCTTTACTGATACATTAAACCAGATTTCAAAGTGGTTTTGGCAAAAGATAGATGAGGATTTTTGTATATTGCTGTTACGTTAGTTAAAAGGTGTGAATTTTTTTTCTTTCTTTTTTTCACATTCCTATGTGTCAGAGCTGGGCTAGCAAAAATTCAAATATAGACCAAGTTTAAGAGTGCAAGTTGTATTTTACCATTACTCCTCAGGCTGGGAGTATGGCACATATAAGAGCATTTCACTTCCATGAGTAGCAGATGAAATAAAACATCCATTTCCTTTTCATGCACAGAAATAGTAATATTGGCTGCAGAAAGGAGATGACAATTTATTTTGAACACCAGTCATTGCAGGATGGTTATAGCAGAGTTAGTGTTGGCCTATGGCTGTGCTGCAGCCAGCAGGTTTCAGAGAGATAATTTTGCTTGTCTGCTTGCCTAGGGATTGTCTGCAGGTTTTTTTGAAATGCATCTGTATCAAAAAAATGGTCTTGGAACAGTTTTTGGGACAGATCCTCAAGCCTGTAACACCTTCCCTCCAACCCAGCAGTGCTCCTGCCTGGAGCAGTTACAACAAACTGTGCTTTCCCATTTGCTAACTGGGACCAGCTCGGTGTTAAATTGTTCATCCTGACTGTCCATCAGGTTTCTCTTCTTTGTTTTCACAGGTTCTGATTCAGCAAGACATTAGCATATATATGAATTCAACTGTGTGACTATTTCCACTGAAATATAATAATAGCAGCTATAAAAATGATAATAATTATAATAATGAGATGATGATGGTGATGGTGATGATGATGGTGATGGTGATAGTAATAATAATAATCTTTCAGCCCCTAAAAGTGAAGCTTATGCTGCATTGTCCCATCCAATCCTTGCCTGAATGCTGATGTCTGAGGCATAGAGCAAAAGGCTTTATTGGAGCCAAAAGCTCAATCTGAACTGTTCACCACTCTAAATGAGCCAGGTGCTGAGTTTCTTGTTTAGCCTTGAGTCAAGCAAAGCTCTCCCCGAGCTCTGCAGAAGCATTATCAAATCTTCAGCCTCTTGCTCAGAAGGATTTTCCCTTTTTTCCTTCTCCCCATCTCGGTGCATTCACTCCCTGCTGACAATCCCTGCCCACATCACTGCTGCTGGGAGGCTCAGTAGTTTTAAGGCACTTCTTCAGACTGAGGGGGAAAAGAGAGAGAAAAAGGAAAGGAGACAAGGCAGAGAGATCTATCACATCAGCTTTGGGAGCCCTGGGACGTTTTGACTGTGCTTTGTGATGTTTCCTTGTGTTGAAGGCGCTTTGGGCTGGGGCTCTGGTCTCCCTCCCTGGTCCATCCCACCAGGCACGCTCACAGCAAGGAGCAGTGCAAATCCCAGATGGCATCCCACCCCCAGGGGGATTGCCAAGGCTTTTTGGGCTGTTTCTGCACAAAGTGTATCCTTAACCCCTAGCAAAGGGGCTCTTGCAAACCGAGAGAGGATTCAGAGCAATCCAGCTTTAAACAGCAGCACTGGTAAAGCAGCTGCTCCATGCACCCAACTTGAGCTCTAAAAATGCTTCAAATAGGTAAAAAATACCTATTTTTTTAGGTATTTTTATATATAATACCTTCAGTGACCTCATGCTGTTGTCTGAGGAAGGCAAGAGGGAATTAAAAATCACCAAAATTCATAACCCACATCAACTTAGATATAAACTGACCAAGAAGGAAAGGAGAGAGAAGAGAGCTAAAGGGAGACTTTGTTCAAATGTATCAGGAGCCTGAGCAGCAGGCGAGGTCCCCAGGCTGCCACAGAGATGTGGGTGACCTTGGCCAAGCCTCTCAGCTTTTGCTGGGCTTATGTTTTATCTGAACTGTCTTAGGCATTCAGGCTGCAAACTCTCCCCAGCTGGGACTGTCACTGCAGATTCACATGGTGCCAAGCAGGAAAGGTCCTGAGTGATTCTGCATTTCTGGGCACTGGGTAGAAAATAGCTGAAAAGGTCTGGGGTTAATGCGTGAAGATCAGGCATTACAGTGCATGTGGAAAGAGAATACAGCCTGCACTGAATTTTTCTCTCCAGAAGTCCTATTTATTTCTTTTTTTACACCTGCAAGGAGTCCTAACCACAGCTGAAAACCAGTCACTTCTGTGCAAAAATGAAATAGCTATTTTTGAAGCACACAGTAGTTTTGGACAGGATATGAAGAATATTACATCTGATGGAAAGTAGAGCAGCAGCAGAGGTGGGCAGGATATAATTACCCAAATTGTGGTTTGGCCAGGACAGCAATAATATCCAGCATGAAATTCCATGAGGTTGGCGATTCCTTTCAGTGTCCAGCACAAGCATCTCACAGGGTCTCCAGAGATGGCAGCTCCCCCAGCACAGATCATTCTCCATCCAAGGACAAGTGTAATCACCTCAATTGCTCAGCAATGCTTTCTGTTTTGCTTAATAGCTTCCTTTTCCCAAGCTGTAAAAAACCAAACCTATTTGTTTGCAAAAGCTGCCCAAAACACTGAAAGGAGGGAGGCAGGACATCCTTAAAACCATGGAACACGGGTGGGGTTGGAATTCACTCTTGTTCCATGGGGTGGAAACAGGCTCCCTGGGTGGGTTAGGCAGGAGAGGTGAGTGGTAGTGGTGTGCATGAATTAATCTTAAAAAGTGCCTCATGCCCAGGTTTGCCTCTGTGCTGGGACAGAGGCACTTGTCAGATATTTGGGGCTTAGTTAGGGGATCTTGCTTTAGTCAAAGAACCAGTCCTGAAGCCATGAACTGCAACAGGAGCAGGATGAGTGAAGGAAACCATCAAGGGGAGGAAGAAAAAAATAAAAGGGAAGGTACCAGCTCTCAGGTTTTCACAGTCCTTTCATCATACAGAGCCTGCAAGGGTAACCCAAGGAAGGGCCAAAGCCCTTCTCATCTCTCCCTGGGTCTCAGGGTGGTTGCTCCTTTTTTTCTCCCCCAGAGGATAGAAAGGCTCCTGCAAGAACAAATTATTCCTTGAACTTTGCAGGCTGGTTTTCATACGTGAGCCTTTAGACTGCTCATTCTCGCTGATTTCTACTTCTGGCAGTACTATTCATGGAACCAGACTCTCTTTAGTAAGGGCTGGCAAGAGTAAGCTGACAAACCCTTTGGCTGTAGGGAGGGGAAAAAAAAAAAAAAAAAAAAAAAGAGCTTTTCTGCTTTTTTTCCTCACTAGAAGTAATTTGTGGCTCTATATTTGAAAGCCGCTTTTTACTGAATATAAAATTACTGTAATCCCAAAATGGTCTCCAAAGTGCCACAAAGTCATATTTAAAATGTATGTTAATCTTTACATCACAAATGGCCTTCTCATTTCCCACTTTTATGATTCCTTTTGCTTCTAGGAATTGTTTTTATTTACATCTCTATGAAAACAGAATCAATTCCCCTATACACCCAGTTGCATATTCTTTGGAGTGAGTATATTGATTGAAAAACCTCCTACCACTCTTATTAATCTCAAGAAGTATTGACTAAGTACAGTTGTACATATCAGTTGTACACGTGGAAAGCTCACAAAATAACAATATCAATAATGTTCTGCAACAGAAACAATCATCTTATAAATAATGAATGTGCCATATTGAATTTTACAGGTATTTGGGGCACTTTTTTACTTTTAAAGGCCCCGTGTCCAGCTTTGTTGACACCAATATAAATAAAAAATAAATCCGTTGCACTCAATGCAGTTACAGTGGAGCAAGAGCCAATATAAGGGAGTCAGAGCAGTCACTTGTCAAACAGGAAGGTAGGACATGGCATAGGTACCATCTGTGGAGAGTGATTCATAAGAAAAGAATGCAGCATAATCAGTTAAATAAATACTACCCTTGTGTTTTCTAGTCTAAGTGGACCTTACTCCAGCACAAATCACAATCACAGGACACGTGGAATTTGTTATTCCAATGCCTTGAACTAGGAGGAATTAATGCCACTTTAAGCTAGAGCAGAGCCAGAGATCTGTAATTATTCTTCTCCCTGACAAGCAGGATCTCAGTTTCTGCCTGGAGGGACACGGCACGAGAGGCTGGAGCAGGTCTTAACCAATGTGACCCGAAGACATGAATTTTTGAGACAAGACAGCCCTAGCCAGGGCTAATCCCCATTTTGGCTGTGCTGGCTCCGTGTGGGCACACAACCAGCAGGGAGAGGCTGGAGGGGTTGGATCCCTATGCAGGGTGAGCCAGGCAGGCTCTGGGATGTGGGATGAGTAGTGGTGGTGTACAAAGGATTCTGTGTAAGCACAGCCTAAAACCAGACCCAGCTCTCAGGGCATGGGCAGGTTTGGAGGAGGAATGGGTGTGCTGGGAACTGTAGGAGTGTCTGAGGTGTTGGAGTCAGAGGTGAGGGGAGCTGCAGGATGAAGACACATCTCAGGCTGGTTTCCCACCAGGATTTGACCACAGTGTGCGTGTCCAGTCAAGGAGATGAGAGGAGGGGAAATATAAAAGCAGTGCTAAAGTGTCATCTGGAAAGTAAATAGGGTGATTTGTGGGCAAAAACATTTAATGTACACTCTCCTATTTTTCTCTCAAGACTGGGTTTTGCAAGGAATTTGCTCTGCCTGTGTTTTTCAGAATCTTGACTCCATCAAAGTCGCGATATCCTTCAAAGCTAGAACAAAAATTGACATAATAAATATTTAGCAATGAGTAAAACACTTCAAGTTACTTTAAAAGGTACAAGATTGTTATGATGAAAGGCACTACATATCTTTTATTTTTTATTCACTATACAATTATCACTTCAATCATCAGAGGTCCTAAAGATGTTCTACATTAAGTGTTCATTATCACCAAACTTGAGTGGAACAAAGCCCCTTCTCAAAAGGGGTCTGAAATGTCAAGAAAAAAATTAGAGGGAAGAATACAGCATGACTTGTCCCAGCAGGCAGCAAACCAAGGAACAGGCCTCAGGTCCTATGGCTGAGAGCTGTAATTTTTCTTCCAGCCTCCACGGCCTCTTGGTTATCTTTTCTGTTCAGATCTGTTCCTTCACCCTTAAGCTATTGTCACACTCACTGCTCTGGACTGCAGTGGACTTGATCCAGGAGGAAAATGTCCTTTAGTTATCAAGGATCAGATGGATATCTAGAGACTGGGTGCTTTGATTTAGTACCCTCAAGGTTTAAATTCTAATTTCAGCAGTGCTGGGGCTTGGGTGTGCCACTGTGGACCAACTCCCTCATTTTGATCTGGTTAATCACAGCTACAGTGACTCAGGCCCATACATGCAAGCAAGGCTGGGACCCAGGAGAATGTGTCTCCCTCTGTATTTCTAGAACTATTTGTTCTTGCTTGTTCCAATAATAAAAAGGGAAAAGCCTTTCTTTGGTGGCATTTTGGCATTTCTGCTGCTGTGACTCATCAGAGGTATGTAACAACAAGAGGAAACTTTTTCAAACTTATTGTCACTGGAAGGAGGCAAAAGTTTATTTTAATCCAGTTGCTTACATTTTCCCTTTTCTTTTACAATTCCATTTGTAAAAGGGAATGCAAATTACTGACACAATCTTAAACACACAAAGAAGATGAGCATTTAGAAAACTGCATGGAATGTGCAATTCTAAATCTCTACAAAAGTGCAAAACATTAAACTCAACTAAATTTTAGTATTTGGGCACTGTCTGAAGGACAAAGGATGCTGCAAACATTATAAATGCACTAGCTTAATTTTTCAGTTTGTGACGGATTAGCTTTAACATGCATTTTAATTTGTAGTTGGATTTTATCAGCTGTAGACAAAGTTTGATAATCTCTTCTTGTTTAATTAGCACAATCCTCTTAGGAAGGAGAAAAGCACAGACAGTAGTAATTTACGTTCTCTGACAATTTCATACTGACAACGTGAAATATCTTCTGTCTTTAAAACATACCTACATGTGGCTCTTTCCAACATCTTTGTCCTACCTTCTCTTTCTATAGTGCATGCACTTGTAAAGGGAAAATAACAAGAGGGAGCTTACACTATAAAATAATTCCTCTGCATAAAGAGCCAAGAGAAGGTGTAAATAGACTGCATAAATAACAGCTGGCTCCTTAGAAACCAAGAGGAGCACTCAGAGAGGCTCCTCCGTTACGCTGCTGGATAAGTGAATCCACTCATTAGCACTGGGGCTGTCATCTGGTTGGGTTTTGGGGTCTTCTTTGCATGGGTGAGAGCTGAATTAGACCCTTTGTTTCCATGTTTTACAAGCATTTGCTGTTCTGGAGAGTTATCTTGGATGGAGGGCTGGTATTTCCTCCTGGTATAAAACCAAGGAAGTTTTTTGCCTCTGTTCAAGTTCCATCCCATAAATCCCATCCTTCTCACAGGGATGCTGCTCCACCTTGACCTGCTGTGGGCAGAGGCTGCTCGTGGATGTCCATGGGACTGTCTTTGTCAGACACAGGGACCTGCAGCCTCTCCATCCCTTTTAGGGTTGGGCCTGTATCACCAGGTTCACAAGGTCAGCAGGGACCCCCAGGACCAGGGGCTACTGTAGGGGAAGGGAATGCACTGAACCTCCCCATCCCAAAGGAGCCGGGCAGCAGCAGAGACACCCTGAGGTCCCTCCTCCCTGCCAGTAAAGCCTTGCAGGGGCAGAGGGCAGTGACCTGGGGCTCTTCAGCTCATCCACACAGCCAGCACAGCCGTCCCTGCTGACTCCAGCCAGGCTTTGCCCTTCCACTGGGAAGAGGTCTTTGAGTTCCATGGCATGTAAGGCCAGCAGGAGCAAGGCTGAGCTTGCTCTATATCACACCCATACATAGGTATAACCATAGAAACCTGACATAAATCTTTTAGTGCATATTTTACGCTGTAAGGCTTTTTAGGTCAGACTTTAAAAAGGACTGAATATAATTTTTTTTCATTCTTGCCTTCCTTTGACTCTGTTTTTAAAAATCAAAATCTTCCCCTCTGGTTCTGGCAAGCCCTAATGGTAAATTAATGCTGTTGTAATAACTTGGGCTGTGCCTTTGGAAGGCATCAGAAGACTCTTTTATTGCAGCTGCATCCAAAAGGATCTACCCAGGTCCCAGCCCTCTGGGAGGCTGTTTTCCCATCCTTCCCTACCAGTTTCCAAGCTGGAATAGATGAGCATTGCTCTTTGCCCACGGATGGCTGGAACAGCACTGTCAGAGGTATCATTTTCAGACTTGTGGTTTCAGTATGCTCATTCTGACCTTTAGGGGAAGCAACAGTGCCCTGACATTTAGGTTGGTTTATATCCCCCACAATCCCTTTTCAATTAAAGCTCGTATCTTCAGGGCTCCCTCTGAGCACCCCACAAGCATTTATGATAAATCCCCGAAGAACCAGCTCTGGATGGGCTGAACCGTGCTTTCACCTGGCTTCCAGGCTGCTCTCAACATCAGAAATCCTTCATGTGACCCTCTCTGGATGTATTATTTTGGCCATGAAAGTCCCAGAGCTGCCTTAAAAAGCTGTGGTGATTCAGACGGACGCGGTGTGGGAATATTCCAGCCTTCAGCGATGCAGAGCAAGAGGGCTGCTTCCCATGCTGATGAGGCCAGTGGTGGTGCCCGTGGGGAGCTTGTCTCTTAATGATGTGTAAGAGTGGCTGCTGGATCAGGGAGAGGCTGGGAGCAGCCAGCCAGGGAGATAACTCCATCCTCTGCCTTGCAGTGCCTGCCCCGTGTCATTGTGAGCTGCTACATCCAAAATCCTGTGCAAAAATGCACTTAATGAATTAGCTGCTAAGCCCTGCTCCCCCTGCATTATCTGTTCACACTGATGTCTCTCTACCTTCTCCTTTTGCCTTTGAAGTGGCTTCTTTGAGAGCTCATATTCCACGTGCTCAGGCTCAGTGGACTGGGATGACACTCCTTAAACTCCTCACCATCCCTGATTATGCTTTCCAGAATAAATATATGCAGATATTGTTGCATTTTCTTGCTTAATCTCAGCAGGCAACTTCACTTTAAAGCAACTTCAGGCAATTACCACCCAGCTCTTCCCACAGCAGCTTTTCTGACACAGGACTCAGCTTTGGCATGACAAGACCCAGATCAAAGAGTGCTCAAGTGTTGTTTTTGCTCGTGCACCAAAACTGCATTGGGCCAGCACGTGAAGGAAGATCTCACCCCTGTTTGGAGACCTCAAAGCAGAGTATAATTCAGATTTCAAAGCAGAGATTTATCACTGCACACAGGTCACTCTCTGACCAAGGGAAGGATCTCAACAGGAATCACAGCTGGAAGAACTGAAGCTTTAAGGGAGGGTTGCTGTAAAATATAAATGACAGCAAGGGTACGCATTTTTATCTGGGGTGGAACAGAGTTTATTTACTTCCTGTGTATACCAAGCTAAAGAGTTTATCCCCTTTTTTAATTCACCTCTATAAAGCTGCTCTCCCAGTTAGTGCAGAACGTTTGCAATATTGACTTGTTCAGACTCCCTGGGTTGTTTTTAGGATGTTTTCAGGCTGTTTTTTAAACAGGTTGTTGTTGTTGTTGTTTTACGTGTTTTGCTGCTGGCCATAGTCAGCAGTAGGAGTTAAGTGCATTATTCATAGAGGTGGTGTGAACCTGTGAACAAGCTGGATAGAAAACCTAAGATTTCTGCTACAGTAAATCACATCCTGCCTTTGCCTATCAGTAAATATTACTACAATTATTATTAAAATGTTAATACTATCAGCAGTGTTTTGCAGTGCAGGCATTAGGAAGCACAGCTGAGCTTGTCTGACCTGATCAGCTGAGGCAATGCATGCATACTAATGAATTCATTGCCTTATTTGTCTCCTAATAAGTTTTAAAAGGTAAATTAATGTTCTTCTACCTGGTCTTTAATGAATATCTTACATCCTGCATTAGGAACTCATTTACTTTCCTAACCTATTGCCAGCACCAGCCACAAAGAACAGTTAGAAATTTGCTGGCACAGGAAGCCATCATCTTCAGAGCTGCAGATTGCTTGATAATGGGATTTTTTCCCTTTTCACACCTATGCTTGCAGCTAGGATAGTGTTTATATCCAGCTGATGAACTGTATTTGAAAGATTACTGGAATAATTAAGATTTCAAACAGAAGCAGTTGCACATTCCCCTTTTCTTTTCCTATCAACCCATAAATAGGCAGCTGTGTCTTCTACTATTGTAAAAATAAAGAGAATTATTGATGCTCCCTTGACATTTAGGGGCTGTCTTAAATGCAGTGCTATCGTTTCCTCAATATAGCAATTTTTTCAGAGAGACTTTTTATTTTGCACAACAAAAGTGGGTTATTTTGGTTTGCCTTGTGCACCCAGACACCTCCACAGGCACTGTAACCACCTTCCCTCAGGAGTCACAGCTGGCGGCAGCCCTCAGACACTGCTGGGATACACGCCACTCAGTGTATGCAGTTCATAATAAAGAACTTTTCTTTTGGGGGATGATAAAATATAAGGAAACACCACATGAGGAGAGTTTGAGGTTCATCAAACCTGCTTTGGCAATGGCTATTAACAGATGAAGCCAGGAGCCCTCCAGATGTGAGCTCCTCTAGTGCCTCTCCTCCAAGGAGATGTTTTTTTCCTGTCATTCTCAGGGCCTTGCCACAGTTATGATCTTTGTGAGCTGGTCAAACATCTGGGGTTTGATTGAGGCTGTGGTGCCCCATGTCCTGTGCCAGCAGAGCAGAAACTCAGGAGGGAGGGCTGCGAGCAGGGCACCCTCCTCACCAGCTGCTGAAGGCTGGAGCATCTCCCATGCACCCAGGCACCCCTGTCACATCACAGCCAGTGCCTGGGGAAACAGGGGATGCATGCTTGTAGCTGAGAAGTCTCACCCTGTCTGTCTCTGCTCTCACATCCCCACTCAGAAAGTGAAGATAAGGATCCTCGGTTCTCTCCCCAGAGAGCAGTGAAAGGTATTTGTTTATGTGTGTGACAGCCAGAAACACAGGATTACAAATGTCTGGTTTAATGCTGCTCTGGGGGAAGGGAGGGGGCTGGAGGAGGTGACAGGAGGGAAGTCTGGATAATGAATGACAAAGTCCATGTCCCTGTCAGTCCCTGCTGATCTGGGACAAGTTCTGTCACTCTCTGATTTCATGTTCCAGTAATGTGAGCATTGCAAGCACAGAGGGAGAGAAGGCCCATGGCTGGGAGAGTTTCAGTTTAAGTGAGCAAGAGATGAAAACATCAAGGAGAAAGAGAAGGCCCAGGTGGAGCAGGATGCTCACAGAACAGGGTGAGGGGCCAAGCCCACGTGTCCAGGACTTTTCCCCATTGTTCTGTGCATTGGACCAGGCTTTTCCCCAGAAACACATTGTGAGAATGAAGCAATGGCCCAAGACAAGAGCCATGGGATGTCCTTGTCACTGCACAGCTCTGGTGCAGCTGAATTTTGCATCACCAAAGCCCTTGGGTGCCAATGAGAGCTTTCCCAGAGATAATAACTGGCACAATAACCAGCCCTTACTGGATAATTTCTTTGACTAATTTTGTCATTAAACATTTTCAAATTAAACATAAATTAAAAAAAAAAAAGTGAAGAAGGAGTAAAAATATGGTTGGTTGCCTACTACCCATTTTAGAGTGTAATATTTCTGACAGTATATGTAAGTTTCTCCATGGACAAAAGATCTCATGATTTATTGAGCCATTTATTAATTAGAAGATTACAGCATGACTGCTTCCCAGTAGCAGAGAAAAAAAAAATAGACCTAGAGTTAATTATAAATGCTGTAAAAGAGTATAAGATTCATAATCCAGCTCACACGTTCTTCTTGCTTGAAGTTACCCATGAAAACACCTAAAATATGTTCAATATTAAATATGCTAAATCCTCTTCAGCAAAAACCTTAAATTTAGGTTGACGCAATGTTATGCCCATTCTTAGACAGGTCAGATCCATAAAATATGATTTCAGCATTAAAATCTCTCTGCATCCTGGCCTGGGCTCTGCTCCTTGTGACGTTCCAGTGTCTGGAGAGGTTCTGTCCATTCCTGGTGATGTTTCCTCCAAGCTTCTCATCCCTTTGCCCTTCAAGGATCAGCGCTGTGAGAAACTGCAGCTTCTGACACCTGTCCCTCCAACATCTTCACTTTAGTGAAACAAGAAGATCTGATCCTTGTCTTTTGCTAAGAGTTTTGTTCCTATTTCCCACAGGATTTATTTTTTTGTCAGTTTAATAGCCACAAGCTCTCTCTTTGCACTTGATAATCCCTTTGATCTTCTTCACTCATTGCTCAGCACAGTGCCATGAGGATGTTCCTACCTTTAATCTTTTTGCCATTGATCAGTAATATTCCTGTCTGCTGCTTCTCTGTGATTCCTTTGCTGAAATTGCCACTGCATCCTCTCTATGCTTTCGTGGAGGAAGTGTCATAACATGTGGAGCTCTGCAGGAGAAGATTATAGATGCTGGAATGAGTTAAAGAGTTTGAGGAGAAGGGTTAGGACACTAAGAGCAAATTTATTGGATGTTTTACGTATTTGTACTGTAATATTTTTTTCTAGATAGAGTAAAAAAATTACATTTAATCACAGTTTCTGGTCCTTTGAGCTGCCTCTGCTTCCTTTCTCTTCAAGGCATGACGAAGGAATTCTATAAACACTATGAGCTCCCATTTCTAGTCTCTCTCAATGGTTTGTGGGTGGAATGACATCCTTTTACAAGGCAAATAGGAGATTTCCAACTCAACTTGAGATCTGAGAATACACAGCTTCCCTGCTGCTTCCTTAAGTAGGTCATTGCCAGGAGCAGATTAGCTGATGATGTCGCTGGTGATAACAGGGGATGCAAAGCAAAACCTAACCTCCTTTCCACAGCCATATTGCCTAACAGCAATAGTAATAACTAAAAAAAATATAGTGAGGAAAGTGATGCCAGTGTGACTCAGAGCCTCACAAAAGGTAGGCACTGGTTCAAGAAGAAATCTTTTTCATATGCTCGTTATTCTGAGTATAATTACACTTCACTGCAAATGGGCTTCACCTGCCACATTTTGTATATAGGTTTTTAATTGTCTAAGTTGTGAGGCAGGGGAGGAAGGAGGCAGATTTGGTTGTGCCCGTTATATGTGTACAGAGCCTTTGCAAAACTGTAATTCAAATATGAGTCAGAGTTTTGAGTGCACCAAGGAGCGAATCACAATTACTGACTTTTATGAAACTAAGATTGTAATGCATCAGTGGGAGAAATAACTTCATGTCAATCTGTTAATCATCTAAAAGGCGCAGGGTTTGGAGTGTTAGATTCAGCTCATGCTCTGTTACAAAGGTGAGATCTGCTCTGGCACAGGTATGGAGATGGAAATGGGGTGTCTCCAAGATCCCATTTTTTAATAAAGCCCCAGATGGAAGGTGGCTGTGTTGGCTGGGGGAGATCAGATGAGCTTTGCTGGATGTTTGTTCCAGTAGTGCCATCTCTGCCTGCTGTGGTGCCATCTGACCTGCTTTATCTCTTCTTTCCTTAGTTGATTAAAGAACTTCCTGTTTGTTTCAATTCTAAGCAAGCAAGAGATCCTGCTGCTCCACTCACATGACTGAAGGTCTTTTATTTCCAGAGGGATTCTCTTCCTCACAGCCCTGTGTTCAGTTTTGCTTTTGAACCAGGAGTGAAGACAAGTCCCTCTACCAGAGCACAGGCTGCTGGTGCTGAAGTGTCAGGGTTTATGATGTATGGCAGAGTGTCACCAGTACAGAGAGGAATTATCCTCCCCACTCCCTCTGTATTTACACCTTGTATCCGTGAGTTATCACATATTTTCCTGGCCAAGGTCTTGATTGCCAGGGAAAAGAGTAATGGGCATAAGGGAAAATTCCTGTCTGGCTTCACCTTGCCATCTGGAGGGTGGTTATTTGCAAACACCCACCCAGGCTGTGCACAGAGAACCACACACAGGGCTCCTGATCCCATGTGCTGCAATTCTGCACAGCTCTGGAGCCTCCTTACTGCTCCCAAATGTCCCTCAGTTTGGGGACAGGTGTGGCTTTGAAGGGAGCTGAGGAGCCCACCTGGGACACAAAGGCTGCAATCACAAATGTTCAGGCTAAAGCCAGGCTGTCAGAGGGACTGGCTGTCACCTGCAGCCCCCTTGGGTCACTGTCAGTCCCATGGGGATCCCCAGTGCTCCCAGCCCCAAATCCCACCCTGGCAGATGTCCCCTCTGCAGGCCACAGTGCCATCAGCTGGTGGCAGAGCTGGAGGCTTCACTTTCAGCATCATTTGCTGTTTCTTAAATTATTTATTGCAATTATGCTGGTGATCCACACAAGTGGTGCTGCTGTGTGTTGTATCCAGATGTCTGCAAACACACTCCCAGGGCCAGATCCTAATTTTAGCTGCCTCTGCAAAATATTCCTCTCTGGACTGAGGCCCTATTTGTGTTCCTGTTGAACTCAACAGCCACGCAGATTGCTGGCTTAGGGAGCTAAACACTGCTCCTCTGAAAGACAGGGATCATGAAGGACACAGATTTGAGCTGTGCAAGATGATTAAGTCAGGCTTCTTTTCCACGTGGAGACCTCTGGCAGAGAGGAGAGGACACCAAGAGGCAGAGAGAGGAGGCAGGGCACAGCAAGGGTAAGATCATCTGCTCTAAAAACACTGCAGATGTGCAGCCCTACCCCATCCTTCCCCTGTCCATGGCAGAGCCCCAGGGCTGCAGATCCTCATCAGGCTTTGGTGTCACGTGGGAGCCGCAGATGAGGTCCTGGAGCTTCAGTGAAGTCAAGGCTGTGATATTCATAGCACCTCAACCTGTCACCAGGAGATGCTGTCATCCAACCTGCTGTTCCTCATCTGAATGAATTGCTAAGCGTGCATAATAAGATGCATCTATTTAGAAACAAATACAAGTTGTTTATCAGGAACTTGGTGTCAGGATGGGTTTTTGCTTTGTTCAGTGGCATGTGGGGTCAGCCTGGGAGAAGGAGATGTGTCCCATTATTTAAAAACTCCCCAGGGAAAATGGCCACACAACATATGCCAGAGTCAGGGGTTTATTTATTTGTCAGTTCTGAATTGTTCCTATCGTGTTTTGTTAAGATTTTTGTCTGAAGTTTACTTCCCTGCTCTCCTGATCGATTGGCTCGTAGGTCAGTTTGAACAGTGGGTAGGAAAGGAGTCAATATAGGAAAATCCACAAAATGTGTGAGATGGGGAACCAGTCCTGTTTCTTCTCACAGCCCTCTTTGCTTACCAAATTAAGCAGCTAATGTGTTATGAAGCTGAGTGTGTAGGAGCACACCAGGCTGCCCCAGCATGAGCGAGTTTTTGTACTGGACTCACATCTCTATTTATGGTTGTCATTATTATTGACACTGGTGGTAATTTTGTGTGTGCAACACCTCCAGGCTGAGCATTTGGGGCACAGTGCAACTTATTTACAGAGTGATGCAGGAGGTTGAACAACACAGGATTCAAATCCGTGCTGCTGTAAAAGGCATAATTTCTGTATGGTGTGCTATAATTATTGTACAGTATGTTTATTAATAATAAAAGTCACATTGGGAAGCTTTCTGGCTGAAGGGCTGTGAGAAATTAGATGCTTCCACTATCTCCCAGTGGGCCTCCCCATCCCAGACAGCAATATTCTAATTAACTTTTGTCAAGTGGCCCTTTGAAACTAGGAAAATGAAGTGATCTAGAGGTGCCTACAGAGCTGTAGCTGATACCTGAAAAATTGCTTTCTATTCTCCACCAGAAAGAGGGAGAAAACCCACTTGCTAATGATCAATTTTCTAAATGTGGTGTGTCTTGGGACAGCAGATTCACATGAACTTGGGGGAATGGAGCAAACCCCAAAATGTCAGGATTCATAGATGAAAGGACAAAAGGAGAGGAAGAAAAAAGGAAAATCTTCCCCAAACTGCATAGCTCAGTGAGGAACATTTATGCAAAAGGTGGTAACAGCATTTCTCTGGAGATGGAAAATAATGATGAACTGCTGATACTGAAATATTTAGTGTCCATTCGAGGAAGAGTTAAAAATCAGCAGTACAGCTTTCCCAGAGTCTGCATACATTTGTAAAATAAAAAACTTAAGTCATAAATTCCCATCTCGTTCATCTTCCCTCTCTCTCAAATTCATAGATTTTAATACCAGAAGAGACTAATATGGAATTTTTTACTGACTGCTGAAGGGACTTTATTTCCATACAAGGGTCCTGCTGAGCCTTTTTCATCCCTACAGCTTCCTCCCCACGCTTGGGCTCACATTTCCCTGGGGTCCCACAGCTCTGGTGGCACCTCTGTGCTCCCCCTGCCATCCCAGTGTGCACAAAATTGCAAAATTGGCACCTTGGATTGCTTGTCAGGACAGAGGGGGTTGTCTTCTGTTCCATGAAGTGCCAGCACATTTTTAGCCCAGCAATGAGAATAATCACACTTCTGAAATGTGCTCTCTGGGCATAAAATTACTTTGGTGCCTACCAAAGGTCTTGGCTACTTCTGTCAACACTTTAGATCTTACAGACCCTACAAGGAGCAAAGGGTGTAGTTTTTAACCTGGAAATACACAATATTTACCCAACACCAAACCCACATCAGGAGCAAGAAACTTGGCATTTCTCTGATGAGACTCAGCCCAGTAAATGGCCTCAGAGCCTCCTTTCCTTTTGGGTCTGAACACATCCCAGCAGCTGCTGGTGCTTCCCTTCACTGCATTTTTACACATTTTTCTCTAATACTGCATTTCTCCTGAATGAAGGAGGTAAGATTTTTGGTCCCCTTTGTTCAAACCTTAAATCTTCTATTTTGCAGGAATCAGTGGGGTCTTTATCAGTCCTGTTTCCTGCACACAAATATATTTTTTTATACTTATAGTCTTCCAGCTGTTTGTACATGCCTGTGTTCATTGCTTTTAAAAAAAAACAGCATTTCATTTTATCTGTGTGTATATGTAATAGGAAATGGAGATTCATTTCAACCTCAATCTTGTTATTACTTCCACAAAATACACCCCTAATAACATACATAAAACAATTTTACAGTGCTGAATTGTTTTGACTTCATTTTGAGCAAGGAATCTGGGTTACAATGGGGAAGTTCATGAGATCATAAATTCTCACTTCTAAAACTGTGCCAGACACTGAAACTACCAACAACAGCTTTCACACACACGTAAGTATTATAATTATGGAGTTTGCAAGGTAAATTTGAACACAAATGCCTGCTTTACAAATGTAAAGACACAGAAATGTTAATTATATGGTCTTTAAAGATAACCAATTAATTTTGTAAGGGATGGGTTGAGAAAGTCCCCCTTTGAAGGTTGCCTCACAGTTTGAGCTGCTGTTGACATCATGTATTTTTTGCTGCATATTTTATTTTCTGGTGATAAGGTAATAGGCATAAATTTGATCCACAGCAAACGTAAGAATGAAGACAGAATTTGAAACTGTTGACTGTTCAGGAGGGTGCACATGACATTTTATTGTTGGACAGTATTTCATGCAAAGCTTAGAACAAGTCTTTTTAACTGTAGACTCTTCTTTTGAGTCTTTGAATAGTATTTTAAGAGTGATTGCCAACTCTTCAACTTATTGCCTTGTGGAATAATTATATTAATTCATACAACCTGTAACCTGTGTCATTTCCATCCATTGAAATTCGCCATTCCTCACTGCTTGAATAAATCATACCAGTGTTTAAATGTAAAAAATACTTTTTCTGTCAGTGCTTCCTTGTAGCTTTTTGTTTAACCCAGCTACTGTGCAGGGTGAATTATTGCTCCTGGTATAATTATCTCAAATGGAATGTGATTATCTGCCCCTCAGTTTCGCACAGGAGTGTCTCAGGTGTGAGAAGGTGGCTGTCCCTGTGCTTACCTGGCTAAAGAGCACCCCATGGTCTTACCCACAACTGGGGTCAGACCCACCAGTTGGCAAAGCTCTTGCCTTTGGAATTGTGAGCTCCCTGCTCTTCTTTGTGCATATTTCATGTATTTGTGGGAGCTGGACAGAGTTTCTTGCTACAAATTAATGATTTCCTGGTTTCTCCAAGCTTTCTTCAGATGATCTCAAATAAGTTTGGATCTCAGAGGTGCAGGAATTAACACAGCACACAGCAAAGTGGGGCTTCCCATTCAAATCCCACATCTGACACCACGAAGCCTGAGAGAAAGAACAACAAAGGCTCTGCAGGTGCTTTTTCAGACCCAGCTCCCTCCCCATGGACAGGAATGCAGCCCCCCGTGTGAATAAGCTGCTGCTCTGGGGGTGTTGGCTCTGCTATATCACATCACATTGCCAGGCTTAGCAGAGGAAAATTAATTAATTAATTCTGCACTATCAAAGCAGACTGCTGGCTTTGCTCTTCCCCACACAGAAGAGGAACTCTTCACTGGGAGAAGGCTCAGTGCTGCCAGCAGGGTTTTCAGGCTGCTTGTGTTCCTGGGATGTGACCCTGCTGGAGAGTCACAGCTCCCTGAGCTCCCTGCCAGCCCTGCTGCATTCCTGGAGAGAGGAGGGCTTGATCCACCCAGCTTCCAAAATGCTTTCATCCTTTGCTTTGTGAGATGCTCACACGCTAATGTTTTGGAGAGCTGGTGCATTATCCCTGTGCTGCCTCCGTGCCTGCTGTATGGAAATTCATCTTCTCCAGAGCTGTTTCTGTGTGAAGTTGTGGTGCAGGCCTATTATCATTATTTAAAGTCACTTTTGCAGCAGCATAATAGTAAAGCTTTTTATAAAATATATTATCGTTCTGAACTTTGTTGTTAGCAAAAGAAAGCAGGAATAACAGCATGCTGGGTTCAGCCATCAATACAGAGGGTGTATCATCAGTCAAATCCATAAAGCTTTTAAGCTGTCTTGTTTCAAATTAAGGTTTACAATGCATTACAATGGCATATTTAAAACTGTGTACACGTTTTATCAGGTCCTCATGACTCTGTAAATGCTCTCTGATTAGTAGGTCTAAACAGAGCAGACTTGATCCAAAGCTGACTTTTATAATTAAATCCATTATTTTGAAGGATGTTAACTCTGTTTTATGGGGGGACTGAGGGCTCTGTTTTCATTTCTCAACAAAGGCAAAATTAAATTGGAACCAACTTTGATATTCACCAAAATCTAACAAGACTTGCTGAAACTGTTGAATCAGAAAATTGGCATTACATGGAGACTTTGGGCAGGGTGTTACATTGTGGTAGTGAAGGGGAAAAATGAAAAAGGGGCAATATTTATAAGCCTGGTACCTTAAAATAGTGCTTCCATGTCTCCAACAGTGTCAGGGCTGCACAGGGCTAAACGGCCTCTGGGTACAGCAGGGTGACATTAACGTGCTCTAAAGATCTCACATTCAGTTACACAACCCAGAAAGGATGGAAAGGGGAACAGATGTGGAATGACTTGTCTGCAGTCAGGCATCATCCAGCAGGAGAGCTGTGATTACAACCAATGCTCCTCATTTGCAGTCTGGTGCTCTGAATTCAACCAGACAAAACCCACGTTCAGCTCCTGGTCATAACTTCACATCCTGGCTGGCAGCTGTGTAGGAGAAGCCCTGCTTGATTTCTAAGGGTGGATGCAGCATTGTCAGTGGCAGAAGGTCCCACCTCAACCTCCTCCCACGCTGCCAAGCATCTGCTCTGAATCTCAGTGCTTAACTTGAGATGGGAGAGGTTTGATAAGTAGGGATTGTTTGGTTTCCAGACCAAGGCTTCCCCAGCAAATCTGCCAAAGTGACCTTCCACCTGAAAAATTTGGTGATTCACACAAAGACACCAAGGAGAGTCACACACCCTTTGTGTGGGGACATGAGCTGGGATACAGAAGCTGTGGATGCAAGAGTAGGTGTTGGGAAAATTTTATTTGGTGCTGGAAAATAGCTTTCTTCTTCCTTTTTCCCACTTAGAAATTCGTCACCCCATTGGTGACAAGAATCTTTGGGGTTGAGCAGAAGGTCTGCCCAGCATTGGGGGACTAAAGAAGAATACACAGAGATGGTGATGGAAGAAAGTGCCTGTGGAATAACATCAGGTATACACAGACCTGTGAGGTGAGCAAAGTCCTGACGGCAGTGGAGGAGATCAGGAGTTTCAGGTTGAATCATAATTGTATTTCCAAGTGTGACTGCTCTCTGAAATGTTGGCTGGCACTCTTAGGCTAGAAAGAATAAGCTTCTGTTTCACATTCAGCCCACATTAAATTAATGGTATTTGAGTCATGCCTACAACTGGTGCAAAGGCAGGAGAAATCAGAGCCAGAAATCAAAAGCTCAGATCAAGCCTAAATATTCTCCTAACAGCCTTACTAAAGGCTGTGGTCAAGGCAAGAGTTGGCATTTAACTTTGACTATACAAGACTGACAACTAAATGAAGGGGAAATCAAAAGCCAGTTTAATTGTTGCCTGTTGTTATTGTCAAAATGACCGGCTAATTAAATATTTATTGTTTACTGGTTTCAAGCATACATTTGGCATGTTGGGATGCTGTGTAATCAGCAGATCATACATTTCCCCAGAAGGAAATAGTCGCCTCACAAAAGCCTGTTGTGAGGATTAGCTGGCTAAGGGGCTGGACTCACCCCCCTGAGCAGGAGGGTGCAGGGTCTGAGCTCCCAGCTGGAAGTGCTTCATGCTCCCATTCCATCCCGAGCAGGGGGATGCAGCTCTTTGCCTCCAGCCTGGGCTCCCTCCAGCCCTTCCAGCAGAAGCTGCCTGCCAGAAGCAGAGATTTAGCACAGCTGGCTCCATCCTCTGCTCCCTTTCCTGCCTTTCCCTTCTGTCTGGCCACATCCAACTCCTGTGCTCAATGGCTCATTGACTGCCCTGAGGAATGAGGTTGTGTTCCCTTCCCTTCCTAAAGAGAGATTTCCAGCAAGGGGGGATTTCTGAGACCCCAGAAACCAGGATGCTTTCTGCTTGGGCTACAAACTATTGGCTGTTTCCACCAGCAGGAAAAAGAGAGATCCTACAGGGTCCCACACTACTGGCAAGCCTTAGATGAACAGCGGTCCTTTGGGGCACAGCAGTGATGGGTGAGAGGTGGGGATAATGCAAAGACCCTTGAACATGAACAAAATGTTAAGATGGGCAATGAAAGGCAAGAAGGGCACTGAAGCTGGGGAAGGGTCTGAAGAACAAGTCCTTTGAGGAGCAGCTGAGGGAGCTGGGGCTGTTCAGATTGGAGTAAAGGAGGCTCAGGGGAGACCTCCCTACAATGACCTGAAAGGAGGCTGTAGCAAAATAAGGGTCAGCATCTTCAAAGTAATAGGCTGAGAGTACCTGGCCTCAAGTTGCACCAGTGGAGGTTAAATTGTATATTAGCACTGAAAGGGTGATCAAGCACTGGCACAGACTGCCCAGGAGAGTGGTGAGGACAACCCTGGAGGGATTTAAGACTTGTAGATGTGGCACCTGGGGACGTGGGTTTGGCAGTGCTGGGTTGGTGGCTGGAATTGATGATCTCAGAGGCTTTTTCCAACTTAAATGACCCTGTGTTCCATTGTGCTCCCAGCTGCAACTGCAGCTTCTCAGTGGTATTTTAGTGTGGGGGAGCAAGAACCTCTGCACCACATCATGGCTGGAATGGCTGGCAGCACTTGGGTGTCAGACCTGAGAGATGCTCCAGTGAGCCGTCAATGGATGCAGTGCCAGCTGCTCTGGGAGAGGAAGGAATCACACCCAGTTTGCACAGCACAAAACGCTTCATTCCTCCAAGGAGCCTTTTTTTGTGATTTGCATCCTGAGTAGCACAATGGGGTCTCAGCAGACTGTCAGCCTCCCTCATTCCTGCCTAGCAGGGGCAGCAGGGCACTGGGGGTGCCAGACCAGCCCTTCTCAGCTGCAAACATTGCAGGGGCACAGTGCCAAACTGTGAGTGAGCAAGGCTTGGGAACGCTCAGGGGGCTGGAGACAGCCTCACTGGGAAGGAGGAGGAGAATCCAGGCAAGCCAAGCCAGAAGGAAGGTGGGAAAGTCTGCAGAAATGAGAGTGGGCTCATTGCAGGGAGCTTCAATCAGAGCTATCCCCACTAACAATCCAACAAAAAAAAAAAAAAAAAAAGAAAAAAAGAAAAAAACGCACAAAAAGCAAAAGCTGCTATTTCCAATTCCTCAATTAAAATGTAATTTACACCCTGCGCTCTCCCTCAGATAAAAGCATGCTTTGTTCACCCAAGTGTGAAGCAATATTTACAGAAACATTTTGTGGCTTTAATACACTGCTCTGACAGAGGAGCCGTGTGTGCACACACAGACCAGCCCAGAGGCAGCTCCCATTCCAGGGCCCCAGGGCTGGGGACTGGGTTCTGGGGACCATTAGGAGTGGAATTTCTCCAGAGCCCAGGGCTCAGTTTGTGGCCATGGAATAAAACCACCCTGCTATAAAGTGCAGCCCATCAAAGCCTGTGCTAGCTGGGCAGGTTGGGACCTTCCTGAGGAGCCATCCCTTCCTACAGCAGCTTCTGGGCCTCAGCAGAGGGTGTTTACACCTGTCAGAACCTGATTTTGGGAGTGCTTTCAGAGTCCACAGGGAGATTCGAGCATGAAATGAGGTTTCACTGCGCTGGGAGGAATGGATATGGGTGGGAGCAGGGATGTTCTTGTAGTTATAGCTGCCTGTGTTAAGCAGGAGTTGAAGTGTTGAAGGATGCTTTCCCCTCCAGCACCTACTCAAAGATGAAAAAAGATGTGTGGAGAAAGGGTTGTCCTTTTCTCTCTCATTTCTGATCCTTTTGATTGGCTTGTGAAGATGATCACCTTCCTGGTCTGTCAATCCCAGACTGAAGAGATTCTGGCATAAATAGGATTGGGAAATCTTTCTGGTACTTACCTATTTGGTATGAGGACTTGGCACAAGGTCTTTCAATGCAAGGATTTAATTTCCAGTACAGAATCCCACACTCCTTTCAGTAGCTTTATTAGAAAATTCTGGTTATTTCAACCATCTTATTATTTTTCTAACTTACCTAAATGCATTCAAGGGCAATGAATATGCAGTTTGTGTTTAGGAGAAAAATCTGCATGAAAGTTAATGGAAATCTGCTAACAAGCACCCCACTTCCATTAATTGATTCCCTAATCCAGTGAAGCATTAGTCATATAATTAATTTCAAGCATTCGATCTCTACAATCAAAATTGCTGGCTCTGATCCGAAGCCAATCAAACCACCAGCAGCCTTGCCACTGATTTCCATGGATGAGATCCAAAGGAACTATGCACACGTTAAAATTAAACACATCCTTAATTGACTTGCTGGGGGCCATATTTAGAACTCCTTAAATTACCTGTGCCAAGCAGAGCCCTACAAATGCTCAAAAGCGAGAACAAAAATGGAGCTACCTCCCAAGAAATGGTGCCTATCCCTGAGAGTACAAACTTACCCAGAGTGCTGCTGGGTTTTCCTGGGCTTTGGCTCTTGTCCCTAACCCACTTGCTAAATTAGAAAACTCGAGCCACTGTCACACAGGCTGAGGCTGAGAAATATTTGGGACCAAAGCCTCCCTTAGCACCTGACCTGGTCAGGGGGGTCAAGCACCTCTCCTTAGCTCAGTGACAGCATGCCTGCAAAACCAACACAAAAGAGAGGAACTGCAGCCCATGGGGGACCTGAGGGGCTTTTTGTAGGGCAGAGCCTGCTGGAACTAAGCTTCTGTCCTAAATTTACCATCAGAACCCAGAGCTAAACTCAGGACTGATCCCATCTCTTCTTATTTTGCATCAGTTCACTCGTGGTTCCTGTAAGACCTTTGCTAGGAGCACATGTGCCCATCTTAGTCTGGATCGAGGGGACAGCAGGGCTTCTCCGGGGAATCAGGAATCGCGGCAGGGAATTCAGTGACCCAGAATATCTCCCCATCCTCAAGAGACCAGTGTTGGAACAGCTGCCTAAAAAATTTACTTCAGACTAGAAAAACTCTCCAATTAGGCAATTAAACTGACGAAATACCTCCAGTTGTGAAGAAATCCAATAATTTGTGGGTTGGGGGCTTTTTGTGCTTTTCCCCCCCTACTAATTTTTTTATTATTATTATTATTGCTAGAATGGATTAGCTCTACATATTCCTATCTTATTTGCAAGCCAAAGAATTATAGATAGTAATTGGATAATCTCTCAATTATCCCTAGTGACTTAATTATCATCATTAACTGTATTTATTTCACTAATGTGGTGGATTTCTTTTGGGGGTTTCATTCTCCAGGCCTATTAATTTGACTGATAATGGGGTATACTGAAAACAGCAAGGCAGATTGATACAATTTTGTGCAAAATGAAGGGTCATACCTTCCAAAACACAAGAAAAAAGCAAAACCCTTTCTATTTCAAGGATATATTTTAACCTAGAACTTTCAGCTCAGAAGTTGCTTATGTAAATTATGGAATTTCATCTACATTTCACTAAGTTTCTGAATACACAGTGAAACACATTTGTTGTCTTGTGCTACAGGAAGAAGCAGCTACTGTAAATTGAAAGTCAATGCAGACAGCAAACACAATGCCTTAAGGAGAGAGCGCCACGATCTGAAATTTCAGCAGGTAATGCAACTCCTTTGTCTGACTGGGGCACTTGTGTTTGACCATAATTAAAAAGCCCTGGAAGTGAAACTAATTCCTTCAGCTTTCTACCAGGAGATGGATTGCCTGACTAACAAAATCTCATCCCCACAGCCTCCAACACAATGTCCAGTGCTGCTGCTGGATCCCAGAGGGGGCTGGAGCTGGGTATCCAACACTGCTAATCCTAATAATTAGGAACACACACAAAAGCTGGTCCAGCACCAACAAGCAGTAGGTGACAATTCTTATTCCTTTCCGTGCCAATTTTCTGTGTGGCTTTGTTGGTCTTTTGAAGAGCCTGAAGCAGAAAAATAGAACTGTTGGAAATTGCTTTACATTAGTTGATTATCTCTGGCTAAGTTGAGAGCATTTGGCCTTGCTTATTTGGAATAATTTAACGTGAGAACCCCACAGAGGGTGGTAATTTACAGGGTATGGTCTCAATTGTGGGATGTTCACATCATGAGGCAAAGGGCGGGGAACTGCCAAACATATTTAGATAAATCTTTGAACAGCTGCTTATTATTCCAGGCCTTATCTTGTTTCAGTAGACCAAATGCTGTTAAAATCTCTAACGTGCTCATATTAGAAGAAAAATCATTTGATGTTCTTTGTCTTTCAGGGCCATAAAGCCTGAATTTGCGATGTAACCCATTCAAATGGGCTGTATACACACATATATTTGAATACATTATGTGAGGAGCCTTGCTGTAAGTAGAGGGTTGCTTTTTTTTTTTTTTCCCTGTCCCCAAATTCTCCAGGTTATTGCCTCGTGCCCCTTTGGGCTAAACAACCCCATCAGCCATCACATCCCACCTTTGGCAGTCAGAGCTTTGTCACTGCCTGCACTGGGGACCAGCCAGCAAGGGCACAGCTCAGTACCAGCACCTGCTACTGATGCAGCTTTTGATTACCTGAAGGATTATCTTGAATCGTGATTGTTATTTTTTTAATTACAATGGGTGAATTGCAATGCTGTCTCAGTAACCAGATTTCCATTTTATACATAAATATTGGCTTTTCAGTCTGGTGCAGCAGGAGGATACTCACACCTCTGCCAATAGCTTCCTCCTATGTAAGTAATTGGTTTTCTCAAGGTTATTTATTTAGATGATTATTTGATAGCAGACTGCAATTTTGTTGTCTTCAATACACGAAAAGCTAATTTTTCTCTCTATTAATTTGTCCTCTGAACTTTATTCCTTCACTCAAGCTAGAGCCAAAAGACCAAGCCCAGCCATAGATCAAATGCCAATATCTGCTGTAAATCCATGTAAACCAATGGATTAAACAAGCAGAGAATCTGGGCCCATATATATTAGAGAACGAGAGAAATAAATCTCACCTGCTCTGAGAGACTGCATTAGCTCATTGTGCTTGTAAGACTTTGAAAAACCTAATATAGATTCCTGTAGTGGATGAGCACGGGGAGCTCCATCATTTCCTACAACCACTACAACACTGAGCTGCTTTGTGCTTTTTATTTTTGTGCCTTGTTAGGACGAGGCAGGGAGGTAGCTCAGGTGGGAAAGTGAATCAGTTAAACTGGATTTCATCTCGCGGCAAAAGGAGCTCAGGTGAAAACAGCCCCGTGTCAACAGCCCTGAGTGGTGATGTTAAAATTTAATGTGCTTTAGCCAGGTCACTTTTAAATCACATCTCTGCTTAACCCAGTGCCTTTTGTGAGTGTCCCCTGAGTGGCTACAGCACAAATTTAGCCAGGATTTGCTTTATTTTCACAGAGTGTTGCAAAGGAGGTGGAATTGAGGCTGGGGGCACCTGGATGGTGCCCACCTCTGCAGGATCAAATCCCTCTGGTTCATTCCAGTGTTTCCAGAACAAATTTTTCCCCACAGGCAGAGCTGGAGATCTCTGTGCTGATTCTCTTGACGCCTGGTTTCTCTCTCAGACCTGGAGCAATTTGATAAGGTGAGAAGCTCAGCTCTCAGCTAAGACACCTTGAGCTTTTCTCATTGCAGAGAAAAGCCTGAAGGCATGAAATGGGGATATCTGGAAGGGCTCAAAAACTGGAGAGCAAAATAAACCTCTTGCCTCAAATATTAACACTTCAAGCCCTTTCTCACGATCCTGAGGAATGAGGGCAGTGTCAAAGTTTTGGGGAGACCTGAGCACTTGTGCTTAAGCATGCTGCTCATCCTTAGAGAAGGAGCTGCTAAATCTTCTGAGGTTTAGTAGCCTTAGTGGGAAATGAGAGGTACAAATGAGCAGGAACAAGGGTAGCATATCCTATCCATTACCTTGCTGTTGCTGTTACACGGGCTTACAGCACAGAAGGATTGCATTTAAATCCCCAAAAAGGTTTTTAATTTAAAAAAATTAATAAAAATATTCTGGTTTTGTAAAGTTCACCTTTCAGTGTAATCTTCCAGTGATTTAGAAATGTAATTATAAAGCAAATTGACAGTGCCCTTTAAAATATGTCACGTAGGGAAATTAATTCTAGTATTTCCTCTCTTTTCTTTCCTGTTTTTTTTTCCTCCACTGTCATATCTTGCACTAGAGAGAAGCCATCTGAAGGTCCAGTGAATGTTCCTTGCAGGAATGAAGAATAGAGGGGCAGGGACACCCAATCCCATCACATTCCCCTTTCTTGCATCTCACTTTAACAGTTTCCTGTGTCACCAGCCAGATCCTCTTTCTCCTCAGGTCTTTCAGCCAGCATCAAACTGTGAGTTCCATGGAGTGGGACTAACCTGCTTAATTCCTTTACTACCTTGGGCAGTGTCTAGCTGACAGCACATAAGCACTTTGGGATGAAAGCCTGCTCACAGGAGGAGTAGCAGGGTGAAGGGGGAAGCTCAGCCCTCCCACACCTCTCCCTTCAGCCTCTCCTGGCTTCCCAAGCACAGCCTGAATTAAGTTGCTGCAAAGCAACTTGCACAACTATAGGCTAATATAATTTGTCACAATTAGGGCTTGATTGGATGTTTTCATTCATTTTGATCCAGGCCAAACTGCTACAAATGACCTTTTAGGCTTAGAGCATGAAACGGATTTGCTGAACCAAGGGTGACACTGGAAGGAGGACACAGGGAGCAGCTGTCCCCCATGGCCATCACCTCAGCTGTACCAGTGCCATCCAGACTTGGAAGCAATTGAAAGCAGGGAAAATATGTGGGGAACACCATTTAGGAACATTCCTAACTTAGGAGGAGTATTTTAGTCTCTTTGAGTATTTCCATCCCAGTGAAAGTGCAATGTCTGGCATCCATTTGGAGAGAAAGATGGGAAGGGAGAGCAAATGGGAATTTTTCCTGCAGCCCCCCAGGTCTGCAGTGAGATCAGGGGCAGCAGCCCACATGTGTAGGGCAGAGGGGGGCCCTGCTGAAAGGTGAAGCAGTCACTGTCAGCCTGTTGGAGCTGCCCAGCTTGAAGCCCAGGCAGAAAAAGGTGCTCCAGGCTGAGCCTCTCCCAGGAAATCATTCCACTTTGCAGGGAATGCTGCTATAAATATGAAAAAAAGCTCCCCAAGCCATGGATGGGAATTGTCTCATCCACCCTGATGAGTGCCCTGACCCACATTACCCCTTCAAAGCTCCCACAGCAGAAGACAGAGCCCAGCCCTTTGTTTCCAGCTGGTGGAAGAGCTGCCAATCCCAAACACACGTGTCCAGCTGCAACCAGCATCCGAGGCCCTCAAAGCCCAGAGAGGACAGCTGGAGGCAGGGTGAGGTGCTCCAGAATATAAAGAGAAGTTTGAGGCTCTCAGCTTGGCTTGTTTTTCCAGTGTCCAGGGCACAAAGCATCCGCTTCACCTTGGCACCGCTTCGCTCCCAAAAATAAGCGCTGATAATGACGGGATGACCGCTCCACTCTCCTCCTCTTGGTGGTAATGATGCTCATTATGCATTCAATAGTCTATTTTACAATATGAATTCATCTAGAAAAGGATAATTAGTCCACAGCTTGCTTTACATTTTATTTAATTTTCTTTACTTCTGTTCGGGGGGAAAAAAAGAAAAAAAAGTATGTAGGAATTGTGTTATTTTTGCAGCAAGGAAAATGGAGCTCTTTGATTACCCTCACTCGCAAGAGATAGCAGGAAAATGGTGCCCTGGTTTTTTGCTGAATAATTTCTTGCCATTGAGCATCCAAAAGAGCATTTTAATCTCAATGTACGCTCTGCTATTGTATCAAATTAAGAAGAGCAGGCACGGGAGGCTGCTCAGTGAAGAATCCTCTTTTCCATTAATTTAGATGTGTTAAGTGCACTTTCAGAAGCCAAAAATATTCTTGTAAAAACATGATTGCACAATGGGATTTCTTTCTAGGGCTTCAGTCAGCTACCAGCATTCATCATTGCTAAAATTGAAGCGGGAGTGAGAGAGTAGCATCTCCAATTAACAGAGGCACATCTCTGAGCTGTTTGTTTTGGTTGTGTCTGTTAGTGAGATCCTGTGGGGAAGGCTTCCTACAGACCTACCAGAGCAGAGGATTTGGGGCTCTGGATCCTTCCTTGCACGTCCAAACGCCTTCTGCTTTTCTCACAACAGCCCAAAACAGAGCAGTCCCTGCTTAGAAGGCATTCAGACAAGCAGATTTTCAGCCTGTGAAATGGCAATCATTATGCTCCAGGATGATAGAAATATATTCATTTCTATATTGGCAGCTGAAGTGCAATGAATTGATACCTCTGGGGAAATGGTTCTCAGTGGTTTCCAGGAGGTGAAGAATAAACTTGGTACTGGTCCCTTCATTGCTTCTAGCAGGGAAGGGTGTTGTGCTGTCACTGGTTATGTCTCTGCTCCCTTCATGGCTGCAGCTCCATTCCCCAGCCAGAGATCCCCTGGGCCAGGCCCCTCACCCAGATGAGTTAAGGTCTGGTTAAGGGGAGCTCCCTCACCCCATTTTTGTGTGATACACTGCACACAGAGGCAGCAGCAAACTGGGATCAGAAGGTTTTCTCTTTCTGTCAAGCAGAAATGGTGTCCATATGTTTGGGGAAAATACCTGGAATCGCACTGGTGCATGGCAGCAGTTCCTGGTGACTGACCCATTTATTGAGAGCTCAAGTACGATTTTCCTAAATACCCCCTTGAGTCCCTGGCCAGCTCCTGTTCCAGGAATTTCCTAAAGGTGCTGTCTCCTGTACAGCTAGAGTCAATAAGGCATGAAAGAAATGAGATCTGAAACAGTGTAATGCATGAAATGTGAATTGCACAGCAGCCTTAGATTACAGCAAGTCCAACTGCAATGCCTGGTGCTTCCCTTCACTTTTATTTCTATTAATATTCCTCAAGCAACAGCAAAGATCGATTTGAAGTCGGGAGCACAGAGAGTCATGGGAGTTTCATTAGCATGCAAATCTGAGTGAATTCATTAGCCCTGCAACTGATGCTGATGCTCCTGGAAACTAGTAAAAGAGTAAAGTCTGCAGAAGTAAATCAGGCCGTGCTAATGAGCCTGTTAATAAAGCTTTTGTAAGCCTTTTCCAGAGCCAAAGTGACAAAGCACATTGTCAACGTTAAATCTCTGGTACTGAGCCTTAGATGAGGGACTCATATTTATTTTATTTTATTTTAGTTGGTGTTAGGGAAAAAAGCAGAGGACTGTAGAGAAGGTAGAGAATGAGACAAAGGCAGTTACAGAATTTTCTCATCAGAGATAAAAGTATTGTGTGGCTGCAGAAAAGAGATGGAGTGACAATTGCAACCGTGCAAATAAGATCCATTTGACTGAAATTATATTTTAAAGAAAAACAGGAGACCAAATTTGTTATAATGGGCCTTTCACCTTCTGGCTGTATGTTCTCATTTTCCCTTTGCTTTATTAGGCATAATTTCAGGACTATGTTTTGTTTCATCTTCTTCTGAACTTGCAGAAATGCTTAGGGCACTGATGCAGTGCTCAGCTCACTGGGGGCACCACAGCCTCTGCACCTCCTCCCTGTGTGGGGTGTTTCAAGGGGAAACTGGACCCCCTTGGGACTCCAACCCCTTTGTTATAGGGACTGGAAAGACCTGTACCAGGGCAGCCTCTGTTCCTGGCCCCTCATCTGTGGGATATGCTGGTCTGTGGCAAATCTGGTGGGCTCTGACAGACCCAGCTCCCTCAAACCAGGAGCTCTGTGGGGCAGGGAAGGGCCCTACTGGGAGCAGTCCAGCCCAGCTGGGTCCATGGCTGTAGGTGCAGAAGGGAAAGAGAGCTGGGAACACACCTGGTGGGAGCAGCAAGTGGGCCCTGGAGGTTGTTCTGATTTTTTTGCTGGTAGAGACAAAGCCTAGGAGGGGAGCACATTGTATTTAACAGATTGAAATCTGCATTTCAGTCCATGCCACCTTAGAGTAGAACCTTCCTCTGCACACATATCAGCATTTTTCAACCCTGTGGTCACAGGTAGGAGGGTGGGAACCCAAGGGACTGGGTGATGTTTAATCTGAAGATCAAAGCTTACTTTTAGCACTGTAGCATTTCTCCCTTTACCTTCCATTCTGACACCATTTCAGCTGTTGCAGAGTTAGAGATCTCCTCTCCCTGCTATTGGACCAAGGCTTTAAATTCTCCAGGTGGGAAATAAATTGCAGGGCCCAATCCACAATCTCAGCCATGCCCTGCACCGCCAAGCTGGGATGAGGCTCATCCCCCTTTACCTTGCGTGTGCTTTGCATGGCAGCAGCAGCCACAGAGAGCAAAAAGGCTGTGGGTTCACCAGGCTTCAAGGCAGAGATAAGAGGAAGGCCAGGTAGAAATCTATTTGGTTTCTTTTTGCAGCAGCCTCTTTGTGTAAAAGAGCTCGATGCAGGGGGAACCTGATTACCGCTTTCTCATCAAGTGGAAAAAGAAGTGCTTTATACACAGGCTGATGGAAAACTACTGGAATGCTTTTCAGTTCCCCTCTCTAACCCTTAGTGCTTTCTGGTGCCTTTAAGGGAACAAAAATCCAGGCTCGAAAAATGGGGGAAATATATCAAAATATATTTGGAGATAATGGCAAGTAATACAATAGGCAATGTAGCTGAGCAATAAAAGAGGCAAGGGGAAGGCATCAAAACTACCACCAGAGAGTGGAAGGAAAGAAAGAAGACAGAGAGAAAAGGTAAAAGCAAGGGTATGAAGGAAAAAAAGCCACTTGTACAATGGGGTGGCAAAGGACAAGGAGGAGATGAGGGAAGGAAGGGAGAGAACAGTGTAAAGAAAATGGAGACCCTGGGTGAGTGATGGAGTGGAGTCATGGGCAGGCACAAGCAGGGAGCAGAAATGAAGTGGAAATGAAGCAAAGGGAAGTGTGGAATGGCCATGGTGGTGCTGATCTGTTTCTGCTACAGCTGCAGAGTGATGGCAAATGTTTGCATTAATAACATCAATATCTGGCTATGTGAGGGGACAGGGAGCCATGGCAGCTGCTGGCAGGGTCACTGCTCATTCAGGGCTGTGGATTGAGAGATGATGGGCCTTTTCCACAGCCTCCTTGGGCTAAAAAGGGAGGAAAAGCACCAAGAGGTAGATGATGTCAAGGTCTGGGCCAATACCCATCGGTCTGACAACTCACTTGTACCCTGAGCCTTTTTCTCCAGTGCTGGTAACCTGCCCAACAACTCTGGAGAGCTGAACTGAATTTAGTAAAAGATCAGAAATCTTTCTGCCCTGTTCTCACACACAAGTTCACCCAAGGAGTCCATCCTGCCTGTAATCCCACAACTCCTGTGCTCAACTCCATTTCTCATCACCTGCTGCACACTGGGCACTCAACAGGCCACACTTGACATGCAACTGCACCATCTGCTTTGATTCCTCTTTCTTTTGTACTAAATCACAGTTTTAGTTGGGTTTTTTTTTTAATTTGTTTTTTGGGGTTGGTTTGTTGTTTGTTTTTTTTTTTCCTGCAGCTGCAAAAGCTTTGGGAACATTTCTATAATAACTCCCATGCAGCTTGGTTTAGCAGATATTTGGGCTCTTTCATTCTTAGCTGCTGAATTACATTTGGTTATCAACATGCATTATATCTGCTGTCAATTAGCTGTTATCTAACACCGTGAAATGACTTAAGTCCTTCAGCCTGCTCCAAGATCTGTCCCCTACCAGTGTGGCACAGCTTGTAATCAGCTTGCAAAGATCCAGACAATTTTGTAACTTTTTTCAACTGGTGCTCATTACAGCTAAAGGTCAGTTGTGTTTCCATTGTAAGCCTAGGGATAATGGCATGATCCAGCAAACTCTTTCTTGTGTAAAGTTAACGGGACGATTTGCATAAAAATCCTTACTAGGGGAGTAATTTGCAGGATTGCACCTTTTAAAACCCTTGCCTCAGGAGCGAGGCAAAAGCTGGAACCTGGAACAGCAATCTTCCAGAGCCATATTTTATCAGAGGAAACGATCAAAATTTAATGAGGAGAAAAAGGTACTTAATGGCTGTAGATAGTGTAATTTCAGCCATAAAAATGGGATCATCCCGTGAGGCATCTTGCTGTGGCCTTTCCAATCAATGGCACGGCTGGCAGAGCCTTGGCCCTCACAGGCTCTTACAGGCCCTTACAGGATCAAACCCTACAAGGCACCAGACAAGAAGTCCCAACCCAAAATGCACATGATGGAGGAGTGATTGGGCTTTTCCTCCCTGAAATCTGTGCCTCCCTGAAATCTTTTCCTCCCTGAAAACCCTTACAGGCCCTTAGAGGATGAAACTCTACAAGGCACCAGGCAAGAAGTCCCAACCCAAAATGCACGTGATGGAGGAGTGAGTGGGCTTTTCCTCCCTGAAATCTGTGCTTGGCTGCAAAGCTGTGGCCTGGCAGTGTTTGTAAGTGAGCACAGTGGAATCTGAGGCAAAATGGCCTTGCAGTCATGGCTGGTGCTGCCTGCTGGCATCTCAGGAGGGTTTTCCTCTGCTCTCCCAGCAAACATTTCAAGGGTTTCACCAGCTCAGTTGTTTATCTCACTGGAGACTCCCTGAGGCTCAGTGCTAGCCTTGAAAATCTATTTACATTTTTAAATATATGCCAAAGTGTAAGCCCTGGGACGATTCAGAGAAGTTAGGTACGCAAAGCAACGAAAATAGAAGCAAAAAAAAGTCCTCTAGCAAGCCTTGAGTGAGTATTTCTGCATATTTCCTTGAACAGCCCAAATGTCAAATGCTAGCCTACATATCCCAGGTCACAGCTAAGAAAAGCAACGGATGGATTTGGCCATTGGAGAGCAAATATTAGTCCTGGACAAAGGCACTGCTTTATTTTCCAAGTGTACCAAAATTAGAGAACCCCCTAGTGCTGAATAATTTTGTTCTGCCTTGCTGTGAAAATTCCTGGTGTTCAATAGCCCTCCACAAGTTCTCATTTGATCCCCGTAGTGCAGTGCTCCTGTGGCTATATGTCAGCTGCAGTGGTGGTAAACATGTACACACCACTCATTGAAGGGCTTTTAAAAGGCTTCTCACTGTGCCCAGAAATTACACCTGTGCTTTCTTTCTTCCCCATGCTGTTGTCTTTGTTTCTCAAGCTATATTAAGCCCCTTTTTTTTTTTTCTTTCCCCATTGAAAGAGTGGTAATGTAGAAACACCTTTAATCCTGCTTTCTCTCTAGCAAGCAAATTGTGCAGAGGGACAGAGATGGTTAATCTGAGCAGAGAGGAAAAAGATATGGGGATGGCAGCAGATGTCTGCCCCTCCTGAAGACACTTGACTTTTCAGGAGCTCTGTGGTGTTAGCTGAAATCCCTGGCAGCTGCAATGCCTGGTTTCCCGGAGACAGGGACCTGTGATATTCTGAATGTTCTGACTGTATGTTCTCCATCCAGAAATGATGAAGGGAGACAGAGGATGTGGAAGCCTGAGGAGCTCTGTCAGAGGAGGGGGAAAGAGGAATGCAGGGGTGCCATGAGGCACTGGCCTCTAATAAACTTTTGCATTGTGGGAGAACTTTTCAATATTAAAGATGATTTGACAGAAACAAGAGCAAAAGAAGATGAAGTAACGTAAAATACCATACCTAAAAGGCTGTTTGATCTGTTTGCACTACGCTGCTAGAAAGGGGAATTCAAGGAGAGGTCCTACTAATGTCAGCGGTCAGACTCTACATTGATCTCATTTGTACATTTATGGTGGAACTGTCACTCGAGAGAAAGACAGAGAAATCAAAGAAACAAAAAAGGAATCAACTTCAAGTGTTTGAACATCTCTGATAGCACAACAGTACTTTGGATGGTGTGAAGTCGATCAGTGAAGCTCTCTGATGAGGAACATGACTAAGAAAATTACTCTAAGACTTTTGAAGTGAAGTGCTGGTGTGGGACATGGTTGGTACCTCCTCTCTGGAAGCAACAAGTGCTAACAGTGACCCTGCATGGAATTTTAGTGATCCAGCCCACCACAGTGACTCTCCTGTAAGAGTTCCTGCATGTTCCTGGCAGTGATGCTGCTTTCAGGCCCACACCCCAGTCCCGGCAGGCTGCAGTCTTCTACAGCTCTTTATGTGTTTTTTTCTATAGGACCAGACCCAACTTTTTTTTTTTCCCCAGCACAGGCCCAATTTGCAACATCAACATTGTGCTTTGCTGTTAAATATCTGCTGATGCAACTCTGCCGAGGACTTAGCCTTCAAGTTTTATCCAATTCATTTAAAAATAATAAAGCTCTTGCTCTGCATTTCCCAAAAGTGAGAACCAAGCCTCGGAGGCTTTTGCATTAATTATATTTCAATCTTAAAAAATGCCTTGTGAGCTTCCCCCTCGATTCATTGCAGTTCTTGAACCTCTGACTGATCACACTGGGAATGATCAGCACGTTTTCTCTCCAGCTCAGATCCTGCCTCTCCATTCTGCAAGAGGAATTATCTCTCTCTGTCTGCACCCATAAAGCCAAGTGCACTTGTGCTTCCAACTTCCGAGGAGTTCAGGCAGTTCTCAGTGCTAAAGCTCCTATTAACGCCTGCAATTAGCACTGACAAAAGTGCTGTTCCCCCCTCTCCTCCCCCAAACCACGCTGCCTTGATTGGTTTTTAAGAAAATCCCAGGGCACTGTAATACCTCCCTGGTAGTCATGTTTCAGCAGAACAGCAAAGTTAGTGAGGCGTGACAGTGCTCTTTTTTCTAAACCTATACTGAACATCCTTAATCAAGCTTTGCTTTTTTAAAAATAATGGGCCTAATTCTCTTTTGCCTTACAGTATATTCATGCTTGTGTGATTCCATCAGGACATATCCTCAGCTCATGTAAACCAGCAGAGCTCTTCCGACTTCATTTAAACCCCAGGAACACTGGTAATAGCTGAAGATTCAGACTGCTGATTTCCAAGCTATTCCTGATTTATGCCAGTTCTAAAAGATAGTGGATTCAAGCTTGCTTTTTTTTTTTTTCTTTTTTTGCCATTAGGTACAGTCTTTACCTCATTTATGTCAAATAATACATTAAGTACATCCAAGCAACTGCATTTTCCTCTCAAAACCTCTCCATTCCTGCTGACCCTCTTATAAAACTTGCACGCCCAGAAAACATCCACCAATCTCCCTAAAGATCCTCAGGAGGATCAGGCCAGACCATCAGGGACTCATGACCACCATTGCCTCATACAACTACACATACATTGCATTTTTTGTGCTCTCTAAATTAGATGTGTTCTTCCCATATGCAGACACACAATGATGTTTTGCCAAGGCCAGACTGTGCTGTCTCCAAAGATCTCCCAGGAGGAAATCTTATGGATGCTTCAGCACATCCCTGCCACAACCCAGCAATGACAACAAATCCTCAACCTTTGCACTGAGCAGGTCCTGCAAGCTGATTTAGCTCTTCTCTCTCTTTTCTTCCATCCTATGTTCCACAATCATCTCTCTGAGCAGCATCTGCAGCTCTGGGAAGAGCAGCAGGCAGGTAAGGAAAGTGAAGAGGAGAGACACAGCATTCTTCCTCTCAGTGGTGTCAAATTTCTCTTTGGTAAGGTCCTGGCCAATTTGAAATGCAAGGAAGATGTGAACCAAGGCAGATATGTGTTGAAGGGCTGCTGGGTTTGAGTCTGTTCCCATGATCAGAGAGCACACGTTTATAGGGCCAGAGCTGTGGTTGTCTGTATTAGACTGACGTTTGAATTAGGTACAGGCTCAGTGATAGCTCTGATTGCACCTGGGACCTCTGAGTGCAGCACAGGGCAAATAAATAATGATGTCTGTAGCAGTAGATAGAGATGCTGTTATTAACTTTGATACAGCAGTGTGAAACACTGGGTGAAACATCACACAGGCTGACAGATTAGAGATTTCATAGGCTTCAGGTACAAGAATAAAGAAAATAAAACCTGAAATGAACTTTCTGCGATAAAAGTTCATGGAAGAGGCTTTAACACCTGTAAAAGCTACCATGTGTTTCCCACTACTATCTGCACCCAATACTCAATGTAGAAATATGAACTGTAGCAATTGAGCTGTAGTTCTGCTATAAAATTTTTATAAACTTGGGGTTTTATGGATCTGGATCACTACAGAATAGTGAGCATGAATGCTGTTTCAGAGGAAAAGGGCCTAATTGTTGGTTTTGCACTGACTCACTGCATTCAAAGACGTAACTTGGGATCTATATTGTACTACACCAACCACACATACCTGCAAAAACATTCAGACTTGTTAATTCAGTCCTGAACTATCAGTTATTCCATTGTTTCTCATCTCCCTTTCAAAGGAGCAAGGACAGAAGGAGGAGAGACACGAGGCAGGTATCAGAAAATAAACCACAGGAGTGTTTGCAAAGGCTTCCTTGACACATTACACTGAGACAGCTGTCAATACATTTCTGGGACTCCTCCACACAATCTCTTACAGAGGCAGCCACTTCAGTACTCTGAGCAGTCTCACAGTAAAGTCGGTTGCCCACAAAAACCTTCACTGCTCCCAGTTGTGCTTTGATGTCTCTGTGGTTCCGAGCTGCCAGGACTGGGACCATTTCACGTCTCCCACACGAAATCAAAATGCCCTCGCCTTTCCAAAATGCTTCATTTCTCTTTCATATTTGGAGCTTGGCTGCACAAGCCAGAAGAATTTGGTGTCATCTGTTTTGGAAGACAAGCCCTGGCACCTCAAATGTTTCCCTTCCTGTAGGATTATTGTCACCATTTATCATCCTGGGTACATCTGAGGTATGAATCCTTGCTCCTCAGCCCACCAGTGACATCGACAGAGAGAACACCACACTTTTGTGCAACTGTTCCCTCTCAGCTGCTGCTCATCTTTTAATAGGGTTCTGGATGAGCAAATCAGGATGATTTTATGGTGTTCTGCCAGTTGTGACTCACTGGTTTTTCCAGCACTTAAGACACCAGTGTTTGTGTCCCGCAGAGAGAAGCCTTTCCATGCATTACTCCAGCCCAGTGAGAGCTGCTGAGTCCCCTCTGAGCAAGGCTGCCCACACCTCCATGCCCACCATGGGGGCCCAACAAGAGAGGAAAGGCCCTGGGTGAAGGCTAAAAACAACATTTATTAATAGTGCTAATTATTTAAAATTAATGCAGTGTCCTTTCTCCATCATCTCCCCAACTCTTTGTTTCCCCCATGATGTTAGGGAGTGGGATTCATTTTATGTGCTTTCTAACCTATAGAAGAGCAGGGCTAACCATCATGATCACTTTTTTTAGCTTCAGTCTGATTCAGAGACCACATCCTGAGATGTAAATCAGAACTCTGATACACTGGAATAAAACTGGTTTATGTTAGAGGGGAAAAGCAGGTTCAGTTTGGTCTAAATTATCTTCTTGCACATCAGCACTCCTTCCCAGGAAGGCAGGGGCTCTCCAGGACATTAGCTGTTTTCTGTTGTGGATAAGATATATTGGCTGAAATCTGCTGCATGTTAGGAGGCCTCTTTCACAATGATGTTTCATGAAATCAAGTGTAGGACAATGCCCTCCCTCTCCCCACAGTGCATTAGGGTTGAACCCATGAAAATAATGCAGTTCTTGAAAAACACTTGGTGAATCTACATAATTAAAAATCTTTCCTGCTGGGGGTTAATGATTTGGGGAGATTAACTTGATAATGTAGTGTAAAATGTCGAAATCAAAGTGTGCATCCAGAAACACTGGTGCAACTCTTCAATGAGAGACAATTTTAAGTAAACAACCAGAGAAAGTATTTTGCAATTAAATTAAAGATGTTTCCAAACTACTGTGCTTTGCTGTAAAAAAGCATCATCTTGAAAAGTCAAGTTTCATTTATTTTAATTAGTGCCGTCATGAAGTATTCCATTTGGCAAACACTGACTAACAAGCCCCTTTCCAGACACCAATTTGAAACCTAGTAGCAATAAAAAATAATCACAGATCCTTCTCATGGTGTCTTCTGGCCCATTTCTCAGGTGGTTGAGATCAGCCTCACTCCAGCAAAGTCAGTGTGGCATCCTGATTTACAGCAGGTGAAAATAGAGGCTTTACCCTCCCTGTACCCCCTTTGGGAGGTGAACTGACATCAGCTGCTTTCAGGAAGACTCAGGTTCAAATCTGTGTGTGCTGGGATGCATCCCTGGTCCCTTTCACTCTCCTCACACTCGAGTTATTTAACTGGAGAGGCGTCAGTACCAAATTGATGGAAAGCCAAAGTGATCTTGATCCTCCTTTGAGACTTATTGTTGAATTGCATTATATATAAGCAGAGAAGCTTTTTTATTATTAATGGGATAGAAAATCAGAACCATCAAGGAAAATGATATAATTCCTATTAAGATGGATGAGGTGAAGTCAAGTCTGTGTATCCCTAACAAGATTGTTCTCTGCAACTCCTGCAGAAGCATATTGCCCTTCCAAGGGAAAAACTCACCCTGGTGAGGAGATGCTGGGGGAAATGCCATGAACTCCTCCTGGGCAGCTCCCCAGCCTGGCAGGCAGCTGTGCAGGCAGTGCCCACACGTGTCCAGGCACGAGGCTGCCTGGGGGGCTGCCCCAGCATGGCAAATCTGGGGCTGCCACCCCAGGAGCTGACCTTCCTTAGGATCTCTTGTTTAAATCCTTTTCTTTGCCATCCAATTTGTTTTCACATCTGCCAAGTATTGCAGCTCCTTCTGCATGTCCAATGAGGGGATTATTTCGCAGGCTTAAATCTCACTCCTAAAAAAAGAAAGTTACACTGATAAATACTTGTTGTCTACACTGGGAGGCTGGTGAGGAATAAATGGAAGTGAGTGCGAAGGGCACTGTCAATTCTGCAGAAATGCCTCTTATTTCACATGGCTCCCATCACATCCAGAGGGCTCAAAGCAGTCTTTGTGCAGCACAAAGTGCCCTCCTGGGAGCGAGTGAGGAGCAGCTGTTCTGGCCTGCTCCCTTACTTAGGTAAACCCCTGTATATAAAAATCTAAATGTCCCCTTTTGATTTCATCCTGTTGCTCATAGCTAAAAGCCCCTGTTCCACCTTAATCCATCCCTTCCCTCTGCTAATGCCCTTCAAACGCTTACAGACCCTTTCCCCTTCCTCACCATTTAGCCGTGCTTTAATCTCACCTCTTTATTTATGCACACCAATCAATCCCTCCTGCCCCTAATCAGGGCAGTGCAGAGCTGTGCCAGCAGCTCCCTCCTGTCCCTGTGCCACTAACGAGCAGCACCAAGTGCTGGAGCCTGGCAGGTGGTGCAGCCTCCTGCTCTGAGGGATGCTCAGCACCCAGCCCCAGGGAGTTGCGTTTTCCTTCCCCCCTGACACCTCCTAATGCAAAATCAAAGTCTGTTTTCATCCTGCTGGCAGCCTGACGTATCATATCCCCATTAGTGTCATTTGGGGAAGAATGGCTTTGTACAGATAATAATAATTTTCATTTCCCCATTCAGAATCTCCTCTTCTACCTGTGGGTAACTGATTGAGTGCTGAGAACACTCCCTCTCTCCTTCTTACCTTATAATAAGCACCAGCACATGTCTGCCAGTGTTGAACTCAGCAAGTGAGCTCGCTGCACCTTCGAGTGGATCCTAATCCAAACATTATATGGCTGAAAGCATTTGAGTGCTTAAAGGATTCACAGCTTTTCTCTCTGGCCCCCAAGGGTATTACACACAAACCAGCCTGGCAGCAGGTCTCTCCCCAAACCTCTACAGCAGCAGCAAGACCCTGAATAGCCTCCACCTATGCAGACTCCTGTATCTGATTTCCTCTCCACTGCTAATCTGCCATCTTCATTAAAATTGCTACTCTTAGGTTGCCTTTCACTGTGTTTTCCCCAATCTGTGAATTCTTCATTGGAAGAATATCTTTGTTTTTCTTAGTCTTGCAGTCAGTGTAGGTCATGGTGAGCTGGTTCCTGTCTGGTGTCTTTGGGCACATAGGAGCAAGCTGAGTGCTAGATTTGGAGCCAAGAGTCAGCTGCCCCCCAGACTAGGGATTTTGTTCTGGTTTATTTTCTTGCCCACTCCTTATAGAAACAGAGCAATCTCTTTTTGCTGTTGAACGCATCCAGTCAAGGGCTCCTTCCTACAGTTGTGGGGTTCTGCCCCTCACTGAAAGTCTGCATGTGTTAGATGGTGAGGGGAGCTCACAGCTGCAGGTACAGGGGGGATGTTACACAGACTCCCCTGGGTCCAACTTTGAGCCCACATCTTCTGCAATGGAGGAAAGCTGGACTGGATGATTGCTCTGATCACTCCTGTTCTGGTGTGTCTACTGTTCCTCAGTTTGATTTGCTCATGTTTCATCACCACTGGGTTGATTTGGATACTTTCTGTTCTGTTTCTGGTTCCCATGACATTGCTTTTCTCTACTTTTATCATTATCTCCATATGGGGGGACCTGGCCTTCCCCTTGAACATCTCCTCTGAGTGACCACATCTTTCCTCATCACAGTGCATTTCCAGTCACTAACAAACAGTGCCAACAGTTCTGTTCTCCATCTCCTCTTCACCTCTTGGGGAGTATTGGCACCTTTGCTTAGCATGTGCTCCTGCTCTTTTAGCAGTAAATTTGTGTTTCCTGGTGTCTCCCTAGAAAGCCGCTTTCCCACCTGCTCCCAATTTTCAAGGCAGTGCCACCAAGCCAGCTCCCTCCCCAGCTCACCTCACATTCAGAGTGGTTTTCAGCACAGGGTGAAATTCCCCAGTTTCTCACACAGGTCTGGAAAATGTTCTGGATCAGATATTTGTACCCTACACTTAAAATGAACCATTTCTCTGTGCTTTAGTAACTGCTGCTCTCAATGCCCAAATAGCATGAAATGACTATTTTTTCCCTCAGCATGATGGACTGGACAATCCATGGCAATGTCAGAGATCAGAGGGAGAAGAAGAAGGCTGAAATGAGCAGAGCTGAGCCAGGGCTATAGGGAGGAAGCTCAGTGATAAAAGAAAATGGTGAGATGACAAGCGAGATGAGCTGCAATCTGAGCCCTCCTCATACCTTTTGTTTTTAAACATGCACTCAAATCATTTCAGGGCTTGAGATTGTTTTCTCCCTTCTGGAGAATTATTTTGTCCTTCCTTTAGCTGACAGCCATTGGGGAGAATGAAACACTTTGGTTAGCCTCAAACACCTTGCTGAGCATTCTGTGGGTTGAGGCACGGTGATGTTTTATTGCAGCTGACACCAATCAAGGCAAATGGACAAAAGTGAGATTTTTGATTTTGGATCCATGAAATGAAGGGAATAAGTAAATTGAATTTGAACTCACAGATCTAAGGAAGTGGTAAGTAAGTCCCAGGAAAGGGTTTGTCTTATCAACACCTCTAGCTTTGGGAAGAATGGGCTGTTTTACCAGGAACTGTCTGCAAGCTGCTCTGGCAGGATGAATGCTTGGTATCCCCATTCCTGGGATTTCATGGCACAGCCAAGGTCATGGGGGAAAAAAAGCAAAAGAAACCACAATCTTGTGCATCATAAAAGATTGAGCACTTTGGAGTCTGGTCCCAAAAGCTGCCCCAGGGTGGCATCAGTGGGAACAGCTCAAGAATCAACCCCATGGGACCAATGGGGAGTTAGAATGGCCTGAAGCAAACATCTACACTGACTTCCTCATATGAAAAAAGGTGAGAAATTCCTGCAATGAAATGTGGAGCTGTTTGAAATTCACAGTTTGTCACAGCCCATTGTGAATTCAAGAACAGTCCTTCTTTCAAAGGAAATTTCTGTGATGGCATACTAAGAAAAAACAGGCAACTTTCTAGTAAAAATGATGGCCATCAAGTGAGCCTGCTCTTAGGTGAGGCTTTGGTAATATGTTCCAATGGCTTTGGCATTAAAAACTGTCCCCAGCTTGTACAGAAAACACGTATGTTGTCATATCTGGGAACAAAGGGAAATAGGAGACACCTGAAGAAAGGCATTTCAAGACTCCTTTAGGAGAGCACAACCTGAACACCCACTGAACTCCTCTCCTAAGAGGAAAGGCTGAGAGAATTGGGATTGTTGAGCCTGAGGAGGAGGAGGCTTCAGGCTGACCTAATTGTGGCCTTTCAGAACCTGAAGGGGCCCACAGAAGAGCTAAGAGGGACTTTTACAAGGACCTGAAGTGACAGAACAAGGGGGAATGGCTTCACACTGAAAAAGAGCAGGTTTGGCTTGGATATTAGGAAGAAATTCTTCCCTGTGAGGGTGGTGGGGCCCTGGCACAGGGTGCCCAGAGAAGCTGTGGCTGCTCCTGGATCCCTGGCAGTGTCCAAGGCCAGGTTGGACAGGGCTTGGACCCACCTGGGATAATGGAAGGTGTCCCTGCCATGGCTGGGGGATTGGAACAAGATGAGCTTTCAGGTTCCTTTCCAACCCAAATCATTCAATGGCTCTGTGATTCTAAGACTGAGCATGTGTTTAGGTATGGAAGGAATTTATTCACATATCCACGTACTTGGAGAAAAGTCCTGAGGACTGCGCCCAGGTCATAGCAGGATTCATTGCTGATTTAATATCAATCCTGTTTGTTTGTGCCAGCGAATTACATCACTTTTCTTTTTCACTCCTGCATTAATAGCAGGAAAATCAAGCAGCCTACAAATCCCCACACCTTGAATATCCAAACAAAGCCACATCCCAGGCAGCGCTCGGCTACGCTGCTTTGGGTACGGGGATTTGTTTCAAAGGAAGGGGAAAGCCAGATCTCATTTTGTGTTCTCGCCGTCCTAAATTTCACCCTGTCTCTGAACAGCTTTGCCTCGGCAAAAGCTGCTTGAACTTTGAGTAACTCTTTAAAATAATGGGAAACCACCGAAAGCGCCGCTCCCCTTTGGGCAGCCCGGGGCGGTCCCGGCTCGGAGCGCTCCAGCCTGGGGCAGGGACGGAGCGAGGGGGCATCGCTCGGGGTGCCCGGGGTGCTTCTGTGACTTAACAGTGACATCCAGCGGTCACTCGGGTCCCTCTGACGCCGGCCTGCCCGGGAAACCTCGAAAAGTCTTGTTTAAATGTCGGGATATTTGTGCATCGGCAGGCGCTGAGTCAGAAGAGAGCTCTTCCCTCCTGCTCGGGATGCTCTAACTCAGCTGCATTAGTCTGTGCCTTCAGCTTTTGGGTTAAACCTCAGAGTATCAGATAATCTTAAAATCATCCTGGTTTGCTTCACTTTTATAACCCCCATGTGTTTGCAGCATCATGAATATTATTCATAATTGAGTTGCTATGAATGTAAAATTCAAAACCCTATGAAACATCAGACCACAGAAACTTTTCCTTCTACTAGTTATCACACTAAACACAAAAATAAGCAGTTTTCATCTCAAGTTTAACACTACAGGCATATTTTTACATGATAATTTGGTCTTCAAAAAAAGTCTAACTGTGAAGTTTAATGATACCAAATGAAGCAGCTTGTCAGTTCATATTTATATTCAATTCTGAGCTTTTGCAGTTCCCAGTGTGTTTCTTTAGTATTTTGTTGAAGATATTCTGACAGTCTTTCTCAAAACTGTCTCTAGGAAAAGCAGCATGAAAACCTGCAAAGAAACAAAAATCTTCCTACGCCCCTGGCTTGGGGTTTGGTTGGTTGAGGAGGAGATCTTCATTTCCTACATAGTTATGAGGCTGATGCTCAAATGCTCAAACGTTTGGTAGCTGCTTTTCCTACAGTGCACATGACTGGGTGCACCAAAGTCTTGGAAGAGTCACTAGAGGTTAAAAATACAGAAATCTCAAGCCTGGAAGGCTGCAGCCACCAGAGCATTGCTGAATGCACACATGAAGGTCAGGTAGCATTTTTGGGGCTCCCCTCTCCCATTTTTGTCCCCCTGCCATGGTTGCAGACCCATGAGATGAGGTGCTTGGTGTTGGTTTCCAAGTGCTGCTCTCAGTGCCAAGATGGATGCAGCCTGCCAAGGCTTTGACCTCCTGGGTTACAGGACCTGCCTTACCTCAGGCAGCAGCACCTGAGCCATTATTCATCATCTGTTACCACACAGTGACAAAAAAGGGTCACTTCCCTGCTGACAGCGGGTGGCAGGGCAAGGTCTAACTCCTGCCCTCATCCTAGGTGGGAACACATCATGGAGCCCAGCCTGGCTGCTTTATTTAAAGACAGATTTCCTCTGTGGTTCCCACAAAAACCATATGCACTCTGAATGAGCCTCCTGTGGCTCCCCAAATCCCTTGGATAGAAAGATAGAAAGAAAGGATGTGCCCAAAAGCACAGGCACACCCCAACACACAGCTGTGCAAGATGCTCACTGGGGATGGAGGAGGAAAAACCTGGGGATGAGCCCTGCTTCTCCTGAGTACAACCTCCTACTGCTTTGCACTCAGAATTCAATCTAAAACCCTGGTGCTGTTGGTGGGATAAAAAACTCTTCAATCTGCCCCACTCTCAGAGAAGGTGACTTCATGTCACAGGCAGTGCAAGCAACAGCGCAGTGTCAGGAGCCAGAAGATGTATTTCTTCTTAACACGAGATATGGTGGGTCTAGAATGACTGCAACTGCCATCACATTAAAAAATATATCTGCTGCCTTTAGGGTTTTGATGTGAGGTGCTCCTTTCAGTCTCTCCTTAGCTGACAGCTGCATTTCATGGCCTCATGTCCACACCAGAAACAAAACAACCTTTTCATCTCAACAACCAAGAGTGGATGACCTCCCTGGAAGCACCTCCTGATTCATGAGCGTACATTTCTCCTGGCTTGCCTCCTCTGTCTCTATTCCCCTGCAGGAGCCAGGACACAAGGTTCCTGGAGCCTGGGCCATCCCTCTGTGCGACCTTGGCTGAGTCACTTTGCTCCCTCCTGTTCTTTGCTGTGCAGCGCTGGGCTGGGGATTGCAGAGGTGGAGGAGGTGAAAGGACCAGCCCTGTGTGTGGGGCTCTCATCAGTGACTGGCACTGAGCAGGGGGCTCTCAGCAGTGGTCCCCGTCCCCTCATGGCCAGCACTGCCATCTCTGGGCTGCAGGAGCAGAACCAGCACCTCCAGCAGTTCCGACCGCAGGAAGCGCGTGCTAATTCCTGATCGGCTCTTAATGATCCCAAACCCCGCTACTGACTCAGGCGACAGCTAAATTTATCCCAAGGTTAGGGTGACTCTGCTGTACTGAAATCTATTTAAAGTCAAAGCAAGCACTTCAGAATAACAAGTTGTTATACAACTCCAGAGACCAGGCAGCTTCCCGTCTTCTTTTTTTAATGCAAAAGATAACACATTTCCGTATTTTGTACGTGCTAATTGTTGGGAACGCTGTCAGATGGTTCAGCAAATTGGAAATGACAACATCAACCTGCTCAATCCATTAAAATCTCTCCAGGATCATAAGGGACATTGTCAGCCAAGTGATGCTGGCACCCCTGTGGTAAAGCCATCTTGATTCTTATTAATGACTGGCTTTACAAATGAGCAGATTTCCTCAGCGTGCCCTGCTCCCTCACATTATCCAGGAGGGGCACGGGCACAATGTAAGGAAAACCAGAGGTAAAAGAGAAGACTCTCACCCCAATACAGACTTAATAAAGAGAACAGATGAGTAAAATTTAAATAGGTCCCAGGCCACACGGCCAAGATAAAAGGCTGGAATAGCTTTCTCCTTGTCCAAGGACCACTGCAGGGGTTTGGAGGGAATGCAGTGCAGATTCTGGACCAGGTTTTTATAGGAAAGAAGTGGTATCTTTTGGAAAAACTCTCGGGTCCCATCTTCAGGAGAAGCTAAGGAAAACAACAACCCCAAATCCCCAAACCAAGCCAGCTATAATTCAGCTCTGGGTAGCCATTTGGGGGAGTCAGTGTTTAATACCTTGACCTGGACCTTAGCTCCTTTGTGCAGAAACACAAGCCAGCTCCAGTCCAAAAAGCTGTAGAGATAAGTTAGTGCCACACTACGCCCAAGCCAATATATTGTAGTATTTATTTCCACTATATTTATTACCTTGGCTCTGGTATTTCCCCAAAGCAGAAAGCAGCTGTGTCTAACTTCCACACCAGAATTTTCAACTAGCCAGGACTGCTGGCAGAAAAACCTGCATCTGTTTCCATCCATCCTGATAGACACATACAAAATAATTTTGCTTTTGAAAATGTTGTCATAAAGCTGCTAATTCATTGTAGGTGTGAGATACTCAGCCCATCCAAAAGCTGAATGTGAAGATTCTGTATCTCACCCAGCTCAGCATCAGCAGGGCCCACTCCTCCTCAAAGGACAGTAGCACTGTCATAAAAACCTCAATATCTCATGGTCCGAATATTGATAGTTCTCTAATAAAAAAAAAAAAAAAAAAAAAAAAAAATTCACCTCCCTATTATTTCTGCACTCTCCTTGTCTTTGCAATGTTGCAGTGGTATAAAAGCCTATCGGGATGGATCATAGATAGATACTGCATTAATTTACAACAGTGATGGAATAATGGCTATGACACAGGAGAAAAAAAACACAAAGCTGTTATTTAAGAGCAAAATTTTATTTAAGAGCAAGACTCCCATTGTTTAGTGGTTTAGGACTGTGGAACATGTCCCAGGAATGGCACATTTTCTCCTTTGATATCCCCAGCTGCACCACGTTAGTGTCTCATGAGCCAAGCTTTTGCAGACTGTTAGTATTTCTGTATCTTTCATTTATGCCATCTTGTCTGCTCTCCTGGGCTGCTCCAAGGCAGGCTGACATTGCCAGGGAGATTTACTGCCTGTACTTTGTATACAATTTAATTAGGTCTCTATTCATGCCTCTCACCTGACACATAAGAAATCACTCATAAAGTGCTCGCACAGGACGCAGATCAATACATGTCGTAACTGCACGGTGACTTTCAGGCTGAAATTAAGTGCCTGCACTTCTTGAGGCTGTGTCCACCTCTGCTTTATGGGCTTGGAGACACATGGGTTTGTCCATAGGTATTTTTGCAGCATGGGTGTTTGTTCCTGGGTGTTTTGCAGCTCAGCATGCTTTGGTCACACAGAGGCAGCAGCTGCCCCAAGCACAGGGCTCTCAGCACATCTGGGGTGGGACAGTCCCTGTCTCCTCTCATTTTTGGCACACAGCAGCTGCAGCCAAGCAGGTGTGCAGGAATTAAGGCTTCAAACAAGAAATTGTTTCTTTTTGTCTCTTCAATTTAATTTTATTAGAGTTCCTGACAGCTTTAAGCTTCAAACATAGCTGGTAAGAGTAGCTAAAACATAGTACTATTATAATATTGTCACTTCCATTTTTGCCTGTGTTTCTAATAGAGATCTAAATGATTAGGTGTTTAACTTTCATGCTCCATCAATGTGAGGCAGAAAAAATACAGCTGCCTATATTAAGGTCTAGCTCTCTGGAAAGGGCCCTTTTAGAGAGGGGATTGTCTCTCAGCTGTTGGGTTAAATGACTTTTCTTCACCCTGGCTGAGATGGGCCTCCCATTCCGTGGGCAGATCATCTCCAGAGCAGGAAGGATGGATTATTATTCTGTTTCAGGGTGAATATTCAGCTTGTGCCAGGCCTGCGCCCTTGTGCAGCCCAGCCCAGTAAGGCTGAGCTGTGAGTTTGCCTCTGAGTGAGTTTACACCCTAATTCCTGCTCTGTTTCTCTTCCTGCAGCCTTGTGAGTACAAAATCTGTGAGGAGAGGGTCTTCCTAAACTTAACCTCCCAAGTTACATGGAGGAGAGCCCAGTGCAGACTTTACTTCCAGTCAGAGGGAGGTGAGAACCTGCAGGAACAGGGTGCCATCAAGTGTGCAAGACATACAGGAATCTACAGAGAAGAACAGCATCTGGGCTGTAATTCCCTCCAGAAAAATAATGTCTTCCATATAAAGTTTACATGAAAAAAATTTAATAAAACCTGAAAAGACACATAGCCTATCTAAACACAGACTTGTAAAGATGCGGGAATACACTTGACAGCTGAAGGGATTTTTCATTTTTCAATTAGCAAATGCATAGTGGAGCCAATTTTCTATTTTTTGTTTGCTTTTTGAAAAGAAGATACCTGGGTGCATGCATTCAAACACGCTCAGGAGACATCATCAGTCATTTCCTGAGCTTTCCTTCATACTCTTAATTGCATTTTCATGTGTCCTTTTCCTCTCAGCTGTGACATTCAGCTCCAGAGCTCTTTCTCCTCCTTCCTGGCCCCTTGAGAGCCACTTGCACTTCAAGAGTCTTCATTTGAAAAGGGGGAAACTTCATCAAAGGAAACAATCTTGACAAATGTGGACTGTACTGAGGGAGGTGACTAAATAGAGGTGGGAAGCCTAAATTTCACTCCCATTTGGACTCCTTTTTCTTGGACTAAAAGCCAAAACTCTTTTTTTGCTTCAATGAATGGTCCCCACAGGCTGTTTTCCTCTTCTCAGAGATATCTGTCAATAAATCCTTTCCACCCAGAAGCATTATTAAAATTTAATCTGAAATCATCAGACTGCAATCTACAAGATTGCTTCCATGTGATACAAACAGCAGAACTGTTTTAAAGGGCAGAAATGAAAGATTACACTTCCTGCATCTGGACACTTAAAATCTACATTTGAAGTCTCAGCATCAATTTTGAAATCTTCAAATCCAGAGAACTTTGGGGGGATTCCCATTCTCACAGTTCAGAGGAAAGACATCCCTCTGCACATGAGCACATCCAGAAGATAATCTCAAGATGGAAATTAATTTGTAAGCAGTATAATAGTTCCATTAATAAGATTAATGCCAGGTACAGCTCTATAGATTATTGAAAAGACAAAGTGGCCTGATCCATGCAGTTAGAATGAGATACCTGCATTAATTAGGATACTCACCTGACAGTAATGGTTACATCAAACAGATCAAGGAGCTCAATCTCCTCTCATCTCATATTTCTTTCTGGTTTGTGCTGTCAATAGCTTTATCAGTTTTCTTCTGCCATACATATTCAGGAAGAATAATATTGTTTCTCTCTGCATCTTGGTTCTGATCTAAGTGATAATCAGCATCAGGGGTTTTTTGTGTGGACTTGTTTGAATTAGGCATAAATCCAGAGGTCTGGTGGATGTGAAACAGGACAGCACTGGGTGCCCTTGTTTGAGCACTGGACACTTTCCCCCTTGAGACAGAAGCAGCAGAATGAACCCCCTCAGTTTTCATGGTGGTGTCTGCAGATTGTCCTGCATTAAGTAAATGGAAGTGAAACAACAACCCAGGCAGGAGATAACACACTTCCATAGTCCAAAATCCTCCTAAATGTCTAAAACAGACCCAAATAACACTGCTCAAGCAGAGGACACAGCTCAGGCTATGGTGTGCTGATGCTTTGCCCTGGGGCACCTCTCAGGCATCCCCACACCCACGTGTGCCCTGGTCTGGGGCCAGGGCTGTGCCAGCCCCGCTGACGCAGAGCCCAACACACAAGTGTGGACAAGGACACTGGCACCTGGACAGTGTCCCTGTGCTTGTGCAGCCCCAGCACAGCTCCCTGGTTTTAGCCACACGTGAGCCTTCCCTGGCTGTGTTCTGCAGCCTTGCTGGGAGGGTTTCTGTCATGCAGTGAGTCAAGCACCAGAGTGCCACATCACCCTAACAACCATCCTTGGGGAAGGAAATCACTCTGTTCTGCTCTGTTGTACTCATTCCCAATTATGAGCCAAGTACCTCAGTCATGAATGTCAAAACAGATAATATCTGGTTAAATGACACAAGATAGGAGCAGTTAAGCCATAAGCTGTCATGCACCCAGAAGTAATTGACAGGGAAGCTGTCTCCTGGTGGTACCTGGGAATTAGCAGAATGCTTAAGGTGAAGTTATGTCTGCTTAGTAGAGCCCCTGTTGTTCCCCATTAGATGTAATTCTGGCAGTGTTGCTGTTACAACACACTATTTTCTTTTCTTTTCTTTTTTTTTTTTTAACAAAGATTACCAGGCTTTTGTATCTTTCTGAAAATGTGTTGGGCCCTCTAACCCGCTGTGCTTAATTTTCAAAACCCAAAGCTACAATTTAGACTAAAGAAACGCTCCATTTTTAATCTCTGCATCCCATGAACCACATTGTGCTCAAAACCACTGCTCCCCTTTGAGGGATGGGTACCCTGGGTTCCCTTGAATGGTGAGACCTAGAAACGGTGCAGCTCTCCTTTGATTTCTGTCTGCACAGTTTTGGTCGTTGCTAGTGATGCCCAGCTGTGAGATTAATGTGTCATTCTTGTTATGTCAGAATTACTGGCATGCTGTTCTGTCATTTTGCTGAGCTGCAGGAGCTGCTGGGCAGCTCTGGATTCTCTCCAGCAGGGATGGAAGGAAGCATCAGAGGAGCTACAACTGGGGAATCTGTACTGGAGATTTCGCTGCTCCAGAGATTTCGAGCTCTCAGAGTCACCTGCTTTGTTTGAGAGGTGCTAAAATAATTTCTGCCTCCTCCCCTGTTCTGAAGGTATTCACTGAGAGCTTCCAGATGGGAAGGGATGGCCAGGTCAGCCAAAACCAGTTTAGCTACAGGGCCACCCCAAATCCTGATCTGTCCTAACACACTGCAGGACCCATCTTCTCTCCACCCACCAAAACACTGAGCAGGATCCCAGACACAATTTTGTAGAAGAGTTGCTCTAACCCAGCTTTTTTTGACCTAAATCTCACTCTGGATATTTCCAGAGCAGCAACCATTTGGGGCCAATTTGCACCTTCAGACTGAAAGTGAATTTTGGCCTTTTTGCCGAGAGTGCTTTCCCCTGGGCACATGGGTACCCCAGAGAGTGCCCTAGCAAAGGGGGGAGCTGGAAGGAGGCTCTTTATCCTGCTCTCCAACCACATTTCCATGGTTCTTGGACATGCTGGGCAGTTTCAGGAGCTTCCCACCAGTTTTGGGGGCTCCAGGGACCCCTCATACAAGCTCTGGTGTCTGATGCTCCCCCACACTTCTCTGTTTCTCCAAGATATATTTGAACTCTGCCCACGGTGTTTGTCCAACAGGGAGGCATTTGGGTAGCATTTGAGTTTGCTGTGTTTAGATGTTCTGACTCGGCATAAATTTGTCAGGACTGAAGATTATATTAACCAGAAACTCAGAGGGAAATCTCCCAGCCGTGCACACTCGAATGTACTTGCTAAGTGCTCAGGCCAGGAACCCTTTCAGTCCAAGTTCATGATTCAGTGAACCAGCCCTGAAACACAATTTCAACCCTGAAAGTGAGATATGCTCTCATTTCATTTCACTCCCATATCTGCAGAGCTTTTTTTTTTTTTATCCTTTTTTAACATTTTCTGCCCTGGTGTTTATGCCCTGACTGGGTTCGCTCTCCATTGCAAAGAGTTCTATATTGACAAAAGAACATCAAGGGAAACCTGGAAGATATCTTAGGAGGTCTTAAACATTACCACAAGGCCTGAGGAGGAACAATTTAGCTGGCAGATAAATCACTGTAACAAGTGACCTGACATTTCCTTCACTTTTGACCATGTTGCACAGTGAAAATTGAGAAAATCCTCTTCCAATTGAAAATATTTTCCCCTGCTTATGTAGCTGGTTAATCCTTAAAAACACTCAGATTTTCCATCCCATCACAGAGGAGCTCAGCTGCGGCTGTGTGCTCATTATTCCCAGCTGGCTGAAGTTGTTATTCAGCTTTTCTCATTCCCAGCTATTGTTCTAATTCACCTTAAGCCTGTTTCACTAAAAACATCTTTGAGAATGGCAGTGGCACCATTTTCTGGGCAGTTGAGGACTTGAAAGCATGAAAGCCAAACAGGCAGCCAGAGTCAATCTGCAAAAGTCAGCTCAAAATCAATAAGATGATACATTTCAGGTGAGAGGATGCTGAATAGTTATTTTAAAATGCCTTGGGATTAGACAAAATGCACTTCCCACCCCATTCATCTATAATAAGTTGTTGGCAATTTCTGCATGATTGAATTTCATTTCATATCTAGGTTGTATAGTAAAGTTCACTTGCACCTGGTTTGGCTTTTTTTATTAGTCCACAGATTATTTTGAAACGTTTGGAGCTTTGTTTTCTTTTTTTAATAAAATAGTATCACCCTGAGGGCAGCTGGAGCAGACAGCTCTCTGGGATGTGCCTTCTGTTGAAGAGCTTTTCTTGTAAGTAAAATTGTCCTTTTGGGGATGACAGATGAAATGCAGTTTGCGAGAGGGAAGCCAGGGGACTTTGCTGTGGGATGTGAGACTTTGCAGTCCTGACAGCTTCCCTGAGGGTGCAGGCACAAACCCCAGTAGTGCTGGCACTGGGCACTCCAGAAATGTGCGAGCGCCTGCCCAAAACAGCACTGTCTGGGGGTGTGGGGGGAATAATGAAAGCTCACTCCCACAGTAATTTAGTTAGCTCCATGATTAATGATTAATGAAGAAAATGTTAGCAGGCTCAGTAAAGAGAAAATGCAGGAGGGTCTTTATTTAATTTCCCTCCAGTTCATTTGGGCAGTATGTGCACACTGGAGGTGAGCTGAGTCAATTTAAGAGGTTTTTTTCCTGTGTCTTTCCAAAACTTTAACCGAGGCTGGTGTGTTCAGGATCTCCTCTGAGTGTGAATGGGAAGGGCTGCCAGAGTGCTCCAGGCTCAGAGGGCTCAGTGCTGGAGCATCCCAAGGATGGGACAGGTTTCATCTCCTCCAGACAGGGCAGGAGCAGGCATGGGCTCCCTGCAGCTTCCCCGCCTGGTCCTGCCCGCGGGGCAGAGCTCGGGTCACAGCTCCTGCACAGCTCCACCCTGGCCATCCAAACACCCTCACGTTTTCCAAACTCTCTGGGATGCAAACCTGGTTTCCTTGTTTACCATCAGCTTCCGAGTTTCCCACAACAAAAGTCAGCCCATGTTGGGAAAGCCCCTGCCACCTGTGTGTCTGTTAGTCCCACGCTTTTCCAGGGTCACCCTCTGCCGCAAACAAATCTGTCGCTCTCTGGGGTTACTGATCATTTCAGTGCATGATTAGTATAATGATGGGGAAAAAAATAAAAAAGTAGCATAAAGATATACATTTTGCCTCCAGTAATTCCTCCATCTGTTGATAGGCCTAGCAGGGTGTGATGCTCAGCCTGTACAGATTTCAAATTAAAGGTTTGCCAAGACACTTAACTGAGTTAAAGGCAAATCAAATACAGCAGTTTCAGGAAATTACAACCACCCCATTGTTTGACTTCCACTGTCTCTATTTCACCCACCTGATTCTTAAGCAAAGCAAGATTCAGCTTAGTATTTTAATAGTGTGAGATTCAGAGCATTAATTACAGGTGGGCTAATGGTCTTTTGTGGTCAGAGGGACCAAAGTGCAACTTGTGGATGCCCAGCATTCATCCACAAGAGTTTGGTGTGTCCACATATTTTTTAACCAGCATTGGATCCCAGTTATGGAAATCATGTACAAATACTTTTTGAATCTTCCAACTGATATTAATAAATAGTAATAATTAGTAAATAATGTAATAGTCGTAAATATTACTACTAAATAATTAGTAGTAATAATGTATTTTTTACATTAATGGTTATAGGGGGGTATAAGTTGTCCAAGAGTGATAAAGAAATGCCTTTTCCAGCATAATTAGTAACTTTAGAAATAGCATTTGGACGAATTAGCTCTCACAAACATGCAAGTAGGTGAGCAATTTCCTAAGTGCAATATTGATTTTAAAGATTAACAGTATTTTCAGAACCTGAGCACTGCCAAGTGTTTTTGCCAGATGTCCAAATACGTAGCTGTGTAGCTAGAATGAAGACTTAAATAAGTATCTGAGTTGAAATAAATGTCCTATTTCCTAGTCTCTAATCTTGTTTGAAGCTCTGGGAGTCCCGCCGTTCTCAACATCACTTGGTAGTCAACAAGCAAATAAAGCCTGTGTTGGATTAGTGGATTTTTGTTCCCCCCTTAGGACCTGAACATTTTTTCCTTTTCTTTAATGTTCAGACTGAAACACTTACAGCATAATAACAACAACCTGAGTCAGATGCAAGATGCATAACTGTGAAAAATATGTTCATTGCTTTCCTTGCAGCCTGCCAGCTTGGGAAAGAGAGAGTCTGGCTCACATTCAAGCTTTGGAAATTGTACCATAATTTTGAATACAGCCCAGGATGCACCTGAATCAAGAAAGTCAAAGAGCCAGGGGGGTTTATCATCTTAAAAGTACTACTGGAAATATATGAAATGGTCAAAAAAAAAAATCAATCAGATGACAGCTGTAATGAGTCTGTGGGAGCTCCTTGCAAGAAGGCCCATGACGAACACCTGGTGTGCACAGTGTGAGCTGGTGCCAGCCCTTATCCCTCTCCTCATGCTGCCTCACTCTACAGCCCACCAGAGAGGATGGCAAGGACCACACTCCCTGTTCTAGAGCACCAGAATTGGTGAAATCAAGCCTGTGCACCAACCCCCTGCTTTAACCTTCTCTCTGTTGAATGCCAGACCCCCAACTTGGATCAGCACATCCAAAGATGTAGTGCTGGTTTTACTCAGGAGACAGCTGACAGGAGAAAACACTTCATTTCTGGGCTGTGTGGGTGGTTCCAGCCAAGCTCATCTTGATGGCAATGTGCAATTCTGAGAGAAATGTCCCCTCGTTCATTTATACAGAAATAATTATAGATGTAGGCAACCATATAATGGAGACATGCAGAGATCAGCACAAATTAATGCAAACTCTGTGTTTATTCTGATGCAGGAGAAAAGTTCATCTAAGCTCCACTTCCCCTGTATCCTGGATTCTAACTGTGCCCAAAAGCACGTGTCCTGGACAGGGTGGTACACATGGGCAGGAACTGGTGATATTTCCCAGCTGTAAAGTCCCAATCCTCAGCAGTCTGTCCCCATGTTTGGTGTTGGAGCCAGACAACACAGGCTGCCAACCAAAAGCCTGGCAAGGCCAGAATCTTCTCCTGCAGGATTCTTTCAGTGGGTCTTGCTACCGATTGAACATTCTGTAGATTTTCCATGTGTTTTCTTGATGAAAAAAGACCTTCAGTGACTTTTCCTACCGGTTGTGAAAAGCCAAAATTCAGCTGTTCATGCTAACCTGGCATCACAACTTCTTTTGAAACTCTCACTCTAACAAGTCTTGACACTGGCTTTGGTGGGACCAGTGAAATAAAAATAGAATGAGCTCTCAGCAGGTAAGTCTGGGAATGCATTTCCCTCTCTGGCTGTAAATAACCTTACAGCACTGCAGCCTTCCCTTCAGGCAGAAGCTGCTCTTCATTCCCACCACACATGAATCTCATGACTTGACTCTTCTGTGTGATGTTTTCGGGGTCCCCCATCGAGGGGAGGAAATGATGACTCTGACTCCATGTTCTTAGAAGGCTAATTTATGATCTATATTATATTAAAGAATGCTATAATAAAACTAAACTAAAGAATAAAGAAACGATACAGACAGAAGGCTAAAAGATAATGAAAAACTCATGACTCCTTCCAGAGCCTCAACACAGCTGGACCATGATTGGTCATTAAGTCAAAACAATTCACAGGAAACCAATCAAACAATGACCAGTCGGTAAACAATGTCCAAACCACGTTCCAAAGCAGCAAAACACAGGAGAGGCAGATCAGATAATTATTGTTTTCACTTTTCTCTGAGGCTTCTCAGCTTCCCAGGAGAAGAAACCCTGGTGAAGGGATTTTTTCAGAAAATGTGACAGTGACACTTCTGTGGGAGCTGAACCTCAGTTTATTGTCCAGGGGCTGGTGTGTGACCCTGCCTGCTGCACAGACACCTCAGCAGCATCAGTGCCTGTTTCAGCATTGTACACCTGGCAGGTGCCACTCTCCCCCGGGAATGTCACCCAGGGGCCACCCCCAGACCTGCAGGGACAGGAATGGCACCTCCCGTGGTTCCACACCACGGAGCCAAAGTCTTACTCCTAAAGGAGAAAGGATCTCCTTCTGATGTGTTTGAATAGAGAAATGGAACCTGAACCCTGCCTGTTCTCTGCCCAGGCTCTGGTCCCTGTCCGTGGTCAGAGGCTCAGACCTTCAGTGTGGCTGTCACCCAGTGACCCTGCTGTCCCTTTTGTGCTGCTTGGCTCCTCCAGTTTGTGCATCTTCCCAGTGATTTCTCTGCCAGATTTTGAGACCATTTATGACAGAAGACAGGAAAAACTGGCACAATAATCTACCTATTTTTAATTTCTCTCAAGACTACTAACCCTATTCCATATGCACAGCCTGCTGACATCTCCTGCCTTTCCCTCTTCATTAAACCATCTTGAAGAGCAGATCTCATTCCAAAAAAGCTGTGAAGCAGCTTCTTCCCTGGGTAACACTTCTTTGTTCTGGCTCAACTTCTAGAAGTTATTTTGATATTCTGCCTGCGTTAATTCTCTGCTTGGAGGAAAGGACTCTCAGAAATGAGAGGTTTAAGCTCACATATTTTACCTTACACACACAGTAGCCAAAGAGTGTGGCTGGCTCAGCTCTTCCTACTTGTGTACTGTAAAAACTTACAGAGCCATGGTAAACAAATTGTGCTTCCAACCTCTCAATCTGATGCTTCAACTGCCTTTGAAAGTGTCACCTTCCTTCTTTACATAGCTTGCAGCTTGATTGTTTAATTAATGCAGAATTTAACTTTTCCTGAGGACTTTCAGCACTCCATATGAACACTGGGTACTTCAAAAGGTCCAGTGAAACAGAATTGCATAGAGAAGATGTCCTTTCAGTCAAGGCTGGACCCTTTCTCACGTTTTAGAGATTATTAAATGCACACGTCTCTCTAATCTGGTTCATAATGGAGCTTTTCTGCATCTTTTCCTCTTCTTTCACCATAAAGAGGGGTTGAGCTTGGTATCACATAGCAGTCTATTCACTCACTCCAATGCCTACGTGGAGAAAATGGTCAAAGGAGAAAAAGATAGGAATTCCTGCTGGGCAGGACTGTGGGCAGCAGAACAGCTTACAATGACAACAGGGAACAGATTCACTCCTAATTTTTCCACTAGGACACAGAACATTTCCCAAATCTTTTCTACAGAGCTGTTTTCTGAGTCCCTGCCTTGGAGCCACCAAAAGAACAATGCCAAGAGCACAGGTGAGAGAGCTCCCAACCTTCTGGAGGGGTGCACATGTTCCACAGGGAAGGGAGCCTTATGTTTGATCCCTGCTTTAATTCTGAAAATACATCAGCTGAGGTATTGGAAACATGCTCCAGTTTTCTTCCTGTGTGCTGTCACCTGTGGATTGTCTGAATGTCATCCAAACTGTGCAACTGCAGCTGGGTCACCTGTGCAGCAGGACTGCAGTGCTCCTGGTGGCCAGGAAATGGTTGTTCATTTACCTGCCTGTTACATTCTCTACAGGACTGTTTTATTTGATCTCAGCTCTTCAAGCTGTGCAAATTTTTCCCCATTATGTCCCTTTTCCTCCTTGCTGTTGATGGGTCAGCAGCACTTTCCCATGGCACCGCTGGCAGGTCACTGAGTTCACAGAGTGCTTCAGTCAGCAGCTTCTGACTCCAGCAGAAACCTCCTCTGCTCCCCACCGAGCAGCACAGCCCCAGAGCTCCATCCAGCCTTTGAACACCAGGGAGATCAGGATCCTGAGGCTGGATGTTAGCCCAAGCTCCCTCAATAACAGCCCAGCATGAGCCCAGATGAGCTGTCAAGCCGGCTGATGATGCTGTTTGAAATTCACGATAATATATTTTTCTAATTTAATCTCTAAAATGGAAATGCGCATTTCAGCTCATGATTTCCAACTTATCTCCTATTTCCTTTCAGCTTTTCAATGTTGCTGAAATGCCTTGTGCTACAGGCAAAACACACTGATTATGATGGGGCTTTTCTTTCAGCAGCTGCCACTGAGCAATGTCACACACAGAGAAAATGGGAAGTTGACTCTGCCCAGTTGTGTCAAACATTTGAAAAGAAGAGAGGAAAAAGAACTCGTGGTAAAACACAGGTGGTAACAGTGGCTGTTTTATCCTTCTTTAAAGAGTACAAGAAGTTTTTTTTAAAGAAATTTAGACATGGTAAAGCTCCATGAGGTGAGTAATCTGATAAAAATCAGCCCATCAAAAATGCATTATTTGTTAGGCAAATAATTAACTGAGCTCTGGCTCTACAGCATCAAGACAAATGCATCTGTGTGTCTTTGAAAAGGAAGGGAAGATAGGAAACAATTCATTTCTACAATGTGACTAAAAAAAAGTGTGGCCAAATCCTTGTTCCTACCAATGTAGCCAAGTCTGCCCCTTCTACAACAGGGACAATTATTTCTGGTCCAAGGGACGAGTAACACACTGGAATTTCAATTCTGAAATAAAAGTGAGTGCATGTGCCCTTGCACATCGTAGCCTTGGGAAAATACCAGTGATTCCCATCACTCACACCCAGAGAGACAACTGCAATTAGAGTGAGAGCTGGGGGGCTTCCTAATGATCTGAGGCACATGGTGCAGCACTGTGGGATGCAAGAGCTTCTGTTCAAGGGTGTGCTCTGCCTACAGACACAGAAGAAGCCCTGCTTGGATCCAAACTGCGAAAAACACAGCAAGACACACAGTTACTTGTTGCCTTCAAATAACAGCTGTCCTGAAGCAGCACATCTCTGCCTTTTTGCTGTCAGGACGCTTTGCACTCTGCCAGGGCAACCTCGGTTAGAAGCTGCTTGTTGTGACAGCCTGGGGAGAAGTCTCTGTTGGAATAAAACCTCCCCCTTTGTCTTTGGAGAAGAAGGTTCTCCCTCTCTTTTCCAAGGTGACCTGCTCTGAACCAGCACTCGGTGCTCTCACCTCTGTTTTGGGTAAAACTGTTTGCCCTCAGTGAGGAGCTGAGCCCAGTAGGTGAACAGCCAGGTATGAGGGACTCATCAAAACCAGCAGCTGTGCATGGCTTTCCTCCTGCAACAACAATTTTGCAACTGATAAGGGACACTGCTTTTCAGTAGATTTCAGTAGATTCGGACCATTTGGGAGTGGGGAGCTAGAATTTCTTGGTCTAATTATATGGCCAGAACTTTGCCATTTCTTTGCTGTGAAAGAAGGGGCAGGGAAAAAATCATGTAAGAAAAAGCTGCCAGAGAAAGCAAAGCTGGCAAGAAACTCTAAACCCAGGTCCTCCCTGGGGATGGTATTTGAGCTGGGTCACCACGCACCCCTGATAGCACCGAACCATGGGTGAGGGCTGCTGGCTCTACTCATGGCAGAGAGGGAGGAAGCCAGGCTGGCACATCTGCAAGCAGAGCCTGCATAAGAGGCATCCTGGCACTCCCTGCCCTGCTGAACTGGCTTTCCAGCTCACTCCTGGCCTCCACACAGGCACCTACTGCCTGGCAAAGCCAGGACACAGCTGCTTTTTGCAGTCATGTCTCTATCTCTTGGCTGCTGTTCTCCCAGAGCCAAGGCAGCCCCTGCCTCTTCTGTCCTTTGAGCCCATAAATGCTGCTGGCTCAAAGGCAGGAGCACTGAGAGCCCGTTCCCAACCCTGCACAGCTGCACGCTTTGCCTACGCGACACATTTTGGAGGAGCCAGAGCCAGTGTGTGCTCCCAAACTGTCATATTGCACAATTCTTCCTTTTCCTCCATAACCCTCCTCCCAATAGCTTGGATGTTTCAGCTGGAGGATGGGAAGAAAGCTTTCCCCAAAGTGAAAGTGGGAGGACAGATCCCACAGGACAGACATCTGCCCGCCCTGCCTGAAGCACTGAGCACATCAGAGCCGAGCTCTGCTCGTCGCGCCGCGGCTCGCTGGGAATTAAACCCAGGGGACCCCATCTCCTCTCCTTTGCTTTAACCACTGTGGGAGCTGAAGACCAGATCTGTGCCACGCACTTTGAAAATGTGAGGGATTAATTTAGTCCTTGGAAATATTCCTGCCTCCCAAAGTACAAAGAGCGAGCGCGGCTCTCATTTAGCGCTCACGTTCAGGGAAGAGGCTGTCATCCTCCCCACGGGGAGGCAGGGATTGTTTTCACTCAGAGCAAGCAAGAAAGGTGCATCTGATGTAGAGCAGACAAAAGATGCAATGAGGATGTAGTGCTGGGGAGGGAGGGAGGGGGATGGAGAAGCCCTCGTGGCGTGGCTTTCAATTAGGTGCCCTATTTTGTTGGCAGGGGCGGGGGGGGCGTTTTCATCTGTTCCATGGGCAGACAGTGATTGCTCAGGACCAGTGCCCTCTGCGAGGATGCTCACATCTCCTCCCAAAAGAGAAAGAGAGAGGCACTATCAAACAAATGTTAAATCATGAAAGCAGCCACACAAGCAGCCTATTAAAGTCTGAGGGAGCGCTGTCGCGTCCGCTTTCCCGACCGACAGCTGCACTTTCAACTTCGTTTCACAATTCAGGAGCTGTTCAGCACTCAGAGCTCCCCCAGATTCCTCTGGCATTAGCAGCACCCGGATCCAAGGCCTGTTTGCAATTAGCACATACATACCACAGATTTAGAGTGGATTTGGCCTAGAAGGTGGGATTTTAAGAGCTGGCTGTAACAAACTTGGTGGAAATTCTAACAGCACATTCCCTCATAGACTTCATGTGTTTTATGAGTTGTTCAACACAGCTGAGATGGGCAAATAAATTCCTTACCTGCTTCTATTTTGTTCAACACAGCTGAGATCTGCAAATAAATTCCTTACCTGCTTCTATTCTATGCTTTAATGCAATGCAGTATTTCTTTGGATTAAACTGGGCAGCATGGCTGAACATGGCTTTGTCACCCACATGGCTTGGCAGTGCAGCTCCTGCTGATTGCAGAAGTCTAGCAAAGCAATTTGCTCCCACCAGATGCCACAGGAAGGCTGGGAGATGAGAAGCTGTTAAAAGCAGCTATTTGAGTGTGGTTCTGGGCTCCAGCCCAGCAGGAGAGCAGGTCAGGCAGCTGCTGGACAGAGCTGGATGAGCTCCTGGGGTGAGAGGCTTTGGAAAGTGGCCATTCAGCAAAACCAAGCACCATGCCAGGGTCAGGACAGTGGTATCTGCCTGTTGCTGCCTGAGATTCTTTTCATTTCTGGAGAAAAAGTTGTGTCTTGAAGGAAGTCACTTCAGCTCTGTCTTTAGGCCTTCTTTGGTTGTGAGAATCGTCCAATGATGCTGTGCAAGAAAACAGAAATTCCAAGAGGTTCACAACCTCAAAATTATAAAAAGCAACTGAAAATGTACAAAAGTTCCAGGATTTGCAAGTGTTTGTCCAAAGTGATGCTGCAGGTATCCTGGTATGTTACACAGTTTTTGTGCTTTCTCATAAGATAATTGTAGCACTAATTCACCCTGTGAATTTAACTTGTCTGAAACTTCTCTTTGGTTGAGGTTCCTGGCTGTAAAAGGTTTTACATTAGGAAATGTAACCATAAGGATAATTCATTAAATTCCTGATTGAGAAGAGGTGGGGAACCATCACCTCTAAGAGGGTCAGGAGCAAATGGTTTAATGAGGGAGGTTTCTGGCATTGCTGATCCTGCCCTGGTGCACAGGGGTGGGGAGGATCACCTTCCTAAATTCTCTTTCTATCTTATTTTCTCTCAGTGGCCAACCACATACCAGCCTAAGAGGGGATTTCCAGGAATAAGTAATATGTATTTAAAGAGCACCAGGAGATCCTCAATATTCAAAGAGAATGTGTCCCAGGGGCTGTTAATTTTGCTCTCTCCCAGTTCTTGGATTTGGCATACTGCACATCACTGGAGCATTTCCTTTCCTTGTGAGCAGCACAGGAAGAGGGAGAGGAAGCAGGAGCAGGCAGGGATCCACTGAAGGCCACATTCCTCTGGCAGAGCCCACAGCTTCTCATTCCTGACATTTATATTGGCTCCACTGCAACACCACACTGAGCATGGGATTCACCCTGCCTTACCTTAAATGCCTACAAGGATTTTTCTCTTCCCAAACTTGCACAGATGAATTATACCTTGGAAGAAAACCCTTCTCCCTGTTTGCTGTGGAGGGAATAGAGCCAAGGGCTGCCCAGCACAGCACTGGAAAGCACACTAAGGCAGGCTGGATGGGTCCCTGCTGCCCAGTTCTGCCTGGGAACACTTTGCCTGTACTGTAATCTGTGGAATAAAATCAGGTTTCCATAAGGCATAGCCTCGTGGCAAAAGCATCTCACTTAAAGGATGCACAAATCACTTTGGAGCAGCAGAATCCATAAAAACTCGTTACCAGTGTCCTGTTGTCTGGAAATTGAGCTCTGGCATGAGTTTTCTGATGCCTAATGAGAGCTAAACTAACACTTCAAAGGCTTTGCTAGCAAGCTGGTATAAAAACTGCAGAAACAAAATATATCTAAGAGTGTCCCCCTCAGCCAAATTTGACCTAAAAGTCAGCCCCTGGGTTCAAAATGCTCACCAGCACACAAAGCACTGCAGTGTTGGTTTGATTTCTGTTAAAACCAAATGGAAATGAGATTTTGACTCTGCTGAAGTCAATCACATCTCTGTGCCCAGGAGTTTCCCCAGAGCAAACCTGAAATTATTTCTTTCCACAACAAGAGGATGTTGCCAACTGAACTCTTTGGAATTGTAAATGCTTCCCCATCATGCTTTATTTTCCCATTATCTTGAGTGCTCATAAACCTATTGTCTTAATTTTAATAAGATTACATACAGTTTGGTATAAATGCCTTCTATCCATCACTATATTAGAGAAAAAAAGAAACAATAATAACTTAATTATCTCTTATGCAGAAACTAATTATAATTCTCTGGATTCGTAATCAATACTTTAAAGCTGTTCTATCTCAGTGAAGAGTTTGTCAATATTTTATATACTGTTAATAATTCATGGGTTTATTACACAATCAAACAGAAACCCAACTGCAGAAGGTCTCAGCACAAGAGGAAACAGAAAATGAAAGATGAAATGGAATGAACTTTCAGTGTACGAGGTGAGGGAGAGGTGGACAGCTGCCCTCACACCCACCACGCCACCAGCGTGCTCCACCTCTGATCTGCAGGGGCAAGGCTGTGTTTGGACAAGAGAAGAGCTGGTTAGAGGAAATAAATACACAGAAAATCCCCACTGAAAGAACCAGTTAGAAGGGAAAATAGCATTTTTCAAGTGTGATGTCAAAAATTATTATTTCCACTGGGAGTACTGCATTTGGGAATGTAGGAAGGAAGGGATGAGGAGTGCTGCATTTGAGAGACAACCAGTGTTGTCCTGGCTGAGCTGTATCATCAGCTCTGCCCTAAAAAATGCAGAGGCATAAATTACAGTCTCCTTTATTAATATCCTCTTGTCTTGAGCCAAACACTTGTCCAACACTTGTCCTTTGTTGCTGCAGTGCTGGAAATGTTGTCTCCACTGTCCAAATGCCAGAGCCCAAATCGCCCAGGATGACACAGTCTCTCAGAAACCCCTGCAGGGATCACCTCAGGAAATACAAAACTGCCTAAAACCAGTGACATGTGCAAGCACAATCTCTGTCATGTGAGAAAAACAAAGTGAAATCTTAATTATGATGATCTAATCGGCATTTGAAAGAGCTCATCATCACCTTTTGAAGAAGAGAGAACCCAAAAAATGTAGGAAAAAAAGAGCTCCTCAGGTCAGCCTGAACATTTGTTGTCCCATGCGTGGGCAAACACTCTGGCTGAAAATAAGATGTTACAGTCATGAGGACTTGGAACCAAAATGGGGAAAGTGTTGGCTGTGATCCGGAGCAATTAGGGACAGCTGCCTGTGCTAGTGGGCTAACGTGTGCTGTAGGAGAATGCAGAGCCTGCTGCAGAGAGGCAGCTCTGAATCTGCACAGAGAGGGCATCAAAGAGGGATTCTGCCTCCAAAAGTCCAAGGTGGTGCAGCAGTGGAATCAAGACTTGCTCACCAAAGAGAAGCCCAGCAGTGCAGCAGCAAATGCTGCTCTGAGAGTGTGACTGTCACCTCAAAGTGCTGCTGCAGCATCCAGCACACAAAACCATCCTCTCCATCAGTTTGTTCTGTTTAATTAGTGCAGCGTTGGGTTTGCATGGTGAGGTTCTGGTACAGGGGTGCTGCAGGGGTCACTTCTGGGAGAAGCTGCCAGCAGCTCCCCATGTCCCACAGAGCCAACGGTGGCCAAGGTGGACCCACCACTGGCCAAGGCTGAGGGATGGTTGGTAGCCACTCTGGGATAACACATTTAAGCAGGAGAAAAAGCTGTTGTATAACAGCAGCTGAAGAAAGGAATGAGAATTTGTTAGAGAAAGAGCTCTGCAGACACATCAGTGAAGGAGGAGGAGGAAAAGTTGCTCCAGCAATCAGAGCAGAGATCCCCGGGTGGTGCAGCCCATGGTGAGGCAGCTGTGCCCCTGCAGCCCCTGCAGGAGCAGAGATCCACCTGCAGAGCCTGGAGAACCCCACATCAGAGCAGCTGGATGCCCAAAGGAGGCTGTGACCCTTCACAGTGGGAATGCTCTCTGGTTTTTCTCTCTCTTAGCATTTGTACCGCTCTTCATGAGGAGGAACGTTGGTAGGTCTGTAGAACAGGCTGGGACACAATAGTTCTCACTGCACACTGACATTTTTGTTTTGATTACGCTTTTCATTTCACATCATTATCAACTTTTATAAGTGTCTATAAAATAGGTGCAGGATAGTAAAAGTCTTTGGAGTAAGTAAATGGACATTGTGCTAAATGAGTTCTGCCTTTGATGCTATTATCTCTAAATCAGCATAGATTATTCAGGCTAGGGGCTTTTAGAATCATAAGTGGCTGGGATCATTTCTCAGTTCATCATCCTATTACCCATAATGAGGAAATACTTCTAAATATGAAGATTACTCTTCCAAAAGATCCCTTGTGAACAATTCCCCAGGCACTGACAATATTTATTAACTCTTTTCTTTCTACATGGAAGGGACTGAGAAAAACTCAAAATTTTCAAGGATTATCCTGAAACATTCAGCAACTCTGAATTTGCTATCACTCTTCTGGGAGCCCTTTAGCTCTGCACTCCCATCTCTACCAGAACTTGTTTAGCTTCCACCTCTGCAGCTTCTTCTCTGCAGTTATGTAAATCCAGCTGCTGGGGCTGAACCTGGAGTGCCATAAAGCCTTTTAAAACTTCATTTCATTATTTTTGAGTGGGTCTGTTTATGCTGGTATTAAGTTTCCATTTCATCAAGCATAAGTTTTCCCATCTCTCCAGCCAATGATTTCTGCTTGCAAGCTTGAAAAAACGACATCTCCCTTCCCTGCCCAAATTGGAAACACCCTCAGCGTAACCATGATGAAGCTTCCCTGTCATTCCTTCATTTTTCCACACCTTTACTGACTCATTTCCTTATTGTACAGGTGGAATTACTGGGTTTATTTACTGGGTTGCACATTTCTAAGAACCTATTTAATGCACAGTTTCATGAGACAGTTTTCATGGAATATAAACTTCATATTCCAACTCTCCAGTAACATATTCCTTTTACCTTGCACTGACTAACACACAGGTCTCTAAAACAATACCTCCTTTTTCTGCTGGGCAAGATGAAATTTCAGCACACCACACCCAGGAGCTAATCCCATCTGGGAAGGGTGCTGCTCTTGCTGAGTTTGGTCCCGTTGTATTTCCAGGGAAGAATCTCAGATCTGTGATTAAGGAGATGATTAGGTGTCAAAAGCCTCCCCTTACAGTCGTGAATGGCCCTTGCAACACCATTTTACATCTGCTACCTGCATTATAGAATTCCCCTCTAATGTCCATTTACTCAGGTAGTAAAAATCAAACCAGCTACAAAAAGTCACTCACAGCCTGGCTCTGAGCTATGAGTTGGCATCTCAGAGGCTTCACAAAATCTTCTGCATTTCACTGCAAAAATTACCACGCTCAGCTTGGCCAAATCAGCGCCATATTTTCATTTATGTAAACCATACTTCTGTAAATCTTCTGTAAATCACAGAGATAATGTCTTTTCCATTTACAACAGAGCAGGAAGCAAATGCAAATGAGGTTTTCTTTTCCAGGTGAACTGGGATATTTTGCATGTTGCTACCTCCAGTTTCTGCCCTGCTTTGCAACTGTTTTCTTAACCTGTTTCCACAGAAAATTACCTGTGCTGACCTAATTATTACAACTTGTGTGATAGTGAGGTATTGTCAGAGATCTGCCTCTGCAAAGAGCACATGATGTTTGCAAATGTTTTATTTCACAATTGTTTGAACGATTTTCCGGGCAGACACCAGCCTGGGTGTTACCAAGCAGCTCTTTGATGGCAGTTTATGACAGACTTTTCTTGTATCATCACAAAAGTTGAAAGAGTCTCCTGTTAGCACCATGTCATACCAGAAGCCTGAGGTTTACTTGTTTAAATCATTTCGTGATATTAAAGATGAGTAGCAAGAATTTACAAAAACAGAAAGACTGAAAGATGGTGTGAAGGGTGAATTATTTTACAATTGTCTCCTGCGTGATCTTTACTCTTTCATGCACAGCATTTCCTGTCAGCTGCTGGCAGAGGCTGCACAGGTGGGTTGGAAGGACCCTCATCCAAGCCAGTTTGACAGCCACATTCCTCAAAAATAGATCCTGGTTATTTGTCTGGTGTTTCATTCTTTCATCAGGAGATAATTTTCCATGCAGCTCCATAACCACAGCTAAAATACGCTGCAAAATGTCAACATTTAGAAAAACATCCCTGGAACTATCAGTGTCTCCTGGATCTGTTCCCCCACAGTTTTGCACACATATGTACATGTGATGATGAGAGGTTTATGCATTATGAAATTCAGTTTTTAAATTAGATGTGGGGGTTTTAACATAGCTGTTTTACTTCATGCTGTCTTGTCATACAAAGTTTTTGAAATTCTGTGTCATTCTGGGATTTTTTTTTTGGTGAAATATATTTCCTTTGCTTAGGCAGGGATGGATAAACCAACAGGGCCCCACATCTTGGCTTCTTTGACAGAGTCACATATTCTCTGCAAGTGCTGGACATGGCATTGGATGCCAGAGCTTGGGTTTTGTTTTCTTCTTGTGCTAAAAAGCACCCTCCTAAATAGTAAAAGTTCATTTATTTGCACCTTACTGGCATTTAAGATGACAATTGCCCCAGAGATCCCAGGGTGGGATTGGACAGAATATAGTCCTGTCACATCCCTGCAAAGAATCTTCACATTAATCACTTTTTTCTGAGTCATGTTATTGTTGCTTTCTGAATTTAGGGTTATATATAGATCAGCCAATTTCAGCTGCATTTAAGCACCAGTGCTATTTCACTTTTCCTGTGTCTTGAAACCCCCCATAAAGCACATTAATTATTCTTAAAATAACAACAATAATAAAATAGATAGCCTATGCATTTTCTCAAACAAATGTTTTTTATCATTTCAGAATGTCTTGTTTAATGACCATTATCCACACATTTAAAATAAAGCCTTTCAGGAAAGATGTCTTCCTCCTAAAGAATATTTTAAATTGATTTTTCTATTTTCATTAAGATTCACCACCAAAAAAAAAAAAAAAAAAAAAGCAAATACTGTTTTTCAATATAGACAGGCTCCCAACATGTGCTGCCAAAATCTGTGCTTGTCACTTTTTTGGTGGAAATAGCTATTTTAGAACTGTTTATATATTATCAAAATTAGGTTCCAAAATGAGCTGCAGTATCTATTAAAAAAGGAGATAATATTATTTTAGAGAAACTAATTGGAAATTTGTTTTTAGCTAAAGTAGTTATTATTTCCATTATGACAAGTTGGAAGCAGATGAAATTCACCTTTATCTTCTGCAGCCTGGTGTCTCACACTATTTATTCAAACTGAAATTAAAACCTGAGAAAATCCCAGCGAGACATTTTGCACCAGTTAAAGATTATTCTTCTGGAAAAGAACTTTTGCTCAACAATTTCATTATGTTGTTACAAATGTATTTATTATAAAAGGGGGATACATCAATTAAATAATATACCTGGCCTTGCAAATCTCCCCCTACCCTTAATAAAAAATAACTTAAAACTGAACATTTCTAAAGAAACTAAATTTAAGGAAATGAGGACCTGAAAGAGGGATGGTGCAGCACAAGGAAAACCCATGGGACAACAGATGCTCTGCCAGCTTTGGCAACCACCTGGGCCCTCCCAGTGCTGTGTAAGGGCAGAGCCCAGGCAGCCCATGCAAGAGAAGGGCAGAAAATAAGGCAGAAATCTCTGTCTGCACCAGGCTGCCTTCACCCTGCCCTGCCAACCTGTAGCTCTGTGCCCGGAGGGAAAAAAAAAGAATGTCCTGCTTGGTCTTGCATGGGACAAAAGGGACAATGTTGATCCTGCACATTGCACAATTAAAAATAACACAAAAAAGCAGCTGGATGTAAACTTTGCCAAGGGCTGCACACACAGGTGCTGCCCTGGGGTGAGTTTAAAGCTCTGAGTCCTGTCCCCCTGTGAGGAGTGCCCCACACAGAGCCACTGCATCCACAGAGTGCCCAGCCTGGCAGTGGCTCTGCGAAAGCATCGCCTGCACATGGAAGCAGTGGGGTGAAAAATTGTTTCCTACTCTGCTGCCTAAAGTATATTAAAAGGGATAAGGTCACAGAGGTGCAGGCTACTTTTCATATTTGGAAGAAATTTTTTTCCAGAAGTGTGTAATGATAATTGCGTGAGGAAAGGGTGGTTAATAATTTTCCGTATTAATTCAAACGTACAAAAGTTAATTGCGGCTTGGCAGTCTGAGATATACAAATTAGGAGAGTTTAATTCTGCTAATCCTCAGTTTAAGTTGCAGGGTATTGAATATAAATATGATTGTCTCACAAAGGGATGAATCCTGCCTCCACCAAAGCCTGTAGGAGCTTTCCCCTGGCTTCAGAAGGAGCTGGGTTCAGTCCCACGTGTCTGGGCTAGTTGTGCATGGATGAGAGAACTGGCTCAGGAAAAGGGAGTCTAACATGATTTTTCTCTCAGAATATGGGCCAAAAATTCCTTGGAGATCCTGAAAAACTTTGGAAAACTTCCCCAGCCCTGATATTCAATTCAACCAGCTATTTTTGGCTACTCCCATGCACTGTGGATGAAGTTGAGTTCTCTGTGGTTTTCCATTTCCCACTTCACTGTCTGACTGATCAAAGAGCCAACTCCAAAAATCCCTGAAATTCAAGGGCTGTAACACAGCCTGTGCCATTTCACATTCACCAGCCTGCAGCCGTCCAACAGCTTGACCCTCCTCCTTCCCTGAATGCTGTTGCCACCACTTGTTTGATACATCTCCTTTGAGAACATGTCAGATTTTAGCCCCTTTCTCCTGTGAGTAAACTCTGGGAGATCAGAAGAAAGCCAGGCAAACTTACTGCCAGAGGCTGGATATTCTAGGTGAAAATGTTGCTGTTAGGCTTCAGTGGATGTAGGATGAGGGATGATGCAGTTCAGACCTCTGCCCCTGAGCTAGTGATTGTTTTGGGGCAATTCTTGTCTTTGAACACCTCTAAAATGGCAATAAAGCTATTTATCCATCTTTGCAAAGTATCTGCATACCTGTATAGCAGAGAATTTAAGGTTGATCAAGTGAGAGGGATTTAATCTCTTATGTGATATATCTGGGCCAAGCACCCTGCCATCATTTGATTTGAATTCATGTGCACAAACGACATGATATAAATAATACAATGATCAGTCCAATCAGAAATGTATATTGCTTAAAAATACCCACTTGGCTTGAAATATTGCAAGAAAATCAATCCAGGATCTCTACAGACTTTAATAAGAACACAAGTTACCACACACACCTGATGTGAGCCAAACCCCCTCATTTGGAGTTCAGTTATTGCTGACCTTTCAGCCATTATTCATCAATTTAAGGGGGAAAGCTGAACCCAGAGTATTTTCCAAACATTTCTCCTGCCTTCCTGGTGATGACTATTATATTAAATAGCTTAATTTACATCTCCCATCGTGGGAGGATATGAGCACCAGAGCAGATTTATCCCTCTGGACTGCTTCCCTCAGTCACTATGAGGCTGCAGAAGTATTTTCCCCCCTGGGTTTTCAAAGATGCAGAAACAGAGATGCTCTGTGATTCTGAGTGAAATAATTTTGATGTCACAAGAAATGTCATTAAAACCACTGCAGTCTTTTAATAAGCTCCTTCTTGGGAGGATGGATGTTCAGCGTCCCCACATCAGTGCTCAGCAGAGTAACTACAGAGGAGCTTTGTGCCCATGTCCCTGTTACAAAATCTGTTTCTCCAGGGTTTATAATTACAACATGCCTATAAAAATTTACTTTAGTCTGAAGCTCAGGATATAGTTTCTCAGATGGGGAGGAAATATTGCTGGCTGAACTTGGTTTAAATCAATTTTGAGTTTCAAGAATACAAAAATAATAAGGTTTGTGGGTTTTATATGCTTTTTCCATGGTTCTATAATTCAGAAAGAAATCACTTTGAAGAATAAAGTGTCATGTTTGTTTATACAGCAGAGCGGGAGAAAAAAATAACACAGATAAAACTTTTTATAGTGGCTAGTGAAAATTCTCAGAAATTCATTTTCTCAAAGAATTTCCCTATAGTGTCCTCAGACCAAAGCCTGGCCCTGAATAGATATGATAATGCATTTTGCAGGAAATCAGTGGGTTGTGGAGAACTCTTTAAAGCAGTGGAGAAATAAGGGGTGGTGGTTCCTGCATCAGATGAAGATTTGTCTGCTTTGTTCCCATATCCTGGACAGCAGAAGAGGCATGGATGGGCAAAGGGGCAAAAGGCATTGCTGAGACACCCTGGCCCTGTGGCAGATGTGTTCAATCAACACTGGCTCGTGCTTAGCTAATTCCAACAGGCATTTTCCTCATTTCCACATTGCAGTGCTGAGGAGGAAAGCAGAATGTGCTCTTACAAAGATTGCTAATAAAAACATCGATAACTGGGCTGTACACAACTGAGAATTCCCATTTATACTGGCATTGCCAAATGTCTTGCAATATTTAGCCTTTGGCTTTTATCAATAAAGAATGGAATGGTGCTGCTAAACTGAAATATTGGCGACATGAGCAAAGCCCAGCAAACACAGACAGAAAAGAGAAGACAGAAAACAAACCCTATAAATCTTAGTGTAATATTTTTAATTTCATTTGGAATTCGAAATCAAGTCAGTTTTATCCATTTAAATATTATTCAGTCTGTCTTTGTCAGCTCTTCCCCATTAGACAAAATGTTCCACTTCTCAATATTCTACTTCTGTTTCAAGTAGACAGGGTCATTTTTCACATGGCAAGCTGAGATTAAGGTGATATTAAACCACTTTGCATACAACAAGCAAAAACATGCTAAAAAAAAAAAAAAAAAAAAAAAAAAACTTGTTATTTTCTTCTGCTGGTGTCATTAAGGATGCCCTTCCTAGCTAATCTGGTGAGTTCCTGAATATCTACAACTTTCCTTGCCTCAGGGAATACTGATATGATATTGCAGGTTTGGAAATTCTGTTTGGGCCCCCAATCATAACACTCTCTTTTTTCCACTAGCAGCTTTCAGCATAAAGCAGCAAAATACAGCCAGTCCTAGGTAACCACTAACAGGCAGTGCAGGGGCACACCCAAAATATTGCAAATAAGATACATTTGCCACAGTGAGCTTTTTCAAGGGAAGGAAAGGAAGTGTTTTTAACTAGTTCAGTTAAATTATAAATTTTAAGCCTAGCACTAGGACTTCTTTAAAGTCAATCTATATCAGGAGAATTATCTTGGTGTGTTTTATTACCACCTTGCAATGGATCATGTCACTCCCACAAAATGATTGAATAAATGAGTTTTTTAAAAAAATAAAAACCTTATCAAGAGACATGACTATAAATGCATTTGTCCTTCCTTCAACTTCAGGCTTTTAGTATTACTGATTCAGATTCCATATGTAAAGGAATATATTGAGTGTGTGCGTGGGTATAAGAGGAAGTATGCATATCTTCCATGCCTGGCTGAAATCCAAATGTGTTCCTAAATCCCAAAGAAATTCTGCCCATCTGACATCCTGGCAGTGTAGGAGCATGTAACTGTGGGGGAAAGGGTGGGCTCCAAGGAGCAGCCCACTGCAGCAGTGCTGTGCAGAGATGCAGGGATAGCTTGATGAGGATGCTTTAATCCAGCAGGAAGGCTGTCCAGGAGTGTAAAAGCTCCATCTCTGTAGCAGCTCTGGAAATCCCAGAGCAGATGTTGGACATAATTCAGATCTTTGGGTGTTTGAGTCTCAGCTTTCTGCTGTTGCACCATATTTGGTTTCCTATCAGTTCAGTCATGGGTCTAGGAAGATGCTCTCTCTGGTGCTAAAAGGCATTGGAAAGCAGATTTTTCTGTACATTTGGGCTGAAATCATCAGGACTAAACCATGCAACCACAGTTCCTGCAACAAGACAGAAAAAAAAGATACAGGAGCATCATCACAAAACAAGTCACTTGGCATTAAACAATCAATACACCACGAAACTTCACTATTTGTCTATCATCTCTTTTCAATATTTTCCTTTTAAATGTCATGGAAAGCTAAGCAGTCTGATTTTTCTGAGTGAGCCTTCAAAAGTGCATTTTTCTTCCTTAATAGGAAATTTTTCATGATCACCCCTGTGCTTCCTTTGGCAAAACAAAAGTGATATTCACCCATATTAAAGCAGTGCTATGCAATGGTCCGTTGCAAGAGAATTCAGGAAGAAAAATAAAAAAAACAAACTGTAAGAAGGGTAGCCAGACAACAGATACATTTCCCAAATGAGGATCCAGGACAGGCCTAAGCCAGTAGCTTTTCCCATTCTTTTCCAACATTACTTCACTGCTTTTATTCACCTTTTAGACCCTGCAGTTTCTTAGCCAGTATTGCATAAAGTCAGGGGAGGGTCATCAGTTCAGCTCTTTTCTGCTGTATAAAACTTCCTCTCTCACACTCATTTTTTTCCCTCTCTCATACTCAGGTAACTTCATAATGAAACATTAACTTGGAACCCACAAATCCAGTTACTTTCAAATAAGTTTCAGATGGGCATCAGGACTTTAAAGAATATTTTAAAAAGAAATAGATTTTTTCTAGGTTTGTCCAGTAGCATCCAAGCCTCATAAAACTACATTAAATATCAGCTTCACTTTTCACAATATTGCAGTGATGAAGAACTAGCTCAGAATTGATTTATTGATCTCTAAAAAGACAGATATATAAGGTTATTAAGTTAATATGTCAATATGCGAAAAATCTATTACTTGGGCTTGCTAACATTGCTGTGTAGGTTAACTGTGGATAGAAAAAGGACAAGGCAGACCCCTCCCCTCTGAAAAAACTGCCCACAGGCAAGGATTCAGCACAATGCCTTTTCTGGAAGGCATCTGCTTCTAGCATGGAGTCACTGAGAAGCATCAGTTGATGTTTATTTGCTTCCAAAATTAAGTTTTGTATTTAATCCCCATTCCAAAATTTGTACTCCATTTTTCCAACCTATGTCTACAGTTGTACCAGGACCTGACATAGACTCACACTTACACATATGCCTGAATTATTTGGCTAATTCTTTTTCCAATGAAGTTACATGCAAGGAGAAAAAAAGTGAATGCTCAGGGTTTGAAAATCAGCCATGAGCCAAAGTACAGGTTTAAGGATATAAGATAGATAGATAGATATATAGATATAGATATAGATATAGATATAGATATATTAGAGATATAGATAGATATAGATATAGATATAGATAGATGATATAGATAGATGATATAGATAGATATAGATATAGATATAGATATAGATATAGATATAGATATAGATATAGATATAGATAGATATAGATATAGATATAGATATTAGATATAGATATAGATATATTCAGAGAAAAGTGTTTCACTTCACAGACGTAAACAAAATCCTTTTTCAGTCAGAGAAAGCAAGGTTCTTGTGGTCCTTTATTTCGAATCCATTAGAGTTTTCAATGATTTATGCACATGCAGAGTTTCTGTGCAGTGGGTTGGCTTTTGTCACATCACCTCAATATTTCTAATGAGTCGCTAATGAGAGGTCAATTACTTATGGAAATTAGAAAAACATTCATTGAGGAACTGGTCCGAGGCAAAGTGTGCTACCCCATAATGTTTTGATATAAATCATTACGGCATTAATGAATATTTTACTCTTTTTCATGTTACAGTTTATTTCCCCAACTTATAAAATAGCCTTAATACGACTTTGAAACAAACATGAGTAACTGTCCTAAAAATGTAATCATACTGTATTTATGATAACTGCAGAGAATCTTTTTTGCTTTTGCTCTAAATGGTTTGCTCAGGCATCAACATCTTGCTGAAACCTTCAGCTGATCAGAACACCAGGTTTGCTGAATCAGAGCCCTGCTCTGACACCTGCCCTGGCTCCATTTCCAGGCACTACATGGTGGGAAAAGGACATTCTGTACAGCACCCAGCTGGCTGGATGGAATCCAAACTGCTGCTTGCAAATTGTCCTCCTGACCCCAGGTACCCAGCACTGCAGGAAAACATTCAGAGCCTGCAGCACCTCACCCTGACCCCACTGCTGCTGAACCCTACCTCCCTTTTTAGCTAAAAACCATCAAGAATTGGTGGCAGGTAAGAAGTTAAAACATTCCCTTCACAATTCACCTTCCTTCTGGGCATCTATTTTGTGCTTTCTAAAGGTCTCAAATGAATGGTATAGAAGCAGAAGAAAAGAGGCAGAAAGAATTCCAGGGACCAAGATGGATAGTGGGTTAGTTGCAGTACCATGCAATTAAATTTAGAGGCCAGGGATATAATTCACTGCTGAAATTCAGCTTTGCACTGTTGTAAGTTATTATTTCAGAGCAGAAGCTGAAATGGCCAGAAAGGGGAAAGTGTACAAGCAGAAGTATAATTGGACTTCAGTATTTCATATTGATACCCTGAGATTTCCACTGCTAAGCACTGTTTCAGAGTCTGACCAGGGTAACACTGCAGTGTAAGATCTCCCATATTCAGGCCACTAGATTATCCCATTTCCCCTGCAGGCACTGTAAATCAAAAGCAAAAGATACCCTGTTATGTTCTAGAGGACAGTTTTGTTGGCCTTTCTTTTCAAACACAATCTGAACACACATGTTTTTTATGTGAGTCTCATTTACTTCAGCTTTACTGTCTTGAATACAGATTTAAATTGGGAGGAGTGAAGGAAAGTAAAAAAAGCAGACCTTGAAACCAAGCAGCTATCCACAGAGAAGGAAGGTGGCAGCTGGTTAAATAAAAAAATGAATGCATCATCACGTGGATGTGATTTTCTCAGTTTATAAAGAATTACAAGGTCTTTGTCCCTTTGAACCAGGCTCAGTCTGGATTTAGGTGAAACCCCTGCAGGTTTTTTACTCAGAACCCATCATTTTGGTGCAAAGAAATCCATCGTGCGTATTAAGGGGTCCGTCCAAAGTACTGCGCTGCCACTTACTCTCAATATCACATTGGGTGGCACTCATTTTATGTTTCTACTTCCCCCTCCCTCCCTTCCTTCCTCCTCAGAAAGATAAACGTGTCAACAACAATGAGGTCTCCGGCTACTAATCGAAAGCAATATAGCTCTGCACAGACCAGCTCCATGATGGAATAAAGGAGTGAGCATGGATCTAAGCACCTTCTCTTCATATCATAGCCTTCATGTTGTTTTCAGGAGCATTTTTGTCAGGCAGTGATGAAAGGCTGAGAACAAAGTGAACAAAATTTCCTTTTACTGCTTAAAAATTCTCAGCTGCTTTGCTATATCAAAACGCTGTCTCTTTAAACAAATCGCATGGTTAAAAATGCCAAGTTATAATTCAGCAACTAACTCTGAAAATGACAATTTAATCAATCAGAACCAACCCTCCTGAAAAGAGGGGTGGAAAAAAAAGGAAAAAAAATCTTAAAGCTTTCATGCAATGCGAGTGGTTGAAACTATAAAAATGTTCAATCACTGTAGAACAAGCCTGCAGCATCAATGTTTATTAAAGTCAGGGGAGCCATTTATTGACCTGGGAAACAGCAAAGCACCAGCAGCACTGCTGGATTGCATTTTTATGGCTAACAAACAGAGGGTGATATTTTCTTTTTCTCTTTTAATTGTGATTCCTTCAAATCCAAAAAGTTAAAAGCCTCCTGATTTTTAAAGGAAAGCAAAGAGAAGGATGCTCCACACCGTTCTGCAGTCATTCTCTTTGCTCTGGCTCCTAACATGGGCATATATCAAATAATTTCAAATATTTAGGCTTCTCCACATGCCAGCAGAATGACAGACCAGCATGAGTTCTCTCCACCACTTCAGCTGATGGCAAAATATAGAGAGCTGCCATCATGAGGCTGGCTCTTTCTGTAACCAAAAAGGAATTGCTCTATTTATTCATACAAAGGTCACCCTGCCACTGGACCAGCCAAAAGCACTCAGGACAAACTGTCCTCTCCCAGACTGACACCAAGCATTTTCACCAAAGACACATCTTAATTGTTCTGGAGATTTTGTAACTGTTTTGCCACAAGCACATTTTTAAAACACACCTTTCCATGCTGCACAAATTGTGAACTACTGAAGGCTATTAAAAGGAAAGAGTCAGCCACGTGAACTGAGCTCACAGATCCGTGTTACCCAAATTACAGGAGCCTGGCTCCTGCTGCATTCTTTCCACATCATTCCCATCCACAGGAAAACCCAGGGTCAGCTGAGGAACGCAGGGCAGGGATTTAAAACACCCTCTGTGTGTCAATTGTTGCAGGAAACAGGACTCCTGTATGACTAATCAATATCATGAAGCAGAAGATGTTTATTGTTTATATGACACACTTATTTATACATTTTAGCTCTACTGCACATACTGATCATGCTTTTCTTCGTTGGTGCCTCTATCTTGTCCAGGTGTTCTGCATGCACTTCTCAGGGTATGTGACTGGATACAGTCCAGGTGGTTCACAGCCCTCTGTTATCTAGTTCTTGTGGTCTTGGTATTCTGTTTCTCAGCCTCTTTTTTCTTAATTTAACACAGTTTCTGTCTTAGTAACTTTGATGCATTCCAGAGGGCTCTGAGAGAACTCTGGTAAGAATAGCTACCAGCGGTATGGCTGGTGCACAATGGGGCTTAAGTTCAGATACACTGCTACAAAATGCCACCTAAACCGGTGTCAATGCCAGAAAAAAAAAACGCAAAAGAGGGTGAATCAGTGCGGTGTGAAGGAGAGCTCGAGCTACCCTGTATCCTCCGTGGATGAGGTGAGGATGAGCAGCACAGGTTGTACAGGAGCACATCAAAGGTGCTGAATATTGCAACAAATCCCCGGCACCCAGCACCTCAGCAGCTGCCAAAGCACCGCATGCATTAGCGGCTCAGAGCGGGGTGGGAGCAGCAGAGATGAAAAACGAGTCCTCCCCATGAGAACAGCACCTCTGCCACGTGGAGGATTTCACCCTCTCTCCGTGGGGAGCACAGGGGACAAAACTGCTTTCCTGATCACACCCAGTCCCAGTGCACTTCATACCTTCCTTTCAGGTTTGCAAACAGACCTCCGGCAGCTCCTCATTTTCTTTTCCTTATTCATAGAGGAAAAACACATAATGTCCTTGTTTAAAACACAGTGGAGGAGTTTGACACAAATTAATGATTCGCCTGTCATACTACAAGAATTTTGATATTTGCAAGGAGGGGAAAAAGGCTTCAGGTATTCGGAGAGCTGTAAAAAGCTGCCTCAGAATTCAAAGACAGCTCATAAGAAATCAAATCAACTGGTAGGCTGCTGTAAGGTTTGAGATACCCGTTTTGCACTAAAATCACGCTACTACAATAATATGAATAAATAAAAGATTATGGGAAAAGTAAGCCACGAGTTCCCTCAAATTAGATCCCATTGGCGTGAAATTACTTCACAGCTGACACATGTGTTGCTCCAAGAGAGATTACTCCTTAAATAATGTTAATGACAACTTTGATTTGACTTCAGTAATTACTAGAGGGAGAAGGGACCACATTTCCTAGGAAGAAAAATCTTTTATCTGCTTGTTTAATGTACAATCTTTGATGAGATGGAACTCCTTTCCCCCAAGTTATTTCCCGAGTATTTTTGTTTTGAAAAAGAAATTGATTTCTAGGTTGAAAATGGAGCTGCTGTGAAGCACTCAGCTGTGGGAGAGAGTCTAATTGTCATTTACAATGACCCTCGATTCTTCTCTAAACATAGAGAGCTTCTTTTTCTCTCCTAACTCTCCTCACCCTCACTCCACTTCACAAGCAGGCATATTTACAGGGCTGGATTCTTCCCTGAGTTACCTCCACCACGACCAGTAAATCATAAAAATTTCTCCTGCAATCAATGGAGTGTCTTCACATTTACCAGACAGTATAATCTGGTCCACAAGGCAGCTGATTGTTATCTATAACCTCCCCATCCAATTCATGTGATGGGAGATGCAACCCAAAAATTTCCTTTGGGCTTTTTTACTGCCAAAATAGATCACATTCTTTGGCAGCCTTTTTACAATCTCCACTTTTCTAAATAAACATCACAGAACCTATACTGCTTTTACTGCAAAATGCTTCTCCCTGCCTGTATCAAGGCAGGTTTTTAGCTGATGTGCAAACAGACAGTGACAGAAACTCTGCAAATCTGGGGTACAGCACCAAGACATAGGGTACAGTGGGGAGCAGGGAGCACCAGGAATAATCCTCATGGTTAGATAAGGTGAAAACCCCTTGCACTCTCCCCATATCACACATCACTGCATGGTGATGTAAATTATTAGATTGCAGCTCTCAGAATTTGGGGGCAGGATGCTCCTTCTCAACAAATGTAGAGTGGAGCTGTTGTGTGCAGTGCACAAATCCCAAACAGGCTGTGAGCAGAGTCTGCTGAGGAATGGTTGAGCTGGGATGTTCTGCAGGATGGAGGGACAGAAACAGCTCTTGAAAAGGCCACCAAGCAAAGCCAGGCACTAGCACAGCTCAGTGGCTGCAGAAGTGCTGAGGAGAGCACAGTATTTAGAAGAAATCATTCAAAGTACATTCCTGCACTGTAAATGAACCGAAACTGCTCAGAAAAGCCCTGACGTTGAAGGTCATGCAATTAAACACAGGGCTCTGATTTGCAATGATCAACAAAAAGTAAATGCATTATTAAAATGCACAGCAAATAGAACAAAACACCAAAAATGGACAGATTATGGCTGTACTCTGTCATTACATTAATTAACAGTTTTCCCCTATTGGTTTGCTCACTAAGATCCAAACATATTCATTCTTTGATGAGCATTTGTATTCAGAAAATGGCAAATTTCTTCCCAGCCTTCTTTTGTTGGGAAGGGATGATAGCTGTTAATGAGAAAGGGAACAGAGAAGGAGCAAAACAGCTTAGCTGCCACACTCACAATGTGACTTTCTCACTGGGGCCTTGAACTTCAGAGCAGCTTCAACTCATTTACAGAGCCTGGGAATGAAGGTGCCTTCCTGATATGAAAATTAAATGTTTTCATGCAGTGTTACGACTTTGCCTTGAAGCATTTGTGGCTCCATGTTTCATTGGCATTTGTGGTCATTTTAGTTGACTAAGCTCAAACGTGTAATAAGGAAGGCTGGATGTGGAAAATTCTCCTTCCTTTCCCACTGCAATCAGGTTTTGTCCTTCATTATACCTTTCTGTGGAGTCTATTAGAACATAAATCTTTACAGAGTTCTTCAAGCTTTGACCTACATCTTGCATATACGGGAACTTTTCTCTCTAAATGGTCTTTTGGAACACACCAGTTCATTAAAGTTTTGAACACTGAACCCTCACTCTTATTGCTTTATCACCCAGTTTATGTGCCAAATGTCAAAACAGGCATCAGAAATCTGATTTATGAGGATATATAGAGAAATTGTGGTACATGCTTCTGACTGGGAGTCAGCTGGTAATTCCCTATCAGGATTTCCTCCTCAGCTCCCAGGGCCCAGCAGGGCAGTCCAACACCAGCACTGCCAATATTGAATTTACAAATCACAATTCAGGACTAACAAAGCTTTGAGGCTTTTTGTAATATCTTTGAATTTGTGTGCTTTCCAGATTTAATCACATCTGACCATTTTGTGATTTTTTTTAAATAAAAGTCAGTGCTGATTATAAAAAAATAAATTCTTATAAAGCCAAGCAGTCTCCAAATGCCAGTGTGAGAAGTATTTAATACTCTTTTTGAAACACCAGAAAATTATGGATGAAGCTGTAAGCCGGCAGTACTACACAACACCCAAGCATGGGTAAGGCATGTCAGGTTCACATACTGATTTACCATTTCATACCGAAGCGGATTTATGTCCTGCTCACACCCCCGATCTCCCTCACCCCGCACACCGTAAAGTTTATTTCTACCGCTGATTTTGCATCACCAGCGCAGTCCCCGGCCCAGGCGGCTCCCGGTGCCGTGGGCAGGGTGCTGTGGGCAGGGTGCTGTGGGCAGGGTGCCGTGAGCAGGGTGCCGTGGGCAGGGTGCCGTGGGCAGGGTGCCGTGGGCAGGGTGCCGAGGGCAGGGTGCCGTGGGCAGGGTGCCGAGGCCGGGTTCTGTGGGCAGGGTGCCGTGGGCAGGGTGCCGTGCCCGCGGCCGCCCCCGGCCGGAGGGTGGAGCCGCGCCGCCGCCTCGCCCCGCTCCTCCCGCGGCGTGCGCGGCCTCGGCGCTACGCGAGCGCGGGGATCCGCCGCGGCCTGCGGGCCGCCATGGCCGGGGAGGTGAAAACCAAGCTGTCCAAGAACCTGCTGCGCATGAAGGTGACGGGGGAAGGAGGGGAGGGCGAGCCGGAGGCCTTCGGGGGGGGCTGGAAGCGGGGGCAGCAGGGCCGGGCACCGATGGCGAGCGGGGCCCGGCGCTGTGAGGCGCGGGCGGGCTGCGTGTCCCCGGCCACACGCGGCCGTACCGGACCCTGGTTTGGGCATTGCCGTGCCCATCGCCGGCCACCCACGCTCCGGATAAACAGATGTGTTTATCCATGGGCTGCTTCCCCGGCAATAAATCGCTGATGCCGGCACCGAGCCGCTCGAACGCGGGGGTTACAAACTGCAAGGTTCGGTGCAGGAGAGCAGCCTCATGGTTCCAGCTAAAGCCTGGCCTCAAGGGCCAGCTCCAGCGCACCTTTTGGGAGTGCTTTCGTTCCAGCTCGCTCCTCTGCAGCTGGGTTGTTTGTTGTGAATTTAAATAAAAATATTTCAACGGCACATTGAAATGAAAATACCAATGCTGTTTGCTTTGCTTGGGGGTGGGGCTTTTAGTGTTGAGAAAAGAAAGTTTTGGTGTGTCCATTTTTACCCCTGTTTACATTGCTGGCTAAGCAAATCCCAGCCTGAATGGGGATTAGCATCCAGTATTAACCAGCCTTCCCAACTCATAAATGCCAGGGATCTTGGTAACATCCCGGTGTGCTTATTACCCTTGGAATTGTGAATCTCATGTCACCAGTGTGAAATTGGTCTCTGCTCACTGGCTAATGGATTCTGCTTCACACCATGTACTACAAGTCCTAATTCAGTAGAGTACGTTCTCTGATTGATGGTCCTTTATTGCTGGAAAACAACCAGGAAAAGTTGAGTAACTTTTTTTTTCTTTTTATGTTAATATTCAATTTTTTAACTGAACATGATGGGGCCTTTGTGGCTTCTTGCTTGTGGTGTTTTATTTAGCCATTTTTTCCCCACGTATATGGGCCTATATTTCACATTCTGGCTGAAAAGAGTTAGCTGACTTCAGTTCAATTTTTCACATAAAGTGCACTCTGCTACAGTTGGATGATGGAATATTTACCCTAATTAACAGATTCTTCTAAATCTAAAACTTGTACACAGAAGGAACAAAATACATCTTGCCTCACTCTGTAAAGGGAGTAGGTGTTGAACTGAGTCAGCCAGCAATGTATAATACAGACTCCCATAACCTGGATGGCAGCATCATTACTTTTTCTTATTTTTATATAATACACTTTTAAAATGAAATTTTTCTTTCTGTTGTTTGCCAGCATACTAACCCCCTGGAGATTTCAAAAGCAGGTTTTTGGCTTGTTTTTCTCTGGACTGCCATGGAGAACCAGCCATGTGAATATGCTGCCATGACATTTGCAGGTTCACAGTCCAGGCAGTAATAACCAGCTTTGAAGAGATCAGTAGGTTTTGAAAAGGTCATACACAGATCTTGCATTTAGCACTTTGTTTCTGCAGATCCTCCTGTTTACAAATGTTTTAATGAAGCCTTTAGCAGCTGCCTCTGCAGGTAGTGATCCAATGTATTAGCAGAATTCAGCAGGTGGGTGCAGTGGCACCCAGAGGTGACGTGTGGTGGGTGGTGTTGGAAGGACCTTTTGCAGTAAATACTGGGCCACATGGAGACACACTTTTAGATCTTGCACCATTTCATCCACGTCTCACAGCTTGGGGAAACTCACCCAAACAACTCCTCAGTTACTGACTTATAATATTCTGTGCCTACCACAACGGGTATATTTTTAATTCATCAGCGTGTGTTTACATTCGAGAGAAACCTGATCACATAATTTCTATCTAGGTTTTTCCTGTAGTAATCTTCAGGAACATAATCTTTAAAATGGAGTGTGAAATGATTATTTAATTGGGTTCTTGTAGCAGAATTTCTTGTGTTGAGATTTTCAACTGGCTAACCAATTTCCTTGAGCAATATGTTTTTCCACATGATAGATTCACTTATTTTCCTCAAGAAGATACTGTAATTTTAATTGGAAAGCTTTGACATATTCTGAATCGACTCAGAAAACAGAAGTCAATTTTTCTTTCATTAAAGATCTTGTACAGTGGATGCAAATAGAAATATAAAATGAAACACTAGCTCTGTTGGCTTGTACTTCTGAGTTTGGTTTGATTGGGCATTTTGTATAGACTGAAAAGATGTGTGGGTTGTTTATAATACATACATTGCACACCTATATCACCTATATATTTTTACAGGACTGTGTGTGAACTGTACTGTTAGATTTGCCTCTGTCTGGGAGTTAGCTTGGTATAAGTGTAGACCTCTGACAGGTACAGTTATCCAAACACTTTCTGTAGATCCTCAGGAAGGTCCCAACTTTTAGGGAGGTTATCACCATAAAATTTTGAAGAGTTCTGTTTTTTCCCAGCGTGTTTCATTGACATTGTTTTGACTTAATTGTCACTCGGTTCAGGCACCTGACTTAAGACAAATGGAAATTAAAATGCTGTTTCACAGGCCTCAGGTCTGTAGTTCTGTGCTCTCAGCAGTTTTTTATAGGCTGTGACAGATGTCTTCTTCTACACCCAGCTGTTGAGAGGTTACTGTTCCTACCTGCCTGTTCCCATCCTCTGACAGAGGTTATCACCAAGGAAGCAAGTGACAGGAGTGTCCTTGTATTAGGAAAAAACAGCAGTCTTACCCTAAACTCCATTATTGATCTCAGCTCTTTTGGCAGACTGTTCCTGCAGTGGGTGAACAGGTCCTTAAATGCAGTGCTGGACCAGGGCTTTGGTGGGTCAGTGAGAGCTGAAGAGCTGGGAACATTTTCCTTTAGCACAGCTGCATACAGAGGAGTTTGCCTCATAGTCTGGTTTCAAAGTCTTACATTTTTCCACTTCCAAAGGCAGGCTTGTGCCTTCAGAGCTACAAATACATTCCAGTTCATTAAATCTGAGAAGAGGATGGTTGAAAATACAAAAAATGGCCAGGCTGGTATAACCCACCTCTAGTTCTGAGCTCCAGTGCTGTTTGTATGGGTGGAGTTGGTTCCTGATGTGCAGCAATAGCTTCAACACCATTGTCTTCTTTCTGGTCTTTACTGAAACATTAGAAAAACCTTAGTAAAACTGGGGAATTGTGACAACTCCAATCCATCCAAACTAGCCAGGACAGGTCTGTTTCTTTATATGTAAGTACAGGTGTGACTGACTGTTGACTTTCAGTAGATAGCTGTGATCAGCAGCTGTTTTAATTTTCCATTTTCTGTTTGCACAAACTTTGACCAAACTCAGAGAAAAAAAAATCACAAAAAACATTTACTTTGTATCAACTACTAAACATCATGTAATGGATAATTGCTATCATGTAATTACTGCATGTTCAGAAGATACCCATGATGCAGAAAACTGAAGCTGTGTGTTTGTGTCTTTCTTTGTAGTTCATGCAAAGGGGTTTGGATTCACAAACTAAAAAACAACTAGAAGAAGAAGAAAAGAAGATAATTAGTGAAGAACACTGGTATCTTGATGTACCAGATCTAAAGGAAAAAGAGTAAGCTTGTAATCTTTTGTACTTCTTATCGTCATTGGATTGTTTTGAAATGGAAATAGCATATTCATATTATTTCCTGTAAGATAAGTATTATAAATAACCAGTTAACAGAAGCAAAAATAGTGACAGACCAGCATTACAACTTTTTTATTACTTATTTTTAGGGCTGTTCTTGAGGTTGCCTAGTGTAGTTTGACCTACTTTCAATTCTTGTGTGTGTTGTTTTCTTTCACTCACACATTTTTCTAGATGCATGCAATTAGTTTCTTTCAGTCAGGGTCCAATTCATTCATTGCTGCTTTTTCCCTTCATTAGAAACAAAGTTTGGAACCTTGTGTTAGTAAATTCAGCTCCAGACACATGGTTAAATCAATCAGGACAGTTCTGTCCTCTTGTGCCCTGCTCACTTCAAATCCTGGTTTTGAAATAGGAGGGATAATGGCAAAAATAAAGGAAGGCTTAGCTAATAAGGAAAAAAAGTGTCCTGCTCTTTAGAAAGGTGCCTTAAATAGCAGGAGAACTACTTTTGAAATTGCTTGGATTTCATCCTTTCTAAAGTGAAAAAAAAATCCACTGAGGGAGAACATACATAGTTTTGAAAAAGCTGGGACCCAAGGAATTAACTGTAGCTGAATAAGGCCATTGATAATGCTTTTCCATTACTCTTGGTGGATATGACAAAAAGGTATTTGAGCTTCAGTTGGAGCAAGGAGTGTTCAAGCTGGACATTGGAAGAACTTTTGTAACAATAAGGCTATTGAAGCTCTGGAGTAGATTGCCTGAGGAGACACTGGATTCTTCATCATGAGAAGTCTTTTGAGGACAGGTTAGCTGGACCTCTGCTGTTCATGGCACATGTGTGACTGATATTGCCTTCGGGCAGGACAATGAGCTCAATCTCTTCAGCCTGAGTTCTGTGATCATGAGAGTTTGATTTACATGGGAGATGAAGAGGATGAGGGAATAGGTACATGTGTGTGAGGAAAAGGATGGAACAATCCACCAAAGTACTTTTATCTGACACATGTATTATGAATGCCTCAGGGTCATGTTTCTTTTCTCACTCCATGCTCATTAAAAGAGGAAAAAAAGGAGGAAGAAGGGGGAAATCTGTCTGCTGAACAGAGAGTGACACAGTGTTTTATACCCTGACAGACTCAACTAATGCCAGGTCCAGCAACACAATGAAAAATTAATTAGAAGCTTTTGCTGGTATAGTAGTGCCACCTGGGGAGTGATATTTATGTGGTATTTTATTCTGGCAAAAGTATTAATGTAGGCAGAACCATACCAGCAAAGAGTGCTTTTTGTCAGAAGAGTTAATTTTGCTTGTGGAGCTGGCACAGCTTTGCTGACAAAAAGGATTCCTTTGCACTCCAAGCTCCTTTTACTGAAAGATTTATCAGGGCAATTGAGCAGAAAGTAGTTGATGGTTTAAAATACACTGTGGTTTTGTTTATTTGTGTGGGGGGAAGACAGCACATCCTTTTTGCATTTGTTTAATTTGATTATTTTCAAGTGCATGGTTTGACAAAATGCTGGGTTTGGGGTTTCAGGAGCTGTATAATAGAAGAGAGAAGCTTTCTGCGCTGTGAGGATCTCGTTTATGGCAGAATGTCCTTCAAAGGGTTCAATCCTGAAATTGAGGTACCATTTCAGTGTCCTGCTTTGAGGTTGTCTCACATTAGGGTTGAAGCCCCTGGGGATGGGGATTTGAGTGTTCACACTGCAGCCTTATTGGCCTTTGCAGCACCTCCCATAAACCCTCCCATGTCCCAAAACTCCATCATTCAACCCTAAATGTTGATCAATGCAGCATCTGGTAAATAGAATCTTTTTAGCTCCCTGTGTTGTTGGTCAGTAATTGCATGACTCCTGCAGATTTTCCCTCCCTGAAGTGAGGAAACCATCCCACATGCTGCTCACCAAAACAAAAGCTCACTTTTCCTCCTGACATAGAATGCAGAGTCTGATCTACAAACATTCAACCCTATTTATTCAACACTTACTTGTATCAATAAGGCCTTAGAGTTCCAAAGTAAAAATGCTGGGCAAGAGTCTTTCATTTCTTTCTGGCATGATTCATGCTGATAGAAGTACACAGGGACAGGAATAAAAAGGTTAGCACTGAACCTGAAGCAGGAGGATGAAGGTGTAAAGACTGAGAGATTTGCAGAAGGCCATGTAAGGTAATTTACTAGGAGATTCTTCCAGTTACTTTGAACTTGCTGTCCCTGTGACTGAGCATATGATTGCTTCATGGCTTTTACTGTAAATGCTTGAAAATATTCTTTCTTTTTAACAAAACCATTTCAAGGTCTGTGTGTGCTAACATCACAATGAAAAATTAATTATGATCTGGTCTCCTGGAGATGTTTGGAGGAGTGCCCTCTAGGATGTTTGAGTAGTACAATACAATGAAAACGCTGTCTCTGTTGCCTTTTCTTCCTGAGTTTTTATAATGATGGCTCTAGCCTAACCAGGAACAGAAAATAATTACTAAATTTGATTCTTACCTCTTATGCTCTTCTACCAGTGAATTTCAGCACTGTTGCCATTGTGTCATGGTCACATGCTTAAGCTGTTTCTCACTTCATTTTCAGAAGTTAATGATCCAAATGAACTCTAAGTGCAAGGAGGATAAAATCGAAGAGGATGATAAAATGGAGGCTGATGTGTCAGATGAAGAAATGGCCAGAAGGTAAGTTACATTTTATGATATAATCAGTACTAGCTAGGAATATGATAGGTTACTGTATTATGTGTGGGGAAATAAAACCCAAAAATGAAACAAACAAAAATTTTAAAAACCCCACAATAGATATGGAACTGTAGCAAATTGATTTTCCAGGAATGCTGGTGTATATTCACTTGAATATCCATTGCATTTGGGGGTGAATTCTCCATCACTTGTAGGGATTTTCTGCCCTTTGAAATCCAGGTATTCCATACTAATTCCCTCCTTGTTACCAGCTGCTAACAAATTGAAGCTATCAGAGTGAATAATAATGTAATAAGTCATGCAGTACTTGTGCTTCTCCAAGCTTTTAATGCCCAGGTTTTTTACTCCACTTGAATTGTTGATTATGTTTAGGAGATACACCACGATTTTTCCTCTGATTTTAGTTGAAGGTGTAATTTTTTTTATTCTCTCTACAGATATGAAACACTAGTGGGAACAATAGGGAAGAAATTTTTGAGAAAAAGGGACCAACGTGTACTCAAGGATGATGATGAAGATGAAGATGATGAAGTTGAAGAGGGGAATAGTAACACAAGACCTAGTAAAAGAGCTAAGAAAATGTTCTTAAAACCTCACGATTAAGGTCAACTGCACAAGTGGAGCTTGTTACCTAATGCCTACCAAACAGAGTACCAAGAACTGGAGATTGTTTGGAGTTTTTGCTATTTAATGTAAAGGGTGGATTTGTAAATCTGTTCTATTCTCATTGAAATTTCTACCATCCACAGGACAGACACTTTCCAAAGTGGGTGTTTATATAATGGATGTTGTACATCCTTGCCTCTCTCAGCAGCTTTTCATGACTGGGACACTCATCCCATCAGTCTCTTTAAATGTTCTGCATAGTTAAATTGAGTGTTGCATGCAATCAAAAGCAACGTTATTTACAATTTAGGATAACATCTGAAAGAAGTATTTGGAGTAAAGATGAGCTGTGTCCAATTCAGTAAGGCAGTTCAGCTTTCACTGCTTGCTTTATTATGAAAATGAAACCTGCGCTCTCTTCAAATTGAAAAAAGTCAGCAGAAACATGCTTGGTTTGTGATCTTTCTTACTGTGCTAAAAATAAGATGAGAGAAGAACAGAGAAATAAAATCCACTTTATTGAATTTTATTTTTTATAAAGTTTATTTAAAAATAGAGGATTTTGTAGTGAAACTTTTTTTTTTAATACAGCAAGCCAAATATTGGGCGACGTTTACAGTTTGACATCTGAGCAGATTGTGAATCTTAGTTTTTGCCTTCCAAAAGAAATTTGCTAATTTTGCCTCTTTTTCAGCAAAAAAATCCAATCTTATAATTATGTAAGTCTTGTCATAAAAGCATAATAACAGTTTCGGAAACATACTTGAAAGCAGAATAAAAACTGTGGGGTTTTGTGTTGATGATTGTGGATTAGTTTATTTAGTGTAAAAAAATTATGCTTAATACAGTCTGATACAAGGAGAAATCCTGTTTTTGTGCTGGCCACAGATGTCCCCCAACATTTAGCTGAGTGCACTGATTTATTTAGCATGTGATGAAGCCATCTGAAGTAGTATTAGGATAGAAACACCACTCTCTTTGGTCAGTTGGTGCTCTGGGTCTTTTGCAAAACGTCAGTGTGTTCTTGTCTAAAATCATAGCAATTCTTTGTGCACAGCCTTTCAACAAGAAATACTGCTATTGCTACATTTCCTCAGGATGTCCAAGCTACTCATCCTTAATGCTGGCTCTCTGCAGAAAGGAATTTGTTAATTGAAGTAAGGGGTGGCCATTTTGCCATGGGCACAAGGCTTTTTTTTGATCTTTTTTTAACAGCTCAGTGAAGCAAGATGTGAAACTCAATTATTTAAAGAAGGACACACTGTGTCTGCTGTATTTTGCTTGTGATACATGAACTGTGATCCATATATCAGGAGCACCTAATTAGATATTCAAGATGGATAACACCATGGAAAGAGAAATATACTTTTAACCTAGTAAGGGGACTTTGTGCAGGTGGAAAGGCTGTGATTCATGATCTGAGATAGTTTTTCAGAGCTAATTAAATGCTACTGGTTCAATTACTTAAAACCTGATCATATATTACTGCTAGCTGAAAAGGAGTTAATGATGGCAAGACATTTTTCTTCCCATGGAAGATGTGACCTGAGCTATGAAATGATTTATTGTTGGTCATCACAAGAAAAACTTGGAATACATCCCATTATTCTTCTTGCTTATTAGTAGGAAAATGATTCCTCTGAATGGATTTCTTGAATGGAGAGTGAATTTCTGCATAGCTGTGCTGAATAATTGAGTGGTGAGGTGTGTTCTGGTGAACCACCAGCAACCAGGAGATGTCACTGCAATTGCATGTCCTGAGAGACTTGAGTTGGGGAAGTGTCCAGTGGTGCCATGTAAAGAAGCTTTTGTGTTATTTTGGTAACAGCAGTGGCTGAGATGAATTCTATATGGAGTCTTCCTTTTTCAGGCTTCTGCAGAGAGCTCTCCTGCATTGCAGGGTTCTGTTCAGTCCAGTGGGGAGTAATTCTGATTAAGGGCATTCTGCCTCCTGAATTTCATGCTATTTCCTGAGGGATAGCTGGACATGAGAGTGCCACAGTGCATGGATAAGCACATGAAAAGCTAAAGAGCTTCCTAGAAAATCCACAGTTTTGGAATTGGGACAGAGGAAGGTTGGTTCTGTTTCAACAGAACTGTGTTGAACAAACTGTGAAGAAAAGGTAGATTTTAGTTTATTGTCTTTAAATCTGGGAGCTTTGCTGTTCACATTCAGCTGGTGGCTCAGTGCTACAGTAAGACCAGCTACTTATTTTTAGCACAATCTTTTATTCATGGGGCATTTGCAAAATGTGCCTTTAAAAGCACCATCCATAGTGTGTTATTGTGAGCAAGACAAAACCAAAACTCAGCCCTGTGTGACTTTTTAAATGTACTTTAAGTACAGAGTTACAAGCAGACATGGTGGGATGTTCTGAAACACCTGTCTGCATTTCCAATGGTATAAATACATTTATGGAGGGATTTAAGTCCGACTCGAGCTTCCTACCTGAGGTAGAAACATTCTTCTGTATAAAATCTATGCTTGAACTACTCTTGACAGAGGTGTAAGCATAGCAGTGAAATATTCATAAAGCAAACCTGCATTGATTCAGGCTTTCTTGGCTCTGACACAGGCTTCAGTACATTTTATGTGCAAGCTCCGAAGCTGTAGCACTTTCCCAAGTGGTCATGTTTCTAAATGAAAGTGTTTCTTCTCTGGAAACAGAAGCAAGTTGGGTAAGTAGTGGTTTTGTTACAGAAAATGGCTACCTGCAAACTGGTAGAGTGTTACCAGACACCAGAAGTGTTTGTGTCTGTGACCCTGAAGTGTGGTTTTAAGTAGTGATCACTGACAGCTCATGTATGTCTGTCCCTTGCCATGTGAAGTTTGGTCCCTCCCTTTGACAGGCTGGTGGTGCTTATTTTGTAATAACTGCTGGGCTTGAAAGTATTGAACAACTTTGTCTTTCTTGCTGATGTTTCTCTTTTGCTTCTATTTTGCTTAATATTGGATCTTAAAAAATCCAGGACCAGAGTCCAGCTGAAGTGAGCCATCCAGTGTGAATTTAGTAATGCTTGAGCTGATTAAACTTTGCTTCTTGGGGAGGGGCAGGATGTTCAGTGATGCTGTGGAGTTTGAACCATGCTTCTTGTTCTCTGTCTTGTTCTCTAATGAGACTCTCCATGATGCAGTGCTCCAACCACGGGTGGCTGTCCTTGCCATTGGGCATTGCCTGTGTGTGCAATGGGCAGCTGGGCTGGGATTCTGGGACTTCATCCAGCATTCAGACTTTAAAAGAAATTGTCTTTCTCTTGATTGGAATACCATACTTTTAAATTGTATTTGGAATTAGATGAGTCTGGGGGTGGAGGGGGGCGGTTTCTCAGCATTTGTTTTGCTTCATTTGAACAACAGTCCACAACTAAAACTGCAAAATCATTTAGCCTCTCATTAAACTCTTCTCTGAGAATGCTAATAAAGCATTGTGGTAGGGAAGGATGGCAGCCATCCCACAGTTCCCAACCACATGTGAATTCAGGTTTCTGTGAGAGCTGATGCTTTAAGGACTTGGTGGTTTGTTTTCTTTTCAGTCTGGAAGAACATCAGCTTCCACAATACTGCCTTGCTAATGGAACCCCAGCATGAGGCCTCAGGTTTTGTTTGGTTTTACACCATTCTCATCTCAAACCTCTGAGAGATTTCAGGTCTGGCATTCACACCTCAATAACCTGCTTTCATCAGCTTTTGGGGAGCTTTAGTTAAACTGTGAAACTGTTCCTTAGCTGCATGTGTTGACATTTCTTTGTGTGATTTCATGTTTCTCAGTGAGGACCTGCTTATAATTGTCATGTCAAGATGAAAAATTAACAGATGGGAGTCAGGGAGATGGTTGGAACCTCAATCACCAGCAGCTCTGTAATCTTTGGTAAGAACCAAACAGTGGAAGGGGTAGCTGGGTGAGTCCCATCACTGCAGGCTCAGTGAAATGCTGATAGGAGCCCACTGATCCCCAAGAAACCCTTGCATACCAAAATCCAAACACTTACCTGGGTGCAACAGCAGGAAAACCTCTAGGGAGGTTGGGAGGCAAAATAACCACCCTTTTAGTGTTCTCAAGACAAGAAAACAGCTGTGGTTGATGGCACAGAGAGAAATGTAGTTTGGTGAGCTGAGCGAATGAGAATCCCATCAGATAGAATGGAGGTGGTCAGTGTTTTGAAGCTTGTAAGGTCTCAGGGAGCACCTTGTCGTGATCAATTATTTAGAAAGGGGTAAAAACCCTTAATGGGACATTAATGTGAGGGAATAACAGAACACAAATTACTTAACAAATTCCATAATTCCATTATTAACAGAGAAGCTGTGTTCTGACCTCAGTAAGATCTTTTAGTGTCCCCTGTCACCTCTTGTTGGCTCTCAGTTCCTTATCCCTGTGCAACTATCTGTACACCCAAGCCATGAGCTGCCTCTGTGGGTGGTCACACAAAGAGCTGGCACACACCAAGCCCAGCAGAGATGGCTCCTGGGCCTCCTCTTCAGTGATCATCTTCCTCAGGCTACAACCTTTTCATCTAGGCACCTGTAGGAAGTCACCATCTCCAGCACCACTGCTGCATTTGTTCAATATTGGCCTGTTTAGTTCAAGAAGCGTCAGGTAACAGGTTCCAAGGAACAGGTAACAAGTGACTGGATATCAGGAAATGGCTTCCAATTATGCCAGGGAAGGTTTTGAATAGATACTAGGAATATTTTTTCACAGGGTCAGAAAGGACTGGAAGACTGTCAAGGGCAGTGGTGGAGTCGCCATCTCTGGAAGTGGCACCTGAAGGACAGAGTTTAATGGTGAACATGGTTGTGATGTTGAGTTGATTGTTGAACTCTATGATCTTAAAGGGCTTTTTCAATCTCAGTGTTCCTAAGAAGTTTGAGGTGGGAAGGGGTGGCCAGCAGATCTGCACCATGAGTGAGCAGCCCTCACTTGGCAGATGGGGTGTGCAAGAGTCAGTGCAGCTGGGAGCAGCTGTACCTAAAACAACTCAGAGTGTCTTTATTTTCCTTTTATTAATTTCAGATATACACTTACAGCATTTGTGAGATTAATGATCAGATTATGTCTTTGAGCAGAAAGACTATTCAGTGGGAGGAATCAACATTTGACTGATACTCAGGCTTATTACAGGCTGGGGAGAAAGAATGTTTTTCAGTGTTTTTGCTATTTTCGATGCATTTAAGAATGTTTCCCCTTTCTTAGTGGTTTCCTTGGCTGGGCTTTTTGCAGAGAAAGCGTGGTAGGAGGAACAACATTTTCTGGAAAATGGGGAAACATGATTGTGAAAGAAAATGTTTCCTTTAGATTTGGCTGGCTTCTTGGGTTGTTTTTTCACTTTGATACAGATGAACAAACACTAATGGCATTAAAGCTAAGGGCTAAGTGGTACCCATTCAGGACAGCCATATAGACACTCATGTTTGCAGGACAAAATTAAGGGTATAGTGGGCTTAGCTTCATCTACAAATACAATGCAGTCCTAAAAGTACAGAATTTCCACCCCTTTTGGGACAAAAGTAAATCTAAGCCAGCTGTGACATTTAAGTACCAGTCACAATTTACAGGATGATTATATCTCAGAAACAAAGCTTAGTAGTTATCTCCTTAGAGCCCATCAGCCACAATAACACTGCAATATATAGAATTTTCATCACCAGAAGAATAGCAACATACCAAAAATTACTTGGGGCAGTTTACTGCAGTAATGGCCAGAGGGATGCACATGATGACGATTTTCATTTTCTACTATGGTTTGTCTAAGGATGATGGTGAAAGAATTATGCCTCCTAATGCTCCTTTCCAATATGACAATGTTTTACTCATATTAAAGGTAGAGGAATGAGATGAGCTGTGAGTGGTTTGATCTTGTGAAAAATGAAGTTTTAAATGTGTGCTTTCTTGTCTAAATGCTCACAGATTACTTGTCTCCCTATAATAACCTTAGAAAATGTGTTGGCAGCATATCACAATTAATAATCCATACTCATGTGCTACAGGCAGTCCAAAATCCCCCAGGCATATATCTTACCCAAGCTTATAACCAGATTCAAATCAAATCCTACATTTGTGCCAAAAATTGAACGGCAGTCATCTCCCAGCAAATAATTTTACCTAACTGACTCAAGAGTCTTAAATCCCTGATTTTTCCCAAAGTGAAAGTCACATTAATCTCATACTAATGTATATATCCTTCAGTCACCTGCAAAAGAATCCCATAACCTTGCAGTAGGGATTGCACAGACAGTGGAAGCTGCTGTACCCACATAGCATTACTGTAGGTTTTCCTGGCATTCTAGATTGTGTAAGATCCTTTAACATTAATGGGGACAAGTTTTCTCTCTAGGTTGATGTTAAATTTCTCTTTGAGGGTCTTTTCCACCTCTTCATCTTCAAGAGTTACAAATTCCACCAGATCCATGTTTTCCTTGTAGTTGTACGTGGTCTCGGTGAGCGTCCACCCAATCAGTGCCCGGAATCCGTCGGTGGTCTGGAGGGTGCAGATGGACTTCTTTGTGAAGAGGGAATCTGGAGAGGTCTGGAGGTATGTGCACTGGAAACGGAAATCTTCCACAGTCCGTGGCTCGAGGCTGAACATATAAACCTTGCGACACTCCTTCTTCTCCAGCAGGTCAGAGTTGGAGAAGCTCTGGTTGGGGATGTATTGTTTCCGTCTCATTTTCTCCAGGTACCAGACGCCATTCTTCTCCGTGAAGCGGAACACGCCGGGAGCCTGGGGCTGGTCTTTCCCTGACACAAGCTCCATGGGCTGCCACATCTGGTAGGACACCCCAAAGCCTCCATCAACGATGTAGGCTTTGCCATCAATGATGACTTTTACCACGAGGTGGGTCATGAGGGTGGCGTAGGCGTTCTGCTGGGGGTTGAACACATAGGCTCCCAGGAAGCTGGTCTCATAGCCCAGGCTCTTCAGCACCCAGCCCAGCAGCTGGTTGTTTTCCATGCACCAGCCACCCCTCTTCCTCCTCACAATCTTGTTGTAAACGTGCTCCAGCTCCAAAGTAATTTTCTCCCCGCAGTGGATGCTGAGGTTTTCGAAGGGAACAGCACGGATGTGATGCTGGAATATATCGGTTAGGGTTTCCAAATCTTGTTTTTCAGTGGAGCCTTTATAGCCAGTTCTTGCAAAATACTCTTCAAGGTTCATCTCACCTGTAAAGGAAGGAATTGTGTTTTGGTTTCTTTACATCAGTGATTTATGATGCTGTGAAAAGCTGCCCTGGCTCTGCCAGCAAAGATTCTTTAATCTACTGAACCTCATCAGAACAGCTTTTAAAGGAAACAAGCATTCCTATCAAATGGTTCCCTGAGCAAAGAGCAGTGCACACGAGGGTTTGCTTTTGTCTTAGAGTCATCCCTCTGGCAAACAGCTGATGCCATTTCAGTTTCATACGGGGCGGCTGCGAGATGAGGATTTGCTGTATTTGCATTGTAACCGCAGGGTTAAGAAGAAATGTAAGGTCTTGCTGGGGAGTGTGTACAAGGGTTCATGAGAAATGGTCTAAAGCCACTGCTCAGTGACAGAACTGTCACTGGGGGAGGCTGTGTCATCTGCCAGTGGGAGGGAGGACATTCTGAGCCAGGATTCACATGTTCTTTTCATGAGTCTGCCACTGATGGACGTGATAGTAAATGAATCACTTGTTCAATACACATTGCTCTTCCACTACTTACAAAAAGTTAACATGAAAAGTAGAGTGAAAAGCTTTATTCAGATAATTATAACTGAAAAAGTCTGACTTTTGAAAGTCACAGACCACTGAATCTTGTGTCTGCTCAGAGTGTTGTAGAAATTCATTTTGGTGTTGGAATAATGGATCTGAATGGAGGGAAGTGAGTGACCTAAAAGACAGGGAGCACATCACCATTCCCTCCTGTGCCCTGTGTCTCACAGGCCACCCTGAAAATGAACAGCGGCTGCTTTACTCTCTCTGGTCCTGAGCTTTCTCAAAACTCACCAATCCTTTAACTCAGCAGTGAACTATTGAATGTTTACTGCAAACTAGAATTTCTCAAAATGATTCTCAGTGGCAGATTCATGCTGTGCATATTCATGGTGTGGATGCACCTGTCCCAAGTGAACAGAGAGCACCAGCAAAAACTACACATTACCTGCTACAGAGAGGAATTTAGCTTCCAGTGATATCTAAGTGTATTGTTGGAGGATATGTTCAATGTAATAATATTTGTTCAGTGTAACATAAAAGTCATGGCACTTTTGATTTGCAGAATCTGAGCATATCTGATCCTATCACTCTGACTGTGAATGCTAAATAGATCACACCAGTATAAAGCTGGTTCTCAAGTTTGTATTATTTGTAATTTCTTTCTGCAGCTCCATAATATGCTTGATCGGCACTAGATCTGTACTGCAGGAGATGAAAGCCACTGTTCTTTTGAAATGTGAGCAGACCAGATGAAAAGGCAGGTACTGAAAAGGTCGCCCACAAATGTGGTTATGATTTATGTACAGAAAAACATCAGCAAAAGAATATTAAAGGTGCAAATGAAGGTGTTCATACAAAACTATTCCTTACCAGGATTATACACAGTATCAGCAATTCCACTGTTGAAAATATGTTATCTTCTTTATCCTAATACATCAGCACATGGACTTCCTGGGTTGTACAACCCAGAGTCTGTAATTTTTTAAAGTTGTTTTTGAGGAGCTGTAATTTTATTCCCTTAAAGCAGAGTGTATTGATTATTAGTCTGAACTTTTGCTTCCTTTGCACTTGCAAATTGCAAATTCAAGTATCTAAAAGCACGACTTCCAATAAGAAGTTGCAGTTCTAAATTTATATCTACTATTGTACCTAAACAAAAGAATCTATTTTATAGTGAAATGAAGCTTCTCCTGAAGAGTGAAAGGTAGAAGAATTGAAATCGCACATCACTGTTTTGCCCTCTTTAACAGCTCCTGTTTAGCAAGTGATATTTTAGCTCTATGTCCACACATTTTTAGAACATTTTAGAACATTTATGTTATTGTCCATGACCTTTACCATCATAAAGAAACCAGGGGTTTGTATCTTTCTTTGGAGGGGATTTTTAAGAAAATAAACTTACCTCTAACGAGATCCCTTTTTATTTATTGAGGTATTCAATTTCTGGGGGGTTTATTACAGGGGCAGCAGTCAGTGGAGCCAGGAGTGGATACAGATTGTGAGGGTTGTCTTTCTAAGCTCTGCTGGTCCTCGCCTCTGAATCTTAAATTCCACGAAAGGGCAGAGTCCATCCAAGAAGAATTCACATTTTTGGACTTCGCTGATCCGTGAGCAAATTAAACTTTGTTTCTTCCTATTAGTAGATGTTTATGCCTTCCCCTAGTTAAGACCAGAATGAACTCGTTTTCTATGTAAAATAATTACAGTAGGCAGTTGCAGATGGCGTTATAACTTTTTTTAATTAAATATTATTATTTTGCAAACCAGCTCTTTGCAGTGGAGGATGTTCATCTGTGCCCTGGTGGGTACACTGAGGTGCCAAGGTGTTGCAGGCTGTGTTGCAGGCTGAGCTCGATGGATGCACAGATGAGCTTTCTTTGTCCACACAGGAACTGTTTCAAGCTGTTCAACTCAAGCTGTAGCAGGGAGTTATTGTGGAGCTGATGAATGCCATGACAAATATTTATTTGCATGAAGTAATGCATTTCTGCTCTAAAAGCTGGCCTCCTGCATCCTCACAGCATTGCAGTGCTGTTTATTTAATTCTCTCCAGTCAAGCCTGTCTCCCCTTCACTGGATAGAGGTGGAATATCAGAGGAGGCCTCTGGGAAAGGTAAAGAGCACATTAGACTGCACGTGGGGAAGCACCTGAGTTTTAAGCACACCAGGTGCCCCATGGGTCTGTGTGGTTGACTAAAACAAGAATCAAAGTCTTTTTCTTGGCTGATGTTCTTCTGTTGCCCTCTTTCATGGCACATCCTGTACAGTACCACAGGTATCATCAGGGAAAAGGCTTCTGTGTCCTCGATATCTTGCTGTGCAACCACACTGGTGGCATGTCCTCACTTCCCAGGGCTTTCTTTTGCATCCACACTTTTTAAGGTAGATTTTGTGCAGAATACTGTTTGTAATAAATATGAAGATTTTATCTATAATACCATCGTCTCCTCTTGACATCACATGAATGTGTGGTCCCGAAAGTTTAGATTATAGTGTGCCAAGATTGATCTAACTTTTTTTCCAGTTGTGATACCAAAAGCCTGATTGTTAAGAACTGTTGAATCATCTCATCTTCTACAGATCTTATTGTGAATTCAGACACAGATAAATCAGACTCAGAAAAAGTGGGTACTCAAAATTAGAGAGATCTTGGAAGGGGGTTAGGTACCCTTGGATAAATATCTTACTTTAAGTCAATTTCTGAAAAGGGAAGAGGACTTAAGTCTTTCAACTTTTCATAAGCCAAGCAGCACCTAATGGTGGCTTGTTTTGAGAAAGTCTTAACCTTTCTTTTTTTCTACAGTATTTAAAGGCCAAATTCAGCTCAACTTTAAGATTGTTAAGAGAAGTGAATAATTTGTAAAAGTGACTGAGAAGATTGCAAATAATGCCAAAAAAGGATAGAGGTCTTTTTTGAAAAATGGTAACACAACCTCTCCTTCTGCATAATTTTGGTCTCATTTGCCACAAAATATATCTGCAATAAAATGAGTTCTTGAGAAGGTGAACATAAAGTTCAGGAGTCAAAAACCAACTTCCAGATGAGCAAAACAGAGCTAGTAAGATGTCTTGGTTTCTAAAGAAGGAGAGGTTTAATAAAAAATATGCAATTGATATATGTAGTTAATTAGCAATATACTGGAATTTACCAAGCTTTGTGACTAGCTCGAGTTAAAAATGAGATTATTGTAATTAATGTTAATTTTAGAATTTTCCTCTTGGCTATTTAAAGATCCATCTAGCACAGTGTTGCAGTTATATCTTATCCACTAAATTAGGTGGCAAGCCACGAACATTTACTGGTACGAGTTTGTTCTCCAGTTCTATACTGAATTTATCTTTCAGTGTCTTCTCAACCTCTTCATCTGTAAGGGTTGTGATGTTCACCAGGTCCATGTCCTCTGTGTAGTTGTACTTCATCTCTGTGAGGGTCCATCCAACTAAGGCAAGGACCCCATTGGTGGTTTGGAGACTGCAGATTGACTTCTTCCGAAGGATGTTATCTGGAGACACTTGGAGGTACGCATTTAGCTCCTGGAAGTCATCTATGTGCCGTGGCTCGAGGGTAAATTTATGTATTTTTCGGATATTCCCCAGTTCTGGAGTATGAGGGAAGTCATTCTTGCTGTGCTCAGGAATGTAATGCTTCCTTTTGACTTTCTCCAAGTACCAGGTGCCGTTGTCTTCCATGAAGCGGAAAATGCCAGGAGCCTGGGGTTGGTCCTTCCCAGAAATCAGCATCAGCGGCCGCCACATCTGGTAGGCACCACCAAACCCAGCATCTACTATGTAGGGCTCTCCCTTGATCACCACCTTCAGCAGGATATGGTTTATCTGAGCAGTGTATCCCTTCTCTGCTGGTTCATAGCTGTTTGCACCAAGAATACAGATGTCATACCCTAATTCTTGCAAGGCCCAGAAGAGGAGGTAGTTGGTTTCCAGGCACCATCCACCACGTTTCTTTCTCACAATCTTATTGTAAATAGCCTGCAAATCCAGTTCAATGGGCTCCCCACAGTGCATGCTGAGGTTCTCAAAAGGAATGCTGTGGATGTGATGCTGGAAGATGGCTGTCAGGGTTTGCAAGTCTGCATCCTTATGGGGCTTGTTGTAAGATATTCTTCCAAAATACTCCTGAATTTTCATTTTGCCTGTGGGAGCAGAAAAGTAGCCAGTTATTGCTGTGCAGCTGACAAGGGGTTCACTCCTGTTTCTGTAGCACAGGTTAACCAGCCTGCAGATGTAATCTGGGCTGTTTTAATGAGGATTTAAAAAAATTTTAAGTATTTCTTTAAAAAGAGACAGGGACAGGAGCAGGTGGCATTAATGCTTTCCCTCTCTCAGGGGCTGCCTTCAAACCAGGAGGTTTTTTCTGTGGGAAGGTACAGCACATGCCAGAACAGAATCTCTGGCCACAGAGGAGGATCCCACGTAACAAAATTTTTCAAAAATCAAGAAACAAAAGGTTTGCAGAAAAGCTGCCACACCATACCAGCATAAAAATCACAGCAAGATCTTACTGTTTCTTTTACTGTACCAGGTAAGCAATTCTTTCTTTATCCCACAGGTAATTTAACTGGTAGGTTTTGCATTCATGGATTAAGTTAACTGGGATTAACATCTCAGTGTGTCACCATTTCAGACAGGTTTCCATGTGAAATAGATCATTGTTTTCTTAATCTCTTAAATTTCCCTGAGGAGTTTAGACAGGGCTTTGACTGTGAAAGGAAAGGACTTCAATTTTTCTAACCTAAGGATCAAAGGAATTGATCTAAAAGTACATACAAAAGAAGTCATAATCTTTTCTTTTCTTTGATCATCTTTTACAAACTGAAGGCTTTAGTTTCAGATCAAATTATTGGAAATATTTTGTGGTTTTCTGTCTATATCTCTGATCCCCTTTCATTAGCAGAAAGACACTGTCATTGGCACTGGTTGTGTGGCCAAGATACAAAAGGTTCCCTGTATGACTTCTAATTCAGTGACTCACCTTCTCTGCAAGGATTTCTTTTGCCCTTAGTTTAGATTTAATTTGGCTTTTTTCCATGCAAAGATATTTGTTGTTCAGAACAATTCACAATCTGTTAAGGGCTGTGTTAATTTTCAGAAAGTCTGAGGATTTCTTGCTTCCTTCAACTGATTGAATATTCCCTGGGAGAATTTTCCAAAAATCCCTTGATGTGGATGAGATGGGACGGACTCCCTTCCACTGAGTATTCTCAGCTTTGGTCCAACTGTTTCCCCCCAGCAATTTGACCCCATGTCCATGCCAGAAGCCTGTGAAAATCCCATCTCAAGTCCATGGGTGGAAGTGCCCCCACCCAAGCAGATGAGCACATCCAATGGCCTAATCTCTAGACTTTAACCCCAGTCTTCATGCCAGCAGCACAACTCACATGATTTGGTTGTATTGTTCCTGATCTGCACTAGTACCAACATTCAGACTGGATAATGCAAACCACAGGAAAATTTGATAGAATAGAAGATCATCCCAGTAAGGGAATAGCAAATAAACATTATCACTTCAAAAGGAACCAAAGAGTCTACATGAAAAAACAGTAATGTCTCTTTGATACTGCATTTTATGATTTTTTCCATCCCTTTTGTAGGACAAGGGCCTCATCTCTGGCAGGATCTCCTTGGAAACACTTGTAGAAAGCCATTTCCCTCCCAACACACAGCACACGTGTTGGGCACAGGCTCATCCTATGGTCCTCTGCCTCATTTTTCTTTCTCCTCCCACTTTCAGCTCTTTTACATAGGAAGATAGAAACATCTTTACCCCATAAGGATGTGGAGCTGAATCTCTGTGACCAGCAGGAGTCCAGAGGAGTGCATCAGCTTGGTGGGTCTGACACACTTGGAATTTACCTTCAAGCAAAACCAGATCAGTCCCTGCCCTCGGTCAGCAGCAGAAGGCCTGATGCCCCCCCTTGTAAGCCATCTCCTGGGTCTGGGTGTCCCCATTACATGGTGAAAGTATAGAATAAAACCAGCTCCCTTCATCCAGCCATGGAGAGTCCCCATAGGGTGCTGCCAATGAGGCTTTGGGAAAATGTATTGGGAAAGCCTTTTGGGAAATTCCCTGCTCATGCCTCAGTTTCCCCTTCTCTGGCCTCATCAATTTAAAGTCTGCTTCAGAGACAGCCTTGCAGTGGCTGACAACATGTGCTCTAATCTCAATGAATACTTAAAGAGGTTTAAGTACAATAAAGCTGCACTACAACATCATTGACATTAGGGAGCATCCACATAAATCAGTGTTTACTCCCTGGCTCTCCTGAAGGCAGATTTTTCCTTGGCACAGCCATTGCTGCTGTGAGAGCCAGGAGGCTGCAGGAGTGAGCAAACCCTCTCCCAGGGGACAATCTGTATTCCAAAATTGAGTTGCCAAATATCCCAAGCCTCAGTCCAGATCTCAGCCTCGTTTGCTTCTGCCCCTGCAGCAGCTGAGGCAGTGTTTGCTCAGTGTTCCTGCAGCTTTGAGATTCAGAGATGGTTCTGCCTCTCTGCACACATCCCTCGGGATCACTGGGTCCTTTTGTAATTAGGCTGAATATTAGGATTCTCATTTCTGCTGAGAATCAGGAGGAAGTTCCAAGGCTGGATCCTCATGTACATGCCTACACGGTTTGTTTGATTCAAAGTTACACTGTGAGTCAATAGCTGCATTTTTCATACACTCTGGCTCAAAATAAAGGGTTAGTTTCACTCTCAAACACTCAAGGTTGCACTTAGAAAATGCCCTTCACTCACCATCAGCCCCGGTTCCTGTAGTTTGTGCTTTGCTAATACACCCACAGTGCTGTGCACAGGCTGTGCAGACTCACAGGGGTGAGCTTTCCCAGAGGGGCTGACCCAGAGCTGCAGAGGGAAGTTAAAGATCAGGCATGCAGAGCTCACCTCACACGCAGTCAGCTCAGGCTTTCCACCCTGGGCTGTTCCAAAGGTCCCAGCAAGAGCTGCACTGGCAACAGCAGCTCTTAAAGGTCCAGGCAGCCTTTAGTGCCTGTCAGGGACTGCCTTATCCTCCAGCCCAGCAGCCAAAGAGGGCAGAGAGTTTCTTCTTTAAGAGTAGATTATATTCTGAAGGTTTTATTGCTTTATTTGTATTGGCATCTGTGTGGAAATCCCTGTCATGCAATTTGTTGTGTTAGGTGCTGCACAGAGAGCCTGGAAATGATCCAGTTCACAAACTGCTTACAATATTGAGGAGACTTTAACCTTCCACATCACTGAATGGCAGCTGAACCCTGCAGGAGTGCAAAGTAGGGGTACCATGAGCAACTTCTGTATGTGGCTATAACCTATAAACCCATCCTCAACACTGCGGGTCACCCAGGGGCTTCAGGGTCTGGGGCACTCTGGTGGGAGCTCCCATGCTAAAGCAGCAAAGCACTCGTGCAAAAATGATGCAGATTTTACATTACTGACACTGATATGGTCGGGATCCTTGTGGGAAATTACTTATGATAGACAGGGAGCAATCCAGGGCAGGAAGTGACTGATTGATTGGTGGGGATGGCAGCTGTTGAACTCATCACAGCACACTGAGCTGTTCCTCGTGGCCGACACCAGCCCCAACACGCAACAAGGTCAGATTTGCCAAGTCACACAGTTGTGTCAATTCCCCAGGGTTCAAAGAGAAGCCCTGTCCTTTGAAAGGGAAGATGCTGCCCCCAGAGAACTCTGAGCTCCCTCAACCTGCTGTGCTTTTAAATATCTGCCTCCAAAGTTAGTGATAAGGAAAAAAACAAACTAGCGCAATCTTTTTTTTTTTTTTTTTTTCTTCCAACAGCAAGTTCCATTGCATTGCTGAGCAGTGTGCTGTGCCTCTGTGGTGAGCAGGAGGAAAGAGCTCGGAGCTGTGATTCTTGGCTCTCTGTGGATCTTCTCCTGCTCCACAGATTTGCAAGACCTGCCTGCACTTTTACCTCCTCCCAATGCTTTGTCCCTGCTGTCCCACTGAGTTTCGCTCCTTTCGCTCTCCCACTAATTTGGGGGCAACAGAAAAACACAGATCAAAAACAAGCCTGATCCTGGGACAAGTCTGCTGATCATTTGTGTTGCAAGCTCCTGGTCCACACAATAAGAAGCCTCTCTCTTTCTTTTACAACCACATTTCATTTTATCATAGGATGGGTGGGCCTCATGTGCCATGAAAACTATTGCAGCCAAGCAAATATAAGTGAATATGGCTCTGATAAGACCAGGGTTTCAGGAGCTTGCTGTGTCTCTAAGAAATAAATTTTGAACATGCAGAATAGCAGCTTTTGTTAAATCTGAACTGCTAGTTCAAGAAAGCTGTACTGGCTGCATAACAAGTGAAAAAGGTTCAATGAGTTATTATCCTTTTACAAGCCTTAGCTGGAAAATATTAGCACATACAAATAATCAGGACAACTTCACTGATTAATGACATTTATTTTTTACTATGGGAATGCATGCTGTAATTTGGGGAGGGGGGTAAAACATCTGAATAATTCTAGTTCACAGTGCTTGATTTTTTTATTTCATTGTAATTCACTAATATAATTTGCTTAATTATAAGTGCAGAGTTTTAATGCTTCCAGGATTTGTACATAAAGGAACATCAAGCATCTTCTCAAAGGGCAAAGGGGTCACATTTGAGTTGTTTCTCCTACTAGAAATCTTAGCCCTTAGGTATGTGATTAAGATTCATCATTTCTCCTTATATCAATATAATTAGTGTCACTGCAAACACATCCTCAGTAGAACAGATCTGTTTCACAAAAAGAGTTCTGTGCATGTGTTTGGGTTCTGCTGTAATAGCACCCAGAGTAGTCTGAGGAGAGGAACATGTATTGCCAGCAGTCTGCTGCTGAGGGTGAGCAAACAAAATGCTCAGGAGATGCTTTCACTTCAAAGGAAGGTTATGTCACTGGTTATGTCACTGAGAGAACAGGAGCTGTGCAAAGTCTGAAACAACACAGAATTGTCAATAACATTTCTTATCGTCAGTTCTGAGTCATAAATAAGCTGTCCTCAAGTACTCACTTGGTGACTTTGCACAGGTGTGGGATGGCCTGAGTGCCATGTGCGAGGGTGTTGTGGGTGTGAGAGCAAAAAGAATAGTCTAATGGCTTGACTGGAGAAACTCAGCACAGGATGTCTTTGTGGTTTGGCTATTACACTCCCAAAATAATATAGGATTCATTTAATAGGCAAGTACGACCTCTTCCCAGGTGGCAGCACCAGGTAGTAAAGACAAAGACATACAGCTCCATCATTCTGCCCAGCTACACTGGGTGTGTTTAGAAAAGCTTTTAAGAGGTGGAAGGAGTAGGGAATGGGCTGAGTCTGCTTCCCACTAAGCACAAACACAAGAGTAATGATTTGATTGAGCTTGGCAGAAATTATTGGAACCCAACCTAAAAAGAAATGCAGGAATAGTTGTGAAAATCCATTTGTTTTCCAGATTCGTGATAGTATGTTCTGCCTTACACAGGTGTAGCAGGAAGGAGAAAGATTAACCTCTGGATGCTTGTCAGAAAGAGAGGAAAGAATTGATTGTAATGCCACTGAATTGAATTGTAATCCAGGCAGTGAGTTAGAACAACTTGTTATCAACAGGTACAAATTTCTTGTCTAGTGGTAGACTGAATTTTTCCCTCAGTGTTTTCTCTAATTCTTCCTCTGCAAGCATTCTGATTTCCACATGATCCATATTGTCCCTATAATTGTACTTTATCTCTGTGAGTTTCCACCCCACCAGTTCCCGGATGCCGTCAGCAGTCTGCAGACTGCACATGGACTTCAGCACAAACTTTGAGTTGGGTGCTGTCTGCAGGTGGTCATTGCAGCCCCTGAACTCCTCAATGTCTCGTGGCTGAAGGGTGAAGAGATAAACCCGACGGCAAACTTCATTTTCCACATTTGGGGAAGTCGAGGTGCTTGGGTTCAGAACCCACTGCTTCCTTCTCACCTTCTCGAAATACCAAATCCCATTCTCCTCCTGAAAACGAAAGACCCCAGGAGTCTGAGGCTGATCTGTCCCTGAAATCAGCTCCATTGGCTGCCACATCTGGTAGGCCATCCCAAATCCTGCATCCATAATGTAGGATTTGCCATCAAGCTCCACTCGTAGTAGCAGATGATTGAATTCATCTGGATAGGCATCACGCTCTGGGACATAAACTTTTGCTCCCAGAAGGGTGACATCGTAGCCAAGAGTTTTCAGGACCCATGACAGAAGGTAGTTGTTTTCCATGCACCAGCCCCCGCGTTTCTTCCTCACTATCTTGTTGTAGATTGGTTCCAGGTCCAGCTCAATTCTTTCTCCACAGTGGATGCTGAGGTTTTCATAAGGGATAGCTCGGATGTGGTGCTGGAATATATCTGACATGGTAGCCAGGTCTGGCTTATTGTAGGAGCCCTGGTAAGAAATTCTGGCAAAATACTCCTTGATGTCCATGCTGCCTCTGAGAGAAGGGTGGGAAAAAATAAGAGGCTGTGTCAGAAGTGGTGGAAGGCTCTTGCCCATCCCTTAGAATGGGGTGCTCAGAAGAGGAGCAGGATTTGACTAATATCTGAATCAAAGGCAGCTGAGTAATAGTGCTGAGAGAAGCCAATGGGACACTGCTGATGAGCACAAATGTTATTTTTATTTGCCTCTTTTACAGCTGTGACGAGAGGCTCCAGCTGTGCTAAGCACATTTCAGCAGAGTTCCTGCCCAGCAAAGCTACAAATCTCTGTAGGAAGGAACAAAAGCAGTAGCAGCAATGTTTCCCTGCTAGAAATTATAGGAGCTGAGACTCCCCAGATCTGAACTGCTTTGCTCATGGTATCAGCAAAGCAGAAGCAGAAAACAAACCCTCCCACTCTTGCACTGTGATCCAGAGACAGGCACTGCTAAATTTCAGACATCTGTAAATATGGAACAATCTTGTTCCCATTATTGACCCGAGGGGTATAAAAATGCTCTCAAGTTCCTGTACGCAACACCCATAGTAAAATTAAAGGAAAAATATCCAACTGTTCAACAGGATCATATTCCAAATCTGATGAAAAATGGTAAACCCAGAATTGTATGGGGATTTTGGATAAGTGCTTTCAGTACATAAAACAAAGGCAATGAAAAATGCCCATTTGGTGTAATATCCTGGAAGAAGCAGAGGGTCCCCACATAACCTTTATGACAGAGGCTTTACAGAACTCTGATTATTGATCATGGCCACCACTGTCTCAACATCCAGGCAGGCCTGAGTGATCCACGATGGGGTTAAGAGCATCAGAGTCAGGAGGTTCTCTTTGTTCAGCTTTTGGCTGTTCCCAGGATTTTCCCAGAACTACAGTTCCATTCATTTCTGAAAGCTTGGCACAAGCTTAGTTCTTCTTGTGTGAATTTTAACATCCCAGTTAAACCACTTTTTCCCTTTTTCTCCCTTTCTTTCCCACCACCACAGCAAGCAGAACATGTGCAGTAACTTTTTACTCACAAGGAAAATGTTGGTGTGCGTTTGTCTGTCTGTCCATCTCTTGAGGGTGTTTACAGGGCTGTTTTCATGGGGGTTGCTGAAATGAGGCAGATGGCACAAATGCCCGAGTAGCTTGAGGCTCACCACTGAGTAAATAAAGCAGTGTTGTTACAACATCAAGCAGCTGAGCTCCCTGCTCTGCCCTTACACCATTTCTGCTGTGTTTTGTCCCCAGACTGATTTAACTTCCTGGTTAGAGAGCACTCAGCTACCAAGATCTGGGGATTAAAAAAAAAGCTTACCTGGAAATTCAGTTCAAGTGCCAATGTGCTCCAGGGCTTGGGGGTGTTTCTAGGTTAAAGTGGCATAGCTGGCTGTCCTATACTTAGCACAGACAAGGCTTGAGGACTGCTCTCCAGCTGCTCTTCAGGGGAATGTCCTTTCCCTCAACTTGCTTTCACCCGCCTCTGTCAGATAGCAAAGGCTGAAAAAAAAAAAAAAAACAAACAGAAAAGAAAACCCGGAAGGGTGGTGCCTGAGAGCTGGAGTGAGCCAGCCAAGGCAGCAGCAGCAGTGTGTGTTAAAGTAACTTTGCTATAAAGATATACTTTTTGTTTTGGTTGTTAATTAAGCTTAGACATAGTGAAATAGCTGATATAAGTATGCTTGTGTTAAAATGCCTGCTTGGATAGGATAACATCCAATGAACACAGGATGAGGACCCTGCTACAGATATGCCACCTATCAGCACTCACTGTCTGAAGACAGTGTGGACAAGGGCCCAAAAACTGGAGGTGATAAGAACGGACTGAAACCACGGCCAAGGAATGCACATGCTCCAGAAAGGCAGAACAGAGGAGGAGCCATGCTAAACGCTTCTTGGAAAAGGTAAACTAATTCAGGGAAAATTTAGTGTGCATAATTATTATCAATGTGTAACAGGCCAGTGCAATAAAAATGGTATAAAATGGATGTTTCCAAAATATCAGGTGTGCTCTGGGCTGAGTGCCAAGATGCACCCAGCTCTAAGAACCTTTGCTCTTTGGTCTTGCCTCCTATTGTCCTTTATTAAAATTGTAAATTTTTACAGCAAAGTGAACCCTGTTTTTCACAAGTGCAAACCTGGCTATTGTTAGAGCACAGGCTGCTTCACATTTACACTTATTTGATGCTGGCTGCAGGGGTGGGCTCAGGCTGTCACCAAAATAGTGTTGTTTCAGTAGCTTGCTGGATGTGCTCAGGTGATGTCATTTTTTTCTCAGGTGCTTTTTTTTCTCAGGTGTTGTCGTTTTTAACATTAGATTACTATTTGTTTGGAAATGTGGGGAAGGAAAGCTGGCATGCATTCAGTCCAATAAGGTTTTTGCACTGTTTCTGAGGAACAGCAAGATTTCAGCACGGTAACCTGCACCTGCAACCTGCTTACCCCAGTCTGCACCACAGGAACTTCACTGCTGCTTTTGTTTCCTTTGCTCTGTGTGATTTCCCTGTAATTTTTTTTTACAGCAAATTTCATAGAAGCAAGAAGGCACTGGGGCAGCAATCTGTGTCTCCTTTGCTCTTTGCCCACAGGAATCACCTGCAGATATTGTTGATGGTGAAGATGCTCTTGGCAAAGTGATGAAGTATTAACACACAGGGAGCTGCATCCTCTCAGAGTATTTCATATTGCTTTTGTATCTCCCAATTCTGATTGCATTTTGTCAAGTTTCATTTTTTCCCTGACATCTGCAGCTGGGTCTTCCCTTCTGTTAGCTCCCCAACAGTCGTTCCAGTCCTTCACATGTAGTGTCAATGCCAAGTTCCATTCAAACACTGATTTATTGGGATAATTAGCAGAGCTAATAAATCAGATGAAACTAAGATGTCTGTGATAACCCATTAGTAGCTCCACTCCCATATCCAAATTTGGCTCTTTATGATCCCATCAGTGGCCTGTTTGTGACCCCACAAGAGAGAACCCATGCCCAAGCCACAAAATGCTGAAGGGAAAGGAGAACCTGCCCTCATCAGGCTCATCTGGGCAGTTCCAAATCAGTACAAAGAGAAAGTTCATACTCCTGTCTGGAGCTTGCTGGTCTTATCTTCCCACAGACCCTCATTTTGACAGGGAGAAACCAGAAGTCAAGCAGGCAGATCCCAGTCCTGATGGAAACCATCCTGAAATTCTGTGGACCCATCTCAGTATAATGTGTGAGGAGAGCCATCCATGCTCCTTGTCCAGAGTTCCTGGGACAAATAACAATCTTTATTGTTCTGTAGGGTGCCAGAACTGAACCCTTGCCACATTCCCTTATGTGAACTGGCTCAGGGTCAGTTCCAGGGAAATTTGGGGACCCTTTTTAAATGCAGGTGTTTTCTGACCCAGAAGGAGCAAAACCCACTTTCCATGGCTCCTGTAGTTTGTGCTTTGCTAATACACCCACAGTGCTGTGCACAGGCTGTGCAGACTCACAGGGGTGAGCTTTCCCAGAGGGGCTGACCCAGAGCTGCAGAGGGAAGTTAAAGATCAGGCATGCAGAGCTCACCTCACACGCAGTCAGCTCAGGCTTTCCACCCTGGGCTGTTCCAAAGGTCCCAGCAAGAGCTGCACTGGCAACAGCAGCTCTTAAAGGTCCAGGCAGCCTTTAGTGCCTGTCAGGGACTGCCTTATCCTCCAGCCCAGCAGCCAAAGAGGGCAGAGAGTTTCTTCTTTAAGAGTAGATTATATTCTGAAGGTTTTATTGCTTTATTTGTATTGGCATCTGTGTGGAAATCCCTGTCATGCAATTTGTTGTGTTAGGTGCTGCACAGAGAGCCTGGAAATGATCCAGTTCACAAACTGCTTACAATATTGAGGAGACTTTAACCTTCCACATCACTGAATGGCAGCTGAACCCTGCAGGAGTGCAAAGTAGGGATACCATGAGCAACTTCTGTATGTGGCTATAACCTATAAACCCATCCTCAACACTGCAGGTCACCCAGGGGCTTCAGGGTCTGGGGCACTCTGGTGGGAGCTCCCATGCTAAAGCAGCAAAGCACTCGTGCAAAAATGATGCAGATTTTACATTACTGACACTGATATGGTCTGGATCCTTGTGGGAAATGACTTATGATAGACAGGGAGCAATCCAGGGCAGGAAGTGACTGATTGATTGGTGGGGATGGCAGCTGTTGAACTCATCACAGCACACTGAGCTGTTCCTCGTGGCCGACACCAGCCCCAACACGCAACAAGGTCAGATTTGCCAAGTCACACAGTTGTGTCAATTCCCCAGGGTTCAAAGAGAAGCCCTGTCCTTTGAAAGGGAAGATGCTGCCCCCAGAGAACTCTGAGCTCCCTGAACTTGCTATGCCTTTAAGTATCTGCCTCCAAGGTTAATGATAAGGAAAAAAACAAACTAGCACAATCTGAAATGAAAACTTTTTCTTTTCTTTTTTTTTTTTTTTCCTTTTTTTCATCCTTCCAACAGCAAGTTCCATTGCATTGCTGAGCAGTGCACTGTGCCTCTGTGGTGAGCGGGAGGCAGGAGCTCTGAGCTGTGCCCTGCAGGGGCAGCACCCTGGCAGCTCTGGGCACTCACTCCAGATGAGTCAGCAGAAAGAAAAATGCCTTTCCCTGTTCCCGCCCTCCACACTCTGTATCATGGGGGTGATGGACATAACTCCCTACTCTGATCTTAAAGGTCTCTGATTTTATAGCTCTGGACTCATTCCCCAAGCCTATGGTCCAGCACAAAGTGCAGGAAACCCCCTGACACAGGAAGAGAGGATGGGCACAGCCCTTTCTAGGTGTTTCCTATGTTTGTTCCCACAAAGGATGGAGATTCTTGGCTCTGTGTGGATCTCCTCCTGCTCCACAGCTTTGCAGGACGTGCCTGCACTTTTACCTCATCCCAATGCCTTGTCCCTGCTGTCCCACTGAGTTTAGCTCCTTTAGATAGCCCACTAATTTGGGGGCCAAAGAAAAACACAGATCAAAAACAAGCCTGATCCTGGGACAAGTCTGCTGATCATTTGTGTTGCAAGCTCCTGGTCCACACAATAAGAAGCCTCTCTCTTTCTTTTACAACCACATTTCATTTTATCATAGGATGGGTGGGCCACATGTACTATAAGGAACTATTGCACTCCTGCAGCCAAGCAAATATAAGTGAATATGACTCTGGGAAGACAGGGGCTTCAGAAACTTGCCATGTCTCTAAGAAATACATTTTGAACATGCAGAATAGCAGCTTTTGTTAAATCTGAACTGCTAGTTCAAGAAAGCTGTACTGGCTGCATAACAAGTGAAAAAGGGTCCATGAGTTATTATCCTTTTACAAGCCTTAGCTGGAAAATATTAGCACATACAAATAATCAGGACAACTTCACTGATTAATGACATTTATTTTTTACTATGGGAATACATGCTGTAATTTAGGGGGTAAAACATCTGAATAATTCTAGTTCACAGTGCTTGATTTTTTTATTTCATTGTAATTCACTAATATAATTTGCTTAATTATAAGTGCAGAGTTTTAATGCTTCCAGGATTTGTACATAAAGCATCAAGCATCTTCTCAAAGGGCAAAGGGGTCACATTTGAGTTGTTTCTCCTACTAGAAATCTTAGCCCTTAGGTATGTGATTAAGATTCATCATTTCTCCTTATATCAATATAATTAGTGTCACTGCAAACACATCCTCAGTAGAACAGATCTGTTTCACAAAAAGAGTTCTGTGCATGTGTTTGGGTTCTGCTGTAATAGCACCCAGAGTAGTCTGAGGAGAGGAACATGTATTGCCAGCAGTCTGCTGCTGAGGGTGAGCAAACAAAATGCTCAGGAGATGCTTTCACTTCAAAGGAAGGTTATGTCACTGGTTATGTCACTGAGAGAACAGGAGCTGTGCAAAGTCTGAAACAACACAGAATTGTCAATAACATTTCTTATTGTTAGTTCTGAGTCATAAATAAGCTGTCCTCAAGTACTCACTTGGTGACTTTGCACAGGTGTGGGATGGCCTGAGTGCCATGTGCGAGGGTGTTGTGGATGTGAGAGCAAAAAGAATAGTCTAATGGCTTGACTGGAGAAACTCAGCACAGGATGTCTTTGTGGTTTGGCTATTACACTCCCAAAATAATATAGGATTCATTTAATAGGCAAGTACGACCTCTTCCCAGGTGGCAGCACCAGGTAGTAAAGACAAAGACATACAGCTCCATCATTCTGCCCAGCTACACTGGGTGTGTTTAGAAAAGCTTTTAAGAGGTGGAAGGAGTAGGGAATGGGCTGAGTCTGCTTCCCACTAAGCACAAACACAAGGGTAATGATTTGATTGAGCTTGGCAGAAATTATTGGTACCCAGCCTAAAAAGAAATGCAGGAATAGTTGTGAAAATCCATTTGTTTTCCAGATTCGTGGTAGTATGTTCTGCCTTACACAGGTGTAGCAGGAAGGAGAAAGATTAACCTCTGGATGCTTGTCAGAAAGAGAGGGAAGAATTGCCTGTAATGCCACTGAATTGAATTGTAATCCAGGCAGTGAGTTAGAACAGAGATAACCTGCTCGTATTGACAGGTACAAATTTCTTCTCTAATGTTACATTGAATTTCTCCCTCAGTGTTTTCTCTATTTCTTCATCTGCAAGCATTCTGATTTCCACATGATCCATATTGTCCCTATAATTGTACTTTATCTCTGTGAGTTTCCACCCCACCAGTGCCCGGATGCCGTCAGCAATCTGCAGACTGCAAATGGATTTGGTCACAAAGAGGGAGTCTGGTGCTGTCTGCAGGTGGTCATTGCAGCCCCTGAACTCCTCAATGTCTCGTGGCTGAAGGGTGAAGAGATAAACCCGACGGCAAACTTCATTTTCCACATTTGGGGAAGTTGAGGTGCTTGGGTTCAGAACCCACTGCTTCCTTCTCACCTTCTCTAAATACCAAATCCCATTCTCCTCCTGAAAACGAAAGACCCCAGGAGTCTGAGGCTGATCTGTCCCTGAAATCAGCTCCATTGGCTGCCACATCTGGTAGGCCATCCCAAATCCTGCATCCACAATGTAGGATTTGCCATCAAGCTCCACTCGTAGCAGCAAATGATCAATTTCTTCTGGATAGGCGTCGAGCTCTGGGACATAAACTTTTGCTCCCAGAAGGGTGACATCGTAGCCAAGAGTTTTCAGGACCCATGACAGAAGGTAGTTATTTTCCATGCACCAGCCCCCGCGTTTCTTCCTCACCATCTTGTTGTAGGTGGCTTCCAGGTCCAGCTCAATTCTTTCTCCACAGTGGATGCTGAGGTTTTCAAAAGGAACAGCTTGGATGTGGTGCTGGAATATATCTGACATGGTAGCCAGGTCTGGCTTATTGTAAGAGCCCTGGTAAGAAATTCTGGCAAAATACTCCTTGATGTCCATGCTGCCTCTGAGAGAAGGGTGGGAAAAAATAAGAGGCTGTGTCAGAAGTGGTAGAAGGCTCTTGCCCATCCCTTAGAATGGGGTGCTCAGAAGAGGAGCAGGATTTGACTAATATCTGAATCAAAGGCAGCTGAGTAATAGTGCTGAGAGAAGCCAATGGGACACTGCTGATGAGCACAAATGTTATTTTTATTTGCCTCTTTTACAGCTGTGACGAGAGGCTCCAGCTGTGCTAAGCACATTTCAGCAGAGTTCCTGCCCAGCAAAGCTACAAATCTCTGTAGGAAGGAACAAAAGCAGTAGCAGCAATGTTTCCCTGCTAGAAATTATAGGAACTGAGACTCTCCAGATCTGAAACTGCTTTGCTCATGGTATCAGCAAAGCAGAAGCAGAAAACAAACCCTCCCACTCTTGCACTGTGATCCAGAACCTCTTCTGCAACCAAATCTGAAGCAAATCTGCCCTGCCATGGTGTTACATCCATTATTTAGGCAGCCAGGCACGAACCGGTCTCACCTGCTCCTGCTCTTCGTGCCAGCAGTAACAGACATGACCTGGAGTGCAGAAGGGTTTTCTAGGGCAGAAAAGGCTGTGGGAGGGTTTTTGCTCATCTGCTGGGAGCTGCCTCCCCACAGCACAGCTTAGATTATCCCAGTCCTGATAATCACGGCCCTTCTCCAGGACCAGGAGGAAACCAAGGTTTGGGCCTAAACCACAAGGATCAAAGGCCTCACATTTTCTAAAATCATGTTTTGGGATGCAGTTCCTCTTTCTGTTCATGGTCTTCCCAGTGGTGGGTGGCTGCCCCTGGGTGAGGGAGCGGGCATTGCCCTCCTCTGGGATGGCAGAGGGCTCAGTGCAAGGCTGTTGCACAAACACAGGGCTGGAAAGCAGCTCGAGCCTTCCCGGCCCTTGATGGAAGGAATGGGATTTTGATGGAGCCAAGTATTTTTGTTATTTCTCCCCAGGCACTGCTAAATTTCAGACATCTGTAAATATGGAGCAATCTGATTCCCATTATTGACGCAAGAGGTCCAAAAATGCTCTCAAGTTCCTGTATGCAACACCCAAAGTAAAATCAAAGGAAAAATATCCAACTGTTCAACTGGATTATATTCCCAATCTGATGAAAAATGGTAAACCCACAATTGTATGGGGATTTTAGAAAGGTACTTTCAGTATACACAAAACAAAGACAATGAAAAATTCCCATTTGGTGTAATATCCTGGAAGAAGCAGAGGGTGCCACAATTTGGGTCCCCACATAACCTTTATGACAGAGGCTTTACAGAACTCTGACTATTGATCATGGCCACCACTGTCTCAGCATCCAGGCAGGCCTGAGTGATCCACGATGGGGTTAAGAGCATCAGAGTCAGGAGGTTCTCTTTGTTCAGCTTTTGGCTGTTCCCAGGATTTTCCCAGAACTACAGTTCCATTCATTTCTGAAAGCTTGGCACAAGCTTAGTTCTTGTTGTGTGAATTTTAACATCCCAGTTAAACCACTTTTTCCCTTTTTCTCCCTTTCTTTCCCACCACCACAGCAAGCAGAACATGTGCAGTAACTTTTTACTCACAAGGAAAATGTTGGTGTGCGTTTGTCTGTCTGTCCATCTCTTGAGGGTGTTTACAGGGCTGTTTTCATGGGGGTTGCTGAAATGAGGCAGATGGCACAAATGCCCAAGTAGCTTGAGGCTCACCACTGAGTAAATAACGCAGCGTAGCTACAACATCAAGCAGCTGAGCTCCCTGCTCTGCCCTTACACCATTTCTGCTGTGTTTTGTCCCCAGACTGATTTAACTTCCTGGTTAGAGAGCACTCAGCTACCAAGATCCAGGAGTTAAAAAAAGGCTTACCTGGAAATTCGATTGAAGTGCCAGTGTGCTCCGGGGCTTGGAGTGGTTCTAGGCTAAAGCTTAGAAGGTTCGTTGCTGTCCTCTGCTTAGCACAGAGAGGCAGACAAGGCTTGAGGACTGCTCTCCAACTGCTCTTCAGGGGAATGTCCTTTCCCTCAACTTGCTTTCACCCGCCTCTGTCAGATTGCAAAAGCTGAAAAAAAAAGAAACCAAACAGCGAAGGGTGGAGCATGAGAGCTGGAGTGAGCCAGTACAGCCAGCAGCAGTGCAAACCTGGCTGTTGTCAGAGCAGAGGCTGCTTCACATTTTCAGTGGTTTGATGCTGTCTGCGGGGGCCTGCTCAGGCTGTCACCAAAATATTCTTGTTTCAGTAGCTTGCTGGATGTGCTCAGGTGACGTCGTTTTTTACTCCCAGTCATTAGATTAGTATTAGTTTGGAAATGTGGGGAAGGAAAGCCGGCATGCATTCAGTCCAATAAGGTTTTTGCACTGTTTCTGAAGAACAGCAAGATTTCAGCATGGTAACCTGCACCTTCAACCTGCTTACCCCAGTCTGCACCACAGGAACTTCACTGCTCTATGTAATTTCCATGTCGTTTTTATTGCATCAAATTTCATAGAATGTACAAAAGCACTGGGGCAGCAGTGAGTGTCTCCTTTGCTCTTTGCCCACAGGAATCACTTGCAGATGTTGTTGATGGTGAAGATGCTCTTGGCACAGAGATGAAGTATTAATACATAGGGAGCTGCATCCTCTCAGAGTATTTCATATTGCTTTTGTATCTCCCAATTCTGATTGCATTTTGTCAAGTTTCATTTTTTCCCTGACATCTGCAGCTGGGTCTTCCCTTCTGTTAGCTCCCCAACAGTCATTCCAGTCCTTCACCTGTAGTGTCAATGCCAAGTTCCATTCAAACACTGATTTATTGGGATAATTAGCAGAGCTAATAAATCAGATGAAACTAAGATGTCTGTGATAACCCATTAGTAGCTCCACTCCCATATCCAAATTTGGCTCTTTATGATCCCATCAGTGGCCTGTTTGTGACCCCACAAGAGAGAACCCATGCCCAAGCCACAAAATGTTGAAGGGAAAGGAGAACCTGCCCTCATCAGGCTCATCTGGGCAGGTCCAAATCAGTACAAAGAGAAAGTTCATACTCCTGTCTGGAGCTTGCTGGTCTTATCTTCCCACAGACCCTCATTTTGACAGGGAGAAACCAGAAGTCAAGCAGGCAGATCCCAGTCCTGGTGGAAACCATCCTGAAATTCTGTGGACCCATCTCAGTATAATGTGCGAGGAGAGCCATCCATGTTCCTTGTCCAGAGTTCCTGGGACAAATAACAATCTTTATTGTTCTATAGGGTGCCAGAACTGAACCCTTGCCACATTCCCTTATGTGAACTGGCTCAGGGTCAGTTCCAGGGAAATTTGGGGACCCTTTTTAAATGCAGGTGTTTTCTGACCCAGAAGGAGCAAAACCCATTTTCCCTCATACCTTGATACTCAGCTTTTCTCAACTCCTCTCCCTAAAAACTTTCTCCTATTGAGCATTTTCTTCCATGCCTTTCAAATTCTCATCCCAGCTCACTACATTCATTCTCTTCCTTTTGTAATTCCAGCTATCAAAGCTGTGGCTACTTGTCTTTCTGGATTTGCATCCTCAACATCCACCATGTGCACTTGGTTGTTGTCCATCCCACCAGCCAAAGGATGAGCCTGCAGCTCCAGAATCCCTCTCCTTTTTCTTCAGGCACATTTTACAGCCAAGCCATGAAACCATGAGCTCCCATCCTCCCCAGGTAGGCCCAAGGCCAGCACAGGTCAAAGCTCAGTCAGGGAGTGGTGAAGGTAAGGAAAGGCTGACCTTGAGCCCCAAGCTTTCCTGGAGTCTGCTCAGTGCCGTGCCAGATCAGCAGGGCTAATTCCAGGTGGGGCAATAAACTGCAATCACAGCTGTGGGCAATGGCCACAAGGTGCCCTCACCTGCCCCCAAGAGCCACAAAGGGCAGAGCCCAGCTTGGGCCAGCTGGGATGGGGGACACAATGTCCCTGGAAAGGACACTGCTGTCCACCTGGACACTGAAACGCCATTTCCCAGCCTTGGCAGGAGCTGGCTGAGATTTTTCCAGAAGTTCCTCAATGTAATTGCACTCATTTTTATATAAATTTAAACTGCTGACAGCATTAAATTTAATACTGAAATCTTCCTCTCATCCTAACTCTCCTGAGAGGCCTCATCAAATATCTCTCCCTCTCTGCTTTAATCGAGCATTTGATGCTGCAATATTTGCTTGGGGAAATAAAAGCATTGGGTGCCCTATTTGAGGTAAAAGCCAAGTGTCTGCTCCCTTCTATATTCAGCTCTCTGGCACACCATATAAGAAATGAAGGTATATTATATTATATTATATTATATTATATTATATTATATTATATTATATTATATTATATTATATTATATTATATTATATTATATTATATTATATTATATTATATTATATTATATTATATTATATTATATTATATTATATTATATTATATTCATAGATAGAGATAGAGATATATAGATAGATATAGACATCATTTTTTTTTAACCTCTAAAGAAAAAAAGTCTTAATTTTGGGCATAAATATGCCCCAATGCAGCAGCAGTCACCATTTATGAGCCATGAAACTGCAAGCCTCATCCTCAGCAGGGTTAAATTATCATTCCACCATAGCCATGTGGCAATGCTGATTCCACTCCCTGGCTTTGAGTCTGCTCCTCAAAAAAGCTCCTCTGAAACCAAACTGCTGTTTCAGTGCAAAAACCCTCCTGGATTTCAGTGGGAATCTGGATCAGTCACAGTTCAGACAATCAGCCTGGAAGCATGCAAAGCAGAACAATTACACAAGTTCTGTCATTCCCATTACTCAGGCTTTCTATTTTTTTTTTTTTGAGGTAGGTGGGAAGGAAACCTTTTATCTTGGCAAAGAGTGTTATAGTGACAGCAAAGGGGGAAAAAAGCAACTGTGCCTTTGGAAAACACATTTTCATTACAATGTACCAGCACACATCACAGAAATAATACATGTTTGTGATGACAAAGTATTCCCATCACTCCACTGCTGAATTTGGTATACAAGTAGGGAGAAGAAAGTAGAGATGCTCTGGATTAAAAATGCTCTCCCAGACTTACCTTTAGTGGGATTTTATTGGCTTTCTGCCCTGCAATGAGCTCGGGGGGACACACTGGTGTGACTCCCAAGTTTTTTTTTTCTAGCAAGGAGCAATTTGATCCTTGATCATACAAACTACTGAATGGCCCTTGCTGTGAGATGATGAACCTGATTAATTTGACATCATCCCTGGGCATTTTCATTCCATAAGGTAAAAGGCAACTAATTTCCTTGCACTGGTCATGGTATTTCCTTTTCCTCATCACACCATTGCAAATTGATGCTACACCCAGGGCAGTGTCTCCTCACAGGCAGATGCTGAGGATTCTGTCGTGATGGAAGATTGTCATCCACCTTCCAAACCCTTATTTAAATGGAGCTGTGCTGTGAAATTCTGGTCAAATAGTCCTTGAAAAGTAACCACCTGCTTTTTAAGCATCTGGAGGCACATCTCTTCAGCTCCTCTATTTAAAATAAATAGAGCTGTCATGGAGAAAAGCCTGTGGTTCAGCCACATCCTCCTGAGACCAAACCAAGCACTAGATTTGTCAATTCCCACTAATGCTATTTTTAATTGCTTTCTCAGCAGTTGTGCTGGGACCTGCCCAGTGCCAGGTGCTGCACCTTGTGCTGCAGTGCAGCCCCTGCCATCCCCTGGGCCACACTAACAGACTCAAACATGATGTTGACAAATCCATTGCTGGCTCTGGGGCTGGAGGCTGAGACCCTGAACCCAGGGTGGTGATGGAATAAAGTGCCTCCAAGTCAGGACAGCTTTCTGCTAAAATATCTGAGCTGTGCAAACCCTTTGGGAAATTTCCAAGATGCAGCAGCCAGCCAGGCCAGCAAAGCAGCTGCAATGCCCTTTTTCTTCATTTTCCAGCTTCCATCAGTGGCACCAGGTGCTCCCCAGCTCTGCAGGGAAGATGTGGTGAGCAGGTCTGTAAATCCTTCAGCAAGTGAAACCCTTCCCCTTCATCCCCATGAAAGCACTAAGCAACCTCACCAAATCATCTGTCTTTTGCCAGGTCCTTACCCAATTTGCAACTATTCCTCCAATTCCTGTCTATGTCAGCATAGCTAATGACTTTCCAGACAGAATTGTATCAAAATCTTTACTGAAATTCAGCACTTGAAGTCCCACTACACATTTCTTCCTCCTAGAAAATCTCATACCTAATCATAGAAACCCAGTAGCTAATTTGTGCTACCATTTTTAATAAACTCCCATTCTGTGGCTATTGCTCACAACAGTCAGAGGCAGCCACAGCATCTGATGTGCCTGAATCTGTCTCTCCCCTTATGCATCTATCTGAGGGGTATCCTCCAGTGGCATCCACAATCAGAGAATGTATATTCTGCTTTCAGCTAATAATTGAGAGACTAAACCTGCCTGGCTGCTGGGGACTCAAGGGAAGGGCTTGGAAATTGGCTGAGAGCTTCCTTCTCAACTTTTGTCAAAGCAGCTCCTGAATGTTTCATCATATGAAAATTTCCCTCCATATTTATGTGGCCACAAAGATTCCTGGGTTAAAGCTGCAAAATCAATTCCCCCACTGCATCAGTTCTCCATGCCCACTGTAACTCCAGCCAACCTATCTGACTGGGCTTTCATCACTCTGCACAATGAAGACATAAACAGGCAATGCCCTGCCCCATCCTCCTTGGAGGAAGAGTTTCTCTTAATCCTTTGCTCATTAATGCACCATTAATGGAGTTCAGCCCCAACAGGACAGAACAGGACAGCAGAATTGGAATCCAGCCTGGCCAAGTGGCCATGACTGTGGCCAGATTGCCTGGCTGATACAACCAAAAGAAAAACCCTGGTTTTTTTAAACTGCCATCAGTAACCCAGAGTGGAAAACACTCAATCAACATCACAAAACCAGGTAGTTCTTTCTGCTGCCAAGCACAAACCCAAATCCCTCTTTGGTTCAAGATGCAAACCTGAATTGTAGTCTGCTGCCCAGCTGGCATTCCCTCTTTATTTGCCTTTTCCCTGTGTCTGTCTGGCACTGAGGCAGAGCTGCTGCCACACCACATATTCCAGCCACGAAACAAGGTTCATTTTGCTCTCCCCTCCCTGGGGACCAGCTCACACTTCCAAAGCTGCACATCATTTTATTAGTTCTATTCCCAGTCTCCAAAATGTCAAGTTTCTTTTATATGAATGTGCTGCAATTTAGTACCATCAGCAAACTCTGCTGAAACAGGGAGAAATGCAGCCCCAGGAAAGATCCCTGCAGAAATCATCCCCCAGCCCTTGCACAGCTGTGGCACTGTGCTCTCTGTCAGCCCTGCAGCACTTTAATTCACATAATCTACCCTCACTTCTAGCCAGCCTCTTTCCCTGGATTCTGATTTTTTTTGTGCTAAGTGCTTAAAATGCTGATTTTTTAATTTTTTTTTAATTAATGTTTATTGTTTCCACTGGCAACACCACTGTGAAACATTAGTGATCACTAGATGTCACTGTGATTTTATTCTGTCTGCAGTCCAGCCCTACTGAACCTTTGTGATCCCTGGGCTTTAGAGAGCTCGCTTTAAAATCCTTCTGGAGAATTTTTTAGTGATCAGAAAATTGCCCAGCTGCTGTCCTGACAGAGGGTTTCCTGGGCTGAGAACCAGCTTTGGCTGAGTTTTTGGGGCAGTTTTTTTGAGTTTTTTGTTGGTTCTGGTGTGTGAATAATGCAAAACCCCAGGCAACTCTGGGGCCAAACACTCACACACGTGTGAGTGCACGTGTCATGTGTGGCTGCACTCACCCTTTCTGCTGAACACCTGAAATTCTTGTTAATTTTGTGTGAATTATTGAATCCCTCAGCTGTGTGCAGCCCTGCAGACCTCTGGCTGTGTGTGGGTCACTGGGGCTGGGACATTTGTAGGGATCTTCTGCAGATTTCCCTGTAGCTTTAATGACCAAATGCCCCTAAAATTTTGTTGTTTTTCCTTAATAATCACCTCACTTCTCTCTCAAACACAGACCCCCAGGTTCCCTCACCATCATCTAAGCACTCCCATCTCCTTTTTTTCCATCCAATCATCCCATTCCTACTGTAACTTCAGTTAAAACCACAGGTTTTAGAACTCAGAAAACTCTATAGAAGCATCTTGCCTCTTTCCCTTATCTTAAAAGATGTTACAGAATACATTTCTTCAAGGCCAATGCAAATCCACATTCCCTATTTCCTGAATTGTTGATTTCTCCATTGTACTCAGCCCTTGGGATATGGCAATTTAAATATTATAGACCACACTCCTGCATGGGCACACATGGGATTTATCTTTCTTTTTTTTTTCTTTAATTGGAAAAAAAATCCACCATTAAAATTAGTGAAAATGCCTGCTTAAAAATCATTTTTCTCCATCTGATGACATTATCCAAATCAGCAGAATAAGGCTTCACTCTGCACTCCAGTCCCACTGGGGAATATGCCAACGTCAGACCTTTCAAGGAAAATCAGCTCCCAGGTGTGCAGCACTGGCAGCTGAGCCCGAGGAACCAAAGCTCTTTGCTGGCACCTTTTGGTGAGCAGGGAAAAAGGACCAAGGGCCACGGGGGTGTCCATGTCCCTGCAGTGCCATGGGACAGAGTGGCAGGGCCTGGACACCTCCAGGAGAGCTTCAGAGCCAGGAAAATGAATTTTCTGTGAAGCAGTTCCAGGGAGTCAGGATGGTGTGAGAGCTGCTGGGGGATGTGAGTGGGTACAACGAGCTGAGATTTCTGAAACAACTTCTTGCCCTTTGAACTCATCCACGCTGACTTTGTCACCTTCTGCCAGGGTGACACCAGGATTTTACAGGCTCCTGGGTGCTGCCACTTCTACAAGCCAGGGGTGGGCTGCCTGGGCAAGGGGAAATGCCACAAATAAAGGCACCTTCTGCTACTTTCGCCCAAATTACATGGCCTGCCCACCTCCAGAAACCCCAACATTTTGGCTGCTCTGATACCCCTGGTACCAACACCACCTCAGTTCTGATGAGCCATTCAGGACTCATGAGCAATAATGCCTCTGGACCAGCATTTTATTTTTCTCTGGAGCCACCAGAGGAGATTTGTCAAACACCTTTTGTCTTCTGTGTCAGCCACAGCCTAAAAAGTCCTAAATTTCCTCTGGATTCTGTTAATTAGTTGAAGTGGCACAGTGCCCTCTTTAGAAACTCTCCTCCACTCAACAGCACACAACCACATTTTGAGTAACAGCAACAGACAAATTCAAAGGTAAAGAGACTGTTAAAAGTTTTGCCACTGAATTTAGGCAAACATTAGGATTTTGCAGCTTAAAGCGTTCTTACTGGCACTTTATGCAACAGGCCTTGAATGAAATTATAGTACCCATAAACAGATCTCACTTATCAACATGACTTGGAGCTTTGTTATATCATTACAACCACCATGTCTCTGTTAGGTTAGTGCCCAACAGACAAGAAATTGTTAATTGGAGACTCATTAGCCCTGGGAAAAAGCTGATATAGAGCCACTGGTGGTTTGCCTGGGGCAGGAGGAGTGGGTTTGGGATTTGCACACAACTCTTGTCACACTCAGGGTCCTGAGGGTCCACATCTGTGGTGGGCACATGAAATCATGCCAGCTCTGATGGTGTCCCTCTGCCAGGAGCAGCACTGGAAGGTCTGTCCTGGAGATAACTGGTAAAAAATGTAAGGAGGGAGAGAGAAAACAAAGGTCTAAAGCAAGTAAGTAATGAAAATAACATCTTGAATCTGCTTTCATGTATACAGCAGGCTCCTCTTAAGGAATTGCATGCACTTTCTTTCTCATCTTGAAGGACCATAGATTACCTGGAACCTGACTGTGCATACATAAAATGCATTGCAACAGTTCAATTACAGGTGTGACAGCTTTAAGCCCCATTTAAATACAGGCAACTCCCTAAACATAGAATGCCTCTCCAGGCCATTGACTTACTTCAACATAATTCAACTCAATCAGGAACCCTTTCAACCAAAGCCACCATAAACCACTTTCAGTCCAAGGTGAGGGATTGCATATTAAGAGTTAGCACACATTTCATTTCATCAGTTGGAAAACAGATTAATATTGCATGGAAAACAGCTCAAAACAAGACTGAAGTTATGTAGAACACCCTTACATAAACATTGCTGTAAATCATATTTTTGAACAGATTTAATCTTTGTTTACCCAAAAATACCCCAGAAGACTAACTTGAACAACACAGGGCTATGAATTCATAGCAGAGATTAGTTAAAGCAGATGGTGAGCCTGTGTGGATGTGCTCCATCAGAGAAAACGTGGCCACAATTGGATTTATTTATTTACCTTTTGACTACAGGAGAAATGCAGGTAGAGTTCTCCTGCAGACAGGCCCCGAGGCTGGGGCTGCAGGGAGCCCAGCTCTCAACCCCATTTTGAAAACTGGACTTGAATGCAAAAATAGCATTAGGTGTTTGTAAACAAAAGTGAATCCCCAGTCTGGGAACATTTATTTAGGGTCAGACCTTGCCTCCATAATTCACTCTGGCTGGCACTTCATGCACGTGCCCTTGAGTGAAGTGGGAGTCCCCACTAAGAGATCTGAATTACTGAATGTTGTGTGAAGCCCAGGCTCAGCTGCACTGGGTTCAGCTCTCACCTGGGGTGCAGCAGAGGAAGGAGACAGGCTCCCCTGGGAGTGCCACTCCTGCCCTGCAGCACAGAGCCAGGGGAAGGCAGGCAGGAGCCTTCTCCAGCCACATCTGGAGCCTGGGATGTGCTGCATTCCCCCCTCTGCAGCCTGCTCCCTCCAGGGGTTTTCTTTCTGCCTCTTTATTTGTAGGGTTCTTGTATTCCCACACAGCTTACCTGCTGCCTGATTGGTACCCAATCATCATTTTTAACCTGGCTTCCTGTCAAAAGGAGACTGCTTGCTTTTTCCTCCTAGGAGGGTGTTGGTGGTCTGAGCCCTGACTACTCTGAGGATTCGAAGCACTGCAGCACAAAAGGGGAAGGAGTTCATTTCTCTCTGTACTGAGCTGTAATGGGTGTAAATATATCCAGTAATTACAGGCATATTGCTGTGCAAACACATCATAATTGCAGCTCTCATTTCCTGATGAATTATACATGATGGGCCACCCCCATTCCTAGCTGGACACGTGCTGTGTTGACTGGCCATGCTGAAACCTGTCAACTGCACCATCAAGAGCCTCAGTTTCCCTTATAATCTCTTTCTTTTAAACCTCCCCAGCAAGCCATGAGTGCAGGACACGTGCAAGCTTCTGCCCAGCTGCCCACAGCACCAGTCAGGCCAGCTGGATGACCAGGGTAGATGTGGAAGTGCAGGGGCAGATGGCGAGTGGGAAGGGATGAACTGCCTGGCTGTACACCTCTGGGATTTTTTATTTCGTTGAAACTGGGTCTGTGTGTGTGTTTGCTGATGCTGTGTTTGCATCTGAGAGCCCTGGCTGGGTGAGGCAGTGCCCAGCTCATGCCAGGCTGTGGCTGCCTGAGAGAGCAGCAACACACAGAAACAGCAGCAACACACAGAAACACAGTGCTGCCCCACGTGCCAGCCTTGTCCCTGGCTCAGGCACTCTGAAATTACTGCTGATTTGTTCCAGCACAACCCAAATACAATTTCACTCATTCATCACAAAATCAAAGCTTGTTTTCCCCATTCCAGGCACAGAGCAAAGGGAAAAGACCAAGCTGGCATCTGTGCTCAGCCTTAATGAGGGTAACCCTTCCCTGAGGCTGCCCTGGGGGAAACAGCTGCCAGGAGCCCTGCAGCACACAGGTGTTGCTTTCTGTCTGCAGTTGTTGTTTTTCAAGCCTTTCCTCAGCCACCCTTACCTCCAATTGCTGATGCACACTGGCAGGAGCCTGTTCTTGCAGCCTGCCCAAACTTCATGTCCAAACTCAAATCACATCAATGCTCCTTGTCTAAGCACCAGCTTTCCTTGGCATGAAAGCAGCTTTTGTTCTACCACCCACCCCAAATCTCCCAGCTTCACTCAGTATTTCCTTTTGGATTTGCCTAATTAACACATAGTGCCACGTTATGTTCCTTGCAAATTGGCTTTTCAAAATATTTCTGTAATTGGCCCAAATTTCTCTCACCAGGCATCTGCAAACCAATCTTCCTGTGATACATTTGAGCACACAGCCAGGCAGTGGGACATCAGGGACTGTTCTAAAGGAAAGCTGGATTTATTTACTTTGGTGACATCACCTATTGGTGGTGTCTCCAAAGCATCACAGGTGCTGGGTATGACCAGGAAGGGGGACAGGACTGCTTAGACTGCTGCACAAATCAAAGCAATTCCAGCAATATTGTCCTTGAGCAAGATGGGGAGATCTCTAAATTCAGGTTGTGGGAGTCTGTTGGTCTTGAAAGGTTAATTTCCATCTCTGTTCTGCTGAAATGCCCAGAGCAGAGGCACTCTCACCTCTAATGCCTCAGAGAAGCCCCAGCAGCCACTAGATGTCACCAGGATTTTACTTCCTTGGTAGTCTGTGCCCAGCCAGGACCATAAGAAAATAAGAGGAAAATAAGTAATCATTAATAATAAAAAATTATCCCCCTGTTATAATCAACACCAAGCTCAGAGAATTCTGCTTTGTCTCCCATCTCTGGGATGTATATGACTTTTGCCTTTTTATGGCAGGAGGATAGTTTGGTATCTAAAAAATCAAGTTTCTCCAACCAGCCATCAGGCTAAACCTTAATGCACTTATAGAAGCTCTGTTTAATTATCCAGCCTTTTTATCTGTAAAATTATAACCCCCCTGTTTGGTATTCCTGCAAAGAAGCAGCTGAGGAAGAGCAGCACCAGCAGAGCATTAAAGTGGACAAGGGGAGATTTGGGGATGAGATGGACCAAATGGCTCCACATACAAATAAATCAGGAAAGCCTTCTGGGAATTCCTCCATTTCCAAAACATGGGCAGCCATAAGAAAACAAAGGGCCCCAGCAATCAGTGCAGCTGACACATTTATTTCCATTAACCTGCATTGTTAATTATTAACCTGAAATCACACCATTCAAAATCCAGGGGATAGAGATTAGATATTGTGCTCATAGCCCCAGGAAAATCCACTTTATCTCTCACCTCACAGGCACAAAATCACATAAAGTCAGCCCAGGTAGAGATGGGATTTTGGCAGTCCAGCACCAGCTCAGTGAGCACTGGAGCCTATTCCAGTGTCCCAAATTCCAAACCTGGGCCAGTTAAAATGCAGGAAACCTCCCCAGATGTGTGCTCAAACACAGGATGCACAGAGCAAGGGCCATGTGCAAATCCTATCAGGTCCCTCCTGAGGTCTCCCAGAGCAGCAGCACAGCCCATGCCAAAGCATAAAAACCCTTCTGGGTTTTGGGGATTCTTTCCCTCATTAACACCAAGGAGCTGGTGCTAGTTCAGGTGTCTGCCCATCAGACCTAGAACCTACAGTCTGACTTCTAAGATATTTAGATACTGAAATGAACATAATTGAACAGAATTATTTTTGTTTTTTTTTTTTCTCAAAACCCCTGTTCTTCAACTGTTGGGGTTTTTAACACAGATATTTTCCTAATCCTCCCCCTATGGCCAAACACTAGCACAAGCCATAACACCTGCAGGTTCCTCCTTGGCTGGTAGATTCTCACTCCAGCTCATCCTTGTCCTGCTGTTCTGCTTCCTTGGGTCCAAGAAGATGTTTGTGCAAGTCCATCCCCCTCATTTACACCAAAACCCAGCAATAAAAAAGCCCTTCAGAAGGAGCTGAGGTGCTGACCTCAGCTCATGCAGTAATTCAGCAGATCCCTGGCAGAATGGCTTTGGATAAGTGCTGAAAGGCATAAATTGCTGCAAATAGGGCTCTCTTTCTGAATTCATTCCCTTCAAGATTTCCATAGCAGGGTGAAAGTGTCCATAGCCCCATCAGACCCAGATCCACCCCATTTCTCTGCTCAGGTCCAGAGGTTCTTACCCTGCTACAAGAATTACTGGAGATACCCACATCTGCTGAAGGGATTGCTCTGGGCCTCCCACAGCACATATTCTTTCAATCTGAAGTCCACTGTCATGCAAGAGAAACCAAACAAACAAACAGTTTCTACAGCTCTGTCTGAAGACAGCTCTATGAAATAAATCCTGGTTTATTTTCATTTTTGCCTCATGACACATAAAATATTTAATACAAAAGAAAATATGCCTGGCTTGGAACTTTGGCCAAAGATGACAAGTCCAAAATTTTCTCAACTTGGAAATATTACTAACCAGATTGTTAGTCTGAGGTTTGGCTTATGAGCACTTCTTCCAGCAGTGCTGCTACACTCGAAATTAATTGCACTTTTTGTATTTTCTGTGGAAAGAAGGTGAAACAGGATATGGATTTCATGGTGACTTCTTGCACAAATATAAAAGAGCAAAAGTTAGTTATTTTAATTTCTTTCATGTGAGAATATCTGTAACTTTGTCTCTTTGGGCCCTGCTACTGGTTCAGTTTTTTCTGATAGTAAAACCAATGTAACACCCAGCAGGACTGACCAGAGCTCACTTCCATAAGGAAGGCAAAGAGAAGTGAATCATTCATGCCACTTTTTCCATAATCCTCTTCTCTTACTTCCCACACCACTGCTCAGCATGGAAGAGATCCCTAACAGGTGGGGAAGGTGATTCTGTACCCTCTGCCCACTTGTGATAATCCCTCACAGGATCAGAGCCACAAGGTCTCTGCTCAGAAATCAGACAACTACTCAAACTCCCCAGATTTTCCTTTGTTTGTTTGCTTGTTTGGTTTGGTTTGGTTTTGTTTGGTGGGTTTTTGTTGGGTTTTTTTTTTTTTTTGTTATGGATTTTTTTCTGTTTGGTTTTTTTTTTTTTTGTGGTTTTTGATTTGTTTGTTTGTTTGTTTGTCTTGGCTTTGTGGGTTTTTTTGGGTTTTGGTTTGGTTTGGTTTAAATCAGGCAGATATATCCATCCAGGGCTATGGTCTCTTAAGAGGTGAAAAATCCCAACTCTTTCATTCCTAATGTCTAAAGAGGTGATGGATCCTCCCCTGTGTGCTGATCCCACCACTGTGTGAGAGTGGCCACTGTCCCCAGCAGTGACACTTCCAGTGTCCCCAGAAGCCCCAGCATTGGTCACCTCAGCAGTCTGTGAGCTCTGATCCACAACCAACACTTTTAAAAAATGCACCTGCAAATGGCACAGATGGGTAACTCCTGCTCTGGTCAATCACCTGGCCAGAGCCTCCTGTCTCAGTGCCAGGTGAGAGCATTTGGAGGCCAAATTTGCCCTGACAACCTCAGTGCCTTTATCAAGCTGCCCCTAAAGCAAGGGCCGGGGTGAGTGGGGGTTCCTGCCAGTGCCATGAATAATGCACTGCAACAATGCATCCTGCCACTTCTCAGCCCTGTTAGTTTAATACCACTTATTTAACTTGTCTTTTTGCATTAAGCCCAACACTTTGGATGCCCTGATGTATTTTATGACACTTCCTTGCCGTTGTGTTTGATGGTCCTATTTGGGATTCAGCAAATGGCACCTAAGTAATCAATATTCTGTCTGGGTGGACATTTTATTTATCTACAGAGCCACCACATGGATTCAAGCTGGTTTACTAGAGGTCAAACCCTTTTCATCTCCTCCATGAGCCATGGAAAATTGAAAGATTTAAACCCCCTTTGAATTCCTGTGATTAACTCAGTGAAAATATCACACTTTTTTTTTTCAAACTCAGAAGCAGAATTATCTTCACTGTAAATCTACTTCATTTTGACACATTGATCTCTGCATAATGGGTAACATCAAGTGTGGAAGCATAAACTGGGAGCAGAAGAAGAGTTATGAACGGTGCTGTTAGCAATTATTTTCCATACTTACACAGTTCCTTTGGGCTGGTTTAAAAATACCCAACAAAGCATAAAATTGGTAAGAGCTGTATAATTGGCTGTGGGGGAACAAGGTCTGGGATCCCCTCATTTGGGAATTGCGCCCTTGTGGCCCAAAGCCCCCATCCTGAATCAGCAAATGATCCATCAGAGCTCCACACTTACCTCAGCCTCACCCCCCAGCTGGACCAAACCCAAGTGCCTGCAGTGCCACTGCTTTCATCACACTGCTTAAAAAGCAGGAGAAATTCATTATGTGTCAGGAATGTGGAGGAAAGGAGAAGCTGAAGACCAGATTTCAGCTGCTTCACACCTACCTCATGCAGCTGCACAGTGCCACAGCTTGCAGGCTCAACAGGGACAGGGAAATTCAATGACTAAACCAACAGAATAATGAAAATTATGTCCTGGATCTCTAGCATATGTTTTTACTGACAACATCTCTGATTATTTTATTAATTTGTAACTTTTTAGAGTTAAATTTTTAAGGTTGCTTAACTGATCCAAGCCTTTGCACGTGAAAGTTGCATCATTTTATATAAAAGCAAGACTTAAACCCCATTTAATTAAACAGGGAAATCCCTATACAGGCACACTTATATCAGTTTTAGTGACTTCTTCTTAGTTATTGCATTTGACCTGGAACTGGTTTAAGATTAATTAAAGTAAGCCACTCTCTCAATACACTGTGACTTGCATTCATTTAGCTAAATTAATGTGAAAAGTGGAATCAGATGAAACAAGAAATTCTTCATGTTGGCAGGACTTAATAGCAATTGTTGGTGTGATTTAGACACTGCTGCCCATGACCACAGAAACTTCAAATAAACTTAATCATTTTATCCTTAGTTTAATCATCTTATCCTTTATGCAAGTGAGGACTGACTTCTTCCAGTGTACTGAGCACCTGGACAAAACATCCATAAATTTTCCCTGGATAGCTTTCAGGGATGCAGAGCTGGGATCATGAGAGTTCTTCTCATCCTTCCCATTTTAATACATCCACTTTGTTGTAAATTTTTTTTAGCCTGTACTTCCTCCACTGGTTTAAAGGAATGTCACAGGCACAACATCTGAAGTCCTGTGAGGATAAACACAGATCTATGCATATGTAGCTCCATCTCAGAAATAAATTAGATTGGCTTGAAATTATTTGCTTGCAGAAATCTCTTTAGCAATGTATTTTCCTGTAGACATTTCTATATTATTCAATAAGACTTTCCAGTGACATGCTTGGTGTCAATGAAAAAACGAATATATGGGAATAAAAATCATGCAGGTGAAGCAGAGGGGCCAGGAGCTGAAGAGTGAGGAAATGCTGGTGGATAACCCAGGTGGTTTCAGTGGAATGCTTCAGTTCTTCCTCCATTTGGAAATTAGCAATGCTTTCATACAACTTGGATGATTTTTGTCAACCACTGAGATGTGATTTAACCCCTGACAGGGAGGTGGGTGTGTGCACATCCCCAAACACCATCCCATGGCCCTGCACCTTTGGGCTCACCTCTACTCTCTTCTCATTCACACTTTATATCTTTTCAGGAGACAGCAGTGCTTCTGTCCATGCTTTCCAGGAGTTATGTGTTCCCAGGATCTGCCAGGATGTTTGGGTTTGTTCCTGCCCTGCCGGCTGAGCACCCAGCTCCCACACCAGTGGCCAGCCAGCCACTTCCTCACAGCCACCATAAACAGTTTCCATCACAAATTACACCCAAGAAAATAAAGGCATGGAATCCTTGCCCTCAGCAGGACAGCAAACTCAGCTCTTGGCTTTGGTGTCCCCATTGTGACCCTGTGTGACGCTGCTGTCCCTTCAAACACCTCTGGTTCACACAGGGGAGATGGGGAGGGGCTTCCCTGGAGCACAGAAGTTGCAGACATGAAATGCATTTGTCAACACCACAGCAGTGAGAGGAGGTTGCCACAAGGTCGAGGCAGAGGTGTCCAAAATAAGGATGAACAGGCTGGCCAGGAGCAGCAATGAGGTCACAGCATGCAGGACACAGCCCCTGGCTCTCTGGGAATGGCACCACTTCAATGAGCATTTGATGTCCTTAAAAAGACGGAGTGAATGAGTTTCTCTTTCCAACCAACTGCCAAGGTAATAACAATTTGTTTGCCATCAACCATCTGACACAGAGGCAGCAGAGTGCAGGAATACCAGGGCTTTTCCTTCTATCAGACCCCGAGCTAAAGAGAGTCAGCGTGCCTCTGTCCAATTTGGCCATGAAAATGCTGGTGAGGTATTCACAGAGCCCTGGCCTGGGAGTCATTTGGCTCTGAAGACCTTCAGCAGGGTTTTCTGGCCACCTGATTTCCTGCAGCTGGGCCAAGATGACTGGCTGGCAGTCAGAGAGGGGGAAAAGCAAGAGAGGATTGAAGCAACTTGTGGGTGGTGGTAAGTCTCATCTCAGCCAGCAGAACAAGGTGACCTTCCTCTGAGTAGCCTGAATCATGTTCTGACAATGTTTGGGGGCTGATTTTTTTTAAAGTGATGATCCTTTACTATGCTGAAATACTTTTCCACTGAACTTTTCAAAACCTCTTCTGGTGACCTGACTCCCAGCTCCATGAATGATCAGATGTTCAATCAATCAATCAATCAATCATCAACTTTTGTTTTTTGTAACATAGCTATTGCTGTTGTATGTTATTAGTTTCTTGGCACCTTATACTAGAATATCATCAAAGCAAAATGCTGATGCAATTAGCAAAGGATATCAATTTATGCAGCAATTCACATTATCCCTTAAAGCTTCATTAGCCTCAGAAGCTCAGGCACTGGAGGGAAAATCTGGGGAAGTGCTCTGTTCCCTTCTGCAGCTCAGCCCATCTGTGCTGCTGCAGTGCTCCCACCTTAGGCTGCCCTTTGAGCTGGGAAAGGGAGATTGGGCAGCACCCAGCTCCTCAGCACAGGGACATCAGGACTTCAGCTGCCTCCATGACCCCTGCTCAGCCTGGGCTCCCACTCACCCTTTTGGCACCAGGCAAAGCTGTTGTGTGGGACTGAACATGTTCCAGCAGCCAGAGTCAGAGCAGCCTAGGGCATTATTTGCAAGAAAAAAAAAAAAAAGAAAACAAACTAAAATTCATCTTTGCTGTCCCAGAGACAGTCTGGAGCTGCTGCTGATGGGTGATGCTCTCCTTCTGTGCCAGTGTGCCCTGACCAGCTCCTGCTTCTCCTCTTGTTCCCTACAAACACTCCTGAAGTCAACAAGGCATAATTGCCCCATTATTTCACAGAAAAGCCACAGCTGCTGGTGGGATGGAAGCCTCACTCAGCAACCCTTTTGCTGGGAAGGTAATTTGGTCTTTAAAACTCAGAACACAACCACCTCTTTATACCTGTTTCACTGCACTTACCAGTAAATATTTGATGTCTGGGGTATTGGTGTAGTCTTTTTTTTTCTCTTTCAGCTGAATAACTTTAATAATGTTGATTCATGTTGTTGTCTGTCTCTCTGCAATTCTGAATATGAGCCTTGCCCTTGACTGAACAGCACAATGAAAGCCTCCAGGTCACAGCTTTCAAAACACTTGATATTGGTTTTTTTCTTTCTGGAAAAAATAAATAATATTAACCTCTCTTTTAGTGTGGAGGAAAGCATAAAAAGGAAAAGGCTTTCAGAGGCATGTCAAAAAGACTGGTATTGGGCTGGGAGGACTTTAAACCCATTGACTTATTTGCACAGCTTGACACAAAAATTAACTCATCTCCCAATTAGCTGAATAATTGAGGTGCATCATCAGATTTCCAGTCACATCCAGGAGACAGATTTACTGGAGAAGCCAGGTGAAGCAATATTTTCCTTTTGCCTCCACATCCCAGCTGGAGCTGGCTTGCACAAAAGGCAGGTACTGCCACAGTGCTGTACCAGGAGGTGAAGGCTCAGGGAGACAGGCTCAGGCTGGTCCTAGACAAGCAAAAAGTAAATGGTCTGCATGTTCCTACATGCAGATATTTGATTTATACAACTCTAAAACTGTTCTGATACAAATCCTACCTCTTATTATTCTTAATTATTCTCTTTAACATCCTAGTTTTCAACCTTCTAGCAAGTTTGCAAGACAAAGGAGGTTAAAAAAATTAAAACACAAGTAATTGTGCCATTTTACTTGTCTACAGTGACATACATTATTGTCTTCTTAATTTTTTTAGCAGCTTGGAAAACAGCAGGAATTAGCAGAGGATTTTCTAAGTGAACTAGTCTATTTAAATTAACTGCATTATCCAGCTTCCTTCTGGCTCCATGCTTGAGAACAGCAAATCTGACTGCTAAAAACCAGCATTGCTGCTGAGCTGGAGGTGAGAACAGTCCAGTGGTGGGGACATTAGATGGGATTTGAAGAGAAATACCCAGTTCCATCCCCCATGGCTGGAGGACGAGTGAGCTCAGGGGTGTCAGGTACAGACACATTTTTAGAGGCAGCCACTGCTGATGCAGATTAGCAGCCACAGGAATTCCTGGACAGGAGCTGCAGGGCCATTGTCTGTGCTAAAGTGCTGAATTGCAGGCTCCCAAGTCACATTAATACCAAACTTTTGGCATGCACAGACCTTCTAAATAATTGGATCTTAAATTTGATGAGAGGAGCACTTCAGAAGATCGGGTGCAAAGAGCCCAGAGTGTCCCAGGGCAAACAGGGCACCTCAGAAAGCCTCAGTGTCTGTGGCAGCTCCTGGGAAGTCCCAGAAAGGAAACAAATCCCAAATCCCACACCTGACACCTTGCAAGGGAAACACTGGAGCTGAAATTCCCTTTTCTGAATCCCACATTCAGGATGGGAGACACAGCTTGGCTCTGACAGCACTTCTGGGAGCTTCCTGGGTCTGGTTTTTCTTAGCAGGCGTTTCAGGAGCCTTTATTGACACCCAAAATTCACACCCCTGATCCAGCTGAGGGTCCCTGCATGAGACAAAGCAAAGATGACTTTGCTCTGAAATCCAACACTTCCTGACACCGGGGGCTAAGCAGGAATTGCTCTGTCTGGCAGGATTATCTCAATGCTCCCTTTGGCTTTCCCTCCACAGCCAGCCCAGCTGATCCATGGCAGGACCATGCACAGCAGGGCACAGGAAGGCTGAGCCTCTCCTGCTGCCATGGGCAGGACCTTCAGGAGGAGTTAAGGAGTTAATTTAAGGAATCCCATAGGATTCCTGAGCCCACAGGGCCAGCACCCCATGGCCACTGTCACATTCATCCACCACTGCTGGCCAGCCCCAGCCTCACCTCCCTGAGGCCAGGGAGTGTTTCTGCAGGACAAAGAGCACTCCAGGTGCTGCAAGGGTGAAACCATGCTCCAGGTCCCACCCTTGCTGCCTTTTCAGCTGTATCTTCACGACAGCTGGCAGATTGTGACACAAATACAGCATCTCCTGTTTGACTGCAGAACAACTTTCCCTCCTGGCTTCATAAACTCCATCACTGCACAGGCCCTTGGTGGCAGCTGCTGGGAAATCATGGAATAGTAAGAAGCTGCCATTCATATTTCTCTGAACCTCTGCAGAATTGATAAAATTGTATTTCTGGATGAGATTTAAAAGAAGAAAACTCATCTAATTAAGAAGCACAGCCAGGCAGTCACACAGATTAAGAAGGAGAAAAAGAAGTTTCAAGGTGAAAAATTGAATCTGCCTGGATGGACCCAAGAGAGGAGTGTAAGGGCTCTGCAGAGAGAGGTGCATTTAATTAATGCTGTCTGGTGGGAACCTCTACCAGATGCAGCCTGAGGGGCATCAGGGGCACAAAGAAAGAAACAGAACCCACTGTCAGGAAAGGATGGGTGAGAAGGAGAGAGTGCTCTCCAGTTTCATTTTAGTGCAGTAAGCTGAGACAGTTTTTCTCATTTCTTCATGTTTCATTTCGGTTTTGTTTAATTCCTACCTGAGTTACTTGTTCAGACATTACAAAAAAAGACCTAACTCCTGCTAAGGGACTGATGGGCTTTCATGCTTTTCCAATTCAACATAGATGGCCACAAGAAAAGACTGCTGGTGCTGGGGCCTGGCCTCCTCCCCTTGCAATGTTTTTTGCTTAGGATAAACAAGCCCTGGACAGCCAGCTGCATCTGCAGCAAACTGCAGTGCTTCCCATGCCCGGGCAGATTTCACAATTTCTTCTTAATTATGCATGAAATATGATTTCATTTGTAAATTCAAGCCCTATATTTTTTTTCCCTTTGGCTTTTGCTGTTTACAAGGATCTAGATTTTAATGAGAACATCCTGTGAATCTCACTCTGCATATTCTTGGCAGTAAGCATTTACTCAGGATGAGAATATCAGATTCCTGAGTTTAGTACATTTAGCTAAAGAAGGGGACACTGTGTGTCTGCAAGGAGGTGAAATGGTTGGCACTTCTCTTTCCTTAACCTGGGAGGAAAATTTGCAGTTAGTTGCTGTTCAAAGTAATTAATGCTCTAGGCTGGGACAGTGTGTACTGTGCTCTTTATTGCAAACCACCTCCTTAGTACATTCAGATTGGTTCCCACTGTTTTTATCATTAGGTTTACGTTCATGGAGTGCACAAACATAATTTTTTTAACAAGGAAATGCAGCCCAGACTTGTTCATTGTAAACAGTGAGAATTACCTGCTGCAGGTCCATCACTGTAACAACAGCAACTGGCCAGCTCATTAGTGTAAAAATTAAACACTTAAATGATTTGGTATTTAAAAACTAATTACTGCACCAGGAATTTGTTAGATGTAGAAACATCCATGGATGTGTTCATTTTTGAACGTGTTCAGTCCAAAAATGTCTGTGAGGGCAACGATGTTTTTATAAAAGCAGCAAAAACTTTCTACAAAACACACGATCTCAAAGCTGCCAGATCCAGAGTCCTTCCTGTGTTTTCTAGAGCTGTAATTTTATTACTGCACAGCAAGAACCAGTCTGGGCTGGGTGCAGGGCAGCGCTGCCAGGAGAAGCCTTTGGTACCCCCTGCCTCCGTGGGCTGTGCGCAGCAGAGCTGACACCTCTGCAGGGTTAGATGGGAGATGTCCTGCAGCCAGCTCCAGATTTCCTGCTCCTGGCACTCAGGATGCCTCATTACCTGCTCCTGATGGCCCCTCACAGCACACCAGTGCCTTGCCTCTCATCATTTCCACCTCTGTCATTCAGGCACAGGCGCTGTTCCACCTGTCCCCCTTGGCAGCGCACATCAAAATGAAACATCCTCAAAAATCCCCTCTCAGCAGATGCTGCTCAGCCATGGAAATCCCTGCTTTCCTTCACATTCTCCAGGTGCTACCTCCACTTCACTCCAGCCTGATTTTCCCCTTCATCTACCACACACAAACAGCTAAATCATCTGCTTGTCTCCCTGTTAAATCTCCCAACAGTTGCATTGTTGGAGTTAAGGAGACCACAGCTCAACAGCAGAGGAGGTGTGCTTGTTGGGTAAAACTGGCATCACTTCTAGGAATCCTTGGGATTATTTTGCTTCAGTATGTTGCACCATTCTCACAGCCCAAAGCTGTGGGTGAGAGGATTTATTGCTCAAATTCAGGTGTAAATATGCTGCAAATATTTAGCAAAGCACAGTCAATTGTCTCATTAACATGCTGGCAGAGAGACACAGCCTGAGAAGATGTTGGGGTGCTTGCAGCTGAGCAGGCAGCAGCAATGTCCTGCTGTCTGGATTTTGGGGAAAGGGGGATTTTAGCAATGAATGCCACCCCCAGGTCCCTGTGAGCACTGGCACAAAGGTGCCAGCAACATTCCTCCCAATATTGCACACAGGAGATGGGCTGTGCCCCAGCAACACCTGCTTTCATTGCTGGTCCCAAGTCACACTGAAGCTGCTGAATAAATCAGACCAAGGAGAAGGAGAAGCTTCAGCTGCTTGAGGTTGGAAGTGAGCAGAAATCTGCTCATGGGAAAGATCAGTGAGCAGCTCTGCTGCCTGGAATAAATTGGATTGTCAAAGTCACCCTTGACACAGGCAGAGAGCATCCAGCTTAATGGCACGGAGGGGTCACAGAAACTCCATCTTCCCAGAAGATATCAGTGATATTTGGCACAGAGAAATTCTGTGATGCTGGAACAGCTTGTGAGACAACCCGTGGGGAATCCCAGCTCATTAGTGTAAAAATTAAGACACTTAAATGCTTTGGTATTGAAAAACTAATTACTGCACCAGGATTTTGTTAGATGTAGAAACATCCATTAAGAACCAGGAACAACCCAAGCTACAACTAGGCTTCAAAAGGTGAAGGAAACCAAGCTTGAAGAGCTTCCAGTTCCCTGTGGAAGCATTTGCTTTATGTCCAGGGCCTCCTGCACCAGCAGCGTGGGATGCTGCCCTGGCCATCCTGCAGGCTCCACTGGTGCTCTGGCAGCCTTCCTGCCAAGCTGTACCTGTGCCAGGAGCAAGCTAATGGATGTGAAATAACTGCCCATTCCCAGAGGAAAGCCAGCATTTGTCTCCATTCCCAGTGACCCCACTCCCAGCAATGAATACACTCAGAGTATGATGAGCAAATGCTGCCCTGCTTGTGCCAGCAGCCCTGGTGTCACTCTGGGAAGGCCTCTGAAGGTGTTTCACACATCCAGGTGGGATCCTGCCAGGCCCCTGAGTGCTGCCCCAGCTGGGATGGAGCAGGATCAGCCCCACAGGGGCTGTCCCTCCATGTTCTGCACAGTAACCCTGATCCAGGATGCACAGCTGCAGGCTGAGCAGCACAGGGACGAGGATTCTTCAAGAGCAGCCCAAATCAAGACCAGGCAGCAGCTTTGGGGAGCCATGGTGGCAAAAGTGACCTCAGTAACATGAGACCAGCAGACATTAGCAGCTGGACAAACCCTTTTCATCAGCCCTGCTGCCCCTCCTCACCCAGGCACGTGAGTGCCAGAACAGAGCATCCTCCAGGCTGAGCAGGCACCATGGAGAAACAGGAGAAAACCAAAAGCAGGGCCACACTCAGTGGAGACCAGGAGGTTGTGCAAACTCCATGGGGAAGATTAACCCTTTCAGAGGATTTGTGTTTTTCTAAGCCAATTCCCTCAAAACGTTTGGGACTATTTTCTGTGGGCACTGGACATTTTTTTTGGAGTCAAGTATGCAAAAAGTTTCAAGAGCTGCATCTCAACTGACAGAGTCAGGAAACCCAAAGCTTTTCCTTCCAGCCACAAAGATTCCCATCTTCAGTCATTAATCCCCTAAAACACAGACAGTGGTGTGCAAGCATCACACCCTACAGTCAGAAGTCTCAGACAGCATTAGGGTGAAAGCCCATAATTCCTTCCTTCCTCACACAATAAGTCTGTGATACTTAAAAAGGCTTTCAAGAGGCTTTAAAGCAACTAACAACATAAAAACAAAAACAAAAGATCCACTTCACTCAGCCCCTGCCCATGCACCTCAGCACCAGCAAGGACACAACCTCTCCCAGAGCAGGAGCTCCTGTAGCTGCTTTGCACAAAACCACCTGGATAGATTTCAGCTTTAAGCTCTGACTGGTACCTGGCACATCCATCACGTTGTCCTCATTCAAGCTGGGGCACCCTTTCCTCCCTGGTGCCCAAATTCAGCTGATTTCAGTGGAGCTGGGCTGTTTGCAGCCCCCCTTGGACACCCCCATCCATTACAGTGCATGTGGGGCTGTCACCACGTCCCATTTGCTTCTCCACACCATATGTTAAACCTGGAGGCTGAGCACAATCATTTATCTTCTTGTTTTTAACATCAGTCCTTTTTTAATATTGCAGTTAGCCTTTTCTTACCCTTAAGGACACTTGCAAAATGCAGAGGGGGCAATGGCATGGCCCAAAGTCATGGGTTGGGGTCACTGCTGGTGACTGGATCCTGGTTTGAGGATGTTTTTGAGGGGTTTTGGTTGGTTGGGGTTTCTTAACCTTTGAGAGTAGTGCTTCCTGCTCTAAGGCAGCACATTTGCACCCATAGTGGCAAGATTTGGGAAAAAGGGATATAAACCACATTATACTATTGCATGATTCAATTCAAATCACACTATGAAACAGCCAGCTCCCAAAAGGAACTTCTAGCACATTTCTACATGATAAAACATTTTTAAAATGCTGTTTTTAAAGCCTATCACTCCCTTAATTCTTCTATGCCAAGCACACAACATGATTGCACTGCTGCCTGTACATTAGAACACTGTTAATTAAGACTGTTAGCTCTGCTTTCCCCCATTTATCCTTTTAATTCAATTAGTCCTTTAGGATTTTGCTCTTCAGGCAGTGAATGGAGCAGGTTGTGCAGAGAATTTGTGGGTGCCCATTCCTGGATGGGGCTCTGAGGTACCTGGTTTAGGGGGAGCTGTCCCTGCTCATGGCAGGGCTGGAATGAGATGAGCCAGAAAGGTCCTTTCTGACCCAAACCATTCTGTGATTCTACCAGTTGAGTTCTTCTGAGAAACTAAAGGCAAAATGATGCTTTCTGAGATACACAGAAGCCATGACACTGATTCCTAACCCTTTGTCTAAGGTAGGACTTGCCCACACAGCAGGGGAATAAATCACCCACAGGCCACCCTCTGACACATCATCTTCACCCTGAGGGCTTCGTTGGCTTGCAAGCACCAGAGATTTCCACACACACCAGTGGATGGGTGTCAGCACTGGCTGCTGACAGTGCAAGCCCACAGGAAGCCCAGACAGACAGACAGACAGACAGCAGTGCCTTCTCTCACAGATTGCTGACATGTTAATTACTATGGCTAAAGGCAAAAAATGTCTCTTTTTCCATTATAAAACCAAGTACACCGTGATATTCTCTTCCCCAAAGAAAGAGAGCAAAGAAGTCAGCAGTGCCAGGCCTGTGTGGGCTGGGTGTGGGAGTGCAATGCTTCACCAACATCTCCCCTTTCACAGGGCTGTGGAAATACAAGGCTTGTGTCTCCCATTACCACCCAAAGCAGGAGCATCCACCCCTCCTCACCACAACATCCCATGTCCTCTTTCTTCATGGGCTTCACAGGGGTGCTACAAGACCAAGAAATGTAGGACTTCAAAGTAAGTAAATTTATCACAGGCCACAGCCTCTTAAATGGCACTTCAAAAAGTCAGGTGTTGAAGGAGGTGTGGAAGATAGTGGGTCGGTCAACCTGACCCAGAGTGTGACATGTCACTGGAGCTGGATCTGCCCAAACCCATTTCCTGAGAATCATCTCTCTTGCTTCCTTCCCTCCCTCCCTTTGTACCAGGCACTAGAACTTTGTTTTCTTTATGTCTTTCACGCTCACACCCCTTGATCTTTGCTCCAGATTCTGGCTCTTATTTTGGAATGTGTCCTTCGGTACCACGAGGGAAAAGTCCCAGATCAGGGAAACATGGCCAGAATGTACAACTCATAGGAAAAAACCAGGCCAGTAACAGGTCATTTCTGAAAGGCTCTGTGGAAAGAGCAACACACTCTGCACCTCCAGACCTCTCCTGATTCAGCAGACTAAAGGCAGCCACACTTTAGGCAGTGAAGGCCACGCTGGCTCCACCAAGATTTGAGAGCCACCCTTTGACCACTGAGCTGTCCCCCGTTTCTCACCCATGGCAAATGCTGGGATCCAGATTCTTAGCTCCCAGGATTAGTTTCCAGCTTGTTCAGAGCTCTTTCCAGAGCCACAGGCAACAACATGAACAGGGATATAAACTTGGATCATTTAACCTACATCTTCCAGGCATGAAACCTGTGGAGACTGTTTATATCTCTGTAATTACTTTCATACAGGTTGTTAAAGTCAGATTCATTAGCTTAGGTTACAATGACCTATACAACATGCTTAAAACCCATTTATCCTATTAAAGGGATTTAAAACTCGCCTCCTTTCATGAGATGTCAGCAATTCTTGATTTATGGTTTGGTCATGCTTTAAAAGTAAAAGCAATTACCTCTCTTGCTATGGTAAAAGCCCACTGCCTCAAGGTCGCCAGAATTCATCTATAATTGAGCAGCAACAGCTCTGATGTTCAGCCTGACTGACAAAAGCATTGGCTACAGAGATCCTGCCACGAAGGTGCCTGCATCCCAGGGAGCCCTGCAGCAGCTATTGCACCCCAGGCTGCATTTGTGCAGGGTGTTTCCCTGCAGGGGCAATAATTTCCATGTATGTATCCTCAGATTCTTGGGAAGAGGAAAAAAAAAAAATTCCACAACCCATTTCCTCACCAGTGCCAAGATTTTTTGTTTGAACCCTTTTCCTTTGAAGTCTGCATGAATTGGATTTCAAATTAATTTCTCTGAGAGTTCCTAGAAATGTGATGACTCTCTGATGCACAATGCCCTCAGGGGTTGCATCATTTTAGGAATCCAGTTGACTTTCAAAACACAGAATAAACAGGGTAAAACAGACAACACTGTGACCCAGAAAAGATTCCAGAATCAGTCTCTTGAGGAAAAATATCCAAATCCTCACATTTGTCCCAAACATGCTGCAAATATATGGGTGCTGGTACCTACATGTGGACTCTTGGCTTCAAGCAAAACAAATGTGACCCATTTTGGTTGCACCTCTGCAATGCTGTGCCAGTTGAGTAAATTTACAGCAGAACCAGAGTGTTTTGACATCACTGAGACCTGAAAGCTCCCTGGAAGCATCCTCTTGAAACAAAGAATGCATACAAAAATTCTAAAAACTTTTCCTATGCAACTATAAACAAAAAAACACCCTCACACATGCCAGAGGAACATGGAAATTATTCCCTCTTGTCTGAAGATAGCAGGGACTCAAACTGGCAAAATCTAAAATACTTTCGTTTAGAAATAATTACATTTCTGTTCATGCTCATTAAATTAGACAAAGCAACTATTACCTTTCTCCCCATTGCTGTTTTTGGCCCCTCCTAGTGTAAAATGGGTCTGACCAAGCTCCCACAGAGCTTGAAAGCAGTTTTAGGATTAATCCTTGTCCCTGCATGAGTCCGTAACCCTCAGTGACCTGGAGCTCCCCATTCTCCTACACCACCTCTTCTGTCCAACCCAAACCCCCCTGTCAGAGCTCTCATTTGAGCACTCTTTAAACTTTCTCAGCCCTTTCCCTCACCTCCAGCCACATGGGCACTCTCACACATTAACACTCCATGAAATGCAGGGTGGTCCTTTGGCAGGTGGCCACCAAAACGTCCCCACCACAGCCAGTCAGTGACACAACCACAAAAATGGACAATATTTCACCCATCTACCCCAGCCTGCAATGATGCAGGCACACATCAGGCAGGGCTGTCAGCAGGGGCCCCACAAAGAGGGCAAATGGAGCCAGGATAAAAGAATTTCTAAAAACAAATTGCTTTGTAACTCACCTTGTGCGTCCCCAAAGCTGCAAATCCTCAAATCAGCTCCTCACAGGAAGGGAGGAATGAATGCAGAGCAGGAGAGGGGCACCCCCAGGACTCCAGCCAGGGAATTCCTTTGTAAAAAGCATCCCACAGCATTTACTTTCAGTCACAAACTCCATTCCAGAGGCTGGATCAGAGGGGTGTGTATAAAACCTGCTCTTTAATCACGATTTCCATAGTTTATAACCCCTTTTTACTCTGCACACGTGTTTGTAATATAGTCACACTTGATTTCTGTGGGGCATTCCATGATGTTTTTGTCTATTAATCATCCTTTTTTAGGGCCACAGCCAATCTCTTCAGTTTCCTCACACCACGTGCATTTAAAAAAAAAAATCTTTGAAAGAAGCCCAAAATAGGCCTCTTTTTCTTTAAAAAAATCTTATCTATGAATAGACCCAAATCACAAGAACTAGTTTGGGTTTTTAATACAACAGTTTCCACTGCTAGAACCCAACATCCTCTCTTCCCACTTCCCGAATATTTTGCATCAGATCAGCCTTTATGGCCAGCAAAGCACCATCACACCCAGGCATTTGTCCTTGAGATCATGAACCGGTGTCAGCACTAACACCCACCTGGGCTTGCTGGCTACAAATACCAAAAATTTATTCTGCAGTTCTGCCACTCTCACAGCTGGGATTATTTGTAATGCAAGCCATTAGCAAAAGAAATTTTCTTCTAATACTACAGCCCATTAAGTGACACATAATTCAATAATGTGTTACAACAGAATTATCTTTAAAACACAAAGCAAGATCCCTGTAGGAACAAAACAATGGCAATCTTTGATATTGCAATTATTAGAGACCTGCTAAAATATCTTTGTAGTTAGGTGAAGAAACATAAAATGACTATTTAGAACAGAAATTTCCTGGGAAATAAAAGTTTAAAAAATTAAAATGAAGTCAAAACTCCCAAGTAAATGGCTAATTTAATATGTCTGCAATGTGCAAGATAATATTCCTATTAGGAAAGTCAATGGGAGAAAAAAAAATTACATTTTATAACCAGAGCCAAATAACAAAGCAACAATTAAAGATTGTTATGGGGATTGCTAGGCAAAGGAGCTGAGTGACTGCTAAGACAAATTTCACTTGTATAGTGTGCCTAAGGGCAAAATTCCAGGCCTCAGAATTTACACCCAACTTGGGTGTGAAGGGAAAAACAGCCACCTGCATCCAGGATGGAGATGGAGATAGGCTCCCTCAGCCTGGGGCAGCCAAACTCCCAGGTTGGCACCCAGCACAGCCCCAGCTCCTCCCTCTCCTCTCCTCTCCTCTCCTTCCTGCTCACGAGCTGCCTTTGGGCCAGCTGGGATCACAGCCTGCCCAAAACAGGCATCAGCTGCCATTTGTCCCCTTCCCTGGAAAAGCTCCCCACTCCTTCTCCCTCAGTGCTCTCCTGCTGTGGGAACAAGGCAGGGATGGAGCACTGAGCCCCAAAAAGCACAAAAGGTGAGATGAGACAGAGTCACAACCATCTGGTTACTAAATATTTGATTGTTTTATTACAGGTTTTTGTTGACACTTAAAAAAATGAGGGAAATAGATAAAGGAAGAAATTGGGAGAGAGAGTGAGAGAGAGAGAGAAATAGTCTCAGACGTCCTGAGTTCAAAACTCTGAGTACACTTCCTCCAAGGAAAGCAAAAGTCTGCAGCCAGGGCCCTGATACAAACCCACCAGTGATAAACCTCAGTAGCAAAAGCAGCTATTGTGACAAAGAGTACAGAACAGGAGGGTTCCCCCACTGGAGCACAGAGTGAAATGACGGCCCCAGCCCTCTGGGCATCCTCTGTGCATCTACAGGAGGCTGGCACTGATGTGACAGACACAGGACAGTGATGGAATAAATGCCATAGCTGCAAATTAAACAGTGAGCTTGTCCAGTTGGGTGCAAGAGCACATTGCACAAGTAGGGTTATGACAGGAGTTGCTCATGAAGGAAAGGAAAAAATTGTGGCTACATTTAAAGCTCAGAATGTGATCACTTTCAGTTTTTCATCACTGGAAAAGAAACGCATCTTGTCAAAGGCAGGACAGAGGGCCAAACCATGGGAGTCAGGGGGATGAGGATTTCTTCCAAAATATCACAGCCCTTCAAAGCCCAAGGATGTGACAGACAATGCAAAAAGGGAATAAGGCAGGAAAAATACAGGTGAGTTGGCCCAACCATTTGTCATGGGCGAGTGGAGGGAGGACACGTGGTGCTCCTGAAATGAAATTAGGAAAGGGAAGTGACCCCAATCTACCAGAATTTGGGCACTGGACTCCAGCAAAGCCACATGAAGTGGTGGTTTTGCTAGTTCTTGCTTGACTGATCTTATACAAGTGAGCACAAACTCCCCCCAAAGCAGAGGGAGACACAAGAAAGTATCAGAAGTGGGCAAAAACATGAATTCTTTGTAAACCCAGACTTGAGTAAGGAATTGTACAAAAAGCAGAAGTGACATCAGAGTTTACTAACAATTAGATAAGCACAGGCATATACAGGCAATGCACAGAATGACCCAGACAGATCAAAATAGCAGTGATACACCCACTGTCACTATTTTTAATACTGTAGGAAGGAAATTGTTTATCTCTTCATAAAGATCTTGATCTGTTTGCATTCATCCCCCCCCCCAACCAATTTATGTTGCTTATTCTAGCAAAGAGAACACAATACAAACTTTAAAACTATACACTATGCATTGAAACTGAATGTATACATTACAAAACTTGAGGGGGAAAGGACAATCACATCTCAGATTGAACAGCAACAGAATGAAAACACCAGACCCCAAACACATTAGGCTGAAGCTGCAGAGAAAAAGACTTGTAGGGAAAATGTAACTTCTTACAAGATTTAAGGTTGATGATTCTGTAGGGGGTTTTGTTTTGCTTTAACAAAACACATTCTGCATCTCTCTGCATGTCAGTGATGCCCTTAGAAGCAGACAGGAATTACATAATTTCATGAGGTACCTTACACAGAAAGCAGGACACAAAGACAACAAGAAAACACTGAAATTCCTCAAAAAATGCCCCATCTGGGAATAGCTTTCTATTTATGTTTTTTCACTGCTTTTCCCAAACATGACTCTTAACACAAAGATTTCATGCTAATGCAGCTTAACAAAGCCCAATAAGCAGCAGTGTCCATCCAGAGCTCTTCCCAGCTACCTCAACCAGTGAGATAAACACCAGTGGACACCTCAGAGGTTCTTGCCTTCATCTCCTGATGTCCTCAGCTGCCTTGGGACAGAGCCAGCACTCAGCACCTTGCTGATGAAGAAGTCGTAGAACCAGAGGGGGAAGCAGCAGAAGATGCAGAGGGGGGCGTAGGCCCCCTTGCCAGGGGTGTAGAGGCCCTGGGGTCTCCTGGCCAGCAGAGCATGCAGGACAGAGCCCAGCACTGGGGACAGGTCGGGGGCACAGTGGGAGGGCAGGTGCAGCAGGTAATTCCTCAGGCCCAGGAGATATTCCTCTCCATAGGCCTGCCTGGTGTCTGCAGGGAGGTTCTCCATCAGCTCCTTCTCCTGTCTGTCCCACTGCTCTGCTGTGCCTTCAATACCTGCAGGAGCAACATCACAGGATAGCAAGTGGGTTTGGGGCTGGATTTAAAAGAAATAAATCTGTCATTAATAGGCAGAGTTGGTCTAAATGGGGCAGTGAAGAACAAACACCACAGCTGGTCAGCAGCCAGTGCTTTTAGCTGGAAGAGGAGGAAAAGCACGAGTGCTTTGTGCCACACAAAAAGCACAAAGTTCATGCCCCATTTGGCTCCCTGCTTTACCTAAAAGTGCCCTCTCACAGCCAAATCAGCATTTTTTTCTTTCCCCCTCCTCCCCACTTTGCCATTCTGTCCTGATTCATTTTGTGGAGGTTTCCAATCAGTGTTTATTATAAACAGCTGAGGACAGGCAAACTAAGATGAACAGGATTCACTTGGGTTGGCCAAGTGCTAAGCTGCCCTTTCACAGGAGACATTAGTATTTCAATAACTAGTTTCCTGAAGGATTAGCATTCTATTAGGACAGATTTAGAACTGAAATTTAATCTATTTGTCGACCCCATGTGCATAATATAGGAATGAAAGCAGGGGCTTCTCAAATGGAATTATTGCCTAACTACCAAAAATTAGGCATTGCAAATAAATAAAAATATTTTAAAAAAATATTTAAATCTCAAATCCCAGGACTCAATTTTAACCATAAACCTGAGAACAGCTAAGCAGGGTCCTGAAGGTGAAGCTTCAGGCAGGTTTCACTGACCACACAAAGCTGGCAGAGCCCAGAGCCTCTTCCCAGGAGGGGAAGCATTCAGGGAAGTAACATTTTATGGAAAAGACCAACTTGATTTACACTGACATAAAAAATGCTCTGGGCAGGCATGTGCAGCAGGAGACGAGTCTGGAACCTGGACAGGCTCAGTTGAAGGAGGAGGAGAATTTGAAACAGAAAACAGCAGGAGCACAGGGGGAAGGAGTGGAGAGGAAAGACCAGAGGATATTGACAGCTGGCAAGCAGGGTGACAGGTATAGCTGCAGATACTGCCATGCCAGAGCAGCCCAATAAAGAGAGCTCTGATACTGAGGAATGGAGGAGTGATGGGGGACCTGAAGCTCCCAAGCAGGACAATTGAGCCATAACACTCAAACTGGGCACACAGTGCTGCTCCATTCAGCAGCTCCAACAGAGCTGGGGCAAGGGAAGGCACCAACTGCCTGAATGCTGCCCTGTCCCAAAGCAAAGACAGCTCTGCCCAGGAGAGGGGAAGCAGGCAGTGTGCAGAGCTGGAGGGAACATCTCTCACAAAAAACATTGAACTTATTTCCATAAGCCACATTAAGGATGGGGGAAAAACATCCAACCCCCGAGAATCACTCAGGGCTCTGTTTGAGGTTGCTGAGCTACAGGGAAAGAGGAGAGGCGGAAAGAACAACCCAAAATGTCAAGCACCAACCTGTTCTGAAGCCTGATGGATGAATTGCCATGACTTTAATGCCCCATTTGGAAAGCTCTTGCCTCATTACTCCAGAAAACATGGACAGAGCTGCTTTGGATGCCCCGTACGCTGCATACCTCGGTAGTGGAATGCCTCCTGCAGGAGCAATAGAAACTGATAAACTTCAACAGTGGCTCTTCCCAGCCTTTATTTCCATGATTTAGAAGGGAGATTATAGCACAACCAAAATTATGCCTCTCTCCCTGTGGTTAAAGACAAGGCAGTGAGGGAATCACTTCTTGCTAGGGGTTAAAAAAGAGTGGAAGTTGTAAATGAACAGTTGCTTACAGCAGTTATGCTCAGTAACACCTGGTAAGACACCTTGTAGGGCAGGAAAAATAAACTGGACTTCATTTAAGGGTAAAGACTGCTGAAAGTTATGACTGTTGATTTGAGAAACACAATGATTTAGTTCATAAAAATAGTAAAGTAGTAGTTTTATACTCCTGTTTTTGTCACTGTAACACAAATTTCAAGCCCCTACAATAAACCACAGTTAGAACAGGGTAAGTAATCTCAATTCTAGCTTTATAAAGCCAACTTTCTTTCCTGTTCTTTCCAGAAAGGCCAGAGAAATAATAATGCAAGAGTGGGGAAAAGCTGGAATCCCATCCCATGAGTGACTGGACTCCCTGAGAGTTCCCCTGCCTATAGTTATATCCCATCTTTTTCAATCCTAGAAACATTTGTTCAGATGGGAAAGTTAGGAGAACATCCAGTACATTTACAAAAACAAGCTTCCAAAAAACAGTATCTTCCAAATGCAGAGATTTCCTCTGTCCCAAAAAATGGCAGGTTGTCACTTTTTTGGTGCTAGAAAAATACAAACATGCTTTGATTTGAGCTTCTTCTTCAGCCCTCCCACTTCCCGTCCAAGGTTGGTTATCACCACAGCCACCACAGGGTGTGCTGGGAGCAGGAGGGAACAGGATGGAGAATCCTTTCTTTGAGGCACATCCTCCTTCTCCTGCTTGTGTGGGCAGTTGGGCACATCCTGCCTCTGTTTCTCATGCTACACACTCATCTCAATGTGCCTGAGTATTTAAAGGAAAATACCTCAGATACAGGGGATCTTCAGGTAAGCCACTGGTGCTATTGGGTATTGTACTGGGATGACCAAGGTATGACAGGAGCTGTTTACACAGAGCCATTCCCTTGAAGAAGTCAGGCCAATTATATGTTAATTATTCTTCTGTATGCATCTGAACAAGCTGGATTGGTTTGAGCCAATTGAATCACATACTTTTCCCTCTGAGGTCAGGCTAACCTGAGCCCAGTTAAATGAGCCCTACACAGACAGGAATAGATTCAGCACAATGAGACCTCACTAACTTCTCCACTAATGTTTTACCAAAGGACCCCCAGACCCTGAGCTAAGAGGAAACTCTTCACCCAAACCAGCCTGTGTGCAGCAACATCAGCTGGACTTTAAGCAGGGTCATTATCAGCTCCTGCAAGGCCAAACTACTCAGCACAGGGATAAATGCATTTATTCCTTCAAGGCAGTTCAGGGATTCTCAGCAGGAATTCAGACATCTGCCCCAAAACACCCAGAGTGAGAGCTTTGCTTGGGTGCACAGAGGAAACTGGGCTCTGGCCTCAGAGCAGCAGCAGAAAAGTTCTGATAATTCAGTCCTGATTTCTCAGAGTGTCAGCAATAAACCATGAACACAGACATGCAAATACAGAGCATATCTGGGATTATAAAGATAAAACAGTTCCAGAGCCAGACTGCAGCCACATCCTCAGCATAAGGGGAGCACCAGGTAACACCTCCACAAGTCACCCCAGCAATGCAGCAGGATGCAGGGGGACTCCAGCTATGCAGAAGAGCAAAGGAAAATGTGGAGAGCACAAGACCCAGCAAATCCCTAAGAGTTCTTACTCCAAAATACTTTCCAGCAGCATGACCTCCTGCTTCTAGCAGGTCTCATTTTCAAAGGAGCATTCTTGCTCCTCAGCTGTTGGCTACCAGATACTGCATTACTGTATTACATTAGTTCCTACATCTTAGCATCTCAGCTGTCCTCCTGGAATAGAAGGTCATGTTATAAAGACATGTGTGTGTATATAAATGTATGGGGAAATAAATGAAAAGCATAGGTTAAAATCCAAAACATTTTTAAATTTTTTTTTCATGGCAAAATACCACTTTGCTAACAAGTTAGGACTAAGTATTTCTAAGATATCCAAAATATTTTTAAAGAAATATAGACACACAGCTCCCAAGTTATCAGCAGATATCACAAACTGAGGTGGTCATAGACTTCTGCCTGAACATATTGTAGAAATACCTATGATGTACCTTTATGGAAGCTCACAAAGTTATCTCTCATGGCATCTAGAACACAAGATCTGAATTTTACTGCGTTTTTTTTTGTCACAGCATATTGTTAGCCACATGAAACTCTTCTTTAAAGGCTGTTTTTTGGGAGTGGCATCCCAAACTAAAGAAAAACCTGGATTTATTATCTTAACATTTATTCCCTGGGTGTACTGACCATCCAGACTGACAGACACCTTGGTTGGCATTTGCTCCAGGACTCCCACTCACCTGCCATGCTGGACATGTTCACCAGCCTCCCCTGTGATTTTCTCAGCAATGGCAAGAAGGTCTTGGACACCTCCACAGCCCCAAAGAAATTCACCTCCATGCAGTGCCTGTAGGTGCTCATGGGGAGCAGCTCCCCATCAGCAGGGAAGCCCAGGATTCCTGCGTTGTTCACGACACCCCAGAGCCCTGGGAAGAGGAGAAAGCACAAGGCTGCAACACACCAGGAAAACAACTTCATAAGGATTACACCAGTGAGCTGGCTGGTGACTCCAGGCCAAAACAGAGATCATCTGCAGATCCACATTCCCCATTCCTTGGCCAGTCACTACCATCTCCCCATATCCCAGGAAACAGAAGTGGTGGATGGAAATGCCCTGACTGCCCAAGACTTCACCCTGGAAATGTCCTACACACCTAAGCCATGGTGCAGCCAACAACGAAGAGATGCACCTGCTAAGCTGCTACACCAGGACTTCCATGGTAAAGGGAGGAGAAAAAAAGCTGTACCTGCATTTTGCACCTTCTCTGAGACTGTCAGATAGGCCTCCTTGACCTGAGTGGTGTTGGTGATATCCAGCTGCAGGACAGAGAGTCTCTGGGAACAGGAGCGCCGCAGCTCCGCAGCTCCAGGGCCGTCTTTGTCCAACACCCCAGCAAACACAACAAACCCCAAGCTGTCCAGGTGTTTGGCCAGTGCATGTCCAATCCCAGTGTCACTTCCTGAAAACATCAAAAAAAGACTTGGAAAGTAGGTCCATCCTACACCATCATTTAAAAAATAAATACATAAAATAAATACACACATTGGAAAGCCATGCAAATATAAACAGAAATATGGAGACAAAGTCCCTGAAATATGTATGTCAGTAGAAAGAAAGGTTCAGATCTGAGGTTTGAGGAGCTGGACCTTTAAATGCTCCTCAAAGATTGACAGGCCATGTTCTCCTGACTCAGAGCTGGTGGAATCAGCTCACCCTCTGCCACTGGCAGAGTCTCTGACTTTATACATAGAGAAGAAATTCTCTTTGTTTTTATACAAATATTCAGGCTAAAACCTGATAACAAAAGTGTGTAAGAGAAAAAAACAAACAGCAAAAAAACCCACCACACTAATGATTCAATTTGAAATCTCCAATGGGCAAAGCAATTACAGGGCTCTCAGATTCAAATTCTTGGATTCTATTTCTACCTTCCAAAAAGCAGCATTATTTCATCCACACCTCTACCACACAAGATCCCTCAGATAAGCACTTCTTATTGCAGACTGTAACCAAGCCAAAACTAAGCAACTGTTGCTTTACCTGCAAAGCATTCCAATGCTTTCAGAACCTAAGAAAGCTTCCAAATGACATTTTTGTGCTAAGTCAGCTATTGAACTCATGCAAATTGCATCAGAATTTCTCTTATCCTAATCTCTTCCAAACTTATTCCCAAACTTTGTCCATATAAAGGAATGACCTAGCAGCTGCAGGAAGCACCATTAGAGCAAACAAACAATGGTCTTTGGGATCACAATTGTGTAGTTCTTCCCATCAGTTGCCAGTGAAGGATATTTAACAAATAATTTGATTCACAAGTCTCTCCCTGAGACAGAGTATTTTGCAATTGCTACAGAATACAAGACAGAATGGTTTGGGCTGGAAAGGACCTGGAAGATCATCTCATTCCAGCCCCCTGCCATGGGCAGGGACACCTTCCACTATCCCAGGTGGCTCCAAGCCCTGTCCAGCCTGGCCTTGGACACTGCCAGGGATCCAGGGGCAGCCACAGATTCCCTGGGCACCTGTGCCAGGGCCCCACCATCCTCACAGGGAAGAATTTCTTCCTCAAATCTGATCCAAACCCACTGTCTTTCAGTTTGAAGCTATTCCCCCTTGTCCTGTCACTTCATGCCCTCGCCACCAGATCTCTTGGAGCCCCTTTAGGCACTGGAAGGGCCTCCAAGGTCTCCCCAGAACCATCCCAGCTCTCTACGTCTGTATTCACAGGAGAGGTGTTCCAAGTCCTCTGATCATTTTTGTAGCCTTCTCTGGACCCACTTCAGCAGGTCCATGTCAGAATCCCCCCCTTCCCTGCTGCCCACAGATTTTTGGACGAGCCCAGGACAGAGTTGGATGTCTGGGCTGACCACGGTCCTGGGTCACATCCAGCTTCTCATCAACCAACATCCCCAAGTATTATAAGTTAATTTTAAGTGTTTTCTCTCCATTTTTTAAAATTCTAGTTTCCATTCTTCCCACCTGCAGTGAAACTTACTCCATAAGGAAAGAAACACATCACCCACGTCCCCACCAAGCCTCCAGTGGCACAGGTAGCGACAGGGAAGGAGTTCACAGGGGCTGTGCTTCAGGAGCTTTGCAGAGGACAGGATTAGCAGGAAAATTAGGATTTTAATAAATTAATACAGTTTTTACACTGTAAAGCTTCATCCCGTTCCACAACACTGCACCAGATCCTCCACTGTAACCACAGCAGAGAAAGCTCCTGGATGCTGCTGTGCACTGGGATCCAGCATCTCCTGCAATAACATTTACTCCATCAATGTTCAGTTACAAACCCTGGAAATCTGAGTGTGAGACAAAGGACTGGAACTCCTGCCAGATGTTTTACTATTTTCTTGTTTGTGGAAGAGCTGCAACACTCCCTACTTAACCCTACTATAAACTTCTGAGGGTTAGTCTGTGATTTTGACACACCAAAAACAGTATCAGAGTTATTCACAGGTCTGCTCCTACATTCAAAATACGTTGTCAGTAGAATTAGACTGCCAAAGAGACTCATCATAAGCACGTTAGATCCTCTTTTCTGGATTCTGTCTTGTAACTGGGGCTTTAGTCCTGACTGGTGAAAAATATTAATTCCAGGTGGCTTGAAGTAAACATGTACTAAATGTCTGGATCAATCAGTGCATCTTGAAAAAGTAAAAAATAATTACTCATGCTCTATTTAATTCCTAGGAAGAAAAAACATCAGCTTTTTTGGCATTTTTGAAGTCTGCAATTTGCTGAAGATGCACCAGAACACCACAAATATCACATGAAGCTTCTCCAGTCCTGACCTGACTAAATAAACCTGCATTCTTTGAATTCCCTAGAGAGACATGAAGAAGTCTGCAAATATCCCAGACACGGCAGATTTCTAAGTTTGGGGGTGGGGTGACTTTCCTTCTTTTTCTTTTAGTGAAAAACCCCACTTTTAGATCAAACCTTTCCTCTTTCACCGTTCCCAGAAAGTACACAGCCACAGCTACATATTACCTCAGTTTTATGATGCAGCTTTAACTTGAAAATGGGCAGAATAAAATGCAACTTGAACTTGGGATGGGCACAGCAATTCCAAGAAAGCAATAAAAGTTGTTTTGATCGTTGCCTGATGCTGGGTTTGTTCCTTTTATTTTATTCCAAAACAAATATGATTTGAGTTTCAGACCTGTTATTGAAGTTCAGAGAAGCTTTACTCTTCCAATTCCTAGAATTCAAAGAGTCTCCATAGGAAAAAAAAAAAAAAAAGATAATTCCCTCCTAATCCCATTCCTGCTTCTATGCCAAAAATGATTTGTGGGTTATGAAAAGCCTTATTTTAAGGAAAGCAGTCGCTACAGACTGTGACTGACCCTTTACTGAGAATTTACAATTAACTCATGCTGAACATGCACCAAATCACACCCCAAGAATGGAAAGACCAAATTAACTGGAGAAATTCATCCCAATGCACACAGAATAACCAGGGATAGAATTTCACAACTCCTGTTACTTCAGATCTTAATAGCAATTTAATTTTTAGGGAAGGTGTCTGTTGCATTTACCACTGAAGTGTTTGCATGCCAGGAGCTTCTGTTTAAGGATGTTGGAGCTCCTGCTCCCAAGCAAGGGGATCCACAGCAGAGTTGCAGCAATGGCTTTGAGCCTGCTCACATGCCCACACTCATCCATGTGAAAAAGCATTCTGACCACTGGGCACAGTTTTTCCCTTTTCCTGGTACTCCAGGGAGCTGCTGGCTTAAATAAATAATGCAGAGCAGCACTGGTACAAGGAATATCCAAAAAGGACCAGAACAACACGTGACAGGATCCAGGGAGAGCAGCAGAGCCTGCTCCAGCCTCTGGCCAAAGGCTCTCAAGAATACCTGGCAGCTGCTCAGGACACAGCCACACTCCTCAGCCCTGTGGGGCTGAAAGGCAGAGGGAAAACGAAAAAATAATTAATATCACCAGTTTCCACCAAGTGCCTGCCTGAGGTCTTGTCAAAACTGGAGAAAATGACACCAAAATCTATTTAAAGGCACCTTGCACCTGCAAATGAACAGGGACAAACATCCTGTAGTTGGTATGGGGGAAAAATACCAAAATCAGAGCAATTGAACCAAAATACAGGTTGAGTAAAACTTCTGTTTCAGTTGATGGAGAGTTTGATGGATTGCATATGACTCCAATAGAGACAAAGAGTCTCCTCAAATTAATCAGCTGTCAGAGATGTCCAAACTTGCATTTCTTCAGGACAGTTGCAGCACAGGTAGAAGGAAAGCACATTCCCTTACTGGACTGTACCCAAATGTTCCTAACTCCCTTCTATTGCTCTAATTCAGATTCCAGAGCAGATAAGCTCCTAGAGAGTGATTCTTCCTGAAGATTTGCAGTCTTACAAAGAGCAAGGAGATGCCCAAGTGCAATCACATCCCCTGAGCCTGCAGGGGTGGGAAAGGATTGCTCCCTATTGCCCACACCAATATGCACCCTCCACCTGCAGGGAGAAAACCCAGCTGGCAGATAAACTGCAAGGGGAGCACTTGCTGCTGATCTTGTCCTCTCTCAACTTTTATATTTAATCCCTGTATTAAAGCTTGCTAGGCAAATCTAAATTATTTCCAGGTGTCCCTATAAAACAAAATGAAATTCTGCTAGAAATTGCTATATATAAACCAAAGCAAGTTAAATCAGCAGTCCAGAGGGGGAAAAAAACACAGAAAATAAAACAAAACCCAGCAAATTAAGAGTGCAAAAAGCAGTCAGCAGGCACTCCAGTTTAAAGGTTTGATTAACACAAATAAGCAACATCTAAATAAACAACACCTAAAGTTTTAGAGGAAGCAGGAGAAAAGCCATAAAACTACAAAAATGCCATCCCTGCAAAATAAAAGTGGGTTTTGAGTAGATCAGAGTGGTGATAGAGACTGAATTAATTAGCTCTGAACTTTCTCTGCTGGTGAATTACTCCCTCCTAAACGATTTCACAGAGGGTTTCAAAGAGATGGCACCAAACCTCAGTATTGAAATATGTGCATGATAGACACAGTGTGCAGTAGGTGCACACACACCCCCAAAAGACAGCTCTACATCCATAACCAGTACAATTAATTCAAGTAAACAAAAGCAATGAATGAATGTAGTGTTCTGAGGGCTCCTGGGAATTACTGTCTCTCCTAAAAAATTAAACCATCATAAGTATTCCTATGCTTCTTGCACCAGTTAATTTCACAAGCATGTCTAAAAAGCTACTTGTAAAGATTAAATGAGACACTAAAAAATAATAGCATCTATTAAGATGCTTTCCAACTCAATTTCAGAGCACTTATTTACCTGGAAAAAACCCATCTCTGCTGAAGCAAATAAAACAAGCAGAAAAAGATAAAAGGATAAAAGGAACTCTCACAAGCATGCACTAACCCGAGGACAAGAAGTTTTCCACCCCACTTGTGAGAAAAGGCAGGTTTTGCTGATTTCTGTGAGAAAAGGCAGGTTTTGCTGATTTCTGTGAGAAAAGGCAGGTTTTGCTGGTTTCTGTGCCCTGGCAGCACCTTACCTGTGATGAGCACGGCTCTGTCCCCCACGGGCAGCAGGTCCCTGTCCCCCAGGCACACGGAGCAGAGCAGGCACATGGCCACAAACACCCCCAGCCCCTGGCCAGCCCCCAGCGTGGCCACACACAGCAAGGCAGGCAGGAGGCTGCAGAGCAGCACCTTTGCTTTGCCCAGCGGGCTCCTCTGGGCCATGGTGACCCCAAAAATCCTGGTGACACCTGCACAGAGCCACCCAAGGGGGCTGCTGGCTGCAGCATCCATCAGCAGGGGGGAGCAGGCAGCACTCACCCCACTGCTGCCTGGGTGGAAGCAGGTATTGCTAAATGCAGTGTGTGTTATATAGGAGCAGGGGGTGGGGCAGAGAAAGGGGACTCTGTTTAAAGGTTTGACATAATCTCACTTACCCTTGGCATCAGCAAGGAGCAGGAGCCTTCCTTTCCTTACCTTTCAGTCTTCCTGCCTGACAGCTCCACCTTCTGAACAATGTGCTGGCTGGATAATGATTGACAGCACCAGGAATGGACATGATGTAGCAAGCACTGGCTCCAGGAAAAGATTAACTGCTATTTTTTTTTTCTATATCTTAAAAGTACACTTTCCTCAACAGTGAGAAAAGGAGCAGTTTCTTTTATGAGGAATAGTTGGGCTTCCCTGCTTAAAAAACTTAGGGTGTAGTTTCAGTGGAACTGGTTTATGATGGGCAGTGACAAAAAATGAGTCAGGCCAGGGTTATTTAATCTCTGGAACACAAACTGTCTTGGGCTTTATCACTTATGGATAACCCTCCTCTTTCAACAAAAAGCCCCAAATTACCCTCTCTGCTTTAGTGCCCACCTTTGCCTATTTACCTACTCCACATTCAGTAAATTGATATTCAAGGGGTGCTGGGAGCAGATGATTGCTGGTTTGCCATGAGGGGCACTTTGTTAGGTGAACAAAGGCAGCACACCTGAGACTGAGTCTTCAGCTAATCTCCAGTGATGACATTCACCTTGGTTTTGATAGCCACAGCAAGTTGTGTGTGGGGGGAAAAAGTAATCAATTAAATATTATATAAAGAGATTTAATATCTACTGTGCTGTGTTCTGGAAGTTATTTAAACAATAAATAAAAAATTAAAAGCCAGCCAGCCAAAGGGATTAAGATACAAATTAGCCATGCAGATTTAACCCTGTTTAAAAATCCCTGGTGAGTGATTTGAGAGACAAGCCTTCCACAGACCCAGATAACATGATGTATCTGTTTGCTAAGACAATGTGGTGCTGCTCTATCTGATTTCAGACACAAAAAATGGAAGCGCCTGGTGTAAACGTGACATGAAACAGAGCACATTGCCATTCCATTATGCCTTTGGGGTTTTAAGGGATTACAGATCTGTTGAATATACACTCTTCCAGCCAGTGAAAATGCTTACATACCTCTGCAGGTAGTTTACACCAGACATTAAGTCACTGTCTTAAAGGAACATCACCCTCAAGGTCTGCCCCTCATTCATTGCTCTTGTGAACACTCACCCACCCATCCTCCCACCAGTGCACAAAAGAAAAAATATTTTCACTTCTCTTTGCCATTTACTTCTGCTTTTATTAGCATGCTGCTCTTGAGGTCAGCTATACCTTGCTGTCCATTAAGGAATCTTCTTAAATATTTTCCTGGAGAATTTTGCTCTCTCCATTATTGGTCTTTGCCACACAATTTAGATGATCACAAATGTGCTGGCATTTAGAGCATGAGCCCTCACACTTGAGGCTACAGAGAGATGGAGCTTTTCCATAGTGGGATGAGGGGCAGAAGTGACCACTCCCAGCCTGATGTTTGCCCTGGCTCCCCTCAGCCTGTGGGGATGAGGCAGAGCTGGGCAAGGGGTGGCCACCATGGCTGGTGGCTGCAGAGCAAGCTCCATGAGACTCCCCCTCTGCTCCAGTCTCCCCTCCCATATCCCCCACTGAAATATGGTTTCTGCTCATGCACAGCCCCTCCCTCAGAGCCAGCTGGCAGGGTGGGGAATATTTGGAAAGCTGAGGGTGCCACATGCATTCCTTATACACCCACCCATTGTGGTGCAGGGACACAGGATCTGTCTGCACCCACATCCCCTGCAGAACAGCTGATTTGGTTTGGCAGGACTGATTCTGCCTGAATCAATGCTCAGTTCATCATTTTGAAATAAAATACAACCACTGAAGGCTTCCTTTAATGAGAAGGTCACCATGTGTTCACCCAGGTGGGTGAATAAAATTCCGTGTAAATGTGTAGATGATCCACAGCAGAAAGGAGGTTATGATCTAAAACTGGCTGAAAAATGCTAGCATGGAGTACCCACTTCCCAGTGCCTCTGCACTTCCCTGACACCAGCAATGACAGATTGCTGCTTGAGGATTTTTCAGCACAATTTTGCCACAAGGTAACTTTTATCATCCTGTGCCAACTACTCATCTTGAAAAACACCTACTTTTCTCTTTACACTTTTGAGATGTCTCCAGCTCCAAAAGCTGTACAGTAACCCAGGATTGTCATTGAGTTTACATTATTTCCTATTTCTCTCTGCCATGCTTACTCATGCTATGAATATAGACCATTATCTCACCTTCTTCTTATAGTTTCCTGGTAAAAGGAAGGCTCCTCCAGATTGTCAGGATTTTGCATCACCATGACATCTCTGTTCCAACAAGAATGGATTTAAGTTAATTGATGAGGGGCTAAGCTCACCCTACCCTTGCCAGGACAGTTCTTTCTTCCAAGAGAAGAGGGATGGCTTTTCAGAGCCACCTCACAGTAACTCAGTGCCCTGTCCTTTTATTCCATGGCAAGTGCAGAGTCTGCACTGAAGTCTGGATCCTGATTCCAGAGTCAGTCCATGCCAGTGGCAAACAGCAGCAGAGAAATGATCCTGAGCATCCTCCTGGCACCTGGGCCGTTGCTGGCCCTCACTGAGCACTTTGCTCCTGATGTTTCTCCTGTGGATTTTGCAGATCTCACATGTGCCCTGCCATCTGAGTCTCTTCATGATACACGGTGACTGGACAGTCAATTATTCAACGGCAAAAGAAGACGGCTCTCCTGGAGAACAATCACTCCATGGTAATCAGCAACATGAACAGCCAGGCTCTAAAAATTCAGCTTGTCTTCCTTCAAATCCTACACTCCCAGCACCTTTCACCTGCTGCAGTATCCCTGTCCCCAGAACACAGCAAGGACATCCATCCAGTGTGTGGGACCTTCATCACAGACATCAAATTGTTGACTCCACACTCCCATTCTGGAGCTAAATCACTTCTTCACAGACATTCTCTTACTTCCTCCCCATTTCTTGAAGCTTTTGTCCTCTTATACTGTGCTGGCTCTATGTATTTCAGCATGGTGGATGCAGCCTGTGCTTTTGATTGCTTTCTTAACACAAAAAAAAAGGGCAGAAGAAAGGTTCAGGTTCCCCAGTTCCTTTGAAATGTGGTGAAGCTGAGCCTGGTCACAACTTCTTTGAAATACACCACCAAGCTCTTTCTTGGTTTTTCCTTGGTAATGAGATCTCTGTTGTCATTGCTTTTCATGGCTCCCTTTAGAGGTCAGTGATTTTCCTGATGTTTATAATTTTTTCAAGCCTCTCTGACTTTCCAGCATAGTACAAGCTTCCAGTTCAACCACGAGGTTTTCAGGCATGTCTCTGTTACCTCATCCTTCATTGTTTTTCAATTCTTTGGCACTTTTCCCATGGGCTTTCTTGGCACTTTCCAGTAATTTACTAGTCAGTATTTTTTCCTTTCAGCACTTTCCTTCAGCCAGAAGGGCCATGTGTCATATCCAATAGCTGCTGTCCCAGCTGGATACAAGTGATATTCTTCTGTCCCAAGTGGAACATCAATTTCACTGTCTAGAAGCATGAAGCACTTTTTCTACGCTTCCAATCTCTGTTTCAGCTTTCTCTGCTAGTCACAGATTTGTTTTTCATTTCAGGTTATAATTTCCCACAGAACTCTTCAATTTACTGTTTTGTTTTGCCTGCTGATTCAGGCTTTTTCAGCTGTGGCTCCTGAGAGCTCCTGCACCCTGTGCTTCTTGCTCTTTTGTGGCTTGGGTCAGGGCTTTGTGTTTCAGGTTCTGCAGGGAGGTTCTGCTCTACGAGGTTTTTCCTGGAAAATAATTTCAGCATAAAACAGTTCGGAATCTGTTTCAACAAATGAGTCATTAAGCAAGACAGAAACAGTATTCTAGTGATTAAGTACATATAGGACCTGTAGGGAAAAAAAAATTACTTACTTTTATTGCTGCAGCTTCTGAGAGAACATAAACACCTTCATACATTTGGACTTAATGGCTACATGAACACTTGTCAAGATGTCACTTGTGGATGCAGAAAGTGTTGAACTTCCTTAAACAAAATTCATTTGGGCAAACAGATTTTCCTCTTATAAATTCTGCAGAGCTCCTGCACAAAGGTCAAGATAATCCTCTTATTTCAGCCTGTTTTCTCTTCATGCACTCTACTTGAAGCACGAGAACTGTCCCAGTAAAGACAACAAAACCATTACTCTGCCTAAAGCTAGAAATGCAGCCAAGTATCTTTGTGAATTAAGATCTCTGAACTCACAGGCATAAACTGAATTAAAGCAAAAAAGGATTACATATAAGTGAAAATTAAGCTGTGCAACCTCTCTTTTGTCTTCAAACTGTTTGTTTAATAGACCCTTAGGGAAAATAATTCCTGTCAAATAAAGTGTATACCTATTACAGAAAAGTAAGAAATATCTTTTACCTCTAAGCTGCTGGAGATTTTGTTTTTAGAAATATAATAATGGTAAATACTGTAAATTCAGAGATAGACAATAGATCCTGAAGATCATCTCTTGGCAGTGAACAAAAAACTGTAGCACATCATTCCTCAAAATTCAATACCAACAAAAGACAATAATAATAACAACAGCAACAATAACAACAATTTCCTCAGCTAAATCTCCCATTATTTTCTCAAATGGAAAAAAGAACCTCAGAGTGAAGAATGTCTGTACTGATGGCAAATTTGGACCTGTAAATTAAGCCAAGGGCTGTAAGCTCTGCCTCAGTATTTACAAGAACTCTAATCACCCTTTGTTAATTCCCTGCAATAGACAAAACATCAGAGAAATCATTAAAATTATGAGCACTCCTTTGTATTTGCAAGGGAGGTTTTCCCTCTGAACTCTCCAGACATCCATGTATCTGGGCTTTCAGGAAGAGCTAAAAGGGGATCGCACTCTTTCCAAAATAAGTCATTTTTATCAAGCCAACTGTGATTACTTTCCAAGAAGAGGATAGAATCAGAAAACCTAAAGGCAATTAGGTTATCCTCATGAGAAATTACACTTGCTTGTCTTTTTTCTGTCATCCAGTAGCATGAAACCATTTTCAGAAAACCATCAGTGAGAGAAAGAAAGATACCACTTTATTTTAGTGCACTTCTCTGACAGCACAGACTGTTCCCTATATTTTCCTCTGGTATATTCAGAGTAACATCCCAGCCCTGCCTAGGACAGAGCACAGCACAGTGCTGCCTCAATAAATGAGAATAAAGACATAAGCTGTACTCTCAACAGGAAGTTTAGTTTGTTTTTCCAACTAGATTTTCATTATATCTCCCTATTCCCTTCCCTTCTCTGCAGCTTTGCCTCTCTGAAGTTAATGGCAGCATCTCAGCATCTCTGTGCTTAGAACACAAAGGATTTCCACATTTTCATAGCCCACAGCCTGATCATTTCTTTGCAGGTGCTTCCTGAAAAGCAAATGCAGTTTTGCCTGCCTTACTTCTGATGCTGTGCCCTAACCACAAGTCATACCAACCATATCTACATCAGATAAAAACCACACTTTGCATCATCTCTCTGTAACTGTTCCTCCTGCATGTCTTCAAACATTGGCAGGTTGGAGACACATCTGGTTTACATCCAGCCTTTTCCCTTCCATCTTAATATCAGACCACAAAATGCTTTCAAACATCTATGCAAAAGTCACATAATTTTGACGCAGTTAAATTCATCAATAGCGATGTAAATATAGAGGTAAACCCAGAAAATTAGGCAAGCATGGTAATCAAAAGTCTGATTAAAGCATGTGTGGACAAACAGAGACTCTCTTGAAGAGTCCCTTTGAAGTGGGGAGGATCTGCAACATCACCAGCATAACTTGTCATTCACTGTAGATAGTGACAACATTTAAAATTAATCACACACAACTGAGAGCCCCAGAACATGTCTGAGCTTTGACTCTGCAAAAGGGATGAAAGAAAATGGGTGGCAGCATCTCCCCGTTGTCATTTGGGTTATTAACTGAGCACATCTGCCACGTGCCTTCCCTCCACCTGCAAACTCTTAAAAACATCTCCTCTCAGCAGTGGAATATGCTTATTTTTAGATTTTCCTCAGAGTTACATCAGGCAGCCTTTGAAATGAAAAACGAGCCATGATGCTAAAAGCATGAAGCAATCAGCCATGACAAAGTGTCACCTGCCCCCAGCGCTCTCTGTCTGCTGGCACTTGAAGGACAAGCCCCTCACTTCCAAAGGCTGCAGCCATGGATTTTTCCTGTTGAGGAATTGTGACCTCACTCTGTGTGTAAGCAATGGCTTACAGTACTGCTGTGATTGAATGCTCTGTACTGGATGTCCCTGATTTCCCCTTCAGAGCTGAGATCTGAAGGACGTTCCCATTCCTGGCATTTTTCAGCCATTTTTGTGCTGCAATTGTGTTCAAACATTGTCAGGAATGACTCAGTGACAGATGATCCTGCCATGGAGCAGGGGGAGCAAGGACCCCTCAAGGTCCCTTTCAGGATCTGGGGGGTTTGATGGTTCTGTGGCAGGCAGTATTTTAGTTAAATGGTGTTTTTCCTCTGGGCAATCCACTGACTATGGAAAATCTGTGTATTCAATGTAATTTTTTGTTGGTTTGCTTCCCTTTATTATATTGTCCATCTTAAACATTTTTAATCATGCAGTAACCTTTACCCTGACTCAAAAACTGTTTGGATGTAAGCAAATTTAATCCCATTAAAATCACCATGACTATCCACTCATAAAACCATACAGATGATTTAATAGGCTGCTGAATGACAGTCCTGAGACCCATTAGGCCTAAATGGTCCCCAAGAGCCCAAACCCACAGACACCTATGCACATTCTTAAAAATAAACACAGATACTCACATGCAAGTAAAGAAAGAAATATTCCCAGCTATGTTTTTAAACATGCACACCTGCAGAATTAGAGCCTGCCTTAAAAACCTTCCCCACCTGGATTTGAGATATGATAACTGATTCATGCAAATGAACCGACACCATAAAACTATTTATTTCTACTTTCCAGGTGACACAACTAGTAAGTGCAACTTTAAAATTTTCTTCTTCAACTTCTAAAGTTGGTATTAAAATATTGTCAGGCTCCAGGTGGAGGTCATTCCCAAACAGGCACAGATTCTATGGGGATAAGTCTGCACAGACACTTCAAAACAATCATCCCTTGTAAGAGATCCCTTCCTGAGATGTGCAGAGCTCGTAACTTGTTTTATTAATAGTGTAAATTATCGCTTCACTTTTATTTTTTTAATTTCAAAAGTGTTTTTAACAATATATATGGCAGCCTGAGGGCAAACGTCTCTCTTGGAGGCATGGAAACTCTGCTGGAATCACTAAGGGTTAGGCAGGCGTAGCTTCAAAGGCAGATTTGGGACCTACAACATTAATTCATCCACCAAATGGAGCTCCAAAATCCATTAAGGAAAAATAACTAGTAACCATCTGTCTTTATTCATCAGGCTGAAAGCAGTTAATCAAACCTAGTGGACATTTTTATTTTCTTCTTTCTCTCTCAACAGCTTTGAACACAGATGCAGCCTTTCCATAATTAAGTTGAGCATTGTGGCTCCTAGACAGATTAATTCTGGAGAGCTTGTCAAAAATGTCAGATGGCAGACAGGTTCTGTGTCTTGTCCCTGGGATTTCTGGGATTTTTATATTTATATCTACATATATGGGCAGATTCAGAACACAGTTATTAAAATTAATAACCCTTTATAATTCTTAACCCATTCTCTATAATGTGGTAGAGTTTTTTTCTCTCTGTTAGGGATGCAAGTCAGGATAGGACCTCAGCAGTGAGCAAATGGAACTGAGCTGAAATATGGGATGCAAATGGGCACCAGAAGGGAAATACTTTTGCTCACCACTGAACCACACTTCTAACTGAGGGGCAAAAAATTCTGTTAACACATTGACAGTGTTTGAAACAACATAAAGGTGTTCCAGATTACAGGAGTTCTCTTTTAACAGGCTGGAATGTCATTAAATAGCTCATGTCTAAGAGCTATTCCAGGCACGTGCTTTCAGGAAAGTTCTCAGACAATTTCTATCAACTTTAAAAGGATACACACAAGTATCCAAGGAGGCTTTTAGTTCTCAATTACTTTTAACAATGAGCTCTTATGTGGGTTTCATTCCCTTTTTCTGAGTTCTAATATTTTAAAGCAGAGAGCATATCCAATTCTTAAGGATTTTATGTTACCTGTTAAATATTATGTTTTTTCAATTTAAGTCTACAGTCAAATTTATGGACTGAAGCTAGGATTTAAAAGACCCTAGGAGCAATTTTTGCCTCCTTCAAACTGGGTTTTTTAAAAAAGTAAAAGATCACATCAAACACATCTTTGTGCTGATAAAATAAGAATTTCAATGTCATTTAAAAGTTCAAAGTTTCAAAGTTCTTACCATTATAACTGGTTACAAAGAAGAGTTGGTTACTATTACATTTGATAAAATAATGCAGCTTGAAAATGAGATGTGCCAAATAATGAGAGATGGTCCCAGAGAAAACCACTCCATCTGACTGAAGCAGAAAGACAATGGGGAGGTTTTCCAAGCAGCTTTTAAAACTGGACCACAGGAAGTACTGAGGCAAATCAGTATATATTGATCAAACTTAACTAGTAAAATTCAAACTAAATAAAAAAATTCATATGGAGTATGTTTGTATCCTTAGGAGTATAATTGTCCCTTCATATGTTTAAACTGCTGATAACTGATTCATCCTCAGTCTGCTGTCCCCACAGTTACATTGAAAATGGCAAATGGAAATGAGGCACCCAACTACATGTGGAAAAGTGGGAAAGAATTAAGTACCTCTAGATACCAGACTCTACAGCAGAAAATAAAGAAGAAAGAGGTATTTTGAAGAAAAATTCTGCTGGCACAATCTCTCTTTCACCAGAATATTTAACCACACAGCTGTTATAAATGCTCCAAGATGTGAATACCATTCCCACAGAACACATCAATGAACTGAAGCAGAGAGATCATCTTCTGTTTAGTGAAAAATCCCAGCTGAGAACTCCTGGATCGTGGCTCTCAGTCCTGTGCTCAAACACTCAGGGATCATCCTGATGGGAAGGGTTCCTGGAGCACACACAGGCTATACCCATCAAAAAACACTTCACAGACATCACAACAAAGGCCAGCTGACAGTTGTGTTGGAGATGCTGATACAGAATTTCTCTGGAGAATGAGAAAAAGTAAGAAGATGGCCAGCTGAGAAAATGCAAAGTGGGCAGTGGAGACTGGAAAGGCTCATCAGAAAGGTGTCAGCATCTCTGAATCAGAGAGAAGTGGAAGAAATGGCTACATATGTAAATGGGCAGATACAGGTGGGGAAAAACTTGCTTTTACACAGAAAGACAAGGGAAGAAGATACTATTAGTCCATGGGAATCATGCCAAAAGCATGAATAAAAATGTTATTGTATGAAGATTTTGCCCGTGGCCAACTGTAACTATGACACACCTGGCCTCAGTGTTGTAACTCACAGAGTGCTTCTTACACACAAGATAATCCTCTTCTATCTACTTAACTGATGTTATCATCCTCACTTGGTTCATGTCTGTCATCGGAAACAAAATTTCAGCATTGATAAATCCAAGCAGAGTTACTGAAGATAAATAAACTAAATTTTAAAAATGACAGGAGTTTTAAAATCCTGAGGTGAGGCTCTTCCTACTCTTTTGAAGGCACAGATCATTCAAACTTGAACCAACTTGCCAACAACACAAGTCTCAAATCCAAGATCTTCAGTGAGGCACAAAGTGTACCTGCATTGCAGCAGAGGCACATTGAGCTGGAATTTATGGACAAAGCAGCCGTGAGATGCTAATCCAGGCAAGGCTCCTAAGAGTGCTGCTCTGCAGAATTGCTACAGGTTCTGTCCTGAACACTGCCTCAGTTTCACAATCCTGGGAGGATTTTTGCACCCCACTCTTACCTCTTCTATCACCTTTCACACATCTTCACTGCTCCAAGTCTGGCTGGAAGCAATCACCCACTGTGTCCCTTCTGAGAACTGAAGTTCCATGAGAAACTCTGGATTTAACCAACAGAGGTCAGAGTGGAGATGCCTCACTGATGGAAAAAGTAGAAACCTCAGTCTCAGATGAGTATTTTTAAGAGCTAAGAACCATAGAATCATTTAGGTTGGAAAAGACCCCCTAGGATCATTGGATTCATGACAGAAATTGGTAACACTGGAGTCTTTAAAACTGGAACTTTACACTCTGTGAAATTTTGTGAGCATGTTAAACAGCTACTGCAACCTCACGAGGCTAAAGCACAATCCAGACTTGTACACACCTGCACAAACAGGAATGCATTCAACAAATTATCCATGAATGTAAAAATTCAATTTACAGTAATACAAGACAAAAAATAAAGGGGAAAATACAAAGACTTCTAATGAAAAGAGGAGACGTGGCAACAATTATTTTCATCCATTCTTCTGAATGCCATCACATGCTTGGGTTTGTGCTGCTATAAATATGTCCTTTTGTAATCTCTAAAATCTCTAAAATGCCAGAGAGCACAGAAAGCTTTTATAAAATCAGTATGTACAGTAAAGGATCTTGAAGACTTAGATGAATGGTGTTAAAGGTTTACATTTGATACCTCACCTGTAAGAGAACTGTAGTTCAGCTACACAAAGAGTCAAAATTGGACAGCTCCATCACCCAGAGACTTCAGAGAGTGCAGCTGAAATACAAGAGTCATAACTCAAAGGCTGCAGATGCAGCCACAGAACACAGACACCAGAGGGGAAAAAATTACTCTGACAACTTTTCTTGCTGTTGCGAAGCCTTCAGCATGAGGCACAAAACAAGCTCCAGCTACTTCATGTGAACTATACTCTGCAGTACTCACATACATATGTTCAATTTAGCCTTAATTTATACACTAAATATTTCTCTATTTATTCCATTAAGGAAGAAAGTAAATTAAAAGTTTGTAACATACAGCACCTTCACCTCAAGATATCAGTGCTGATAATCACTTCAGCTAGTATGGCCAGAAGCACCAAGCAGGCAACTTGTTCAAGAAATTCAGTAACCCAAATAATCTAATAATTCTAATTTGAAGAAGTCTGAATTATGGAACTCAATAATGATGTAATATGCACCAGGACTACCTGGGAAAACTGGATTTGGTGGCAGCAGATGTTAACTTTCTAAAGTGTAATCTACAGGAGATGGAGCCCTGCCTCCTTGTTCAGCCTACTTGGACTGCTTCTTTTTGTACCAGAGATAACAAGGGAGTTTCCAAAATGGGAAGAATGACTGTAGCCTGTTCTCACTAGGGACATCCCAAATTTGAAATTCTCTTCAAATTAATAAACTTCAGGACACCACGGGAAGCCCATCATGAACAAAACCCTTGCTGACATGGCAAAAGCGGAGTGACCCATTTGCACACAAGACACGGGGAGTTTGGCTGCACAAGATATTCTTACTGACACCTCCAAACTCTGAGTGATTTTGGTTTCTCAATTACAGTTATGGAAGGCATTTTCTCCATAAACAGATAAAACATGATGGGAGGCGGGATGGTTCTGCCTGATTAGCTGATAATGTGCACGCTGTTGAAGGTTGATTAACTGCCTGCTTGAGTTGATGCCTGTTCCTAGCACAGATTACCTTTATTTATAGCACAAGGGAAAGGAGCCAGGACCAAAACTACACAGGAAACACAAATGGTGAAATCTGCTGGCATTGCCATTAACAATATGGCACTGAAGGGATTCTCAGTGGCCACTCAAACTGCTTTCACAGAGCAATTTTTAAAAGGGCAAAGGAGTTCAGGCAATGTAAAGTCAAACACTTGGGGAAAGAACTGCACCAGATAATGTTTTCTCTTGGAGAATGTTAAAACAACAACTGCTAAACCAGGCTTTCGTTGCCTTTTTTTTTTTTCTTTTTTGGTAACTTGAAGATTACGTATTCAACTTGAGAAACCTTCATTATACAAGAAAGCCAATTACTAGAACATGTTGTTCCTCTAAGTCATCTAGAAGAACATTTCAGCTTATGCAGTTTGTCCATAACGTGTTTGATGTTTGATTCTTCCATGATCCTATGATGAATGAAGAATTAAGCTGATGTATGACTGGAATTAATCCAGTGTTTTCCACTGGCACAAATTCTGTTTCTATGGGCTGGATACTCGCTGAAAGACATTGAAGCAGCACTTCAAATGCAAAGCTCCTTCAGAACTGTTTTACCATAAGAATCAAAGAAAAAATCAGATATTTCAATTCCCTCATTATTCAGATCTTGCTTCCCCTTCAAAAGATGCAAAAAATCAAAATTAGTTCTAACCAGATGCTGCACCCACAACTTCTGCCACAAGGAGTGAAAATTAGGAGCAAGAATAACTTGCAGTAAATTACTGTAAGTTATAGCACACTTCCAGTTGAATAGATCCCACCTTCTTTGTGTTATCATTCCAGGATAAAACATGTCCAAATAACGCTTTTGAACAGAAGAAAAATGCATGTTATAACTATCTCATCTTTGGATTTATTTTGTTTTGATTAAGTGCTCTGAACCTTCAAAATTTTTGGTTCTGAACAAATCCCTTTTAAAGGAAAACTCAGGCTTGTGTCAGAATCTCTTATCTTGAAATAGCTCAGAACAAAGTCACACATCAGGCCATGATAAAACGCTTCTGAATTCTGCAATCATTAGTTTTGTGGAACAGAATAAATCAATATCAAAGATACACAAGAGTGTGGTGCTCTTGCAAACACTAAGATGCCATTAAGGAAGCCTTATGGAGGTTATCTTGCTCAAGCACAGCTGAAGCAAGAGATTTTGTCTTCTTTTGAGTTTGTGTTCCCCTACTTCCCCTACTCTTACCTAATCTTTCCTCTGCAAAATTATGTAATTTTTGGAATGTTTTCAAGGTCATCACAGAACTAAATGGTAGTAACACTTTTTAAGCCAGTGTCCTGATTTCATGCAGCTCTCAGTGCCTGAAAATGGGAGACACTGCCTAGACCTTGAACACAGAACCAGGAATATTGAAAGCACCAGGAGTGTGATGACAGAAAACATTTCTTCAGCAAATACACTTCCTTTCCCCCTCATCAAGTGCATTTTCCACTGAGAAACCCACAGAAATGCTACAACAAATTCAGGCCCTGATGTTCCTGCTGACACATCTCATCCTCACCACCAGTGTCTGCAGACTTCCTACACACACACAGAAAATTAGCACAGTACAAGATTTGGATTAATGAACACATTTTGCCTTGAGTTTGTTCTACATATGGTATGTACAGCACATGATTAGCTGCCTGTGAAGCTGAAAGATGCCTTAGATCCTTCCAAGAGATCAAAGTAGTACCATCAACTGGGTGTTCAATTATTAGTGTCAACGATTCATAACAGACCAACCTCATCTTGCTTTTGCTGGAGGGTAAGATTTCTGTAAAGCCATGGATAGCTGAATCAAATTATAAATCACTTCAACAAGAAGCCTTTCCTTGTTATTAGTGTGGTAAATAAGGGCATCTGGATGCACATCAATCACACCTGAAACTGAATCAGCCAATTGCTGAAATGTAAGTGTATAATTACCTTCTGAAATAGCCTCCTATTGAGAATTTAGAAGACTTGCTTTAAGTAACAGAATCAAAGACATTCAGCACCGCATTTCAAAACCTGTCCTCCCCTACTCTGAGAACAAAAACATCAGTGAGAGTATTTGCAATAATATTTTACAATCTTTCCATAAGACATTTCTTAACATACAAACTTTTATAGAGTCCTTTCAGGTACCAAGAGGCTCAACCCTTGAGCCCTTGCAGTCCTGTGTGCAATATTGAGGTTATTAATGAGGGTACAGGATGAGCTAAAATTTGGCTTTTACTTCCAAGCTGCTGCAATTACACTGGATAGCATCACCTTGTACTGCTAAGGATTAATATCAGTGCAACATGTTATGCAAACAGACATCAACACCTCAGAACATCAGGTAACACACCAGGTCAAATTACCACTTAAAAAACCACATGAGGCTTAAGGGAGCTTAAGATCAATATCACAGGAGCAAACACTGACTTCAGACACCTTGACTGAAGTGCTCAGCAGTGGGTGAGTCCCTGCAGACTCTGTTCAGCTCCATGGAGGTTATGAAGATTAATATATATACTCATTCTAAGAACTGGGTTATTGATGTGCCCTGCAGGGTACACAAAGAGACACAGAGACCACAGACAGCAACTTGTCATCAAAGTAAAAAGGGAGAACACAGTCCTGTGCTCAACCATGCACTTATCCCAAAAGATGCAAACTTTCTTCCCTTCCCTTTAGGATAAATAACTGCTACTTTTGGAAATGGGATAATCTAAATTTTTCAAAGCATTGCAGAATGGAAAAGAAGTTAATTTCTGATGGCTCCACAGAATGTATGCATCACTTCCTACTGCTGAAAGGACACCTCAGAATCAAGCTTGTTCCCTAAGAACCTTCACCAAGAGAATTCAAACATAAAAAGAGACTCATTTTCAGTGTCTTTTATAGTAATGATTTTTTCATAACTAACTCAGTGAGGATGACCACAGTGCAACCCACCCAGAAAATCCAAGTTAACCAAGGCATGACCACTGAGCCTAAATTGTTGTGCCCTGTGAAGGAAGGCTGCCCTGTGCCAGCCTGTTATTTATACCACACAGGGCACATGTGCTGTGTGAAATGCTTCACTGGAACTAAGCCCTGACATCAAATTCAACAGTGACATTAATGCCATCAGTGCTACAACAGCTCCCTCTCTCAGGGCACATACTCAGGTGTTATCTGATTATGGAACTGCAAAAGGAACCACCAGACACCGAAAGTAGTTGGTTTGACTGGCAGCTGCTTGGTATTTCTGCCCAACCTGCTCTTTTGGGGTGAAACAGCCAAAGTTTGAGCAGTTTGTCCCTTCTGAAAGCTGACTGCACCCTCCTACACCCCCACTCCCAGCTGCTCCTGGGCAAAGGGGGATGGAAGGTTCCCTCCTGCACAGCCTTGAGCAGCGCTGCCTCAAGCAAATGAGCAGGGACAGAACCCTGTGAGAGGGACAGCATCACATCCTCCTCCCTCCGTGGTTCTTCACTGGATCATGCTTCTGGACATGGATGAAAAGGAACCTGTTAGCTAGGAGTTAACATGCACCCCAAAATCCATATCCACACTCAAGATGATCCCAAAACTCAAATAAAATAGAGTTTATTTTTTGACAGTACAGAAAGTATTACATAACAAACATAAAAATCTTCCTTCATCCAAGGATCTCAAAATACTCTGCAAACAGTCTGACCCTTTCCAAGACCTTTGAGTAGAGGCTTCTTTGCATTTTGTGAATTCTCACTTTGATAAGGAATCCACTACTGCTTGCACCTCCTTCTAGTCAGGACTAAAATGTTTATAGTCATATCTCCTAAAGCAGAATTAGATTAGGAAAATTATATAAAGCAACTGCTTGGATGAGCAATTCAGTGAATGGTGTTTACTAAGCAGAAAATACAATTAATCCTGAAATCTTCCTTTCTCGGTGTGGAAAAAATAGTTTTTCCATTACTGGAACTCACATGAAAAAGCAACTAGAAGCACTTTGGATGGTCATCTCCACAGCACCAGATGTATGACACTTCCACAAGCAACACCGTACAGTCAACAGCTGCCCTAAGAAGTCAGTGCTGACATTTTCAAAGGGTGTTACTTGGACACTTCTCTGAGCTCTTTGAGCTTCATAAATCTGATTTCCTGGTTTATTTCTACAGCAGCTCCCATCTGAGCATCAGAAACACAAATGAAACCAGCACAACCATAACCTCAGGCAGGGAGAAAGTTCAATGACACCTTTGTCACAGAACACAAATCAATACTCTGAAGGTCACTAAGGAAACCTCTGCCAGAGCCAAGATGAAAACTCAGACCAGCATTTTTATCCAGAACACTTTCCCCCCTTGAAACATATTCCAGTCTCATCTAGACTGAATGTTTGATTCTAATTTTGAATATTACAATTCTAATTTCCCTCACAATGTATGCTCTGTTTTCACCTCTTCAGTACTACTTTAACCAATTGGTTTTATGTGTTTTAATAAGCATGGTTGGTTCTACCTAGTTTTAAAACTTGTTCTCTTCTCTCATTGCATTGTTCAATAAAAAAAAAAAAATCACAATTAAGTAATACCTAAAAGAAATCCATCAAATAGTAAGAAAACAGTAAGCTAAGGTTTATTTTCCCAGATGAAATATTGCCCTGCTTCCTGAAATAGTACTGCTGGCACACTTTGTATTTTGATGACAAAAATAATTTTACTACAAAGTATTTTAAATTGCAAAGAGAACCAGATGAACTAACATACTATGAAAGAATAATTAATTATTTCATTGCTTGTTCTTTCTAACTTGCACTGTTTACAGCAGCTGCTTATTTAGCTGATTTAAGGATTCCTCTGCAGCCCATTTCAGGTTCACTGCAGATAATTCCCAGTTACATTGCAAATCCTTCTATCCTGACACATTTTGCCCTAACATGCAATTCAAGGTATCAATGCAATCTCTTCAAGTAGTCTCATTCCCTGCATGCTGAGATACATGCAAGGCATGCTCCAAAAGCCTGGACCTTTAAAGGGAAGGGTTTACATGTTTTTTTTAAAAAAGGACACAATATCAGTATTATGTATAAAATAAAACTGGAAGTCCATTCATTTCATAGCAAAACAGAACCTATGATACATTCCAAAAGTCCATTAAACCTTAGGAAAAGCAGAGTCTCACAGGAAATGAAAAAACAGTAATAAATGGGTTGTGCAAAACTGAGATCTGAGAGTGCCATGTCTTAACACCAGATCTGTCAATGTCAGAGGACAATATTTACCCACAGCTTTCACAGATGTCATCATTTTGAAGGAATGAATCTTCCTCACTATTCTCAGAAGCCAAAAAAGGACAGCTCACTATAATGAGAAATAAAACTGATAGTGGCTTAAGAACAACATCTTTACAGTATCTAAACCACAGCCTTATTATAGTCACAATATCCATAATTCTGAGATACCCTGTCCCAATTCACTCTCTGTAGATGACATACAGAGAGCAAAATAAAGCAGAAAGTGCAGAGAGGGGTCTCAGTCCTGCAAACTGGACACCACAAAGTCCAGGGGACAGACGTCATCCTGAGGTGAACAGCTGCCTGTTCAAACAGAGGGATTTACTCACAAACACAGAGGGTGAGGCCACTGCTCTGAGAGCACAAAGCTCTGGGAGTTGTGAGGAGAAAGTGGCTGAACATGGAGTTTCCATCCTTGGAGAGATTCAATGCCAGCACAAACCCATGGAACCCCTCTGGCTGGAAATACTTTGTGCAGGGGTTCAACAGGGCAATATCCTTCCAGCCTCAGATATTCTGTGATCCTTCAAAATTCCATTCAAACACAATTTCTTTGATCAAAAGAGAACCACCAAGTGCCCTAATCTCAGTAAGGCTCCTCAAAGGTAAAAAAAAAAAACTTTGTGTCCACAGATCTCAGGGAAAGTTCAGGACTCTTTTGGACTTTGCAGGTGATTAAACACTTGGGAAAATATTCTCAAAACCTTCATCAAGATTATGCATAAATCCTGAAGGCATGTGCAGCCATACAGAATCCTTACATCTAGTATTTAGCAATAAGTAAGGGATTTTTCTTCTTGTGAGCTAGAATTCTTATACCTCTGTGAACACACCATTGATTATGTGTCTGGATTAGGGGATGCCTCAAGGCTGTTTCAAACCCACTCTCCTGCTATAGACAGGAGACAGGGAAATCAGCTATGACTGAGGGATCGCCTCCACACCAGACCCTCTGCACATCTCCACAGGGGCAGCAGCTCTGTATAACCAGGTACAGCCCCAGCTCCATCTTGAAATTTCTATTTAAGAGTCCCAGAGGCTCACCAGCAAGAAATCATTGCTAAAGAAAAAAAAAAAAAACTTTAGTACTTGCAGAATTCTTAGAATCTGCTTAGTTCTAACTCTTGCCAGCCATCCATCAAAAATACAACAGAGCCTACTGCATCTACTTCTGTCAAGGTTTTGCAAAACAGAAAGGAGTTTTGCAGAGTTTTAAGTAGCTTTGACACTGAATCCACTCTCTGGCATTCCCCAAGTGGCTCAGTTCTGCAAATGAAAAATGGAATACAATGGAATACAAGCCAGACTTTGATCCTGTAATTCTTCATTGTTTTCCTATTACAGCTCTCTCTCACAGACAGCTGGGACTGCTGATGTGAACTCAGGAGCAGTTCTGCTGCAGCCAGGCAGTGCTGGGCAGGGCTTTCCCACTGCCAAAAACATCTCAACCTCTGCACAGGGCCCAGCAGACTGCTGTGAGTGTGCTCCATGGTTCAGGCTCATGACAAACACAGCAGGATGTGGGACAGCCACTTTCATCCAGGGAGATGCTGTGAGGGCACAGCTCTCCCAGACATGGTGGGACATTCAGCTGTGGTACCTCCACAGCACCAGGGAATCACAGACTCACTAAGGCTGGAAAAGACCTCCAGGATCATCAAGTCCAACTTTTGACCCAACACCACCTCATCAACTAAGCCACAGCACTGCCATGTCCAGTGATTTCTGGAACACCTCCAGGGCTGGTGACTCCAGCACTTCCCCGGGCAGCCCATTCCAATGCTTAACAGCCCTTCCCATGAAGAAATGTTCAGCAGCAAGTCCAGAAACTCCCGTGTCCACCCAAATTACCCAGAGCCAAGGGCTCCTCAGCCCCTCTTAAGTGTCTCAGACCTCTGCAGAGCTTCACACCCTGGGATGACACTTGCAGGCACCTCCTGAGAGAATCACAGGATGGTTTGGGTTGGAAGGGACCTTGAGGATCATGTGGTTCCAGCCCCATGCCATGGGCAGAACATCTTCCACTAGACCAGGTTGCTCCAAGACCAGGGATGTGGCAGCCACAACTTCTCTGGGCAACCTGTGCCAGGGCCTTACCACTCTCAGAGGGAAGAATTTCTTCCTAATACCTGATCTAACCCTACTCTTTCACTCTGAAGCCATTCCTCCTTGTCCTGTCACTACATATATTGCAAACAGCCCTGCCCCATCCTTTCTCTGAGCTCCCTTCAGCAACTGGAAGACCACAGCTAGATCACCCTGGAACCTTCTTTTTTCCAGGATGAACAATCCCAGTTTTCCTAGCTGGAGGCAGCTCTGCAGGTGGGGTCTCACCTGAGCGGGGCAGAGGGGCAGAATCCCCCCCTTCCCTGCTGCCCACACGGGGGGATCAGCCCGGGGAACAGGGGATCAGGGCCGGGTAATGGGGGATCAGGGCTGGGGAATGGGGGGATCAGGGCCAGGGAACAGGGGGATCAGGGCCGGATAAGATAATGGGGGGATCAGCCCAGGGAACAGGGGATCAGGGCCAGGGCATGGGGAGATCAGGGCTGGGGAATGGGGAGATCAGGGCCAGGGCATGGGGAGATCAGGGCCGGGGAATGGGGGGATCAGGGCTGGATAATGGGGGAATCAGCCCGGGGAACAGGGGATCAGGGCCGGGGAATGGGGGGATCAGGGCCGGGGCATGGGAGGATCAGCCCGGGGCACGGGGGTTTAGAGCCAGGGAATGGGGGGGATCAGAGCCGGGGAAAAGGGGGATCAGTCCTGGGCATAGGAGCTCAGGGCAGGGGAATGGGGGGATCAGCCCGAGGTACGGGGGGATCAGGGCCGGGGCAGGTCCAGCTCCCAGCCACCAACACCCCCGAGCTCTTCTGCCACGGCTGCTCCAGCCCGGATCGATCCCGGGTGTTGCGGTACAAACATCGGGCCGGGACGGGCTCTGATTTCAGCACCGAGCCCCCATCCCAGAGCGCCTCAGGCTGCGAGGGGAGCGCAGCAGCATCAGCGGCCCGGCACAGAAATCCACACCAGCACGGCTGGCGAGGCCAGCACAGGCTGACGGCAGCAGAGGCCCAGCTCCCGCCGCCATCTCGGGCCGCCCCCGCCCCGCCCGGCTCCATTTCCCGGGATCGGGATCGGCACCGCCCCGGGAACCGGCAGGGACGGGCCGGGCCGGCAGCGCCGCAGGTACGGGGGGCCCGGGGCTGGCACGGCCCCACCGCAGCGCTCCCTCAGCGGGAACAGCTTCCCTCCCTTGGGAGCCATCCCGGCCCTGAATCGCCTCCTGCTCCCCGGGGAAGGGCCGGAATTAAAGCGTGAACGAGAGCGTTGAATAAGGTCGGGAATGTGCAGCGATGGTAAAACGCGGACTGGTTTTTATGGGTGTGTTTGCGGTGTGTTTTGTAGGTCAGTTCCAGCACACGGTGCGAAAGGAAAGAGGATGGAAGAAGGAAACGCCGCCAAGGAAAGGGTCCTCATTACTGGAGGAGGGGGTTATTTTGGCTTCCGGTTAGTGCATTAAATAGTTATTACATACAGGAGTAAATGTAAGAGGTTGCTGCTGGGGAGGCAGCAAAATCCATCTGTAGAAGGGAGACCTGTGGGCCTGAGACACCTGAACCAGGTGTTCCCATCTTCTGGCTCACCCGGGGTCTCAGTTTTAAACAACCTCAGTTACTCTGTTTCCAGAGGCTGTAAGTAACGCTGTTTTCCCCTTTCCAAATGTCAGGCAGCAGCTGCCTGGCAGACATTTACCTGTGTGCTCACCTCTGTAGAAGGGTGGGATCACCATCATCAGCCTCCTCTGAAGGACAAGCCTACACTTGTTTTCTTTTGACCTGCAAATAGTTACACATGTGCTTAGCTCTATAGGTTAACAACTCCAGCTGAACTCTCAAGAATATATTATTTTCATGAGCAGCGATGGTTTAGGATTAGGGTTGTTATTAAGGTGCATATTTCAGTGAAATCCATTTTCCCTTGCTGTAGCTGGCTCTGCAGCCCATTTAAAGAAAAAGTCCTATTTTGAGCCCTAGACTATAACTGCTCACAGAGGGAGAGAGATCACAGTCAGGACCAGAGAATAAAGTAAATTTCAAGTCGGGAAGCAAAAAAAAAGATCTCAGGAAATGCCTATCTGACTTCTACTTGGCTTCTCCCTCCACTTTCATGCCCTAAAGCACAACGGAGATACAAAAATGTAGGAAAGGGGAAGAGAAACACCAGAGTTACACTTTGTGTCAATACTTGTGACTTGGAGTAAAATGTAGACGTGTGGCAAAGCATTCACAGCAGCTTAGAAGCATCTCTCCCACTCCTCTGTAAATTTCAAACACAATGGCGAAAACCTGTTGTTTAGCCAGAACTGGGATGGCACAAAAGCAGTTAGATAAAACTAAAGCTTTTATCTAACTAAAGTTAGATAAAAGTAAAGCTTTAAAAAAAAAAAATTGGCAATAGTTGCACATCTGAAAATTGCTGTTGCTGATCTCTTCAGAATTTTCATTTACGGCAGTTCTGCCTCTTTTTCTTTTTTTCCTCCAAGTATTGATGGAATGTGAGAAATCAGTTCAGTACCTAAACTATCACAGCTGAATATTCCCTATAGTGGGGGACTCAGCATTTAAAAGACTCCCACCAGAAAAATAATCAGCATAAAAACAGTTAATAGTGTTCTCTCCCTTCCAGGTGAGATGTTTCATGCACCATGGTGTTGTGCCCTAATGTATGGTTTCTGTCATGTTTCAGTTTAGGTTGTGCCATATATCAAAAGGGAGTCGATGTGATCCTCTTTGATGTGGTGAAGCCACTTCAAACCATGCCAGAGGGAATGAAGTTCATGCAGGGGGATATCTGTTGCCTGTCTGAAGTGGAAGAAGCTCTCAGAGATGTAATCTGCGTGTTCCATATCGCTTCCTATGGAATGTCTGGCAGGGAGCAGCTGAACCGAAAACTTATAGAAGATGTTAACGTGAAAGGAACAGAAAATGTCATCCAGGCCTGCAAAAGCAGGGGAGTGTCCAGCCTGGTTTATACAAGTACCTACAATGTGATATTTGGAGGCCAGGTTATAGAAAATGGGGATGAGTCTCTGCCTTATCTACCTCTGCACCTTCACCCTGATCACTACTCCAGAACAAAATCCTTGGCTGAAATGAAGGTGCTGGAGGCCAACGGTGCTGAGCTGGGAAATGGGAGAGGTGTCCTGAGGACCTGTGCTCTCCGGCCAGCAGGGATCTACGGGCCTGGGGAGCAGAGACACCTGCCAAGAATAGTCAGCTACATTGAAAGGGGACTGTTTAGATTTGTCTATGGAGACCCTCTGAGTCTGGTGGAGTTTGTACACGTGGACAACCTAGTCCAGGCTCATGTCCTTGCCTCCGAGGCCCTCAGAGCCAGCAAGCAGCACATTGCTGCAGGCCAGGCCTATTTCATTTCTGATGGCAGGCCTGTCAATAACTTTGAATTTTTCCGACCGCTAGTGGAAGGTCTGGGTTACAAGTTCCCAACCCTGCGCCTTCCCCTCTCCCTTGTCTATTTCTTTGCATTCTTTACTGAAATAGTTCATTTTCTTGTGGGGCATGTTTATAACTTCCAGCCTCTCCTCACTCGCACGGAGGTTTACAAAACTGGTGTCACACACTACTTCAGCATGGAGAAGGCCAGGAAGGAGCTGGGCTATGAGCCCCAGCAGTACAGCCTGGATGAAGTGGTGGAGTGGTTTAGATCCCAGGGATGTGGACCAAAGCCAAGAAATTACACCATGATGCACCTGGTTAGGGATGGAGGACTGCTTGTGCTGCTGATTGCTGTGCTGGTCTCCTGTCTTCCATCTGCAGCAACATTTTCACTCTGAAAGATGAAATGCTGAGGACAGAATTTAGTTCTGTTCTCTGCTTACTCTTGGTTTTGACAGACAGGTAATAAAAGATTTTTAAAAAAATACATACTTGTGTGATTGAGGTAAATAACAGCTTTATCCCCAAGGACTGGAACTGCTGGGTAAAAAGGTGCAATTTTTAATATATTCATTCTCTTCAAAGTGAAATTGATCAGATCACTAACAAGATGAAGCTCAGTATTACTGCAAACAGCATTTTATTCTCAGGTACAACAGCACAATGCAGTGAATGGAACAAATGTCCTTAGGCTGACTCTTCCTCCCTGATGGGATTTTACTCCTGATCCCTGCCCTTTATTCCTAAAGAGTTTGTGTTACATGATCCAGAGGAGAATAAATTTATTCTTTGATCACATTCCAAACCCCAGTTCTGCTTCCCAGCTTGGATGTATATATGCCTAACCAAGATTAACTGATAAACTGCTAGACAATAAATAAATGAGGTTTTTACATGAATACATTCTGGTATGCTTTCCTGAGTTAACTCTGATATCTAATGACATTTCTGGAAAATGCACCATGCTTAATCTAAATTACCACAAAGTGCTTGAAGCACCAGAGATTTGTAGATTTTTCTAACAGTAAAATATGCCTGTTTAAAATGAATGAACCAGCTGAAAGTGCATTCATAAATAAAACCTATGATTTTTCCCAGCATTATTGAATGGTTAAACAAATAATTCATCAAAGACATTTGGTGAGTGATTGCATTCACGTTCCACTATTTATAAAACACTTTTAGTCTTTAATAATATTTCTTTAACACCTGACACCAGCTAAATAGAATTTCAGCTTTGTGATAGGAAGATAAACACTTGCTACAAGGAAACTCATAATTTTGTGGTATTTTAAGATTAGAAGATAAGACTAAAAGTACAGGTCACAGCTGTCCCATGCAATTCCATCTGTCAATCTAATACATAAACTAAGAAACTTCACCTCAAATTTTAAACACAGAGTTGTTTTCCCTTAACTCATCAGCATTGCAGCTTCTGTACCCCTTGATAAAAGCAGAATCCTTCAAGAATTTAAAACTCCTCTTTAAACTTTAGTTTTTCCATTTTAATGGCTGAAGCCACACTGATCTTAAATTAATAGTAACTTCCAGATACTTCTGTTCAACTCTGCTGCAACTGAAATGGGGAAGTAAAGAAGAAGAAGAAGAGCAGTTCCATTGCACTGTTAAAGGATTCTCAGAAAACAAGAGGCCTTAAGAGAGGAACCAAGCTAGAAATCCACAGCCACCCCTGCTTAGAAGATGCAGATTTTTACAGCTCATGGTGACTAAAGACAGCATTATTTTTTGACTGTTCTCTTCCTGATAAGTTTACCTTAAAAAAACCCCAGCCCACACTATTGATAACTTTTTGTATTTTTATGCTTCAAATCTGACTTTTCTCCCTCACTCCCCTACCAGTAAGTATACCATGAAAGAAATTAAATTTAATACTTAGCTTGAGGGACAGCTCAAGAGAGAACTCACTTTTTTTTCCCTCTCTAATAGCAAATAAGCTGTTTCTGTAGCAGGAGTGTTGCAGTCTCTTATAAAGAGCTTATGTGTCTCCAACTGAGCACTGATGGCACAAGGGCCACTCTCCAGGAGTCATTAATATACAACATCATCTGCAGAAAGAAGAAATCTTCTTTTTAATAAAACAGAAAAAAGACATCCATGACCTCATAAAAGCACTGGGCCGATGCTCTCTTTCCAACAGCTCTGTTTTTTCAAGTGGAAACCACTTTGTTCTTTTCCCCTTTAAGTTCTCTGGCTTTGACACAATGTTATCAGAAATAGATTACAAAATTCTAATGCCAGCAGAAGACAAAACCAAAACGTAGAAGAAATTGCACAAGCCTGTTGCACAGAAACAGCATTGGTATTTCATGTCAAGTCTTCTAAAAAATGGTTTTAACATAGGGAACTGAACTCCCGTGCCCCAGAGGAATTTTCTCTGCTATTTGTAATCTTTTAGCAAAACTCAGCTACTGCTATTTATAATTATCTCAATGGTGGGGTTATGAAAATCATCTATGGAAGGGTCTTTAAGCCAAGAATCCTAAATCCACTGTCAATACCAGCTGAGGTTCAAGCCCCGGTCAGGTTTTGAGGTACAGCAGCAGCAGCAGTTCCTAACAAGACAAAAATAACCCCACAAAACCCCAAATACCAGAAGTCCTGCAGGAGCTGAGCTCAACACGTGAAGCTTTTCATCTGCCTGGAGTCAAGGCCAGAACTCTCTGATAACAGAGCAGGAGGAATTGTTTTGTCCTAATGGCTCAAGAGTGTGCTCCAGCACACAGGATTAATGTGGGGACACACCCCGAGCCATCATCAGTGCACTGATTAATTCCCCATCAATTAGCTCCATCTATTAAAAAAAACCAAAGTGCTGACCACAGCAGAGGTGAAGGATACACTTACTCTTTCCAAAAGGAAAACAGGCAGTCTGTGACTTAAAGAGATACTCTAAAATTGCTTGAAAATTCCATCCCTGTAAAGACAGTCACAGCTGCTCTATTTGAAGTATTTTACAATCCTCTCTCCTTTTTCCTGTTTTTTTTTTTTTTTATCATTACTCCTCATGCATTAATATCTGGGTAAATTAGGGTAATTAATTCAAGTGTTGTGTCCCTTTTCAAATTTTCATCTTACCTGTTTTCCTGAAACTGAATTACCAGAAATGCACCTGAAAACTGGAAGAGCAGAATGAAAATATAGCTCAGATTCAATTTTAGTCCTCAAAATTACTGAACAATTGACAGGTGCCTCACTATAAAGGATGATGCTGATGTTTAAAGTGAATAGTTTAAGAATACTTGGTCAGCTACTTAACCTCAGACACAGCATTTCAAGGTACAAATTTGCAAGGTATACATGAAAACTTATACTTCTCACATGTATTTAAATATATTCATTTTAGATGCTTAATCAAACCGGATTTTTCTAGGTCCTTCTCCTAAGGGACCCAACCAAAATGTCGCTTTTTTTCCATTTATTACTGATTTCCACATACTTTCCAAAGTATAGTGGCATATGTAATAGTTTACTATGTGGTCTTAGAGAAAAGGGTCCTGAAGGCTGATAATTTACACATGTTGTAAAGAATCTGGGGATTAAACTGTAATTCAGGAGTACAGAAGTGTTGGGGAAACTACTGCTTTATTTTAGTCAAGCTCACAATTCCCTGTTTTGCTGGAGTAACAGCTAAAAATGTAGGCTAGCAACAAATTCAACTGCTTTTAATTTAATTTAAATTCTTTTAAAACTAATAGCTGAACATGTTTATAAATACTGTTATGAATCAGAAGATTAATTTATCTCTGAACTGATTCTGAAAGTTAATTTTCATTATATTTAACTTCTATTTCTCATGCCATAAAGGGAATTTCAGTCTGGAACAAAGCCAGCTAGTTGGACTGCAGTTAAAATGCTGACACATGACTGTAGCAGACCTCAACCACTGCAATTCAGCTTCCACACCACATTCAGGTTTTTCCAACTGGTCTGGAGAATTCAAAGATAATGGCTGGTACACAGCTCACACGTTCTCTGAGGTTAAAGAACTGCAAAACTAACAAAATGCTTTCAACAGAGAAGTGTATAGATCTGTTGGGGCAGAAAAAAGTGACAATACAGGCAACAAAACACCTAAATGTAGTAATTTTTTGGACTCCACAACTCATGCATACCAATACTCACTAAGGCAATAAAGACTCTGTCTGATTTAATGACCTTCCAGAAGAATTCGGCTGCAGACTCTTCATATGGATTCATGTTCAATAAGCATGTAATTCTGATCAAAAGATGAGAAAAAATTTGTTCCCAAGACTCCCAACAATTAAAAAAATCACCACATAAAGACCCACCCAGTGCACCCACCCAGCAGTAGTTCTCCCTGCAACCTCATAGGCAGAAAGTGTTCTGATAAATTTTTTTTGTAAACATCAATATTACTGTCCTTCCAAATTACCACAAATTTAATCTTTGCCTTGCTGACATTTTATTGTTCAAGCTCATAAAAATCTGACTCTCACTAGAGCTGGAGTTTGTATCTGCCTCTCATTGAAAAAGGTTGGTTTGGAGTCACAAGTTAAACTCGATCTTTGACCTTTTCCTTCTGCCTCGTGTGTTTGGAGCCAGAGGAAGTGCAACGATAACCATGTCTACTGAAACAATCTCTGAGTCAGTTCATCTTAAAACCACAGAAATGCTCTTCTTCTAACCTCTAGCAGAGCACACCATACCACACCAGCAGATCACTTTTTAGTAAGAACTCACTGCTTCAAATGACTGGCAAAAGTCACGAAATTCAACGAGCAATGCTTAAACAAAGAAGCACCTGGCATCATTCACATCAACATGAGATATCAACAATTTTTTATTAAAATAAGTTATTTCAATGATTTTAAACCGTTTCTATAAGAATATAACAATTTAACAATTGTTAACTTCAAAAATGTATAAATGTTTTCCCTCCTGGATTAAAAAAATTAATACACACATTCAAACCTACTTTCATACTCAAACAGCTGCAACTGTGATAAAGTTGCTACAGAGCCTGCCCCAAGGAAGAACTGAGAGGTGAGGTCTTGGAGATAAAACACAGAATGCAAAACCAAGAGAAGAGTTAGAAAATAGCCTTTCCCACCACTTGCAAGTCAGCAGAAGAGTCACTGCAGTATTTTCATTCTGCACACAGTGTAACATCATATTCCGGGGAAAAGTTTTACTGTAAAACAAAATGCATTTGCATAAATACTGATGGAGTGGCTCTTATAACCCCTGACATTATGCATGAGTGGAGAATGTGCACAGCACTTTTCAAAGGACTACAAAACGAGCTAATTCTTAAATATTTGCACAAGAGCAGTGTGAGGGACTCACTCCTGTGTCCATCACACAGTGGCTGTGCTGTGTCAGGAATATACACACCAGTGGAGAAAGCCAGGACAAATGGACAGTTTGGTTGGGTCTGCTCTAGAACTGAGCTTAAAAAGAATTCTGACAGGCAGAACAATCCACACCTGGATAATGAAGATAAAACCAGCTCTATACAGCAGTTTAGGTTATAGCTCCACCTCCCAAATCCACAGTTGATGTGATTTTTTTTTTCTTTGTTTGAGCAGGGTTTACACCCATCTAATTCATTGAACAGGTCAATCACAGCTGGGTCCTGAAGAGATTTCAGGAAGGATGATGAAAAGGAGAGAATGGCCTTTAAGTTTTCTGTTTTCAGTTGGGTGATTAGTAATTAATTTCTTTATAATAAAAAATTTACAGACGCCACCCCATTGTGGGATACACTATTATAACACTTTCATCTCTGAGACAAGACTGTCTTTACAGAATAGCTAAAGCCTCAAGGGGGTTCCTCAAACCATCATCTGTGAATGCACAATGGCATCAATTAAGCGCCTCTCGAAACAACAGAACTCACAGCGTGGGGAGCAAGAGAAATGGAAAATTGCTGAGGCAGCTGCATCAGGCCATGAATCCCAAATCTGTGCAAGTCCTCTGTGATCAGAAATACAGCTCTGTGGAAGCAGCATTTTATGCCTCAGGCAGTCACTCCGAAAACTAAACTCCTCTGCACACATTTGAACACTGAAATTGAGAATATAGATAGCAAAATTCATCCCATGTAGAGATACAACAACCAGGAATTTGATGGTGACAATACAACACTAGCACAAAGGACCAACACATACACAAATGATGACAACTGCTGTTAAATATTCCATCGAAGGCCTTTAGTTCTGCTCTGGCAGGAAAATACACTTGCTAATCTAACAAGTATTCTCATCTGCAGCTTCATGTTCTTGATTTGATTAAGGCACCAGAAGGATGTACCTCTATATTTGTGCACACTATCATTCTTGGATTAGTTACATTTTGGGAAACAGTCTACATTTACAGAACGCTATCATTTGACTATCGTCTATGTAGGATTGCAAGATTAAAAATTGACAGTTCATTTAAAAATTCATTTCTAAGCACATTAGCAGCTGAAAGGATTTGCAGAAATGATATTGTACAAAAGTAAGTGCTCCTCAGAATTTTAAATACCTTCCCTTTCTGCAAACAAACATATATCTCTTACTGCATATCTTGAAACTTTTCCTTCCAGTGCCTCGAGGCTATGAACAGAAGTTCACAGGGGCTATGAATAGAGGTTCACACATTGCTCCTTTCTTGAACCTTTAAAGAGAGTTCAACAAGAAAAACACAACTACAGTAACAGAGGGTATTTGCTTTCAACAAAATTAACATATTATCTTGTTCTTGAAAATGTAACAGAAAAGTTTTAATAAGAGACAATAGCTGCCCAAAATATTTTATACAGTATCAGCAGCACAATCTGCTGTCTTGAGGACTGTAACATACATGACGTGACAATGCTGGTGTAGAAGTGCTTTTACAGCATTTAATAAATTAAAAACTCACTACTAGTTAATCTTGAGGAGCCAGGTTGTTGAAGTGGTGTGATTCCATGCATGCAAATTGTTGTGACTGTCTTATCTGTGACACTGTGCCTGTGTACACACATGCAGGAGATGATTTGTACTTCAGGTATCGATAATGAGAAGTGAGGTCCATTCAACTACACATCCTCAAGTTTTAAAAATCTTGAATGCACAGAAGTTCTGGCCTGCACAGAGGGTATGCTTTGTACAGAATATAAATTATTAGGTATTAAACCAGTTTTTCTTAGAAGAAAAATTATAAAGGAAATCCATATTTCCTCTTCCTTCTCTTCTTCCAGTCATTCTGTCTGATGAGACCGTCACTGAGCAGGATGATCTGGATAAATTCATCTCTTCCTGAATTGCACCATAAAGCACACATCAAAGAATGATGGGCTCTAAGAGTAGAATTTGCTGTTACTGACTTTCTTCTCCTTTAATCTTAAGGAAAAAGAAAAGGAAAAAGTCAAGCCTAATAGGAATTTCTCAGAGGAAAACAGTCTACCAAATTCAATGTACTTGGATACCAGTGGCAAATTATGTATCAGCAATGAGCACTGCCATTTTTCCCTCAATAAATGGGAGTAAACAAGTGATTCACACAGCTGTTCAGCACACACAAAAAAGAGCAAGAATATTTAAAGTCTTGAGATCTACTCAAAACTTCCCCTCGGTACATGAAGCCTCCCCCTCTATCTCCCTCACACCCAGCCAAAGGTGGCAGCAAAGGAGAAGGAACCTTCCCCTAAGCTCTGGATTATTATCACTGACACTGAACTGACAATGCTGTGCTGTTACAACTCAATACTGGTTTTATCTTTTGTGGTTTGTGTATCTGTTCCCACATATCTCATATGTGCATGACATTTCCAGGGACATAACTCTGATAGTGTAGCAAGAGTGAAGAGGTTTATTTATTTGTCTGTATATACTTCCAGGCTTTCCTCCCAGAGAGCAGCAGAGAGGGATATAAAACCTGACAGGATTACAAGTGTCACCGTGATCACTGCCACTGAGATTCCTCTGCACACATTCCTCAGCTTCTGCTGGCCTCTAGTGGCTTGAGGCCCAGCCTGGCTTCTCTACAGCCCTTCCCTCGTTCCAGATGAGCTCATTCTACCCTCACCACTCCTTAGATGCTCCCTTTGATATGGCTGAGGTTTCTTTACCATAAATCCTGTCTTGACAGAGCTGCCTTGGAAGGGAGAATGATCATCGACCCACCTGCGGTTGCAAGTCTCTTGATAAATCTGTAGTTTGTGCTCATTGACGTTGAATTCTTTCAGAATTGCATCCCTGTTGGGGTTCCTCATGTTCATGTGGCTGTCATAGAGGAACAGCTGGGTGTTCAGCTCCTCCTGGCGCTTCCGAAGTTGCCGACAGGAGGAATAAAGCTCCTCTTCACTTTCCTTCAAAGGAACATTGGAAATCAAGGTGATTTTGTAAAAATTGTTCCCAAAATGAGACAGAACCAGCAGAGTTTGGGGGGTGAGTTTGTTTTCCTAACCACATTTTAATAACTGCATAGAACATTTTATAAAATTGGTTTGATAGGATGTTTATGGAATGTTTCTGGAAACAAACTAACTTAGAAAGCACTAAAAAACATTCCTCAGCCCCACAGTAAGACCAGTCATACCCTCTGACAGGGGCATCAGGGACATTCTAGCACAGATCACAAAATTTGTGTATCTAAACACTTCTATTGTAATATCTTTCCTTAATAGTCTGTTGAGGAAAGAACAGAAAATAGTGTATCATGATGGCTTATCAGATTATAAAAATATTAAAAATACTTTTTTCAAATGTTTATGTTTTGGCTCTTCCATCATATTTGCCTATCATGTGACAAAGTGACAATCCTGGGGATTTTCTATTGAAATGTAGACTAAGAGTCAAAATACTGACTGGTAAATAGGACCCCTTACAGCAGCAAATACTCAGATGTACCAAGAAAGAAGGACAGATCCTGTATTTCTATGTAACTATGGCAATTCAGTTCTTGCAAAGGAACTGAGTAGGTCTGAGTTTCTATTGTGGCCCACAGAAGAAGGTCTCACAACACTCCACAACCATAAGCAATCATCATGATTCCCTTTAGGACTTCAAATTATTTTAATACTTCAAAACTTTGGATGCAAAAGCTGCCTCTTATAGAGTTACTAGTGGGGAACTGAACTGGCAGGACTGAAGTCTTAATTTTCACATCAGCAGCAAAACAAGATACTCCTTCTACAAGAAATGACATGCAATCAATAAATGTAATAAATCCAAACATTTTCAGAGGCAGCATACTAATAAGAATTCCTCTTTCTGCATTCAGTACAGATCTAAGAAAATTGATAGCTTAGCAACATACCCAAGAGGTTTCAGTTACAGCAACAAGATCCTTTCCTAAACTCTTTTTTCCTCCTGAAACACATTCCTATGCAGGCATGGGTTGGAGCAACTGAAACAGCCTCAGTGCTATGCTGCTGATTAAGACTTAAAGAGTAATTTATTTAATTTTTGTTTGTAAAGGGGTAGGAAACTTTGTATTCCCAAATCACAAAAGAAATGCAGATTGTTAATTACCGATTTGCAGGTGTAATCATCAAGATGCATATGTACCACTGTTATTTCTTGTAAATAAATGTATCCACAAAGGTTAAAGCTTAAACTGCATTTTAAGATGTCCACTTCAATATTTTAAATCAAGAACATATACACCATTGAGGCTGACTGTAGTCAGACAAAGCTGAAGAAATACATGCACTTTCTGAAGGAAGTAAATCAATTTTCAAGCAAATAAGACATGCCTTTAAGTGCAACAACCACTTCAATATAGTATAATTCCTACAATATCAAAAAACATGTTTAAGTTGTACAGGAATAATAAGGCCCCACATAATAATTCACAAATGTGTATATTTATGTCTAAAATGTTTTCACTTTACTATTCCTGATAAACTTCACAGCCATCTGTAATTCCTCATTACAATTCTGTATTTCATCTCCAAGCACATGCAGATGGGCTCTGTATATAAACAGACATTATTAAATGGCATTATTTATGGAAGGCCTGTTATTAAATGTCATTACTTTATGGAAGGCCATCACTTTTTAAAAAGAAGCAGAGGAACAGAGGCAGCCTTGAATCTTTTCTGATGCTTCTTGAATGACCTGGCAAAAGTTCTAGAGTTAACAACTGTGGTGAGTCTGGGCTTGTTGCAGGCTGCCAAACAAAAGGAAGTTTTTGGAAGTTGTCCTGCACTGCATTGCCACCAGGCATTGTAAAAACACCGAGCTGAGCTGCATCTTCATTTGGCTTGACAAGCAGAAGGGGATTCTAGAGTGTGAAATGTGCTACTGTCAAAGGAGTCAGTGCTGACAGATTGGGGGACAGACTGCTGCTATGAACAACATTTGAGAGCTGCTCCTGCCCCAGGCAATAATGATCTGGATTCCTGAAGAGAAACCACGGCAGGAGGGGTTTGCAATGTATCCACAAGTGATGTCCATGCTCAGCATTAGGCAATGGTGACTTTGCCAGTTTTCTCTAAGGGAGCAAGCCCAGAACCAGCAGTTTATCAGGCCTCCCCTATGAGATTGAGTCCATGAAATATGAGCAATTTAAATATTATCTTGAAAGGATACAGGTCTCCTCTTCACACACACACATCCCTGGTCAGCTTCTGATTCTCTCCTGCTCTCAGAACCCTTGGCTGGCCCACAGAAGGAACTTAGATGAACCTACCACAGCTTTCAAAAACTGTTATTGCACACACTGTCATTTTACATCAGGTGTTATAAGGTGGCTTCATAAAAACCTCCACAAAGGATGTTTGAAAAAGGCTTCCACTCCTTTGGGAAGAACAATGTGACTGAATTCAGAAATTTCCAGTTCAGTGTATGCAACTGCAGGTACAAATCCCTCTGGAGACATAATGACTTAGAGTTCAGAGAAGCTGATGTTTCAATCAGGAAAATAATGTCACTAGTGTGAAGTGCAGCGTGGGCCTGAATGGTTTGACAGACTAAAAATAAGAACTTGAAATTTCTTTTTCTCTGAATCAGAAGGGTGCTGGAAAGCACCCTGAAATAGCCACTTCCCAGAAGCATCTTTAAACTTTCATCATATCACAAGTGTATTTATATTATGTAATATATTATTGAGAAAGAGTCAGAGAAATATCCTACAAATCAACATATACAGCAGGACCCTTGGAACACCAACAAATACTGTTCACAGATCAGCTGCTTTAATGCCTGGATTCATGAGCATCATTATTTTTCCCCTATGTGTTTTAAAATACTACTATTTCAAGTAGGTGCTTAGAGAGGCTTAAAAGGAGGAGATTAGCAGTTCTTTAAGAATCAGATACGTCTTCTACTTGATGGGTTGTTTATTTTAATGAAATACTGGGAGAAATTACTATCTTCTATTGCTGAAGTGATTTCTTTTTATATAGGACCTTTAAAAAACAAGATTAATCTATGAAGCCAAAGCTGATTTTAGCTAGCTTTGCATGGCATCAGTCAGTTAAGAAGGAAAGACAACGACCATGCTGTTACAGCAAAAACTATTGGAGGTAATGAGGCTTTGTTTGTGTGTTATTTCTTTTAACAACCGTGTAATCTGTCCACCCAGAGGGAAAGTAACTCAATTTGTGCTATTTGTCTTCCCCAGTACCTGCAGAAGAAATGCTTGACAACAGCACATCAGACACAGAACAGAAAACTGAATCCTCAGCTCCTGGTTCCCACAAAGAACTGGTAACAGACACCCTGAGTGCACACAACAAACCCCACTGCTTCTCACCAGGACTTGCTGCATCTCACAGTGCACCAGCAGCGAGGCCAGCTCTATATCTTCACTGTAGCCATTCTTGAGAGGAACTGACCTAAAACCTGGGGCAGGGGGAAGGAAAACAAAGGGAAATTATAGAATCCGTCAAGGGGAAATTCGGAGTCACGGAAATGGTGCATACTTTGAACATTTTTCAGTGTTCAAATGCTCCTCTGCTGAAAGCAGGCTCTACTATGGCAATTGCAGAGGAGCAAAAGGCAAGACTGGCAAAATTGAGAAACACCTGTTTTCACATGCTCTTGAAAAGTAAAGCCAGAGGAAGGAGCTTCATCGAGGCAGGAGGGAGTCTGGCATCAGAGAGGAAGGCACAGCTCAGTAATGCTCAACAGTAATGCTCATTATAGCTGCTGATCTCACCTGATTTGATTCCTTTGATGGGAAAAGTGGCATGTGCTAAGAAGTTAGGATCACTGAACATATCCTCCTCATAAACAACAAAGCGCAGGAACGCCAGATTTGGGTCGTAAATTTCAAATCTCACTTGTTCTGCATAAGGTGCCCAAATTGGATTAAGGCCATTGTCATCTGTAATGAAAAGAAAACAGTCGCAGTATGAAGCAATAATTTCACTTCATTCACATATGAGTATGTATATCCCAGGAAATTTTCTAGGGATACAGAAGCCCAAAAATCCTATATGCCATCTGTCTCATGTTGTAACCTTGCTTCAGAAAGTTTGTATTTGTTTACTTGGTGGTGGGGGGCGGGAGGAAACTTGGCAGGGATGAAAATCCATGAAGAAAGGCTATTATTTGTATTCAAACATATAAAACCTCGTAGGACATGTATTTGTAAAGAAAAGAAAAAGCTAATTAATTTCTCACATTCATAACAGAAATGTTCCATATCCAAGAGAAAGCAGGAAAAGCTCTAGGAACACTCATGTACCTTGATCCAATTTTTTTCTAGTTATGTACAGAACACCAAGACCAAGACCAAGATTTGGTTTATGTGACACAGCCAGGAAGTTTGCTCTCTAACGTCTTGGACACTTCCCACAGAAAGTTTAAATCATAATCATCTTCTCTAAAGTACTGAGGAGCCACAATGCACATTCTGCTCCTGATGCTGTGGTTATTTTCCACTGGTATCACTGGTTTGGATAATCAGAACCACAGCCTGTTTTTTACCAGAGGAACACTGTTGCATCCAGAAATACTAAATGGTGAAGTATGAAGTGGCTGAAATATTACCCCATTTCAGCACACTTAAGTTCATGCAAACACAAACACATTCCTTGTCCAGAACTCCCCAGGACTAAGCTTTGATCAAACTTCTAATGTATTTCAAGTTAAAACATTTTACAGCCCTATACACCCAAGATGCCTCCAAGGGGGTGCCAGTCTCAGAACCTCAGTTTAGATAAACACAGTCTGGAGCTCACAGTAGTAACTCCCCATTTGGGCCAGACTTTTGGGAACTGACTAGCACTGTTGGAGGCACTCCCAAGACAATAATTTTTTAAAATATGCAAATACACAAACTTATGCATGGGCAACAATACAACAGAATGGGACTATTTTTTTTCCCAACTGCAATAGTACTGTTTTTTCTAAATTTGGTATACATTGAAGTTTCTCAAATTAACAGGCCCCATGGTAAGCAAGAGAACAAGAGTTTGTGACTCATCAGTCTAGAGCTACAGTTAATTTACTCCCCCTATAATGTTCATCCTCTGCTCACTTTAAGTACCCTAGAAGTAGAATCATATCCCTGCAACACAGAAACCCACAGATACTCACTCACAACTGTTGTCTTGAATTTGCTGTTGTCATATTCAGCCCCACAAATTTCAACCTCTACAAAGGGACAGGCAATGCTTCTACCAAGTTTAGGGAGATGACGAGCACCTAAAACCTGCAAAAGCAACTGTAAATTAGAACCACCTCCAAAGGAAACTTGGCATCATTTTTGCTAACAGAAGGTAGCCTACAGAACTAGAGGGGGGAAAAATCCAGAACATGGAAAAGCACACATTCTCTCTCTTGAATATGTTTGCATGTATTATCTGTGCCAACAATAACAATACTTCCAGTAGTCTGGGTAACTCAATTATTTTCATTGTAAGGAAAAAAAAAGAAAATGTAGCTGACATTCATTACACACAGTGTGCAGCTCCAGGCCAGGCCTGGAGCACAAGTTCTGTTATCGTTCTTCGGTGTTTATTACATACCCATTTCAAGACATTTCTGCTTTGCATTCACAGGCCCTGTTTACCTCACCTTTAAACTGTAGTGAAGAGTAATTAATGTGTTTCTTCCTTCTCAGAAAAAATACTTTTAAAGAATCTGTCTTACTGCATAGCAACTGAGAACAGAAACAAGTTCAACCCTGTTTGGCACCCAGTCAAGATGGCAACATTTTCCAATGGTAAACTCATCTCTTGAGGAAAAATGAGAATGACATTCAGATTAAGTCACAGTGTATTAAATACAAAGTGGGGGATCAGCTTATTAGGTTTTCTGTTTACTTTCTATATTTCATTATAACTACCTTTCTTTCACACTCAAAATCCCTGAACTATTTAGTCTGCTGCTAATCAATCTCCAATAGGACCCTTCTACTAAGAACTCATTGGATTGGAAATTCAAGTTAGTTCATTTGATATATTTATTAGCAATTACACAAAATCATCCCAGGATTGTGTTTTCAGTCCTATAGCATGTTCTTCATTAGCATGACAAAGACATGTATTTCTTTTCAGGAACCAGTGAAGTTAGCTCTATTCTCACACACACTGACATTTAAAAACAGTATTTTGACAATCTGTCAGATCTTGCTCTGAAACATAATAGCTTTATTTTTAGTTTTATAGAGATTTATGACTTGTAAAAAAACATAATTTACGAAAGAGATTTACCCTAACTGTCATAATCATCTGCAATTTCCTCTTGGAGTCATTTGGCATTGGGTCATACTCCTCATTTCTCATGCTCTCTGGCTGCAGCACGTAGCCAGTGCGTCCATTCAGGGAAAACAAGGCATGGTTCAATTGCATGTATTTATCTGGGGAGAGAGTTAAACAGAACACAAGATATCCTGGAATAAAGCTAAGGAAATACCAGATCAATGGCTCCTCTCTGCAATTCTTTCTGGCCACCACTTCAGAACGAGCTGGAAAGGTGGAAGACTCAGTTCCTTCAGTAATTGAATCTGACTGGCCATTTTCCACCAATTCTAATCCCAAAAAACCCCATCTCCATCCCCAGTTAGCTTCCTATCAGTGTATCGCAAACTAGCTGGCCCTCACCATGAAGTGGAATACAGCCTTCCCTGTGACTGTATTCATCCATCTGAAACTCACTTTAAATATATCTGCTTGCTTCCTACCAAGAGATGAAAGTGAAATAAAACTTTTAGGGCTTGGGGGCAGTTGGGCTTAGAGACAGGGCTTTTGGAGACCTGTTTCTGGGGCCCAGCTCTGGATGGCAACACACACATGCAAAAACAAATTTCAAACTTCTTCAGCTTCTTGCAGAGAAGTTCAAATAATTAGGATGGTGATTAGAAGGGCAGAAGGGCCATAAAGGGGCTCATTTACAGTGAAACAGAAGGTGGATTAGATTCTTTTTCAAAGGGAAAATTACCTGGAGTTTGGAAGTTCAGAGCCACCATCTGGGAGCCACAAAGCCAGAGGCGAAATGGGTCATAGTTGGATGAGTCAACCCTCTGTCCTTTGGGGTAGACACGAGTCAGGCCCTTCAGGTTGTACTTCAACAACTCCAGTGGCTTTTGCTTCACAATGCTCTCTGCCTTGGTTTCCACAAAAGAACGGATTTCTCTGAAATCAGGATTGTCTATACAGGGGTAGGAGGAAGAAGAGTGGTTACCAAAGGAAGAAAGAAGTTGACATTGATACTGTATTTTCACCAAGCCTTTGTTTTACTTTGTTTTGCCTTGTCCTTTAATGCAATAACTGGTGCTGTTTTCAGGCAAAATGGTTGAAAATCAAGCCTGAAAGTTGAAATTGCCTTCCTGCCACATGCTTTACAGAAGGGCAGATAAGAGCCTGCAGTCATGTTCTCATCTCATCATTGCTAATAATGTACTTCTGATCACTATAACACATATTTAAATGAGACATCTTTTCCTGGGTCTAACTGGGGAGAAGAAAGGGTGAGCCAGGGTTAGCCAATGCCTCAAAAATTACTGTAATTATAATGTCTTAAATGCAGTGACAGCTTATTAAAAACATTTACAAAGAAACTTAAAGAAAAAGGGCACATTTACTGGCTTCTCCAGCAGCAATGACAAAAAACTGGAATTAAAAGTATGTATTTCAGTGTCAGAATCCACAGCTGCACTTACACAGGCCCAGTTATGTTATGAAGCCATACATCATTCCAACAGCTTAGTCCTGGCAAACATGTTCTTACAGTAAAATTAAAAAATGCACAGTAAACCTATTTGTGAAGGTTTTTTACAAACAAATCACAAGTGTTCAGCCAGAGTTTTTAATCTCAAAAAAGTCACTTGACATATAACTAGTGAGCTTCCCCATGGAATATACATCTGAGAGAGTGTCTCTAGTTAACTAATTAAAATTTGTGACAGCTCTTTTGTGATAGATGAGCAGCACCAAGTTCCCTGGTGTACAATTTCAAAGTGCTATTGAAAACTGCCTGGGTGAAGCAGAGCTTTGTTTTCCAGTAGGACAGATTTTATCTTCAGACCTAAAATCCCAACTAACAAACTAACATCTGTAAAGGTAGTCAAAAGGGTAAAAATGAAATGTAATATTAAAGGCAATACCTAAATTGTCCTTGGTTTTGCTTGTTGGCTTGCAGTAGATTACTAGATCAGACAATTCAATGGCAATTAACTGATTCTTTTCCCAGTATTTCCTCCTGTTCTCCTGGAAAACATAACAAAGTTTTAGATTCTAGGAACACTGAGAATTATGGCACAGTAGCTCCAGGGTGCACTCTAATGAAAGCCTTCTTTGGTGCCCAGATTCCTATCTGATACCTTAGACACTTGCACAGATGTAATGCACTTTCAGACCCAGCTCAGAGAACAGGTGATAACCAGATGCTGAGGTTTAGTTGGGGATGTTCTTATAGGGTTTTTTTGGTGGGGACAAAGGTGCTGTTTTGTAAGCAAGGGTTTCAGTTCTTCCCTGATCAGTCATGCTTGGAATCCTGGCAACGTTTTTGGTTTTTTTCTTTTAATGTGGCTCTACTCAACTCAATTTTAGTTGCATTCTTAACCCTATACCTCATATAAATGTAAATGTATGCAGAAAAAATGCAAAGGGTAGTAAAGTGTTTCTGTATCTATTTATAATCCTTGGCAGAACTTGAGTCTTGTTAGTAACTCCCAAACAGTGAAATTCATACCCTCTGAGCATCATTCCTATGTCGTTTTCTATTTGTGCACCAAACCCATCATGTTCTGTATGGAAAATCACGTGCAAGCTTGTTAAATCCCCAGAACCAAACCTGCTCTCTCTACTTCCACGTTTGCAAGCACCTGCTCTGTGGGAGCTGAGCAGTGTTCCCTGCCAGCAGAGACTAGGAACTGCTAAAAGCAGCAAGACATGTCCTGAGTGGAGACATTTGGGCTGGAGGCTTTTCAGGCACAAGAAGCAGCTACAGGATAAAACATGTTAGAGGAGTCCCATACTGAATAGTGATTAGCTTTGGCACAAAAGATCATGAAGCAGCAGCAGTCAGGAAGCCTTCCAAAAGAATTCCCTCAACACGACAAACATAAAGGGAATGAAAATCAGAACCAAGGAGCCACAGGTTTCCAGAATATCTCACTGAACCAGAGATTATACATTGAAGTCAAAGAAAAAGAAAGAGGAACACAGTGTTTAGACTTGGAAATAATCTTGGGAAAAAGCTGTACAAACCTCATGGTACTTAGTGATCCACCACAGTTCCCAGACATTGCTCAACCAGAGCTCTGAGCAGCAAAAAAAACACTTTTTGGGGGCATGGGCTCATTTCTAGCCAGAACCCTCTAGAGATAATCAGGCAGCAGAGCAAGGAAGAGCCACCCCAGGGAGCATGGTAAGTGTCAGTACTGAGCAGAGATTACAAGAGACATGAAGCTTAGTTTTATTTTTTGTGCATGACAGATATTGTCCAAAACCAAACTCATTTAAAAATCCCCCTGTATCACACTGCAGCACAGTCTTAACTCACTGTGCTTTTTCCTTCCCCAAAATTCAGCCTCTTAACTGTACTGGCAACAAGGGCCTTTCCTCATCTTCATCCCCTCCCCATGCAGCAGTCAGTCTGTCATGTGAACTTTGTGGAGACCACGCTGTGAGAAAAGCCTCCCAACTGACAGAAATGAGTTTTAAAGCATCTTTGAACACAGACTGTTTAATACTTCTCCAACTGTACGGAGAAAGAAAAAGCTGCCAGGCTCCTGAAGAGCCATTGTTGTAGCATAAAAAACATTCAATTTGGAGACACTTCTTTTAGGTCGTGTTTCTCTTTTTCTCATTTTTACTTTTGAATGAAAGCCTAGCACAAGAACTGTATCTCTCCTCCCCCAACAATAGGTCAACAGCTCCTGTTGCTTCTCCCCTTGCTGGATTTGCAGTCCTCTGCTTGAGATATCAACTTGTCTGCTATAAATAGGATCAGGACAACCCTCAGAGCACTTCCACTCCATATGACAGATAAACACCACGAGCCTGAAACACTGAAACACATTTTCTATCAACCATAGCACCCACTTAATAAAAGATGAATAAAAGCAACAAAAAAAGAGTATCCTTAAACACAGCCAAAGTAAGGACTTTTTGGTCAAGACGGAGACTTCTTAAATACTAGAAAAGATTACAGGGAGGTAAATTAGTGCATCAGAACAGGAACAGCAAGTCCTGAAGAATATCTTTAAGTGGCAGTAGAGGGACATAGAAGGTAAACTTAGGCAGAATCCTTGAATTTCTAGGCAAGTACTTGGAAATACTACTATTGAAGAATTGGCAAATCCAGAATGTGGTTATTAGTTACAAATAAAGTACTAGCCAAGCAATCCTCTATCAGTGCCACTGCATTCACTGGAGAACAGAGTTAGTAAAGAGGATAAGAAGAGTTTAGGGAATGGCATCTCAGATTTCACACATCCTCACTGGTGGATTCACAGCTCTGAAAAGAACACTCTGATATCAGAGCTTCTGCTCAACACTGGGATGAACCAGTGGGACCAGATGGAAAATTGTAGTGGCATCCACTCTGGCCTAGCAAGCACACTTCACTGAGGGGCAGGGTGCAATACAGACAGAACTCTGCTGGAAAACTCCTGTTAACATCAATTTACATAAAATGCTAATTCATGTACTATTCCCCAGAGAGGTTATAGAACAAGATGCACAGCATCAATAAAATGGGCAGACAACAGCAATATGCAAGAGGGTGAAGGACCATGTGAGAGCAACATTTAGCAGTATAGGGCAGCTAAAGACAAAAGCTATTGCAAATTTATAGCAGCACATTATTAAAACAACAACAGATAAATTTGCAGCAATACCTCTTCTGCTGTTTTCCAGGTGATCTCACGGATGCTTTGGTACCATTCAAAGAGTTCTTCTACTTTATCAGTTGCAAACTCAACACATGGATCTTCTGGATTCTTAGGTTCCAGAATGAAGACAAAAGGCTTTTTGTGTTTTCCTTGTGGCATTTTCACTGTTAGGTAATACCATAGCAAGAAATTTATACTGAAATCCAACAGCTCCTTTTCTAAGGTGTCATTGTTGATTTATTGCAGCATTTAGTATTATCAAGTTTCAACATATTAATTCTGCTGGCTATATTAATATAAGTAGGTGTTTGAGGGGTTTGTTTTTTTAAAAATCTCTCCTGCTTAAGATAAAAGAGTCTACTTAATAGAGAAAGGTCAGGAATCCATATATAAGCATCAGAAAATACACACCAACGTTGTATGTATTGAGCACCAGGATGCCACGACACAGAGAGCCCAGTGGGTTGTCCTCAATGATCTGAAAAACATGAGTTAAATCTGACCCTAAATCTCTTGAGTGAACACACTCAGGACATTAACAAATAATAAATGTGCACCATTAAATCTAATCTCAGCTTTACTGACAGCATGCTCACTATAATGTTTGAAAGCCTGTTTTCATATCTAAAAAACACACAAGAATCCCTTCAGTGAGAGAAGTCAAAACAAGACTACTTTGTAGTAGCTTCTGTCCTGACATAACTGCTGCTTTTTCAACTCTGTTTAAGGTTACCATAACCAGGGGGGAGGAAATGTAATACTTGTGGTTTTCTCCAAAGACTTCTGGAAAATCATTGGAAGTGCTTCAGAAGAACATAAGAATTCAATGTTTTATTTTTGAAAGCCAAAGATGTCAAAACTTGTTACTGTTCAGTTCTGTTTTCTTTTGTTGAAGAGCTCTTTGTCCAAGACAGGGGACCAGATTTTTTTAGATTCTTTTGACAAACAGGATTGGTTTATGCATAAAAACTTAATAATGGAGAGTAAAGCCACTCAAGGTGTGTTTGGACATATAATTTTCTTATTTGTAAATATTAAGACAGTGATTATACAGGGAAACTAGTTAAGTTTCAGGCTTTAAATGTTATTGTTTAGCCAAACTATGAAAAATTTACACTGTTGATGATTTTTATTAGCAGGAAACAACCATAATCTCCTAAATTCTCACCAATTCAGCTATCATAAAATCAGAGATTTGTGGGGGTCCCTTCCAACTCAAGATATTTTATCTCCCTAAATAGCTTTCAGCAAGGGATGTCCTGACAAAAATATTCAGCAGCAGAGAACAATGAAGAATGCATTCATCCCTCTATTCTGCTCTCTTAAACACAGCACATGGAATTGTGAGTGTATAAACCAGACTTCCACTTCAGTATGTGGCCAAGGAAATGTAGCAAACCATAACCCTCACCTGATTTTCAAGTTCAGCAGAGTTGTCAGATGACAGATCTTCAACATAATTAGATGGAAAATAATGTTGGACTTTTTCTCCATAATCCCCCTTCCACCTGAATTTAAACAGACAAGTAGAGAGAATGAAAAAAAAGTTAAAGTGCTTCAAAAGGCCATTAATGAAGCAATAATCCCCATGAAATTGGTCATTAATACCCCATACTAGATTGTCTAGCTGCCTATCACCAAAAATATAAATGATGAAGTAGCTAAGAGCTCTAACAAAGCAATCATTAACTGTAGTAACAGATGATTTCAGAGGGATTACAGTTACTGTAAACTGCAATTAATGACTTAAGAGGCTTTTTCCCCCTCCAGTACTAAAAATACTATTATGTGGTTGATTACCCTGTAGAAACTACAGGGAAACATTAGATTCCCAAGCTTTCCAAGCAATTTACAAGCCATCTAAAAAAGAAAACCTGTGATCAAAGGAGACTGTATAGAGCAGTAAAAAAGGTGGGTTTGATTCCTGAGAAATGCTTAGCAGAGCAAGGACAGAAGAAGAGCAATGATTGCAATGACTTCCCAGAACACACAAATGTTCAGGAAGGATGGATGTATTATGGGAAAAATAGGGAATATACCAGACTATGGAGGTTCTGCAGGCTGAGGTTATTGCTGTGGAATAGAAAAATCAAAAAGACATGAAAAGAGAATTAAAGATGAGGGGATTTTGTGTCTGGTTTTGTTTGTTTTTTTCAATACACTGGCATAAAGATTCATAAGGGCACAGTTAATAAGCAGCAATCAGACAACAGGCAGTTTTTAAAAACTGTTACTCAAAGCTCATTTTTTCCTCCATCTAGTAAGTCACCAGAAGTCCTCCCAGGAGGAATTTTTGTCCTTACCAGCCTCCAGTTTCCTTTGTGACATTATGAATTAAAGCTCCTCGAGAGAAGCTCAGTTCATCACTCCTTTTGGCTCTGTAGTCATACAAGGCTTTCACTGTTCTCTGAGGCTTTAAGAGAAACAGAGCAAAGGGGTCATCTGAGGGGACAGGTCATAAAATAATCAATAATGCAATCTTAAAACAAAAAAAAATTAGGGCAGATTGGAATTTTTTGTTGTTATCAAGAAGCTTAGAAAACAAAATACTGAAGTTCCTGAGTGACATCTATTGGTGGAAGTAAGTGATGCTACTTTGGTACTCTACAAGTATCAGCTTGGAAAAAAAAAAGAAAAAGAAAAAAATATTTCTTGGGTTCTGCAACATAATTAAGGTAGAAAACATAAAACCAAAATTTTTTTAAAACCAAAGTGAAATATAAATCCTCTATTTTTATAACACATTGGAGTTTTCAGGCTTAGGTGCCTACAAAACCTCCACTTCAAAACCCCATCAGCAATCCTGCTGGTCACACTTCCTTTAGGAAGACAAAGTTTCAGCAGGATGAACTAAACCTCTATCTTGAATTTACTCCTACCCAAATGCTTTAGCAGCAATGCAAATTCACTGGCAAAAATTACTAAAAAGAATCAGTGACAAAATTTACAAGCAGGTGATTTTTGTGAGAATTTACCAGTAGGCAGGCACTGCAAGAATTACAGACAAGTAATTTTTGCTGGGACAACTGTTTTTAAAACAGCATATAAAGGATAAAAATTCTAATAATTCATTAATAGACCAAAGGCACCAAATTTTTATAGAAAGCATGTGAATAAACTCCGCACTTACTTGTGCATGCAGAGGATGTTTGCTAATGGAACAAGAGTACACAGACACCCACAAACACAGTTTATACTTTCTTTCCATGAAGATGTGGCCTTCTCAAAATGAACCCTCTCACAGGTATTTAATATGGAGGCCCCACAAACCAAATCATCACCACAGACCCAAGAGCAGAATGTGCCCACATTCCCAGACTGAGTGAATCACTACAGGATTTGCACACAAGAAAGCGTGTGGGTGCAAATTTTAACAAGAAGCTTGAAAAAAGTCACACCCTTTAAATTACTGTTGTCCAGTCCCCCCTAAACCAAGCAGCCTGATGCTTTCAATTCTTTTTATTTCTGCCAACAGGAAACCAACAAGTCTAATTTTCAGAGGTCTACAGTAAGTGTGAATATCTCTCTTAAAGCATACCACTGTGGGGGTGATTTCACTGGGCTCCACATACATCTTGACTTCATAGAGGGAATTAATATCTTTTTCCTAAAAACAAGGAAGAACAAATAATCAAGTTTCAGGAATCAAGAAGTTATAAAAGTACTTCATGTTTATTGAACATTTCTTTCTGAAACCACTTTTTTGACGGCACACAGGCCAACAGAAGAGGAGGGAAGCCAGTCATCTCTGTTTTGCTCACTTCTGCAGTTGAACATAACTGAAGATGAGTGTGTTATTTAATCTGTCTATGCCTCAGTTTAATGAACAGTAAAACCTAGTGAAACAGAAATACCTCATAAAGGTATCTTTTAATCAGTCAAAAGATTTTTTGATTTTGAGTACACTTCTATGTACAACCTGAAAAGAAATACCTGCACTTATGATTTCTGTGTTACAGTACTTCAGTGCCAGTATTGGTTTCATTATTAGATGACTCTACAACAATATACAGAGTCATTTTTTTCATTTTATCCTCTCCTTGTGATTCCATCTGAACCCAGTCCTGAGATACAGAACTTTTGCTATAGGCAACATTATAAAAAATCCTGAGGTCTAAAATCTTTTTAGTCTCTTTTAGTCTCCCCAGAAAAAACAAAATCCTCCGGTTTTGATTTCCGCAGATCTGCCAGATGTAGTTTCCTACAGCTTCAAAAAGTCATATACTTGAAAAGTGAAGACAGCACCTCAGGCTTTCCAAAGCAAAGCTCCCTCAAAATGAAACACATCCATCCAGAAAACAGCCCTTTATCCTCAGTTAATTATCCAGGCTCCTTGTTTAGTCAATGGCTAGAGACAAGTCTCCTGGGGAGATTTCCTCATGCTTATCTCACAGTGAGCTTTCAGAGGTACCTTTTACCACAGAAGGCAGTGGGACACCATCCCTGAAATGTCCAGAGTGAGAGGCACAGCAGAATACTTAATTTTTTTCTGAAGAACTGAGCAATTGGCATCTGCATGATCATTTTAAAATCAATGCCTACTTCAGCAAATAGAAGACAGGGCCAACTGTAGGCAAGGCTATTATCAAAAACCCATTTTAGTAGTGCAATGACCCCCAGTACACAGTGGTGCTTCTCTAATCAAATCATGGGGAAGGCAAGAGTTGGCTTTTAATCAAAGATGAAGCTGTTTTTCACAACTTTGTGAGAGAAGTCAGTATAGCCATCTCAATCTCATAGAAAGTGACCTGCTTAACAGGATCCCACAGAGATCCTGTACCAGAGCCAGAGCCCAGCCCATCCCAGCCCATCCCAGTCCATCCCAGTACCGTGCTGTAGCGCTCCAGCAGCTCCTCTGTCACAGGGTAGCGCAGTTTCATCTTCCTGTACAGCGGGTGCTTCTCGTAGTAGGTCACCAGCTCCACCAAGCTCTCAAAGTACGCCGAGGTGCCCAGCACAAAGTGCCGCCCCTCCTGCTGGATTCGGAAGTGCTTCACCTTCCCCTCTGCCCTGCAGAACAAGGGCACAGCTGGGAAAGGTGGCAGTGCTCACAGGGAGAGCACCAGGGCTTTGAGCTGCACCACAGCTGCTTTGTGCACCTTCATCAAGTGACATGACTTCTCTCTCTAACAAAGCCTTTTATTCAATTATTATGATTATTATAATTATTTTGATAGTTATGGAAATCAGTTTTTAAAGAAAAAAAAATCTCTTGGGCTTGAACATAAGGTTTGTGCTTGCATTGATAAATGCAGTAAAACCATCCATTGACAACCATCCCATCCAAAAATACCCCTACACCCTTTTCAAGCTGCTGAAGTTTTGGTACTCCTTGTTCTCCCAGGTGTGAAATGGTTTTATTGAGATGCTGCAGCTCCAGTTATTTCAATGTCCACCTTGGTAACAGCAGAAAATTTCACCCCGTAGTAAACAGGAGACTGGGGAATTTTGGACAACTTCAATACATACTAGGCATATAGGTAAGCAACTTTATATTTTGCTAAACTATGCATTTTCAGAGAAACACAATTTGATCTGAAGGCATGATGCAGAACATCACAGTTCTATATATTTCATTAATGCTTTTCCAAGAACCACAAAACTGTTCAAAACTATTTCCCCTGGCAAGAGGAGCCAACAATTTCACTTTGACATTTCAGTTTTATGACAGGTCAGGATTTCTAGGGGATAAGGACATAGAATCATTGATGAACCTGCACCTGCTCTGCAGTTTTTTTCCTTTTCGAAGGAAACTTCGAAATAACACTCTTTAGCAAGGAGTCTCAGGGAATGAAAGAAGGGCCACCCACAGTTCTGGATGGGAAGAACAGGACAGCTGGTGCTCAAACAATCTTTATAAAAGCATAAAGGTTCAGGCCAGTCGCAAATTAACTCTTGCACACACTCCATACATGGACCTGCTGCACAAATCAACCACACTAATTATTCAAAGTTTGAAAGCAAGAAAATAATGACTCTAAAAAGACCATTATTTTTTTAAAAAGGAAAACCCGAATATTGTTGGGCTGCTAAGCAAGGTAGTCCTATCTGTCTTTTCTTACCTGAAAGTCATGGCAAAAGAATCAGGTTCATCTCTCTTTCTAATGAGAAAGGCTCCATCGCGAGGAATTCGCATGAGCATGTCTTCTGCCTCACCCCGACTCAAGTTGTTATAGTACCAACTGCAGCAGTGAAAAACCAGAATGGGCAAAGCATTACAAGGCTTGTCAAATGTCATTTTTAGAAAATAACAGACAGCATTATTAACAACAGAGTTTCAAACATCCTAAGAAAAATTATGCATTAGATTTTCCCCACTTTGGCACCTCTGACAGCAGTTTATTACAAAACATTGTAAGACAGGAGTTTATTTTGGATGAAAGCATCAAGAATATATCAGAACACCTTGTCTGCCTGAAATCATAAAACATAAATCTGCATTTGTTCCTGAAACAAAGGCACTGCATCCTGCTTTTAGTCTGCCATTCGGTTTTCAGTATTTATTCCATTTTGACAGAGTAGATTTAAGATAAAGCCTAAACACAGACAAAAGAAAGACACCAGGGATTTGTATTTTTATTCAGAGCTTGATTTTATCTTTCACCATAGGGATGGACCTGTCTTGGATCCAATGTGCCTTCAGTGAAGCTGTGGCCACTTATTATGGCAATATATCTCCAGCTTATGCAGAAAGGCAGGAAAGTCTAACCCTTAAATTCTCCTTCCCCTCTCACTGGCCTCCAAAGTAATCTATGGGTGGTCAGTGACTCCCAGATCCCAGGGGGACAAAAAAAAGAATTTTAAAGTCACTGATTAGTATTTTACATGCAAATATTTACTTTTGCCCACTGCACAGAAAACAAAACAAAGGGCAGCGATAACAATGTTCTGCCAAAAAGCAAGAGCAAGCTCTGCCCAGGATCTGTGGCAGACAATTACCAGCTGGAAATAAACACTGTGCTTAGTTCCTATCACATGGGGTGAAGTCAGCCTAACCAGCTCTGACAGGGTGAGGTGGAGGGTGGGGTTAGGCAAATGTAGCTGTTTGGGCTCACTGCCCCAGGAACAGAGCTTCCAGATGGCACAGACCATGACCACATAGTTGCCAAACCACAGCCAACTACTGAACATACAACCCAACCCACTGGGTGTTGTAAAACACTGCACAGACAAAGGAAGAATTGGCACATTTCCACAGCATTACAGTTCTCATTGATCTTCCAGTTGCTGCTAGGAAATTTGCTTTCCCAGTCACCACTCTTTGTTGTACCAGGTTCTCACAAAGTCATTGTTCTCCCTCAGCATCTTTCAGGAAGCCTATTCCTCAAACTTCCATGGACAAGCAACACTGAAGTGTGCTCCTGAATCCAGGGAATTTTCTATGCAAAATTCCCACCTAAAGCAAGGCAAGGACACTGACATGAGAGCAGTGCTTGGCTTCCATACGTACTCTTTGGTCTCGTGAGGGCTGGGGTTGGGCACAGCATCGGTGAGGCGCAGCTCAAACTCAGCACATCGCAGGTGGGCCTCCTTGTAGTGTTGGATGAGGTCATAGATGCTGTCAAAGGTCAGGTTGTCTGTCAGGTAGTATTTCACATTGTCCCCATCACTGGTGGAACGGATCCGGCAGTGCTGGACTCTGCCTGACCTCCTGAAGGAGTAGAGGGGGCATAAGGGAAATACAGGGTTTGTAACAGATTTTCTTTTTTCAAATCATTTCCCCACCCATTCCTGGTCAACTACTTGGGGAACTCGTGAAGAGGCAAGAAATCTGTGTCATCTCGTAAAACAGCCGAAGTAACAAGCAACAAACATTCTGACAAGGGAGGTTACAGGACCAAAAACAGTAATTTTCAACTGATAGTAGTTTAAAATCTGGCATAAACTTACTCTGCAAAATTTGGTCTGACAGCTCTCTGGGTTAGAAGTCCATCTGACACTACTCCTCATAATGTTCGAACCAGAAGAAAAAAGAAAACACCAAACCCAGACAAACAAATCCCCCGTTAAATCTGTATGACAATGACCATACCAGAACGACAAGGTGTAGTCATCAGGGAAAGCTTCACTTTCCCTAACCAGGAATGTCCCATCCTTGCCACCCATTTCAGCACAGTATTCCTGGAGCAGTTTCTCAGCAGTTGTTCTCCCCCCTTTCATTTTCCCATGGAACCATTTCTCTTTTAAGTGCAGTTCAGTTCGTTTCACCTCCTAGACCGGAAAATAAGAATTTTTTATAGCGCATTTCTAGTTTTACGACTTTGAAACTAAGTACTTTTTATTGGTTATATATAACCATCTACTATTTCAGGATTTCAGTTCTTCATAGGCCTGAGCTCTTCAGCCAATCACCTTTATAATTAGCCTGCTTTACCATCCACAGCAGCCAAGTAACACATTAATAACACAATACACATGAGTTCATTCTGCTTAGTTTGAGAATAGCAGTAATACTTAAAAGACTTAGTGCAAACATCAGCATTAGCACAGTACTGAAGTTATATTTCATTGTCCTTGTACTCCTCCTTGCAAGTCCTCCAGTAACCAAGGGAAGAAGTTATTTTATTAAAAATAGGGTTAACTAGAGTTGACCTTCGCAAAGACCCTTTTATAGTTTTTTTTTTATCCCCATACTTGCTATCTAATACAGAATCTCTAAAATTTCATCAGGATAAAAAACACACATCTGTAGACATTGAAATAATCTGAAAAAAAAGAACATGCTTAAACAATAAAACACAGCCATCACCTTAGATGAATCTTCATCAGCACTCTGTTCTATATCATCACTGAATGAAAGCTTTTCATCAGCAATAGCGCAGTAGTGCCGAGTCCATTTCTGAAAGTTGGGAGATATTCAAATCATTAACAGAGGGAAATGCAATAACCACTGTCAACCACAATCTCAAAACAGGGTGCTACAATAAAAAAAGGACTTTCTTCCCCTCATCCACACCTGTTCAGCTGACAATATTACTCACAGAAATATTAAGGAAATTCATGGAAATTTTCAGTATTACATAACTGATTAACATCATGTAGGAGATGTCATAGAAATAGTACCTGTTCTATTGTGTCCCACATGTAAAGTTCTCCTTGTTGCTTCTTTTCTTCTTTCTTTTCTTCCAAGTTCACATCAATGTCTCCCTTTGGCCCCAGTTTTTTGTGCTTAAAAAACAGGAAAAAAAATCAACATTTCTACACTCAGAGATAATCACACATAAAATCAATCATAGTCTTTCAGCACATTCAGAGTTACTGGAATATCTCTCTCTATTGCACAGCCACCTTCTGTCATTATCGTAACAGCAGCTGTTCCAAAAGCAATAACAGGGCTGGAACTTGTTTCTTTAAAATTTAGATCCCATTAATAAAAGTTAAAAAAAACTAGCAGAGGTATCACTGAAGCAATGAAGAAACAAGTAGTTTGATATGATCTCCCTATTCTTTGGAGAACAGAAAACATGAAGTGACACATATCAAGAAATAAGGATAAACAGGAATCCTTCTGCAGAAAGTAGCACATAAGGAACAAAGCTCAAAACAAAAGGAAAAGATAAGGAATTAAAATGAATGAGGAATTCACTCTTTTACGAGAAAAATTAGTACAAGGGAAATCTTTTGTGAAAAAAGGACCCAAGTTCTACTTTCTTTAGAGAGTTCACAAAAGTGTCTCAAGGGGCCACAGGCAACATCAATTACGTAACTGCAGTTAATGACAGGATTAATCACCTCCTATCAGACCTCAACCACATTCAGTTCTGCACAGCCTACTCTTGGCTGATTTCATTTTGACAGGCCTATCTGAAAAATCTCACAGGCCAGTGAAGTAGGTGCTGCCTCTGACTGTTTAATGACAACATTTTCCAAACAAAAGCCAAAAACACAACCAGCTCACTGGCAGGTGCTGATCTATTTAAAGACTTGTCACTGCTCTTTTAGACAGCACAGAGTGATATGGATGTTCTCTTGTGCACACTCATGATAGTTTTAATTCCCTTTAAATCAGATCTGTCACATTATTATTAATCATGTGGCTAATGCAAGTCCCCTCTCTGCTCTGCAGGGAAACAACAGACAGTGTGGAGAGAACAAAAAAAATCCCCAAAAACTTAAGCACAGAAGTTTTCCAGCTTGTAGTGGGGTTCTGGGTTTTCCAATCTTACATTCAAGAGCATATTCTTACACCTATTTTTTTCCATTCAGATATCTAATACATAGGATGCAATACTGTTACAAGAGCAAGAAAACAGAAGCACAGACAAAAGTAATTATTATTTTACTATAGAGATCACAAGCAGCCCTGAGATTCTTCACCAAATTCTGCCGTTTGAAAAGTTCTACCACAGTTTCAATCTGAGAAGTCTTTTGGTTGTGTTGTTGTTGCACAACAGAGCTCATGAAACACCTGCACTACCCACAAGGTCCTACACTAACAGGGAGCCTTCTCAGAGCAGTGCCTCTGTGCTTCACAAGTGGCTCACTAAACTGCATATTTAAATCACACTGACTTAGCAAACACTCATCAATTTGTGAAATCTTTACAACTTCAGTGTGCAGCCACAAGAGCTTTGGGTTTCACTTGGATGACGGGCAGTCTTTGAAAAAAAAAAATAGTAATACTGATCTATCTTCCTATTCAAGAACATACTTCTATCATTTTTAAGCAGGCCACATGGTGTAAAACGTGTGTGATGAGTGTGTGGTGAACATCTGCAGCAGTGAACCCTCGCTGAAATTTAGCAGTGACATTTCAGGAGGTGGAAGACCTTTAGAAAAGAGCTGACGTTTGATCTGGCACTTGAACTGCCAACACTTACTGCAAAGGAAACCAAGAGGAAGCACTTTAATACAGAGTTTTACAGAACATTGTACATTACTGGCAAATGTAACCAGTAAACACTTCAAGCAAGGGGTTTCTTGAAACTAATCTATGAAGTCAGGAACAGTATTTCAGGTTCCTGCTCTTATTCTCCTATTTTATCCCCCAGCACACAAAGCAAGCCTACCTTGATGATGATTTTTTCTTTCAGCTGGGTTGGTGATGGGAGCTGATCTGCACTGGCTTCAACAGGCTTCATCAGAAGCTGATCCCCAAACACCTCCTTGAACACTTTGGCCATGTGTCGCTGCTGCTCCACACTGCAGTGCTCTTCAATTGACAGAATCACTGGGTATCTTTGGTGGACAAAGCCAAGTGAATGAAGACAATTTCTTTTTGCTACAGCTGGCAAGGCAAGGAAGACAACGCCCTCCCTCAGCCCCCAGATGAGAGAAAATATTTAAAGGAAACAAGAAGACAAAAGGAAGATATAAACACAACAAATAATAACAGATGTGCAATCACAGAGTTGCCAAGGTCAGAAGGGACCTGTGAAGGCCCATCTAATCCAAACCCCTTCTTTGGGAAGGCCCAATTCCTAGGTTAGATCAGGTTGTTCAGAACTTTATCCAGCTAAGATTTTAATATCTGCAAGGACAAAGATTCCCTCCAAGCTCTTTGGGCACAGATTCACTGCTAAAGCACCATCATGTGAAAATTTGTTTCTCCTCTCCTCAAAATCATGTCTGTTTTCCTTCACATGTACTCTGAGAAGAGTCTGAAACCATAATGCATCCCATGTTATGGTTGTCACTAACACAAAGTTCCTGTGCAGACACTGAGCCACATGGGAAAATATTGCCTCTCTGTGTCCAAGTGGTAACATGGAAAAACAAGACACTGACAGCTTGATTTCTCCCCCAATTATTGGGTAATATTTTTCATGTTAAGGACATCTCAGCACAAGTTAAAGAAGGGCAGAGATGCAGCTCTAAACTGATGTTACCACTTCAGGAGACATGCTATGAGTTCTGTATCTTCTCAGCTAAGACCTTCCCTACAACAGAAACACCATGTCACAGACTATTCTTTGTCAATTGTACCATTTTGTTAATTTTTTGTAAGATTTAAGACATATTATTAAGCATTTGAAGTTTCACTTGCAACTTAATAAAAGAAGACCCAAAAAAGAGCTGGAAACACTATAATTCAGGGTATTCACTATCTTCCTTAGCAACAAATGGTTATGCACTGGGACTCTTCCTCAAAACAGCATCTATTAAACACCCACATGTGGCAATAATGAAGGCTATTGGAATCCATTATTCTCTGATTACTTTTTGCTCTAGATTACAGAGAAATTTAGTTCAGAAAGGTCTAAGCACATGAAAACAGGCTGAAAGAAAATAAAGCTTACTCAGATGTAACAAAGGCATGGTCTTTGATTGCCTGCACTACATCATCAAATTTGATCTTTGTTGTCCGTGTCCATCCATGGTAAATGATGGGTTTCCCATCAGGACCATCCCAGCAATCCACTAGGAAACACAAGCAGTGGGAAAAGTAAGAGACCAGGTAGCTCCTTAAATTACTCTGGTAAGAAGAATACATCCAAAACTTCACTGTTCTATATACAAATTCATAGACCTTAATATTCTAATAAAATATTCCATCAGATGAATTTATTCTCTCACAGAGGAAACTGAGTTTACTTAAGTAACAGCAAGACAAATAAAATACATTACAAAACGTTCCCAAAGCATTATTGTGTGGGAATCTGGAAATAAGAGATTCAGGCAACTATAGTGTCAATCTACTAGTTTACAGTAATTTTCCAGGGATAAATACATTCCAACAAGTGACAAGCTGAGAGCTTCTGTCTTTCATTTATTTCAACCCTGAAACTCTAATTTGAGATATATTTTGCATTAGTCAAATAAATAACATGAAATTGAAGTGAAAATTCTCCATAAAGAACACAAGTACAGAGCTGCAGACACATACACAATTGCTGGAGAACAAAGACATTAAGTGATTTACAAGCAAGTTAAACAGGATGACAAAAGGCACAACATCACAAAAATCTCTGTGCCTTAGGCTTGTCTGTATTACAATGAAGGTAAATAAACTATCTATGCTATACAAGTACTCCAGCTTAAATCCTAAGCTTTCATATAGATTCAGGATTGAATTTTTGGTGTAAAGTGAGAGGAGATTTAGGAAGACTCTCTTAAAACTGCCTGGGAACAAGAATCAGAGGAAGTGAACAAGGCATTGGTGAGACATAAGAAAAACAATTTAGGAATCAGTGATTTTTATATTACTAACTTCATATTCAGAAAGCAAACAGTTCTTGATTTCAGTTCTTTTTTCTTTCTTGGTAAGCAGGGGAGCTACTTGTACAGACCAAATGTTACAAACCACTCCACAAGCTCTTTACTCACACTCAATACATCGACATCCCATCCTGAGGCACCTGATGTAAGCTTCTGTGGAGGATTCACTGCGAAGCTGGTCTCCTGTCAGGTATCTAAGGAGCAAAAGGAAATGTTAAAAAAGAGAGGCAGTCAATTTCAATCAGTTCTCACTCACCCACTGGGAACATTTTGCTTCCTATTAAGGACAATGTATGTTGATTTTTTTTTTTTTTTGTTGTCGTTTTGTTGTTGGTTTGGTTTTTCTAATTCTGATGGAAGAAACAGACTTTGCTGAACTTGATGCTATCAGGTTTTTGAACAGACCAAATTATAGCAGGTTAAAGACTCAATCTAAATAGCAACCAACCCTGACATCCTTCTAGAGAGCAAATCATGAGCTTTGAAACCCACCTAAACCTCATCATGTTCATGCATGAGCATGTGGGAGGTATTTAGAGTAATATCACATCTTATACTTCAAAATACACCTGTATGCTATATCCATATCCACTTTATTGCATTCCCTGCATTATTTTATTTGTTCATCTCTCCTCCCTCTCTTTACAGCTTGTTTTCCACTACAGTGCCAGATGAGCAAATCCCCTTCATTTGAAGACAGTTCTAACTCATCATCACATACTTTTTACAATTAATGAATTCTGGCATGAGCTCAGTGATGCTGTTGGTGCTTGGAAAAAAAGGAAGCCCCTTTAGTAACTTAAATTTTTGAAAGCAGAGAGGCTTTCAGAACAGTTTCAACTCAATACTTGATATTTTTTACCAAGACTTGGGTTTTCTGGCAGCTGAATTCTATCTCAAAACCTCCAAGATCTTATGAGAAGGGGAAAAAAGAGTCACAGAAACTCCATTTGCTACATTTAGACCACACTGTAGGAAGGTTTCACATATCCACACAGGACATTTCTGGCATAATTTACTGTCTCTCTCACATTCCTACATTTGTTTGAACAAGGATAGACAATGGGACTTTTGGTAACTTACGTGTTATGAGAGGAGGAAATCCAGTAGTGGGACAAAGGATTGTTCATGTCCTGTACATCTATTGAATCGTATTTCTCATCCCAAATACTGTTTTCTTTTGCAAATAGGTAAGCAAGGAACTACAATACAAAGAGACTGAATTTAAACATTTTTACCCTATGAGAATAAAAGAAACCCAGCAATGCAGCAAGAGGGGACTACAGGTCCTGCCACCCAGTGAAAATTCTGTGAAATAAGTCTATGAGAACTACTACAAAGCACCATTATCTCACCTCATCAACAAAGAGGAAAGGTTCAGCAGTTTCTCTCATAGTGTCATCAATAAACTTTGTCATTCGTTCTCGGACTTTACTGAGATCCTGTGCCCAAGATTCCTTCAGATAATTGCAATACAGTAAAAAAAAAAAAACAACTTTAGAAGTAGTGTTATTCAGTACAAAAATCAAACAAGGAACAGAGGGATCTACAGAGAGAGACACACTATGTAAGTAACTAAGTGCATTGACAGGGAAAAAATGCTGGCCTCCATGAACATGCCTTAACTATAATCTCTCTCATTTCTAAGTGCCTTAGAAAACATCCTTTGAAAATGCAAAATTGGGAGAAAAAGAAAGTAGCAAGCTTACACAGGAAGTGTAGGTCTCACTTTTCAATCACATTTGCAAACCTGGAGCTCAGAAATGCCTAGTAAATACTGCACCATTTTTTCACATGGAGCCTGTGCTAAATAACATTATAGAAATCCATGAAGATGCATTTCCAATCCCTGCCTTCATCCTTATCTGCTTGCTGGCACAGGACATCTAACCGGCTCCATTCCATAGGAAATTACCTCTGACTGCAATGCAGGCAGGCAGCAATGTGAGAGCTGCAAAAATGGGGCCAAGGCACTACCCCAGTGCCCCTCTGGTGACAGCAGTGACCAGACCAGGCATTCATCTCTGACTGCACACAGCATTTATTTCTAACCTTGTCTGTTTAGCTACATGAGTAAGTGGAGGCTTGTTAAAACCTTATTTACTTTGTCCTCCCTCTTGTCCTCTGGTGCACCTTCAGAGGCTTTATATAGATGAAAAATAATAGCTCTTGTGGACTTCAATGGAGAAGCAGAAATCTTTCCAAGGCCCAGTATTACAGTGGCATCAATCATATTCTATGACTCTTCACATTTCTTTTTAATGATCACAGAATTCTGTGATACAACCCCAAGAAAGAGTTCAGTATTTCTGTAACCTTCCCACCTGCTGCTCGTGTAGCAGGAATCTCTGGAAGTCATGGAGGTGAACTGCTGAAGCATCTGGACGGTCAGTATTTCTTTAAAAAAAGAAAGGGAAAGTGAAGCTAAAGAAATAAGAGAGGTTAATCAGATGTTACAGCAGAAGATGACATGGGTTTGTATCTTGGATTTACAGTATAAAGGTGTTGCCACCAGCAAGAGACTTTTTATAATTTCAATGGGATTTAGAGTAGGCTTATATTATCCAATTACTTATTTTGAGCCTCCTGGATTCCTGATGTACATTTGAGAGGAATTCATTGGGAAAATCACCAAATCTGTAGTCATTGCTTTGTAGCAAATGAGCTGCATTAACTTGACCTGGGTTTTGGTAAGTTTAGTTGAGGCACAGGGAAAAGCTTCTTTTAAATAATCACAGAGCCACACTTCACAAGTAATTCCTTCTTTGTAATACTTAGATGAACTACTGTGATAGACCAAAATCTTCTGAAAAAGGGGGCAAGGTGCAGCTGCACTAAGGAAAAGTGATATCACTGATGTGCCTTCTGTAAGTCACAAATGCAGCAGCATCTGGTACCAGGAAGGTGCTTACAAATCTGTGCTTTTAAGCAGCCTCACAGTTTAATTATTACATGACCCCGAGTTAAGGAAATACTCAGTATACTCAGAGCAAATTTTACAGTTACTTCCTTAACCTGTTAGTGTCATATTCAAAACTAAGATAAACCATAAAAGTTTAATCCACAATCAGTGGGTTGGCAATGCCTGGGATCTTCTTCGTGCTGTACACATCTCACTTAGACTTTGAAGTCCATCAAGTGGAAGATGCAGAAACCATTGCTATCAGCATTCAGCTCAGCTCTAGGCAAAGCCTGTGCACCACATCACTCTCCACACTGAAGCAAAAATTTCTGCATCAAATTGCCCTTCTATAGCTCTGTTCAGCTCTTTATAAAATCAGAGGACAACAACTTCAGTCCATACCATTTTTATAGTCAGAAAGCAAAAAGCATTCACCAGGACTTACTTCCAATGTAAGTTCACCTTTCTGAATGCAAAAATAGTCATGATTTCTTTTCACTTACTAAAACATTAGAACAAAAAATAAAATTTTAAAAAATGTGAGGTAATATATGAACAATCCTGCAACACTACAGCCATATGAAAATGCAGAAAAATAATACAAATGAAGAGTCTCACCCAAGAATGAAAACAGAGGAATCCTTTTTGAATTCATCAAGGATCTTAAAACAAACAAAAAACAAACAAAGAAAAAAAATCAAACATAAAAAAGGGAAAAAAGATAAAGAATATCCAATTTTCTATCTAAGTCCACCTAATAATGTCTATTGGTTTGTAAAGGGGAAATAAATGCCTGTCTGCTCTAGAGAAGTTGCACACAAGTTGGCAAGACGCATTTTTAATTAAACGTAGAAGAAAAAACATACTGCCAAGGCTGGCAACTGCACTTCAGGCCTTTCAATGTGAACACAATTCTCAGACAAAATACTTGCTTTGACAAAGCACAAGCAGTCAAATTTCTGGGGAGCTTTTACTGTTTGATATCGCAGAAAAACTGGAATTAAGTATCATTCATCACATTTATTCAAGTGAATATAAAACCTAAATTGTTTCTAGCTTGGCACAGCATTGTTAGAGATTGCAGGAAACTTATCAAGTGACCCAAAGCACTTGTAAGCAAATTGAGAAATTTCTTTGCAGTGATTCACACAGGGCAATAACAGGAGCTTAAACAAGTCAGAGAGGCTCCTTGCTGTGTGTTTTACTCTTCAGCTTTCTGCTCTGGCTAATTAACAGGACTTTCATGGCCAAAACTAAAATCCTGCCAGTTAATCTAGGGTTTTTATCACTTCACCATGATTTCAGCATCACTTTTAAACAGCACAAGCTGTATTGCCAGAAAATCAGCATTGACTTTGACTATCGAAGCTTCTACTTTAGCATCTGCAAAATTAAAGTTGAATCCACAATAAGCACATAGTGAAGAAAGACATTCATGCAAGTAATTTCAAATTATGTGTTTTGACACAGTTTTTAAAGGGTTTAAACTTTTAAAGGGTTCCTAACTTTTAGAGTCACTAAAAGTATGCAGTTTCCACCAGCTTCATGAATCTGTACAGCAAATACAAGGAAACAGTCAGGCAGTGTCCCACTTAAATTAGCTAAAATGTAATTCCACAGTATTTATGCTTCCCAAGGACTGTCTCATGCATGTCCTGTAATGGACTTGCTGCTGCTAATCTGCAATATGGAATTGCTTCTACCAGTAAAAAATACCAGCCAAACCTAATGAAAAGACATTCAGCATTCTGAATAAACTCACAAAAAGAATTCCTCCTAAAAACCCAGTAATGTCTGTGCCTATCTCTACTACCAACACACAAGAAGCACCATGAATGACTTGTTCATCTCCTTAGGCCAACTGCTGACAGTGATTGTTATCTACACATCGAGTACAGCACTCACTCTTTTTCTGGTACAAGAATGAGGAAAAAATAAAATCAGTAACAAACAAAAAGAAAACCAGCTCTGACTACTCTGATGCAGAAGTTGAACGGTATGAAGACAATTTATGAAAAGCTTACCAATTTCTGTTGTTCAAACATGATTTTCTTGTAGAACAAATGAAACTGTTCAAAAGTAAGCTCTTCCTTGTGAGCACCTATTTCCTACAACAGAAAGTAGCACACAGTGAATTTAGAATTCCTTTAAACTACCCCTTGCACAATGAACAAGTTACTATTACTCCAGCTGGCATTCTCTGTTCTACTCCAACTCTATTTATTTTTAACCACCAGGATTTTTTAATTTATTTATGCTTTTAAGAATACAAACAAGAAAACAGATGTTGGTTTATGACATAGTACTCTAGCCTCCATCTTTGGCCTTGCATTTTGCACCCTTACTCCACTTCCATGACCAAGAGAGAAGTAGAGCATCATTTAGTCATTGTGATCTGGGCCAGCAGAAGCAAGAATGTCTGCTTTGAGGGTGGAGAGTTGGAAAGCAGGAAAGGGTGGGGATATTCAAGGTTCCTGTAGGAATGGAATGACCTTCAAAAGCTATTAATATTGGCATTAGTTGGAGAGAAAAGGTTATTATTTGATCATATTGAAAAAAAATTAGGATGAAATTCATACAGAAGAAAAAGAAAGATAAAATACTTTTCTACGTACTTGCTCAATACTGGAGCTCAAAACCCAATGTTGGCTTTGGTCACCCACACAATGAAAAGAAGGAACATTTATGTCTGTATTTTCTTATACCCTCAGATATAGGCAAAGCCAAACTGACAGATTAATCAATATAATTTATTTAACTATACATTATATAAATCAAAAAAAAAGGAAGTGTCCTAAAAAGAAACATCAACACTTAGCAGATAATACCAAACACATTTGAGTAATAAGGTAATTACCGCAAATTTATCCTTCAAGTACTTCATGCTGCTCACTTTGAAGTTTACTTGGGGAAGGACAGTTTTCAGCTCTCTAAGACTGATACTGGGGGAAAAAGGAGAAAAAAAAGATAGCAAAATCACCACTATGTGTTGTGTCTAGACAGCTACTCATATATTTTTATCGACAGAAAAACGTGACTATTGAAACATTTTGTGTAGGGTTCATCTCACATACATGTAAACTAATATAAACTTAACAGCTACATGGAAGCAAGCTAGACATGGAGAAACAGGCAATTCAAGTAATTTGGAATTAAAAGAACCATGTTGCATAGATAGTTATTTCTCTCTCAGCAATTAATCAGATCTAGATAATCAGCTCAAATGTAGATATTTATACATGGTCAGATGAACTGCAGCCTTTTCTCCACTGAAACTGGATTACAGACACAGAAAACATCATGCAAAGGCTGTATTGAAGAGATGAGCACAAACAGAAAATTAAAAACCCCAGTTTTCAATACCATTTTAACCTTTTTCTCCAGATGTTATTCAGTCTTGTAATGCTGATTTGCAGCAGCAAAACTCTTCCCTTCTGCAACACATGAACATGATCTCATTCTCCTCTCCCAACCAAGTCTTCCACTTCCATTTACACAGACCTGCTGATTCTTTTCACTGAGTTTCAGAATGCCCAGTGATATCCCAGCAACACTTCAAAAACCAGTTTTCTAGATAACAGCAAGGCAGCAAGTCAAGGGAGCACAGGTACAAAACATGTGGGTCCTATTTCTGAAGCCCACAAAATATTAAAGCAATACCAACAGCTCCCAACAAAACAAGACTGAGGGACTCTGCCTTGGCCTACAGGACAACTCAGAAGCCATTAAACCTCTGCAAACACAGGGTCAGAACAGAGTTGCTTGAAAGCAATAAAACCAATCAGCACGTAGATGAAAGTAACACTTCCATTCTACATTGTCCATGCCAGCAGCTACCCTGTGAGATATTCTCATCTCCATTGTGCAAGAGGGAAAGAGGTAAAGCAAGAAGGAACTAAGCCAAAGTCCATGCCCAAGCCAGATTAGAACTCAGGAAATTCCTGGCTTTCCGCCTCGTCGCCAGACCTCTGGAAAAAAACACTCTTAGGAGCAAGAAGGAGCACTCCATTTGTACACTAAACACCAAGCACAAGCCATTTCCTCTGGCCAGACAAGGGCAAGAGAAAACAAAGAGCTGGGGCTTCATTACCACTGGAAAAAAATTCAACCTGTGGAACAGGACTTGCCTGGTAGCCCTCCAATTAGCCTCCCTAAAACCTACAATTCTGAACACAATGGACCTCAGCCCAAACTCCTATCCTGAATTTTTCTAAAAGCATGAATCATCTTGGAAGAGAAGTGCAAGTCTCCATGGTCCCAACCAAGCTGCCTTGTAGCAATAAAACAATCCTAAATCAACAAATGAAACCTCTTCAGCAGACACCTACTGTCAGCCACAGCTGCTCTGTCCTAACATTTGCTTTTGCTTTGTGAACCCCAACAACACACCCCCATTGCAGGGTTAGTTCTGAAAATGCATCGGGGGTACAAGTCAATGTCCAGTACAGGATGGGACTGTGGCCAGGTGGGGAAACACAGCTCTGAAATGGGGTCTCAGCTCAGCCTGCACAGTGCCACAGGCTGTCTGCACAAAGGTGTGATTTCCTGCAATACCACAGCCTCAGCCACACAGAGAAACACCTCACTGCAGTTTGCTTTTGGAAAAAGGTGTACACAACAGGAAAAACATGAGCTTTTCTACACTGATTTGTACTTTAGAATAAAATGCAGGTTCCAGACAAAGCGAAAAATCATGGTGAAATGATAACACAGAAGGGAGGAAAAGCTAACATTCTTCTCAGTGTCATAATTTCTGGCAACTCTAAGGAGAGGTGTGCAGCTGAATTCATTTTTTACAAAGTCTCCTTTGCGTGTAAGAGCTACAAATCCACATCACAGATGGACCTGAAAGGAACTACTGAAACCCAACACATGAAGCCACACATCACACTGGGAGCTAGAACCCCTGGGCCTTCTTTCACTTGAGAAGCACCAGGTCAGAGGTGATTCTTTGGCTTTGGTCTGTTCAAATACAAGGCAGAGACAAGCCCATGGCCAGGCAGTTGCCAGCCAAGCTGAATGCCTAAAATAACACCTTGCACATTCTGGCAAAGTAATTCTAGGCTAAAATTTAAAATATTTAGTTGCCATCATTTGTTTCCTCGTTATACCATGTACATAAACCTGAGGGAATGCTATGAACACATTGTATTTAGCAAAAGGCAAAACTCAAGTTGCTAAAGCAAAGGCAAATGCCATTTTCACAGATCTCATACTCCACATCTTGTACAATGAATTTTTTATTTAGTTTCATTCCATGTTAGAATCTGCAACAAAAAGTCACTAAATCTGAAAAAAGACAGAATTTCTTACCTATTTTTTCTAGTTTGATCAACAGAATAGATCTGCTTTCTCAGCCAGCTTGTAGAAGAGGGAGAAAAAAGAATCATAGAATTATAAAGAATACACAGCCAATGAAATTTCAAAATCTATAGACAAAATTCAATAGAGATACTTAAAGGTCTTAAGATTCATCTCTTTCAGCAAAGCAAAAACATTACCAGTGCAGCATTCAAGGATCCAGACAGTTTTTTTAACCACATTTGTAAACATGTACTTTGCTGCATTTTAAAGTCACATAAACAACACAGGAAGGGGAAGGGTGGGCAGGACAGAAAAGAATGAGTAACCAGAAGCTGTAAAAAAGTAAGAGGATAAAGTGAGCCAAAACTTCAGCTAATCTAAACTGGAGTAACTCCATAAAGTCAATGATTTCTGCCAGATTTATCTTTGAGCTGTTGGCTCAAATATCTGTTAGATGCATAAAAATTAAAAACTAGAGGGAAGGGAGAGGGTTTTAAAGAATTTTAAAGAAAATCCTCTTTATAGAGCATGTCAGTTTTAGATGCACAGTAAAATACTTTTAGTTGCACCAAGAGTAAATAAATACGTACACAATTTTGATCTAAAAGATGACTGCACTGCTAAGCTGATCTAGAGCCTCAACAGGAATTACTCTTGTTTGACAACACCTGTGTCAAAGGCAAAATTTGGTCAGGGAGCAAGAAAGGGCAGAGCATATCCTCACTAACAGCAGTGATGAAAAGCAATGGGGTATGGAGATGTACTGAAAATATTGAAATACTGAAACTTTGTCCACAGAACTGGCAATCTGAGCCTGAGCAGTTTCACACACAACATGCTCTAAAGGACAAAGGTGCAGTTTCACCTTCATATGGCTGGCTTTTGAATTTTCCAAGAAGCCAACACAAAAACACCAGCTGCTCTTGTGACCTCATGAAAAGATTTTGTTTTGGGTGCAAAGAACAAGGTGAATTGCAAGTTCACATTAGTGTATGAAGCAGAGTGTGACTCCAGAGCACCTATGTAGCAAAATAGACATTGAGAATTTCCATATGATGTTTCAGTGTCCTACACTAACTGGAAAGTGTTCTTAGTGTAACAAGCACCACTTGTTGAACCTTAAAAATTTCATTCAGATTTTCCCCTTTCAATTCCCAGCCTCACAAAGTGAAAATATGCCCACATACCTCTCTGTGATTGCAGGCGTGGGAGCACTCATGACCTCTTGATACAAGATATTCAAGCCACACAACCATTTATCAGTATCATCTTTAGAGTCAGCTGAAAAAAATAATATTATATGGTATATCAAAGCAAAATCAACACAAAACCAAGACATAACTTGTTTAGATAAAACCTAGTATACAAACTTGCTGATAACCTTCCTCTTTGATAAATCTCATGGTATAGCTTCATGTTGTTACTAATAAAGCTAATAAAAAACAGCATAAGTTTGGGGGTAGGTAAGCTCTGACAAAAAATACTTGCTTTTAGAAGAGTTTTATCAGAGTAGGAGAGTTTCAATATTTCAGTGAGAACACTATAAAATTACTGCTGAGCTCCTGTGGTAACACAATCAAAATTCCTTCTCCTATCTTCTGTCTCCAAAGTGGCAAAAGCCCAGATCAGAGCAACTTGAAGGACCCAGGCAAAAGAACTCAGTGCTTCCATGGCATAAAGCTGGTTTGTTATTTTCCCAGCAAGCTACACCAAAATTGCAATATACTGGCTTTTGACATAATCACCTGCTATTTATCTTAACCATGCCTCAACACAGATTGTTCCAGACTAAATTTTGGCAAGACAAACAGTAAGGGAGCAATCTACAAAATTGTTGTAGCATATATAAAACATTTGAATACAAGCCAAAAAAGGTCTAAAATTCCTTATGTGGCCTAGCTAGAAGTTAGGCACATCTTCCTCCCTGCCCTGCAAATTAGTATATCACTGCTTTGCTTTGTTTAAAATTTAGTTTGCCTTTCCAATTCCCAAACCAGAAGAGTCCTCCTCATTTATCATGATTGCATTTGGTAATTCTTCAGCCCAACAGAAGGAACATGAGGAACTGCTTGCTGGGCACAGCTTTCCCTAGGAAATACCAGCTAAGCTGCAATAACCTTGCATGGGATGTCATCTTTACAGCCCTCAGCTGGGCAAAGTCCATTTGATTTAGCAGGCTGGCTCTGAAATTGCATGAAGGCATTCTTCAATTAAACCAGCTCTGAAAAATTATTTTCACTCAGGAGCTGAAATCTTTTATCAACCTTCAAAGCAAACAAGTTTCTCAAAAGGTGAAGATTATATTTTATTTAAACATACTTTCAAACAATGTTTTATCCCCCAAGGATGAAGCTGGAGCCCAGCCTCAGCTCCCCATTGAAATGTTTTTCAATTAGTTACAATTTTGGAAAGAACACCCAGTACCACTGCCAAACCAATTCTTCTCCCAAGACAATTCTGCCCCTTATGATAGCCACCATTCCCCTCAAGGAACAATTCTTTTATATTGTTTTAAGGAACTACCACAAAGCCCTTCAGCAAGAAAAAGGATTTCCCCCTGAACTGAAAGTTATATCATGTTGTTCTGCAGTTCAGCATTACAGCAACAGCTCATGGTACCAAGTGTTTTCAAAGCATTGGCAGAGGCCTGGTTTGGGAACTGCCATGGGGAAGGGACTGGAGGGGCTGTCAGAGGAAATCAAGCTGAAGTCCCTGGCACAGCTGCACGTAAGCACAGCCATTTACTCAAAACTTTCACAGACTTGAGTCAACAATGGTAAAGCTTACTTAAAAGCCTCTAAAAAAGGATTAGTCTTTCATTTCAAAAGCATCTGACTGCAAAAAACTTGTATTCTAATACTGCAACCTAAAAGAAATTCATCCCATAAATAATAAAAAATAAAAGCTGTCAGTATTTAAACACTTAGAAAGCACTCCCCTTTTCTCACATTAAGATTTTGCAATTAAGTTAAAGATTTAAATGGGTGATGTGTTCATGCTCAGGACAGAGAGAACTACGACTCCAAATAAATTCTCTGTATGAGTCTAAACCAAGGATCCATTACAAACTTTGTAGAAAAGAAATCTCTTTGTAAATTCCAGTAGTTGGAAATTGTATTCAGCCTGTACTGTAAAATCTTTGGTCTCTTTCATTTCAAAATCTTTAGGTTTGTGACCCTGGATAATCTAGCCTATAATAAAAATTGTTCCAACCCTTTCTATAGATACAGGGTACAAATTCCCTTTGTTTCACACAGATCTCTTCATTTTAAATTTATCACTTTGCACTTTTATTTATGGTCCCCTGGTACTTATTTAGAAGAGGGTTAGTGTTATTGGGTGACACACATGCAAATGGCCCAAACTACAACTTCATTTTTCCAAATTAGTCTGCAATTGCCCATAGGTGATAGGAAAATTTCTGTGATACAGCTGCAACTTTTTATGGCTATTATATCCAAAATCATTTCGGGCAGACTAAAAGTGTTAGGACAATATTCTGGCCACACTGAATAGCTGTCCTTAAAGAGGGCAATGTTACCTCTGCTCCTCAGTGCTGAAAACCTTACTGGAGTTATTTAACCAGCATAAGTCCACCTTGCTAGAAAAATCAGAACTGACACTCGCACAAGGCACCACTGGGAAGTGAAACATTCCAAATGCAGCAGGTCACAGACAAGAAGGGCTGAGTAAAAGTTCTGGCTCCAGATTTTAAGCATCTTGTGCATTCCTGAACTGCAGGAGTTAAAACCACAGTATTCTATGCATTCCTGTTCCATCAATGTGTTTGACTTGTTCAATCAGTAACCTTAAAGAAGAAAGTAAAAAAGATAAAAATACCTGCTAAACTTAAGGTGTTGAGGACAAACTGGGTTCCATAAAAAACAGTAAAGCAGTGTTCTTCTCTGTGCCTTGCTTTGCAACGTTCAAAGTCCTTTGAATTCTTTCCTGGGCGAATTTCTTTTATTTCCATCAGATCCACTGAAATGAAACAACATTCAGTCAGTACAACTGCAGAGCCTGAAATGGTAGGATGGATAACTCAAAGTATGCACAAACATATAAAATAGCTATATATATAAAAATGCACATCTGTATTGGATGAGAAATGCAAATTGTGACAGTTTTCAATCCATAAATCCACAAATAAATAGTAACAGACAATAGTGGAAAAGGACCAGAAGAAGAAAAATAACCTGTCATATTTTTATTATTTCACTGTCACTGATTTTCCATGGACAAGGTGTATACACATGGCCCTTTGGGTCACAGAAAATGTGATTTCTCAAATGGCATTAACTCTAATCAAGTAATTTTCCAATTGCCATGAAAACTGTTCAGAAACAAAAAAGAAAAGATACAATTCTACCTTACCTGCCTAAACCATCCACATAAATCTTACATAGCCAGCTAACCTTGTCAGACAATACGGTCACTGGTACTTTCAAGAAAAATATTTGAAGTAGGAATATAAAGAGCAAATCAAGCTTAATAATTAAAATGTTTGTGAGGTTTCTGATGGCCAGCTCCAGAGAGATCTGTGTTATTTAACACAACCTTTCACCTCTCAGCTCTCCAGAGAACACAGGTATGCACTGGAGCACAGCAGAATGGGAGCCCTGCACAAGCACACACCCTCCCAAGTCAGCTCCCTTTTTTCATACCCTTGCTACAGGGCCTGCAGAACAGGAGGGAGACAGCACTGAAATAGAAATATGTGTGCTCTCAAGATAAGATACTTATTAGAAAACTGAGGAAGTGGTTTTGCTCTGCCTGTGGACCAGAGAAATAAACAGCTCTTTCCACTTCTGGACAGTCTTGACTTACAAGCTACAGGACAAAGTGTGAAGAAAAACATTTCATGGCTGCTCTTGAAATGTGTTTATCAGACCTAGCAAGATCCAAGGAAAACAGCTGAGGGTTTCTGTCCCTCCATTTAAGAATGTCACAATATAAACCCCCTGTTTTAAATGAGCACCTCAACAGTAACAGAAGACCTTTTACAACATAACGAAACAGCAGCTCTGCTGCCAGACACAGGTGAGCTGAACAATAGCAAAGCTTCCACCTGTGTAATGCTGCATTTCTATGATGCCAACATGGACAGACAAGCAAGGAAATTCATCAACAAAATCCTGATAACGAAACATTAATTCATCTTGGAACTTCTTATTCTCTGCAAAATATCCCAGGCCAAACTTCTACCAGACACTCCTTTCTCACAATCATTAAGCAACTTACACTGTGAAAATGAGACCTCAAAGGTTAACCTGAACTAATCATAGGATACAAGCATCTTTCTTAAATTAGTTTTTCCAAGCATCATTATTCAAGGTAGAGTTTTTAATGTCTCAGCACGGAAACATCTCCTAAGATCTGCATATCTGATTGGTGAAGATGCCTAAATTTGTATGTTTCCAAAATAATTCACACTGTGCCTATAAATGACCAGGAACCAAAAGCTCCTAATGATGACTCTGATCCCTTTACCATTCAGAGTCTCACTTGGATCCCTAAAGATGTATCCAAATTACCATCCTAAATACCACCATCTAAAAAAAGCTGATCTTACACCATGAATTTACATTAATATCAACAGAGAAGAATCAGAATGCAGAGATGGAAATACCCAGATGGAGAGGGGAGGAGGTTGCATGGCTGCAGTAAAATGGCACAGGACTGCACACCAGGCTGCCTCATTCCAATCATTGACAAGTGCAACCCCAGTCACCTCTTCTGCTTTCTCTTCACCCAACAAATCCCTGCTGAAAAACACTTTTAACTTCAAAGTGAATCATACCTTTCCTTTCAGACTCCTGTAAATCCACACACGTGAACAACACAACAAAAGGCCCCCTCAAAGTACAAACTAGAAGCAGTGATAAAAGAGATTTCACAACCTGCACTGCTGTTGTCATTTCCAGGGGGTCTTACCTCACACTGACCTCTGAAATAAACACACAAACTTACCCAATGTCTCCCCTCAGTTACACACTCACTACAGCCCTTCTCCTTGCACTACAGCCTTTCAACCCCTTCTCCTGCATGAACCTGTGTGTATATACATAGTGGCACAAGGATCTTTGTATGCACAGACCCGTTATTGCTTCTCAAACTGGTTTTTCAGAAAAGGTTTCGCTATACCCTAATTGCTAAACATTCAGGAAATAGAGGAATGGTTCAGCTAGAGAACAAAATAGGGTGAAAGACAGAAGAAAGAAATATTTCTATTAAAAAACTCAAAATTCAAAATTTAACATTCCTACTACTTTCAGGCAACATATTTATATATATCTCCTACAGAATTTGGGCAAGATATCATTACATTTCCTTAGAAAATAAATGAAACAGGTACAAAACACAACCTTTATTAAACATTCTTTAGATTTTTACAGAAATAAAGATGTAATGCACATTATAGTTTCAAAAAATTAGTAGAAACTACCTGTATGAATTTTAATGACATTTCATAGTGTTGGTTAGGATGTATTACTCTACATTATTGAAAGAAAAGCCAATGTAGAGGATCAAAAGGAAAAAAGAGAAATATGAACACCAAGCGTTAATTCTGGTCTTGCACTAAGGTCTGTGTGTTCCACGTGATGCCCAGTAACTCCAGAATGGCTGATTCCAACTATACCAAGAAAGGAGTGGGCCAGGAAAAGCTGCAACATGTTTCAGACTCAGATTAGTAAATCAACTGTACCAACATAGTTGTTACGCAGTTACTGTGAACTTTTTTAACAGCACAATCTGTCACTGAACAATTAAAATGTAATTTCATACCTATGCCAGAACTGCAGGCACAGCACTTCAGACACTCTATCTTTGTACTGCCTTGAAGTACTGGAGCTTTCCTCCTTCTCAATCCCACATGCAAATTGCAGAGCCCTGGCTTCACAGACACATATTTCTGGGGCCTGATACACCCAAAAAAAGCACAGACCTGGACAGGTGCACCTTGCAGAGTCAAACCAAATCCAATACACTTGCAGGTGCAATTACCAAAAGAAAGGTGAAAGAAGATTAAAACATTTCCTAAGGAAACATGAATCAAAGTATGTCCTGTAGAAAAATTGACTCACATCCAGTAAGACAAGGAGAGCACTCCCCCAGCACAGCCAGTCCCCAGCCAAACCATTTATAACAGTCTAGTGCCACTCTAAAACCCACAATTAGTTTACAGTTCATCCATCCCTTTATGTGACCATTTCCCCAGGTTGAAGGGATCTCCTCAGCAGCCTCATCAGTCACGGATTGATTCTGACAATGCCTCAAGAGGCTCTTTAAGGAGACCAGACTCCAAGGCACCTTCAATTACCACACTGTCTCAGCTCTGATCTGGATGGGCATTCGAAGCAGTTCAGAGCCTGAAGCTGCTGAACTTCAGCTCCTGCTGCTGTGTTGTTTGGCAAATCAGTGAATTCAATGGGCTCCTTACACTACTACATTGATACTTTCCTAATACTGCACAGATGAATTGCTCAGTGCCTTCCAGGGCACCTGACAGAGCTCTTTATTGCCATGAACTTAACAATAAACTTCTGATCCTCAACATCTCCACTGATCTCCATTCAAATAACCCAGCAGCAGCGATCATGTTCAGTCACACACTTGCAGGTACAAATTCCTGTTACATTTCCTGCAGTCACACTTGGAGGTAGATGGCAAAACAGAGCCTTCATTTCACTATAGCAGATGCTGTGCAAGCTGAGGGGAAGACATGATACAAGATAACCAAAGGTAGAAAACTAATGTCAAGAGGAGAACTGTAGAAAAAAACCCATTATTACATTGTTATACACTGTGCTGCACTGCAATTTCAAGAGAGAAGTTCTGGGTCTGTCTGCCACAATGGTCACCCACCAGCCACCTCTGGGTGGGAACAGAACCATCCAGCACCTGAACAGACACATGGGTTGGGGAACAGATCCTGCTGAAAACCAGCCAGTGCCACCAGCAGAGCACCTTCTGTGAGCTGGAAGTGTCCAAGTTCACTGGAGGAAAGAGAGTTTGCAAGAACACCTTTGCTCAAGTCAGTTAATGTTAGCCTGGACCATCAGGCTGCTTGCATGTAAATGTATGGGTCAAAAAACCTTAGAGGCTGTCAACCCGTCGAGGTACTCTTGATAGAAAAGTCTACATTAACAGTGTAAAAGTTTGCCTGAATCTGCCATTATGGACTACAGAGTTCTGCAAGATAACATTCCTGATTCAAAGCCCAGATAGCCCAGGAGTCCTCCAGTGTCTGTGGCCACAAATGGTGCTCAGCTCAAAACTCAGTCATGTACTTAACGAAGGAAAAGGAAAAGCCTACAGAGAGCTTCAGAGTAGGCTTACAGAGTCAGAAATCATGCTGTGAGCATTATTTCAGTAAGTCTCAAGAAGACTTAAGGGAAACTACTGGCAATGTTTTGAAGAAGAAAATAAGCAACTCATCACCCAAGCTGTGTGCACTAAGACATGAGCTGGCCATTCTCTCTATGAATATAATTGCATTTTCACGTGTATATATGTATAGTAAGTAATATTCAGCACTCAGAACCAGATCTTTTTGTTCCAAAAATTTGCATTACAAAATATTCCACGGTAGGTTTCATTTTAGAAAGGGAAAAACTGCCCACTGCAACAGAGGCCGTGTGCAAATGAGTGCCCAGTGACTGAAGAAAGCCTTTAGTAGCCTTTTGCAAATGTACTTCATGGTTAGTGAGGACAATGGCTCTGCTCTCGCTTCTGCAGAATTAAATATTAACTACCCAAGGTGTGTTTTAACAGCCTCTTTTTTTCAGAGCAGCAATGAAACACAAATTGTATGTGACTCTAGAGGGAACAAGGTGAGGCTTCTCTTGGAGGACAAAGTCACAAGAAAGCAGAAATGTCCTGCAGCGTGGCAGCCCAGATGTGGCAGGGAAAGTAATTCAGCTCATAGAAAAAGAGATGTTTACTGAGACATTCAGCAGCCCAAGGAAGTCATTAGAGATCAGCCACAAAACTTCTGAAAACACAGTTACAAGGATGAAACCTGAGAGACAGTGTGGTGCACCTTGAGAAAGCACCCATGAGTACCTTTCCAGGGGGTCCTCTGGGGATTATCTGAGTGATTGACATCAGGTTTAGAGAAGTGCACCTTTTAAACCCACGGGGTTTTACGTAACCAGGTCACACAGAGCTGGCACGTACAGTAACAACAAATTACTGCTAAATTCATAACTTCTCACTGGATTGCTCAGTACAGCACCATGTTACAGTGCTTCCCAGTCTGAGCTCTAAATTCAAGGGGCTGTACACCTGGCTACTGTTTTCATATTAAAAATTAAAGGGTACCTCCACAAAATGACATAAGAATAGGGTAAAATTTACATACGTGCTCATAAAAGTTTACATTCTGCTCCATGCAACAAAACAAAACAAAAATGTTGGCATATAGATCTGACTTTGGGAAAAGGATGGAGTACCTACATCTCACACTCACTTTGATCAACCAACATAGGGGTGCTGAGGTCTGTGCAGTTCATTCCATCCCCGTTTTGCTGGCTGGCCATGACAGGAAGTCTGGTTGTTGTAAGTTAGCATCAGACATTGCAGAACTGAGCTGCTAAAGGGAAGACATTATTTGAAAGGAGCTAGAGGCTACACATGTTCATTTTTTCATTTGACCACAGAAACCAAGCTCCATGTACTCAGCTGAAGACTTACACAAAGATCCCCTGGCTAACAACTGAAATGCAGCCATTTCAAAACACACCAAAAAAAGGTAAATTTTAATGTTCCTTTGTGAAGCTACTCCAAAAAGAGCAAGAAGTGAATTCACTTTGCAATGACATATCGTTCTTTAACAGTATTTAGAATGCAGAAAGCAAATGACAAAATAGAGACTCAGGGTTTTAAATCTGAGTTAAGTTCATTTATTACTTTAAGTCTGAAACAGTAAGGAAATTCAGACAAAAATTCTGCAAGCAGTAAGGAAAACAAAGGTCCCTACTAGAAATCAGCAAGATCAAGTCCAGTATTCAGGCCAAATTAAGCACTCATTTCACATTCCTCACCAGAATATATAGATGCTCATCACTTCTCCCAGACAGGTACAGATCTGTAAATGTTTATACCATCTTCTCCAATGGAAAAAAAAAAAAAAGTTTTCCAGTTTTCCACCACAGAAGAAACTTCCATTGATATTAACAATTCTACTAAATAAATGACTCAGCTGTTTAACACATAGAAAACAATCAATGTTTAAGAATGTGAGCCACATGCACGAACACGCTCTTAGGTGTTAGTTTTTTAAGTTCCCCAATGTATCTGACAGCCAAAAGGATGCACAGCATAAAAATGTGCTCTCTTTGGCAGTCATTTTAGCAAAGATTTTAAAAACAACATTATCAAAATTTAATTTCAAGGCAAAGATGCTGCTGGATAAAATTCACAAAATAAAACCAAGATAAAAAACTCTTGTTAGGTAGAACAGCACTGCCTATGGCAACACACAGAAGGTGGCCATTAAATTAAACTCCAGATCCCTGCTTTTCCCCTCACCCTGTCCATTGAATGTGGCCTGACCTGGTGCTGGTATCTACACGACTCCATTACAGATGCACAGCTCCTATAATGAGCTTTGATCACTAAATATCCAGGTGCAACATTTGGCAGAAATTAGTGATTCCTGCTTGGCAGTGTAACAAAGTCTGAAAGCACAGGACAATCTTGCAGATTGAGAAAAAGCAGGGCAGCTCCCACAGGTTCTAATTCTACCTTTGATTTTTCACACTCCCTTTACCTGTAAAACATGAACGTTCAAGTTCCTTTTATGTCTGGGTTTTTAAATCGTGTTCTAGAGAACAAATTCTGTAAAATCTCCCCTTTTCAGCAGGGAAGAAAATCTCGAGTGAACTTAACACTTGATAACACTTTTCTGTAGTTTAAATGAAAAATTGGTAATGCTAAATGACTTTGAGATGGCAAATTTATTTTTAAATGGTCTTTTTTTTTTCTACAAACTCTGGGAAAATACTATTACACACAAAACTAGAGCAGTGAGACAATATGAAATGAGCAGTTCACATTAATTCTAAAATAAATGTTATGCATTGTCAAACACAGGTGTCTGTTATAAATGGAAAAAAGACACAAGACAGTCCTATTGCATTAATAAAGGTCTGGCCTGCTGAAAATAGAAATGGCTGCTATTGTTGTACTGTGGTGTGTCACGAGCATCAAAAGCTTCAATTTAAGTATGGCCTTTATTCCCCTGCTTCATAATTCTACAATTACATTGACATGATGTCTGCATCTCTGCCACTCCCCAGTCCAGGTACTTCATCCTCTGAGAAAGTTTTCAGAATAAATTAATACTAACATTTCTCTTCCCACCTTATCTACACCCTGACCTCTCACTCTGCATACAGAAAGAGCAGTTTCACAACTGATATATTATATAACTTTTTCTAAATATGGCCCTCTGATGCTTTAAACCTATTTCTTGTTATGAGCTTGCTCAACTAAATTGTCACTAGATATTTTTATTATGGAATCTTTTGCAATAAATAAAGAACATGAAAAAAACATGAAAAGGTGATCTTTCTTTTCTAAAAAATAAGGGATTTAAATATGGTTTATATAATTTTACAAAAGCAGGTCACCCCTTCACATTAAAAAAAAAAAATTCCTAGGTATTCAAAAACAGAGAAATCATCTTCTGTCCTCAAATAGAATCTTCCTTGAAATGAGCATGCTTGTATTACAGAGAATCACACACTTGCACATTCAAGGATGGCACGACAGATTTCTGAGAGTATAAATTCTCCTGGCTGTGAATCATCCCTTCACTCAAGGGATTCTTGGAAGAATATGCAGAAACTCACACATTTTCCAGTGACTAATCCAACTCTAGTCACCAAGAGCTTTCCCTTAATAATTGTCCTGAAAGCACTTTGCATCTGAGAAAGAATGGAATACCCATAATGGACCAGCTTCCTAGAGATTTACACCTCGCCACCTGCTTGCTCTACAAGCTTAAATGTCCTAACTTGGGGGCTTAATTTATTTACGTGCATATAAATGCTATACCACAATTTGGGAGCTCTGGACTGTCCTCTCAGACAGCAAACCCCAGGTGTCAGCCACACAGGGTCCTGGCAAACCCTGCCCTCCCTTGGCCACCTCTCCCTTCCCCTCTGCCTGTCAGGGCTGTCCCAGTGTGCACAACACCCCCTGGGACAGTCTGAGGTGGGGAGAACCATCCCTGGGTGTGTGTGACCCATCCAGAGCCACAGACAGCTGTAAAGGTTTAACATGCAATAAAAATACACAGCAGAACCATCAGGAGGCAACACACTCTCATGCAACAGACCATGCTGGCAGTTTCCCAGTTACCCAGCCAGGATGCAGGGATTGGCTTCTGCAGGAAAAGGGTCCATTACAAATTAAACAAGCAAATCAAATCCCTCTGTACAAGGAAACCAAACTTTCCTTCTCTCATGCAAAAATAAGTTAATTCTCCCAAATGCCTTTCTGGGTACACAAGTGAGACTAACCTTGGAATTTAACTGCTTAATACTGGGCTGTGAAAGCATCACCTCAAACTTATGTCGTGCACAGTCAGAAATACAGTGCCTCTTGATCTACTGTTGAAATAGCATATCCTTCTCTAAAGGACACAACCTACCTGTGTTCTTCCATTTAGGGGAAAATACAGAGGTTTCTCCCCAGTTCCTTTCTGTTAGAAATTCCTTTTGTATATGGCAACTCCAGTCTCTCAAAAGGTCAATGTAAAATCTCCAGTACTTGGACTCTGTGTGATCTGAACCACACAGTGAAGACAAGGATTGTTTAAACCAGATTTCCTAGCCTTTGTAAATCCTCACTCCTTACCACACCAAAGACCTGGATCTAGGAAGAGTTTTCTGAAGTTTCTCATCCAGAGAAACACACCTGCACTGAGCAGGAAATAGCCTCAATTTTAGCAACTCTTTCATTCTATTCTAAACAGATATGCTGGCAGGTTTTCAACAAAAGAGGCCTTTTATGAGCAATGCAATTTAAAATACACAGTAGTGCCACTTTTGGGCCCATGGGGTTGTGTAATTATTTATATAAGCATAGCAAATCCTACATCTCTCCCCTGCTCCAGTCAATTTATTCCAGAATAAGAGTAGCTGCCTTTTTGTTATTGTGAGGCTTAACTTAAATCATTTCCAAAACAATATTAACCAAACTTGGAAAAGGTCATTGTAATGATTATAATCAACTCTGGCTTAAAGGAATTTGAGTGTTCTTCAAACATTTACAGTCCATCAGCAAGAAAATCAGCACTATGACATCCAAAATTCACAACACTACACAGGGCAGTTAGGGAGCTGGACTCAGTCTTTGCTATCTATTAGCAGCCTATTTTTGTGTCCCAAAGTTAAAGAACTCTTCTCACTCTCTGATTTAGAAACACAAACCCATAGCAGATGCTAATATTGAGTTTTCTGCCTTCTGTAAAGAGCAGTTGCCAAACTTGAGTTAAAATAGCACACATGGAACAGGAAACCATCTTAACTTTCCCACTCATACTGAATATTAATTGTTTTTGGACTGACTCAACCATTAAGATGATATCATGAATATTAGATTTTGTACAGCCTAAGTATATTAATATATTATAATACTTGAGATGATAATTCTCTGCCCTAAACCACTTTAAAAAAAAAATCAAGAAACAAAAACGTGGATTTTATTTGTCACAAAGTCAATACAATCTACCAGCATATACATTCATATTCAAGAAGCTACTCCATTCAATTCTCAAATAGCAAGTTTCAAATCCATTATTTTTCCACTTGTCAAGCAAAAAGAAAGCCTGAGTCTCAGTCAAAAGAAGCAACAGCAGCATACAAATAACTAACTAACTAAATAAAATACTTCCTTCCTCTTCAGCAAAAACACTGTCAGCAAGCTAAAACTGCAGTGACTTTCATTTCTAGTAGACCAGATACAGTTCATGGTGAGTTGGAACAACTGTTCATATCATATTCTGGAACAATACCTGAAAAATACAGCTTGTTGGGGCAGATTACTTGCTTTTTAAGCCAATAAAACAATATTTTACATATCTGTGCTTTAGACTAGGCCATATTTCCAGACCTAAAGTTCCCAGCGTTACACACATCACTGAAGTGTTGCTCAATTTAAAAAACTGCTAGAGCACTACAATTGTTGTGGAGGCAGATGGCTTTTGGATAAGTCACAGATCTGGAGCAATATTCCCTGCTCTAGCCTGGATCTGGAAGCAAGTCATTCCCCTGCTGGATCACCCAGGTTTAAGAGTCAAATTACAATATTCACCTTCTTTCAAAAGCATTAAAATCCATGCACAGAGCAAACTAATTAATTTATTATTTATTCTTACACAAACACACACCAGCCACAGAAAGCTTTGATAAAAGGTAATTACAAGACAGAAAAAGTTGACCCCATCATCTGGAATGCACAGCCTGTTCAGCTTTAAATTTGTCCCCTCAGTGCAAATGGCTACAGCAAGACTTCAACACAGGGTCAGAGATTGGTTTGGCCAGAGGACTCAGAAGTCTCCTTCCCTCACTGAGTGGTCATTTTCCACTATATTTTAATCTTATTGCTCTGTGTGTAAACCCCAAACTTTATTTGCTAAACAATCTTCAAGCTCTGCTCTCATAACTGAATTCTACATGCCCTGCCAGGGCGTCTTTTTTGGCACAGTACCAGCAATACTTGTACTTGCATTCACACACATCATTATAGAAAGGATAATTACTCTCATTTGTCAAACAAGAAACTGAGGCAATGAAAGATTATGATCCAGAATACCTGTTAATTTGGTGTCCAGCCCTGTTTGCTTTTCCCCAGAATACTGAATATTACCATATTTTCACAACCAATTATAAAAACATCCTCCCAGACAACCAGTCTTTTACTTCCACTATATCACATTTCCAGTTGCAGGTCCAGTCTCCACTAGGAATGAGACAGGAATCAATGGAAACAGTAGCAGAGATTTAATACTTTTAAGTCAAGAGCATGAAGAGAAACTGCTCAGACAATCCCAACATCATGCAAATTCTCAGTCCCTGTCTTTGCAACCTTACAGACCAATGGATTTTTAACTTACCATGTATTTACCAAAAAAACCCAAAACCCTCTAAAAATCCACACCTCTACAGACCAATAAATGATTCTGGTATTTCAGACAAACTATTCAATTCCTTTATTGAGGACAAACACTATTTAGCAGCTGTAGAGCAAAATCATGCTCACAATAATTAAAAAAAGTTACCATATAGTCCTATGCAAGCACTGCAATTACATTGCACCACCCTGAGCTGCACAAGTCACAGAAAGTCCAGGCTGAGCTTTCCTGGCATCAGTTGTCTTCGTAAAAACTGAGGATTAGTCTCACTTTATTCTTCTATTCTAGTTTTTGCAGCCCTATCTAGCCTTACACTACCCCTCTATTTCCTGACCTTGTTATAAATAATGGGTTTAGTCAGTTCCAATATCAACTGAAGAGACAATACCAACTCAGGGCCTTGAAACCACCTCATGTCTCACAGCTTCATCCTCCTCAGCCATTGGTACTTACCAATACTGCAATAACCGTCCTAAATAATGACTTCCATCCTGAGACAGCAAATTGCCCAAGAATACCAAAATGTGAATTAATTTCCTTGTATTTGAAGACATTTGGTTGGTTCTTTCTTTCTTTTTTTTTTCTTTTTTTTTGAGAGTAGTGGTAAAGAATAATTACTCATTTGAATTTATAAGACACAATGATGGAAAACAGTTGTCAATTCAGAGAACACAAACACCATCACATTCAAAGATGAAAACTTTAAGAACAAGGCTAAGGATAAAAGCATGTTAATCATATTTAAGTAGTGTTAGATAGCCAAATAATGAGCTGCAGAAGATTCTTCGTCTACATTACAACAATTCAAAATATTCTCAGCAAATTACCAAACTCTTACAGCCAAAATCTTCATAATGTTAACAAAAGGCTCGTTAAATTAATATCTGACAAGTACATCAATTTATTAGTAACTCCAAATTCAGGTGCACATTGCAAATACTCACAGAAACCTTCAATCTTGTCAGCTGTCTTGCTCCATGCTACCTGCCTGGTTTCCATTATGACCTGAATAGTCCTCCTTTCTGGGCTGCTCTTCTTAAGACTGAATATTGTCATAACAGTTCCCAATTCCAAGGTCCTTTTGATCTGGCTTTTCTCGTACTCAGGCATCACTCCATAGTCTATAGTCTTTCTGGGCATTTTTTCTTTTTAATTAAACTTTTATGGTCTTCAGTGTCCTGAAGAAAGAAAATATAAGGAAGAAAGGGGAGAAAATTCAATATTTAAAACAGCATTTTCATTTCTTTAAAGATCACATTTATGCAGTTAGATACCTAACACAGAGTCCTGCCCATGCAAATGCAAGGCAGGTACATGGCCAACATTAACTCTTGCTGGTTTATCCTGAAAGGAAGTACAAACAGCCTTCACAGAGGGCAGGTCCAGCAGCATCAGCTTGTGTCAATTCTTGCACTCTATTAGAATTAGATGAGACCTACATGAGAATGTAAAGCAGGTAACTGTCCTTTTGAGAACTGAAGGGAAAACATGAGTAATACAAACACTAAGTGCTGGAAACGTCTAAACATCAGTTTTTGCACCTTTAAAACTTCATGGCTCTGTTTCTCCTACACAGTCTGCCTTTTCTAACCCACATGTTGGGTGGCAGATATTTGTGTGCATACACTTGGGACACATCTCGGCACAGAACAGCCAAAAGGGGGATGTGTACAGAGCAGATCTCACAAATGGTCTCCCACATCACTGCACCAAACAGCTAATTACAATCCTGATCACTCCTCAGTGAGATTATTTACCAGCAGGATGGTCTGCAAGCTGCTCTGTCACCCATGAACAAGTAGCATTGTCACACAAGTCACAGGGGCTGCTGCCACACAGCTCCCAGCCATGCCCCTTGCCCCAGTCCCCGAGCAGGACAGGTTTGGAGCAGCTCTGTGCATTCAGCCACCAGCCACGGCTCCCCTCTGCCTCTCTTCCTCTCTGCTCAGGCCACTGCTCTCCATCACAAGCAGTTTCAGTTTCCGTGTTCATGGCTAATTCGACCGTGGCACTTCTCGCTTCCCCTTCGAGACTTCTGCCAGCGCTCGCCCCCTCACCCCGTGGCGCTGCCTCCTGACTGCCCTTTGCTGCTCCCTCTCATTACCAGCACTCAATTGCCTTTCACCATCGTGGCACCAGCTGCTTTAGGAGCCAGCTCCCTGACTTTGAAGCTGCCCGGTGCAATCTTTCCAATCCCTTTTTGAATTCTACCACTTCAATAAACACTTTTTTTTTTTTCTTGCAAGTTAACAGAGAAGCCACAAGAGTCCCTTCTTACCTCTACACTGCCAGCCATGAGCTTGAAGTGCCCATGGTTTGCAAAACAATACACATCATTTAGTGTTTTATATTGCCTTGTTACATTAATAAAAAGATTGAGTATTCTTTCCTTATACTACTGAAAAAATTTATGTACCCCAATCCTACAGCTGGGAGGGAGTGAACAACTTTGAAGTACTGTAAGCAAAAATTTATTATTTTCTTTTAGTCATAATGTAACTGATCCTTTTATACTGCCTGAAGATAATCAGATAATCATTTAAATTATGACAGGCCTGCACCTAAAAAGACAGCCATGATCATCTTGCTACGATGATTTGTTAAAATAAAAAATGAAAGGAGGGAAATATAAACAATTAATTAAATCTTTGAACAGTGTCTGTTTTCTAATAAAAAATAGAAACCCTGTCTTCTCACTTTGGTCTTTTCATTAATAATCATAATAAAACAAATAAACTATGATCTGGGACAAGAATTAAGCATTTGTGCAACACTACACTGAATAACAAAAAACTGAACTTTAAATGAGTATTGTTTTTCAAGAGATGATAGAAAAACACATCAGCTCTGCCTTTTACAGTACAAGGTATAGCTGTTAAATGAAGTACGATTTAGAAAAACAAGAAAAGAAGTTTCTAAATTGAGCTGTTTAATGAAGGGCAATGCAGTAGGGTTTTTGAGAGATAACTCCCTTAGTACAAAGGAACTGCCTCTCAGAGGTGGCTTCTTAAGCAGTTTCTGTTGAATATAATATACTGTACTTCCCCTTTTAAAGGAGCTCTTTCTCCCGAAACCAGAGAGAACAGTGGATTTAATCTAACTTAACTCCTAAGTCACAAGCCAAGTTTTTGACTTAAGGTGGAAAGGATATTGCAATATTTTATCAACCTAACTAACTGACTCTTCTGGCTGCCTGCTCCACTTTAAGAGTTACATCACAGAAAGCTGCCATGGTAAAAGAACCAACAAAGTCTTTGGATAAGACCTTCAAACATCAGGAACTGTCTAACACAGGTGCCCTTCAGCCTTCCTGACACCCATCACTGCACAACGACTCGAATTAACAATCTTTCTACCCATTCATGCAGCAGAATTCTGTGATGACCTTCATCAGCCCATTACCTGCATGCCTCCAACCCAGCAGAGTGTGAACTACAAGATGCTGTGTGTAATAGAAGCATCACTGATCTTCTGCGGAAAAGTTACTTAAGCCTCAGTTGGAAAGATCCAGCACCACTTACAGGACTCAGCAAGTGAGTTAATAATCATCAAAACATGCCGCAAGCTCCAGCTTAGACACAGACATGACTCTTTCCCTTTGACTGTAGGAATTACAGGAGATAAATTTTGAAGGTGCCCTGTACCATATGCAAAACTTGGATCACTTATTACTGTTTGTGTAAGACAGGTTCTGATAGGTTTTAATTGAAAAGACTGACTGATCTGGACTAAAAAGTCTAAAAGACACACTGCAAGTAACCAAGTCAACACAGACATTAAAAAAAAAATCCAAATTCTATTTAATGTATCCTGTCTACTTAGTTTTACTTCAGACTTTAACAAACAAACCCTTCTTAGCAGAAGACTGGTGTAAAGCCTGTAAGTCTCTTCGTGGTAACACAGAGAGGAAAAACTAGAAAAGGCAAGCTAAAAACACACCAGCTAGCAAAGAATAGCTCAGAGAACCACTGATGGATCCATAGTCTGTTATAATTTCACCCACATGACACAGCAGGTGCTTTCCAGACACAGAAAGTTAACCAAGAAGTGCAGTCCAAAGTTTGTCTCTGGTCAATTTCTAAGCCTCTGGTGAATTTCTAAATTTTCCCATGTGCTCTGGGCATTGCAATAAGTTTGTTGCATCCTCTGCCCGGAGCTCTGCCTTTGGATTGAGGACATCACCTCGCCAGATGCATCCGCACCAGTGACACCAGCGCAGTACCACAGCAGTAATAATTAATAACAATCGATGCACCGTCCTTGCGACGCAGCTGCTGCCCGCAGAGCCCGGCGGGGCGAGCAGGGGAGCGGAACTGCCGCAAGCCGGTGCCCACCTGCCGGGGCAAGCCGGGCCCTGAGCCGGGCAGGGCCGCGCACGGCCGGGCTGCTGTCAGGCACTGCCACACTTTCCTTCCTTCTTCTCCGCCAGCCTGGGCTGCGGCGGGGCCCGGCCAGACACAGGGTGCGGGGCGGCAGGGCCACCTCAGGGAGCCCTCAGGCTGCCTTGTCCCCCCCAGCCCAAGTGCCCGCCGCGCTCTGGCACCACCGTCCCTCACCCTCCGCTGCACGGACCCCGCGCATTGCCCGCCTGTCCTCCCTCAGAGCCTCCCTCCCGCCGGGGCCGCCCCGCCCCAGCCCCGGGGCACCTGCTGCTGCTGCTGCTGCTCCGCCGGGCCGCCCTCACCTGCGCGCCGGCGGCGGGGGCTCCGTGCGGCGGCGGGGCAGTGCCAGTGCCGGCGCTGCCGTCCCGCTGCGCCTCTCGGGGCTCCGCTTCTGCCGTCACTGCGAAGGGGCGGCGCCATCCGACCTGACCCCGCGGCCACCCCGGGCGCCCGTGGCGCGGGCTGCCCTCAGCCGCGGAGCACCGGCCCTGCCCTCAGCCCCGGGGCACCGGCCGTGCCCTCAGCCCCGGGGCACCGGCCCTGCCCTCAGCCCCGGGGCACCGGCCGTGCCCTCAGCCCCGGGGCACCGGCCCTGCCCTCAGCCCCGGGGCACCGGCCCTGCCCTCCCGCGTCCTCCTGAGCGCCGAAGCGAGGCCGGGATTCCTCGGAATTCCTCTCCCCGTGCCGGGGCTGCTGTGGAGGCGAGCCCCTGTCCCCGCAGGGCCCCGTGCCCACAGCCGCCCCTGAGGCGCGGTGTCCCCCTGCCAGGGCGGGCTGTCCCGCCGCTCGGAGCTGATGTTCTGCCCGTCTGGGAAGGGTGGTTGAGCTGAGGAAAAGGCTGTACGGCTTCACTGCCGCTGGAATTATCTTGTCAAGTTTTGACTCCAAGTGATCCGCTACAGTTGTATCACACGTCAGTTTCAGAGTGGCAATGCTGAAAGTATTTCCCAGATTGGGATTGAGAAAATTGGGATAGTAATAGGATGATATCCTGCTTGCAGGTCAAGCCCTGGTACAACCATTCAACTTGATGTATTGGTCTTGCCCCAGATCAATTTGATAAATCTGAGGAAAATTCCAACACCCATAGGCAGGATGACAAGCTCATCACAGGGAACGAGTCACACCAGTTCAGCAGACACCAAAATAAGTGCCCAGAAACCAAAACTAGGGATGCCACAGCATTTTCAGGGAAGATCTTGGCCATTTCTCCAAGGGCTGTGCCATGTTGCAATGACAGGTCCTGTATTCCAAATGCTGATTCCCAAATGCTGTTATAATGGAGTTTAAGTTTCATGTAGATAATTCTCCATCTCCCCTTCTTCCAATACTGGTGGCTGGCACAAGTAAGTGAAAAGCACAGGTCTTTTAACAGACTAATCTACTCTATTGAGAGGGAGAAACGTTTTCCATAATTTCAGTCAGCATTATAAATAGTTGAACAGTAATCAAACATTAATTGATACTTTCACCCTATATGTGCAGAAACTACTGAAACAAAATTATACTTGCAACGGGGTTCTGTACCAAATGCCAGCAAAAATACTCCCTAGCTACACAAAAGGAGAAGAAAACATCAATTGTGTCCAGCTCTTCTGTAGGAGCAATTTGGGAAACTTCCCAAAAACAAACTAACAAGCCTTTATCACGCTCAAAAGTACCAAAGGGTTTCAAATAAGTATGACCTATCAGAAAAGAACTGAAGAACACATTCAAAATATACCACCACAAGAGGAAAAAAAGCCTGAAAGCCAATACCTGGGAAAGGTGTGGTTCATTTTAAATGCAAAACAAAAAGATGGTCATTGCAATCTTATCACTGTTTGCTATTTTGTGAAGACTTTTCACATTTTTCCAGAAGTCTATTTATAAAGTATAACTCCAAATTCACATAACATCTAACAGGAGCCATGGTAGTAAATTAATAAGAATAGCAGAATAATTATTAATCACACCATGGTGTCTCTGCCATACATTATTTTTAGTCTTCATCTTTAAAGTCTTCAATGTTTTGTATTGAAGCTGCCTTTGAAATTATGTGAACAGTGGCAAAAAGCAAGAGCCAAGCAGCCAATTTCCCCAGCTGCAGATGCTAATACCCAAACATCCATTCACACCTCAGAGAGCTGAAGGGTGCAGGTGATCCTGGGCATTTTACAAGCAGGAGATGGCAGTATTCACTTAATGTCAGATCCAGGAGTCACCCAAGAGAGTGAATCCAAGCTTCAGCAAATACCAGCCCCAGCAGCTCCTCCTGGTTCTGCTTCACTTGGCCAGGTCCCAACAGTCTCCTCACCAGTCATATGGCACAGCTTCAGCACAGGAACCACCCTTGAACAACCCAGAAGCCACACAGGCACAGAGCTGCTCATCTTGATGGTATTTAGAGCTGTGCTGCAGTAGTTAAAACACTGCTGCAAAGGAAAACTTTGGACATTCTTGTGTTTGAGCCTCACTGGTGTTTTGGAAGGACAAATAACACGTACCCATTCCCAACATTTCTTGCATGACCTTAGACTTATCTGATAAAATGCTCTTAAAGCTGAAGAGTTGTTATATAGCCAGAGAAAATATGTATCTTGAAGAGAGTCATAGCTGCATTGGGGATCATAACAGTGAATCCTGAAAATTTCTGGATGTAACAAAATCTCAGATGGAGTAAGCAAGCCTTAAAACCAAACCAATAAAAGAGTAACTCTTAGAAACACCAGCTGTTACTCAGCACATTCACTAGACCCGAAATAAGAGTACTCAGACTTCCTCACAATCCCAACAGATCTGAGTTATTATCAGAATCAGCAGCTCTGCCATCCAACAACCAAACCTCAAAAGTGAGAGCTTCCAGGCAGACAACATAATTACCTGTAAGGATTATGGATTTCATAGTCACAGATAACCACCAGGTGACATCTCCAGTCCTTTTTTGTAGGAAAACAAAAAGCCTGTACAGCTTTTTTCTCTGAGGAAAATATATGCTGAGGACAGGTGTGGGAAAATTGGGTCTCTGAGTTGAAGAATCTGCCCCCGCAAAGCCTGTATGTTTAAAAAGAAGAAGGCTAACCACTAGAATAAAATCTTCCTTCCTTTATTCTTTTTTCTTTTCAGTTTAACTTCCTTCTTAAAAATTTTAAAGGCCTCTTGAATTGTTAAAATATCACAATTTATACTATAAGATCTGAAAAGCATTTTCTCAGCTAGAGTATAGTTTTACATTTTGGTCATAAATCCCTCAGAAAAGGAATTTATAGTGTTCATGCTGACACTCTCTTAATTACAGCGTTGAAAAGTTCAATCCTGTCTTATATTTGGTAATGAAGTGTTGATTGCTTCCCCTGAAGAATAAAGCAAGGCATGAAAGAGAAGCACAGGACTGGCTAGGCAGCCTCGTGGATATAATAAATAATAGTCACAAAACCGGTGCCACTTCCTCACAGGAGATACAGAGAAAAAACTGCTTTTGTGCAGAAGACAGAAGCTGAAAATCTTTACCCCATCAGTTGTAAAAAATGTTAAAGAGTGATTAGGCAGGAGGAACAAATATTTTAGAGACTGTTACAGACATTTTGTAGCCAAAGGATTTACTAACCACCACAGCCTCTGCACTCATTGGCAGGATGTATGTTAGCTCAGCTAAATATTCTAGTTACAGCTGCAAAACTATAACCAGATGTTTCATAAGGAAAATTTAATTTTCAAGGTTTGCCTTTATGAACTTTTCATCTGCAGGACTCAAGGTGATTTTAAACCTGTCAAGAGAACTCACATACTCAGAGCTGAGGTAGCAACAACTGCTGCAGTCTGGAGGGAAGAGGGGAAGGATGTGACTGTTGTCACTAGCAGAGCAGTCCTGTGCCACCCCAGCTCCTCATGGCAATAGCTTCAGCTACTCTGGGAAGCCTTGATCATCTTTAGTGGCTCAAGGGGCCTTTGTAGCATGAAACTGACCTTTGAGAGCAATGTCCAGCTGTAGCAGCACAATTCAAGTAGTGAATTTTACAGATCCATCTTCAACACCATCACAGAGTGTGACAGGTCCAGCACCCCCAGCACATCTTCTCAGCATAACAGAGCTCAGGCTCCTTGAAGAGAATCTCTTGTAGAAAGTGTTCTAGTGTGTACTTGGCTCAATTCTTATCAGAGTTGCATTTTAATCTCAGTAAATTATTGTCACTTAATCATAATATTTAAAGTAAATATTGACTTAAGGTAAACTACTAAGGTCACTAGCAGGAAAGCTGACATGAAAGAAGGGAGGTTGTACTTGTAAGTGGCTGGCCTGTTGCCTGCTGAAATGTTTCTCTGAGTCCTCAAAAGTTAAGCTGCTCCTCAGTTCAGTCACCCTGTCTCTTGTTATTTGCAAGATCTGCATTTAAAAAATCTTCTGAGGAGTTGCTGCCCACTGGCCTCATACGCAAAGTACAGTGCTGTCCCTTACAAGTTCTGTAACAATTTGCATTTGTAGATGTCAAAACATTTTTTAAAAAAATAATGGAAATCATTGTATCATATTTTCAAAGGCATCAGGCCCAGAGGGTGAGGAGGTTTGCCAAAGATCTCACAGCAGTTACAGGCCTTGGGCAGAACATTACTTCCAGGTTTTATCCTAATGTCCTGACTTTGGAATGGCATTTCCTCATAGCAAAGCTCCTTGTGCCAGGAGAAACCTTTTCATTTATCAGAATTATACTTTCAAAAGTTTCAGTCAAGTGAAAACACTGTTGTGTGGTTTGGGATGCTCAATAAAAACCTTTTAAAAAATACATGTGAAAATATTTGAAATAAGCATCAAAGTGCATTTTTTTAGACACACACTAACAAGTTATTTACTCAGCATCTTGAGCCAGCTTTGACCACAGAAAACACCAGTATGTTTAAAGGGCCTGCAATTCCAACTTCGGATGAAGAGTTAAATATTACAGTCACTACATCCACAGTAATAAAATGCCAGCAGCTCATTACCACTAATATCAACAGTGAGTTGATACCAATGTTACAAGGCCTCAGTAAAAAAGGAAAACTGCAGAAGACTGCAGGGAACCAGAGAAAATTTTCTCTGTGCTTTTTAAGCCAATTACATTAAAATATTTTACAAAAATAATGTGCTTTTGAGTGGGAAGGATTGGGAAAAAACAGCATTTGACAATAGTTTTGAATTAAGCGAGTTGTAACTCAGCAAGAAACAGTCCAGCTCTCCCCCCCTAAGTAACTTTCAGCCTTTCATTTCTCTCCCACTGCAGAGTGAGCTCACCACGGGTGAGATGAGGAGAGAAAAGGCTCTGTTACCATCTGCTTCAGCCTGCTGCTCTCACTCATCATCCCTGTGAGCCTGGAGAGGTTTGGGAAAGGGATCTTCAGGCAGGCTGGGCACAGGGAGCAGGGCTGAACTCAGCCTTCAGCCGCTGCTCTGAGCTCTGAGTCCCCAGGGGGAGCTCAGTGTGAGCAGAACACCACCAAGGCTTCTCTCCACAGTCATTTTCCTTTTTCCTCCCATTCTGCTGAACTCCTCTTAACACTGATCTTGCTACTGCAGGTGGAAGCTTTTCTGGGATCATAAAACAGACATCGGCCAGGTCTTTCTCTACTTTCTACATGGCTGATTGCAGGGATTTATTATTGTGCAAGGCCTTCCCTCAGGGCACACAGGAAGGGAGGAGAAGTTCCTCGCATCTGTGCTCACTCATGCATAGATCAGCTTTAATCTGACACATGCTACATCAGAAAAGTTTAGAAGAGCCCTCAGTTAATCAAAGCACAAGAATTCTCTGGGGATGGTGAGAGCAGGCTGGTCCTAATGCAGATAAGCATGTAGTCATGTAAAAATATGTGTCAAAATGTCGCTGAAATCAAAATATGATTGAAAAATTAGTGATATCCTTGAGTGATAATTTCTGAACAGGGATAGAATGAGAGATGCTCTACAGGGATACGCCTTCCAGATGCCTGTGCCTTGGAAAAGCATCCATCTGGTTATATCTCCAGGATCAGCACATTTGTATGGAATGCAAATCACTCCTGCAACTGCTGTTATCTTTCTGCACTGTAGTCATAACTGAGTGAGTCATGTTAAAGGGTCAAAACCTTCTGTTCCACTTTTTGTGATAAGCATCTTTTCAGCATGCAGTGTTAGAGATCCTGTTTGCCAACAGATCAAGGTGGGAGCTGGTGTGGGGTGATCTACAATCATGATTTTTGCTAAGAGACTTCTGAGTATCCTGGGGAGCAAATTTACCTTTGTAGCTTCAGAAGAGCCTCAGTTTAGAAGAGCAAAGGACCATTTTTCAGTAATGCAGGTAGATATCAACAACCCCATATGGCTCCTGATCTCAAATACATATATGTGTGGGTGTATAAAAATAAATATAGGTAGAATCCTATTGTTTCACTTATTATATTAAAAATAATCCTTCCACATCTCCAAACAGATTATATTTGTGCAAAAATCAGAAACTACACAATGTTTGTAAACACTAGCTACAACACCTCTCAATCGTTAACATTTGACTGAAAATCTGAACTTTGACACTCTCTGAGATGCTCTAAAAATAGACACAAGATTTGAATTCTACAGAGAAAAAAACCAACAAAAAACAACCAACTTTCTTTCCACAGAAAATTTCTAATATGCTCTTCATTTAACAGGAGACAATGTCTAGAATAAAGAGCCTAGCAAAGTGAATTTAAAAGTGCTTATCTGGCCTGATCTCCAATTAAAAATATCTTGGTTAACTTCAGCTGAGCATCCAAGACTTGTGTGTGCTTGCAATGATTGTAAAAATGTCATACACACATACAAAAATTGTTTCATCTTTTCTCCTTAGACTGGACTAGTAATTTTCAAATACCACCCTCTCTTTCAAAAAAAAAAAAAAAAAAAAAAAAAGCTTTTTAAATTTCCTTTATGATTAAGAAAGTCCTTTTATCCTGGAACTAAACTACAGAATATTTTCAGGAGAGAAGACAAAGGCTGGAACACTGAAGGCTCTGCCAGGTAATTTAAACCCAACTGTGTTCTCTCCAGAACCTTTGTGCCACACATGGGGAATTATTTAACCCCATTTTTGCAAAGGATAACTGCCCTGCTGAGCCTCAAAGGCAGCAATACAGAGTTTACCTTTAATCCCGTGCAGAATAATGAGTGATACACTGCTGAGATTAGCGAGGCAGTGTCAAACGGAGGTTTCTTCTGCTTTGTACTCTGACTCCACCTGGGTAAAATCACACTGTTAAGACCCCTTAAGCATACAAAATCTCTAATCAAGTTTTCAACAGCCTGGGCCTTTTAGCTAATTTAAAATTTAAAAGAAAGAAAAAAGTTGTCGCCTTTGATGACACTCACTTCTTTGCAAGGACAGGTTTTGTTATGGCTGCTGCTAGCAGGGGAAAAAATAAAAGCAAAAAAAGTTCTAAGAAAGAAGTGTAACACTAATTCTGAACTATGTCCCTCCCAGCCAGCAGGCCTCTCTCCTCTTACAGCCCCGGCATGGGCTGAGCCCTTTTCACACTCACTTGCATCATGCATTAATAGCCTGGCAATGTGTTAACGATGCCCCCACCTGAGATCAGCAATTCTAACAGTTTCTGATTGTCTTAGGCAAATTTCAAATTATTTGCCTTCTGGTTTCTAACCTTTTGGGATGCCCTTTCTTTCTGTTTTAAGTTTTTTCTGCATCCAAGGGGTTTATAAATTACTTTTTTTACAAACACTAAGAGTCTCAGGGACTCTGCTCGTTGAGCTTTTAGGAAAATGTCAAATATCTTTAATCTTTAGGAAGAAAAAAAATCAAAACCCTGAGAATTGAAAAAATTCACATCTGTTTCGAGATATGCATTTATAATATATATGCAAATATTCAGCTTGTGTTTACCCATGTGCTGTCAGGAGAAAATGGTTTAAGCATGGAACCTAGGATTTAAAAGCTAGACCAGAAAAGAGCTCCTGGTTTGTTACCCTGGAAGGAAATAAATTAGGAGAAGGTTCACTTTGTTAACAACTGATAATTGGCACTCATTTTTTATTTTAAAAATAGTGAATACATTGAAGATGAATAATACTAGTTTTCAATTGATTTATATGCAAATAATAATCAGAATTTATAATTAGATATATTTCTAAATAGATAAATCTATTTAGATAAATCTAATACATAGATCTATTTAGAAATAAATAAGATTTTGACAGATTGAAATGCAATACAAATATTTATATCAAAGCAGACTTCAAATATGGCAAAACAGAGTTCATTTTTGAGACGTTTTATGAAAACAAAACCAAACACGACACTATTTGACAAAAAAGAAAATACAGAAAACTAAAAATAAAAAGCCATGCAGAAATATAACTGGAGAAGAGGCTCCTTATAGGACCTCTAAGGAAAAGAAAGAAAATCCTGCTCCCAGTGCCAGCCAGCAGCTTTGCCCTGGTCTGGCAGCTCAGATGGAGGGAACACACAGAGCTGCTGACTTGGTGACAGACATCTGCAGTGGGCTGAGAAGGCCTTGGCCACTGCTGGGGCAGGAAAGCCTCAGTGACACAGCAAAGACAAGAGCTCAAGTTGCTTTTTGATGATTTTTGCAGCATGACAACAGCCAGTCTTTAGCAGTGGGCAGCGCAATAGCAGCAGTGCTGCAGCAGGAGGTTTTGCTAAGAAAATTCCCAGACAAAAAGGGCAGCAAAAGAACATCCTTGATACTGCAGAAAGAATATAACAAAATATTTCCAGCCTCCTACTACAGTGGACACCAGTGAGGTGCTTTGATGTCAGGGAGGAGATCAGTCAGCAGAATGAGAAAGGACAGGGCTGGAGGAGGTGATGTCTCCAACCCCATGTCCACCTCTGCCCTGCTCTGCTTTTAGCTCCCTTCTTGCCAGGAGCAGCTTTCTACCCCCAGAAGATGAGAGATAAGGTCAATGGAAATGCAAGGTATCGTCAGACTGTGGCTATTTTTATTTTTATTTTGAGAGGAAATAATGTGTGCAGAGCAGCAGTGGTTCATATTGGGTCAGTCAGGAAGTGTGGGGCTGAGAATTTAAAAGACAGGCATTTTTGTTTTGTGGTTCTCTCAGAGAGAAAAAGCATGCAAGAAAACTTTTTTTGGCTAAAAAACGCAAACTTTGAGTTCACCTACAGCTAGCTGAGGTATCAACATCATGTTTCACTCTGAAGAATGTCACTTTAAGTGGAATACTTTGCATCTGTGGCTGCAGTTGTTACAGAAATGCTAAATAGTCAACACCACTGCTCCTTTGGATTGCAGCACAGATAACAGCAGAAGGAGGACAGGAAGACAACTTGATTCCCACCAGAGAAGAGCTGAGGCATAACTGGTTTCAAGCTGAGGTTTCACATACATCTTCATCCATCACTTGCTGTGGAAAAAGGCAGTCCCTGCTTCTGCTGTCCTCATCTGCCTCTTGCCATCTCTGCCCATGGAGAGAAGAAAAATCTGAAAACACAAATCCATAATTAAGACTGTGACTATTGAAGGTAATGGAAAATAGAGGGTCAGCTGGAGATATATCTCTTTAAGTTACAAAACTGCTTTTAATTTGGCCTTTTGTGGTTGTTACTTATTAGCAGTAAACAAACTGATAATCTTTACTGCTGTAAATGGGCATGGAAAATTAATGCAACAGAACCACTCAGAAGCTCACAAGAGTAGTCCTTGAACAGCATAATTGGCAGAAATACCTGGAATTCAATCTGCATGTTACACAGTTACATCTACCTTCTGATGAGGAAGCTGAAAATAGAGACTCTGTAATTAAGCAAAGCACTGTGTGTTTTGAAATCCGTTAATGAAAAATCCAACCAGCCAGCAAAGAACTGGTTCTTGTGTTGACAAAGAGAAAAGGAAAAATCTGTTGTGCCAAGACATCTATGAACAACTTAAAATACATTAAGATATATCTCTCTATATTAAGTTGATGTGATTAAAAAAATAGAGTAAGAAATTTGTTAATGATTCACTTAAAAGAAAAAAAAAAAAAGCATTTTGCAAACAGGAAAAGAATCACCAAGCACAAGTTTTTCTAAAACTTCCATGATTATTTAAAAATTCACACTAATCTCTGTTTCAATATTCCAACAGAAAAGTCGAGAGCAGAGCTGCCTTGGAAATGCTATTTCTTGCTGACATATGTTTTATAGATATTTTTTAGACCTTCAGACATCATGGCATTATTTATGTGTGTGCTGAGAACAAATTTGCTGCCTTCCCAGTCTTGATCAAAAATGTTTTTAATCACTCTGTCAAAAATCAGGCTCTGCAGAAAAATTTGGATCAGCTGAAGAGAAAAAAAAGCTGCAGTTGCTCCTCAGTGTGTGTGGAGTCCCTGCACCACATTGGTTCAACACTATCTCCTTTTCATATTTACTGTTAAAAGGAAAGATGAATGTTTGAGGGGTAGGCTGGTCCTTCCATCATAATAAATATGTTTTTTAATTAGTCTTCCCTCTGATTGAAGGAAACCAGCAGTCTTTCTGGATATGTTTTAGTTGAGAAAAAAAAAAAACAAGGAAGAAATGGCCATACTTCTTGTTCCAAAGTGCTGGGTTAGTGCAGATGAGAAGAGACCCCGGGCAGAGTGACAATCCCAGCTGATTTTACAGGAAATGCCTTTTTAAAGAAATGACAGACACATTTTTAGCAGCTGATTTGCAACAGTTTGTTCAAAAAGATACCCTAAAATCCCGAACACAGCAAACAGATCCTCTTTATTCTGTAGGGCTTGTTGCAGGCCCTTGAGAACAAAGAGCCGAATAATAAACCAAAGGACATCACCGAGGCTGTGCTGCGGTTTTGTAGCACCAGGTCACATCTCAAACCCCCCCACCTGAGCTGCTGCTGTTGTGTGACCACAGCTGGGCCACCTGCACTCAACCAGAGCAGTCCTGGCTCCTCTGCTTGTTCACATCACTGCGGGCAGAAACCGGAGCTGGGCTAAACAAAACTCTTGCAAAGTATCCAGGAGAAACCCATGAACTCAATGGAAAGCAGCTGGCTGCTTGTTTTCCTTCCTCATTTGCACTCAGGTTGTTTGGACTGCAAATATGAGGGAGGTTGATGTCACAAAGGGGACAGGGACAACTTTCTGCAGAAAGCACTGCACAGACATCCCGAGAGAGCAGCAGCACTCCAAAACACTGAGCCTTTCTCAAGGGATCAGAACATTTCATTGCAATGGGAGCTTCCCAATCCTTCCCCAGAGCCCCTGCCTGGGAGCAGCTGCTCTGCACAGCCCGGGGTTTGCATGGCAGGACACAGTTCCTGCTGGGATCACAGCCACACTCTGCTCTCCCCAGCCCTGCAGCTGCTCCTTGGGGACCTCAGGCAAGTCACTCTGTGCCTCACCTTCCCCAGCTGCAAAATGGACAGGAGAACACTTTGCTGGGATTTTGGATCAGGTGGCAGTGTTTGTGATGCACTATTTGGGATGCAATATTTGTGGTACACTATATATCAACAAGGCTCCACCACCAATGCAGCATTATTACAACTAACATTGCTATTGTTTTAGTCCAGATGGAATCTGTGCTATCAGAAGTTATCTTGCCATACTTAAAAACTAAATCATCATGAGTGTAGCACTGAAAAAACAATTTGTAATTCTGAGGCCAATATGCCAACCATATTTATTCATATCGCAATTTTTTCAGCTACAATATGATACAATCATGTTGGTAAAAAATAAATATATTTTATAGCATTAGTTGTTGATGACAACTTTAACACCTTCTATACTCCTTTCCCAAAGGCAAAGGATTATATAATAAAAAGAAAGTCAATATTACAGCACTGAGGTTTGGAATTAGCAGGATAAACTGAATTTTAAAACAATACTGGCCCTATCCTGTACTTACAGATAACATAACAGAACTGATGACTTATAGGTGCTGCCACTGAGAATAAAACACAGAAAGAGACTGCCAAAGTAGTATTCCTATTTATATATATTACATTACATTTATATATCTCTTCTACTGCACTTCCACAAGCTAGAAGGCCGTGGTGTGTGAACTGTGAGTCTCAGTCAGGAACTTGCTCCAGTTCCAATTCCATTCCTCCCAGCTGAAGCCCTCAGCAAACCTTCCAGGAGCTCCTGGCTGCTGTGGTTTCAAGCCAGTGATCCAGGAACACCAGCAAGCATCTTTGCATGGTTCAGATTCCTAAAATTCTCCTTTCCCATCATCCATGCTACTCTGGCACTGCTTTGTTATTCATACCAGGGTTTGTGTGCATTCTTCTAGGACCATTTATGCCATCCTCCCTTTTAATGACAAACTAGTGATGGTTCAGTGAGTCCAAACGTACCAGGTGTTTCCTTCACTAGGACCTTGTGCACTGCATTTCTACAAGCCCTGCAGAAGGCACATCAGTCCACAGGGAGAGAGATGCCTGCTTTCCTGCAGGGAGCTGCAGGGCAGAGATGAAGGAGCAGCACAAGATTCACTGCTCAATGGTACTAATTTCCATAAGCTGCAGTGTATAAAACTCATCATGTGTGGGCATATGAACAGAGCACTAAACACAGGTAGGATCCCCATCCTGAGAATTACCCCTCCTCAGCCTCTTATCTGTTCCTTTGCTGTGTCTAATCCTCTTAGTTTGTTGCTCTGCTGCTTCTTCTGTGATACCACGATGCCACTCACTGCCCACATCCAGTACTAGCAGACTTTCTGCTCAGGATTCATTTAGGAGAAATGTTGCTCAGTGAAATTGTACAAGTTTCTGGCTTGGCTCCCAAGTGCCTCTTCATGCTACACACCCACTGGGTCTTTTCAACTGGTCTCTTTCAAAGGGGACTCATAAGTGAGCAACTAAATCTAACTGCATCAGCAAAGTCACCTCCACACACACCAACAGCCATATGGCTTGCACTGGATACAATTATACAATTCCGGTAGTTTTGATGTTTCAAAATTATTACTTTCCCAGTTTTCCAATTATTTTTCTCAGGTTTTATAATTTACCTCATCCATACAGGCTACTTAGTGCCTGGTTTCTAGATAGTTTACAGCAAAGATGGATTAAAGATCAGTTTAGCTGTTAGCTCAGCCATTTCAGTCTGCCAGCCTCACTTTCTCCCAGAGACAGGCCAGTTTAGCAGCTTATCTTCTCAAATCTGCTCTTGCCCCTGTGACCCATATTTGCATATGGCACACATCCCAGGGGACAGCACGTTCAGTCCTTTGCATGCTGTAGTTACTGTCCCTTGTACAACGAGCTTACTTGGGGTTGGGTAACTGCAACAAGAGCAGGCACACAGGTGTGCAAAACACTGCAGATATCACCATGGGATTTACCCACTGGGAGTCAACAGTAAGAACAGTCTTGTATTAAAATTAAGCTTAAAGAAAATGAAAGCAAAGGTGTACAAATTTATAGCTAGAAATGGTACTGAGTATGAGAAACTCAGAGCACCAGAGTTTCTCAGAGCTGAGAAGCAGAGTCTATTCAGACTTTCTTGACAGTTAGAGCGATAATTTGATACTTTTATAAAATACAATTATTACTAGTAACAGCAGTAGGAAAACACTAATGCAAAAGAAATTTTAATTCTTACCATCAGGTTGGAACAGCCTTCTTTAATACCTATTCAAGGCAGGGCTCGAGGCTGTGTTTAGTCTTCAGGATGAGTAGTATTTTGCCAGGTAATGATTTGTTCTTGGGAAGTCTAGCTGATTAGCTTCCTGATAACCTTGGATGGAGAGAATTAGTGAAGAACAAAATGACATTATAAAGAAAGAAACCACTTACCAAAGAGCAGACAAGGACTCCCTGCCTGGACACATGCAGGTTGATGGCTTGGCTTGTTAGGTCTGTATTTCAAGACCGTTCCTAGAGAAGCTCAGGTTTATTATTGAACACGGCTTTGAACGTGACAAAGTCCAGCGACGATCAATTTTCCGTGTAATTACCGCGGAAAGGGTCGTGACCAAACTGCCTGCGAGCCCGCAGTGGCGGTCACTGACGGTACACGTCCTCTTCAAAGCCGAATGCGCTCAAAGCCGCCTCGTTTCCTTTCCTAGACGCGCCGTGCGAGGGCAGCAGAGATTGCGGGACGGGAGCGTGTGCGGGCTCTGCGGGGACACGGCGGGAGCGGCCCCCGAGTGTCCCGGCCGCTCCGCCTGCAACCACAGGGACTCCCGCCATCCGTCCCGGACATCCCACGGGATGCGGAGCCCGAGAGGAACCTGTGTCCTGAGAATCAGACTGTTAAATAAGTCTCTCTCGAGGTGATAACACTTTTAAACTTTTGCGATGGAGTCACCATCCCTAGAGGGATTTACAAGACGTGCAGATGCGGCTCCTGGGGACGTGCTGCAGTGGTGGGTTTGGCAGTGCTGGGCTGATGTTTGGACTCGAGGATCTTAGAGGGCTTTTCCAAGCTGATTCCAGGATACTCACCCACCTACAGCGCAGAGAGGGGAAAGGATACAGAGCAGCCAAAGCCTGTGAGCAACTTTCACCCCTTAAGCAGAAAAAGCTCAACACCGAGACTGCGGCTGCACCTGACTCTGATTGCCGAATCAAAGTCTGTTTGATTTGGTGACAGCGAAGGAAACGCTGCCATTCCCACCCTGCAGGGCCAAACCCCAGCGCTATCGTGCAGTCGCCAAGAGATGGAGCCGTGCACCAAATCCCAGCCGCGAATAAACAGCGACCAAGGGCTTTTAGCTCTTTATTCTTCCACTTCAGCCGGGTTGATCCTAAGGCTCCATCCAAAGTCAGCTGATGTTTCCAAGCAGCGATAAATCAAGCAGAAAGCGCTGACGGTAATGCTGCTCGTTATTGATCGGGTGCTGCAGGTGATGTTTAGGGGAGGGCTGGCCATTCCCACCGTGCCCTGGGTAATGGGGACACAGTCAGGCAGCAAGGACAGAGCTGGTGAGACAATGCTTTGGGCTTCTCCTCCGTGTCCGTGTTGGGCTGTCCTGATTACCCTTGCTCGGTTCAGAGGCTTAAAGAGGGCTGAGCAGTTTGAGTCACAGGCAGGGCATGCAGAGGCTGATACAGATGCTTTTCTCTAAGCTGCCTCTCGACCCTATAATCTTTTCCCCTGTCAACCAAAATCTTCAGCTTTTTCTACAAGGGTACATTCTGCTTCCTTGCACCTCTTTGCCCAGGGACATGGTGGCTGCCAGGGTGGATGCCCTTCTTCAGCCAGATGATGAGCCGAGCCTGTTAGCAGGAACTGGAGGGACAAAGCATCCAAACACAAATCCCATAGGTCTGACAGCAGCTCGGGCAAGGATGGGTGGTTGTTTGAAACTGCTCCAAGCCAAGCACTGTGATTTGGTTTCATCTGGATCATTCCACATTGAAATAGCTGTTCCATTCCTGGTGTAATTTTCATGAAGGAAAATTTGAAAATCTGTGAGACATTAATTCTGCAGGAACACTTTTTCCCACTGAAAAACAAACATCTTGGGAAAATTCCCAAGAAGATCTGAATAATACATCTGTAACACTGATAGGAAACCCCTGTGATCATGTGGCTTTCATTGCCTGGGGTCTGTTTAAGCTCTGAATCCCACCTGTGCTACACAAGAATGGCTACTGAACATCCCAATAAGAGAGTAGTGATTTATCTGGAAATCTATCCTACAATAATCTTTTCTGGTATTTGCTGTAATAAAGGGAATATTGTCATTGATTACCTCATGGATATGTAACTTTCTGCTGGCAAATCTTTCACAGTAAGGTTATAATAGCATCACTCTTCAGCATCTCTGCCAGATACTCAACTCTTTATTTTCTGTTCTGTCATATAAGCTGAGTAATTTATATGCCTGTTCAATACAAAAGGTGGTTATTATATGTTTCAAGAAAGAGATTTGACAATATCTGCCTTGTAAGAAATACTGAGTCTTAGAGAGGCAAGGGAAAGGAAAATACTGTAAATCAAGAGGTGACAAGGCAGTTTTCAGATGGAAGATTAGAACACTGTTCAGGGTTCCACAAACAAATATGTTGAATTATAGACAAAAAGCCACTTTCTAGCATTTGTCCCCTGTTGCTGCAGTCCTTTTAGGGACATAAATCCCACTGAAGTCAAATCATGTCTATAAACTAAATTCCAAAATGAATCCATAAGTAGAGTCTGACATGGAAATGCTTATTATTAGTTTGATTTGTACAAGATGTATAGATATGATTTCAAATAAAAGCAACATTATGGAAAAAATTACGTCAATTGCAGTTTCGTCTGAATAAGGACTGCATAGTATGAATGTGTCCCAAAATAACACATCTGCAGTGATCTAAGTGAAGCTTAGCTAACATTCCCTGCACTGTGTTTTTACACAGGTAATTCCATGTGACTGCTTAACCCCAGCTCTAAAACAACATTGATTTGACAAATGGATGGGGGAGAGCCCCTTGCTCCACCCAGGGAGAAGGAGCAGTGGCTGCCTTCCAGCCCGTACCACGCTGCAAGTGGATGTGTTTTAACTGAGGGACTAAGAACCCTTTGGTTTTTCCAAGTGCCATCACAGGTCTGCCTCCACCCAGCCAGGCCAGCAGCCAGGCACAAAATGTGGAGACTTAAATACAGCAAGAGCATGAGGTGAGAGAAACCTCTTTGGGTGTGGGACTGTGTGTCAATGCAGTGAGCTTCTGCCTGGGTCTGCTTTCTTGCAGATGACCAGGGCAGGTAACCCCAGGCCAGCAGGCAGGATTCAGAACACAAACTATTAAGGGTTGGGTGCCAAGAACTGATCATGCAAACTGCCTTAATCCCCCTGAGGAGAATGCCTGAGCACCGTGGGAAAGAGCAGATCATTTTGGACAAATATCCAGTGTTGTCAATCCAGTGCTGAACTCCTCTTTAGAGGTTCACAGGACAAGCCCACCCTGCTTCTGCCACTCTGTTCTGTCCTGTTTTCCAGGGCAAGGCTGCTCCACCAGCAGCCAGCTCCTGGGCCACCTCCACGGGGACACCACCGTGAAGCCCAGCAGCCCTTGGCAGCCACAGGGAGCAGGGCTTATCCTGATCCTGAGCAGCTCCTGGCTTTTGCAACATCACAGAGGAACAGGAGACCAAGGCATGGCAAGAGAAATTCATTGTGAGACCAGAAATCCAGACCCCGATTCAGAGAGCAAGGGGAGAAGATTATTATTAGCTCTCAATTACAACAGGAAGATCATTGCCACTGAAAATGGGAGGGGACATTGCCTGTCTCAGAGCAGCCCACCTGTGAAAGGAAAAGCACCCTCACATTACACTGGGGAGAGGAATGCGCGTCACTGCTCTTTTGAGGCAGCAGCTCCGTAGGAGCCTGGTGACAGCAGATGTGATCCCTCCTCTAGAGGAGCTGCTGAACTGTGAACATGCAGAAGTGGATTTCCAAGCCCAGCAATACCTGCTGCCTTGAGTGACCTACTTTTTTTTGCACGCTATGTGAATAGGGTTAGGCAACAGTTAATTTGGTGCTGAAAACTGAAACATTTGGGTAGCAACGATTACCACGCATGTGGTGAATGCCATGGCAAACCTCAGTGCCCCTGACAGGGGCTCCTGGGCAGTACATTTCAGTCCCATGCTTTGGGAACATATCCAGCAGGAGCACAGTGCTTTGCTAAATTGAGCATAATCATTCAAATTCATTTATCAGATCCAAAAGGAGTTTTGCTTATTAGTGTGAGTGGTAGTTTACCAAATGTACTGTTTTTAAGGTTATCTCCTAAATAGAAAAAATGAAAAGCATTTTCAAGTTGAGCATCCTAGCAGTCCTGTGCATCCAGATGAGCAAAGCTGAGCAAGTGAGGCTGTCAGCAGAATGTACACACCAGCACATCTTAGCTTTCCCAATGGCCTTGCTCCATAGCACAAATAACACCAGCTATGAAATCCCACCCTACACCACCATCACTCTTCACTGGGCCCTGTGCTAGCAGGTGTCTCATGATTCCTCCCTACCATTATTTCATTTCATCTGGGTCAGCAAATGCTCACTTATATCTGTACTCATTTATATTCATCCCTAGTTGAGTCTTCGCTGAGATTTTAAGTATTTGTCACTCATACAGAGAGGAGAAATAAGTTAACAAGTGAATCACTCATTTGGACTTTGCATTAGTTTCCCATGTCTGTGCTGAACGACTAATAACTGTTTCCAAAGTTGGGATTCAGTCTGATATTTCAGTATGATATGATACTTTGACTGTATGCAAATTTTAATTTTTTAACAAAATCTGATTTCTTGATACATTGGCCAATTAAATTAAACAGGTCTCCTCAAAATTAACCCCAGTTACAGCAAGAAACTCAAACCTAATAGTTGCAGCTCAAAAGCCTGGTGTGTTTTATCTCCCTTTTTTTCCCAGAGAATGAGATCCTGGCACCCTAATTCACAGGCACCAGAGCTGATCTCCACAGAGAGTCGCAATCAAGTCGGCTCTTTCTTTGCAGCACAAAGGAAATCACATTTCTTTGAAATGCTGAGGAAATCTGAATGTGTGTTCCTGTTTAGCATGATTAAGGTGTCACATAGCACTCCCACACACCCCGACACAGAGAACTTCTTGCCGGCTGCTGATGTCAAAGCAAATCAGCTGAAAACACGGAGGGGTTCTGAGAAACACAACTAGGGCACGCCAGGCAGGCTGGCAAGGAGCTACCCTGTGTCATAGGGACTGGGCAACCTCAGGGACCACCCCTGAGGCAGGGCACAGGATGGGGACAACGCAGGAGTCTCTCTCCCCTGCCCCCCAGCATGTTTCTAGTACAGGCACGGGGCACTGATATTTCATTCTGTAGAAATTTCTGCGTGCAAGCTGCTTGTTATAAAACCCTGATAATAACAGTGCATGTATCCATAGCAATTGGGAATCTCTCCAAGGGGTGCACTGCTTTGCTTTTGGATTTTCCCAAAACCTCCTCTGTGTGTGCTCCATTTTGGTCCCAGTTGTGCAGGACATATCTCTTTCTATCCCTGTTCTGTCTCTCATCACCCTGATGATTCCGGCTGCCATCCTCTTGCTTTTCTTCAGCTCTTTGTTCTGTATATTTTTGCTTGTGTCCTGTGGTTTGTCCACTGTTAACATTAATAATTTAGGAAATTGTCTGCTTCTGCTGAAATCAATTCCTGTGCTACTGCTGCTTAAGTGCTGGGCCTGGGCCCAAGTGCTGCTATGATGGGGACCAAACAAAGGAAACAAAATGAAAAGAGAACAGAGGAAAACAGGCGCCTCATCCTTCAGCACCCTGTGAATTTAGGTGGGGATGCTCAAAGCCTAAGAAACCCTAGCACCAAATTTCATTGAAATCCTTTTTTTTTTCCATAGGTATCCCAGATATGTGTTACCATCCCGGTGCTGGAAGAATTTGGTGTCAGTGCAGGAGCCCCACAAGGTCCATCCCCTAAGGCAAAGCTGCTCAGACACAGGCAAAGGGGACTGACAGTGGAAAATCCATCACCCTGTGCCTCTGCAGCTGCCTACCTAATGAAAACTGTAAAGAGCCAAAGTGCTTGTGCAAAGCTAGTGACAGAAGTGACTCTTTCTTACCTCCTTACCTGCCATCAAACCTCCATCACTGAGCCAGGGTCCATCTCCCAGAGCTACACCAACCTCACACAGAAGATGCCATCCTGATGGTGACTCATTTCCCTGCAAGTGGCAGAGGAAGAAAAGCACCATGTGTCTCAAGGCTCAAGCTGGGGGAACCAAATTCTCCTTATTTCTTTCTCTGGCCCCCACTGCTGAGGGCCTCACATGGGGAAACTGCCAACAGCAGAGGGCATGGATTCTGTCTTGGACACACATTTTATGTTCTTAATCCCAGGACTTTAATAGCTCTGTGAGGGAGAGAGATAAATAACAAGATAATGAAAACAGTGATTTAGAGAGCAGGTATGCAGACATTTTGACTAAGGGTGAGAGGATAAATCCATCTGGTATAACATCACTGAAGCTCAACCTGCATCCATGCTGTTGAGCCATGCAGCTGGGCTCCTCTGTCCTTCCTACAGCAGCATTTTAGCAGAAGGACTTTTTTACTGGGTTTCTTAAGTAGCTGGATTAAGACACCACCCCCAGACATAAACAGGCTGCAGCTGTCCCCTGAGGGCAGGAGAGATTGGATGGCCAGGGGAGGGCTCGTGCCAGGGCTGGGGCTCAGCTCCCACCAGGAGCTGCCAGCGCCCCGCAGCTGGACCGAGCCCTGGCACACCCTGGGACCACCAGGAACCCTGGGAGCACGGGGACAACACCACCACACAAATCCCACTGGCACTCCCGGGGAGTGGGCATGCCAGGAAGGGTGTGGACACCCAATGCCTCCGCTTGCCTCCTCCTCAAGGGCTTGGCTGATGTCCCCTGGGGACCACAGGCCCGGATGCTGGGGACCCAGCACTTCACTCCTCAGCTGGATCCAAGCCATGTCCTTACCCTGTGCTGGCTGCCCACTCACACACCCAATAGGCAGAGAATGTGAGGACACACTTCCCATACCCACCAGAGCTGGAGGTGCCTGCAGGCTGGGCAGGAATGCAGTGCCAGTCGTGATGGGTTAGGGCCAGAAGCCAGTGCAGTCACATAATTAAATAATGAGAGCAGATTAGGCAATCCCTGTGCTTCACGTTGACAAGGCTGGAAGAAAGAACAGAACATGTAATCAAATGAGGGGGGATTCTTTCTTTCTTTATTTACTTTGAAAGAAAGACAATATTACAGCACTGTAAGAGGTGGCATAGCATGCACTAATTTTGTGCTGCTGGGGATATTTCTCTCTTGCAGGTTTCAGGATAAGACAGATTTTTATTAAAGCCTAAGGGAGCAAAGAACTGGAGGAGCTGGCATTCACTGGGAATTAAGCCCCCAATTCACTTAATGCTTATTCAATAGCTTCTGCCCTTCCATTTGGCTAACCTGCCTAAGAACACATTCACTTCTTCACATCAGCAACCCGCAATCAGAAAAATCACCTGTAATCCAGCTCCTTCCAGGCACAGACCGATAGCTACACAGTCTCAATGACAGATCAGGCTAAATAAAAAGCACAATTCCACAATCTGCTATCAGGAGATGGCTAAGGCTTCCTTCTTTTGATGATTTCTGCCAAGATACTCCTGCTGAGTCACTGGGTTTGCAGAGCCATGTGCTGGAGGGAGCTGCCAGAGCTGACCCAGGGGCTGCTGCTCCCTGCAGAGGCTGAACATTACAGGAGCTGTAAGGAGTACCTGGGCATTTTCCTTGGGCTTTCCTGGCAAAGCTGCAAGCCAGGATTGGAGTGCAAATGTACTGAAGAAATCATCTGACTGGTACAGGAGGTGCTTTAGCTGGATTGCTTCACTGGCTTAACAGGCGACTAGACATTCACTTATTCAGGTCCCCGTTTCCCCAGCCCAAGGATGTAATTTGGTGACTCACCACCATTCAGGTACCAGCAATGACAGTTGGAGTTTTTCCCCAAACAACTGATTTCAGATACATAATTCATTTAGATCGTGTTAAAAAAATATGCTCCTGATTTTTGTCTCTATGGTGCTAAACACATCACGTAACGCCTTCTGCAGCAGTGACCTGGCTTACCCTGGATTTGGGAATCATCCAGCCGAGCGAGGCTCTCTGCTTTTTTGAGCCACCCTTCTGAAGTGATCTGCAGAGAAACGATCTGCCTGGAAAGTGACAACCCCACATTGCTAATAAATGTCCCCAGGCTTTAGCAAACCTGCCAAAAACTCACCGGACTTAGCACAGCACCTTTGGTTTAGTAAAGACCTCCGGCAACATGCAAGAGGACAGGTACCCCGGGCTGCAAGGGGACTTGTGGTATACATGCAAAGAGACATTTTGTCCAATTTGGGAAATTGCTGGCTAAGCTATAGGTGACACCATTCCCTGGCAGTGTCATTCGTCCTGACACCTTTTCAGTGGGAAGGCAGCTCGTCACGGCCGAGATGTGTGTGGAGTTGCCTTATTTACTCTCCTGGGGTGGCATGAATCAGAGTTGAAAAGTGCAGTATGTTGAAGTCAACCCATATTCCCATGATGTGCGAGTGTGAGTCACTCAGCAGGGAGATTCTGCCAGGGTCCCTCCTGGACGACCCGGCTGTGTTAAACGCGCCGGAAAATCCGCGGATAAAAAAATCCCCAGTGACGCACAGGAGCTGAGTAGGCTCCGTGCCTTTTTGGGGAAGCTTCTGAAACGCCGACGTTTCCTCTTGATCAATAATCTGGTTGGCAGAGCAGGGCTTTGAAGCAATCCAGAAAGCTCAGCTCCCTGCTCACACGGCCACTGCTGTTCCTCTCCGGGAAGATGACGCGCGGGGTAACCCCAGGCGCAGGCAGGGGAAGGATTTCTCTTGCACATCTATTTTAAATCTCCTGGAAGAGCTGCTTGCTGCTTGCAGGAAAGATGATGCAGGATGTGAAAGGGCTTTCTAGGGATGGGCAAAGAAAAATTTTTCAAAAAGAACAAGTCCCATCCTAAGGTCTCACAGCTGATTTCAGGTTTTCTCCATCATCTCCTTTCTCCTTTCTGTCCTCTTTAAATACCATTTGTGGGGTTATCATGGGCTGCTTACTGCAGCAAGTCAGCTGGCACATTCAGACAAGGTTTTCTTGGCCTTACACCCCATCACTCCTCTGATTCTCCACTTACCAGAGCTGATCCTCCTGTCCCTGCAGCCACCACAGTGAGGACACCACTGTCTTGGCAATGTTTTCCATGCTGTTGTCCTGATTGAAAATACAAGGAAAAGCCACTGACAAGAACATTTCCAGATAAATATCTCATTAATTTCAACCACAGGCAGCTGTGAGTCATTTCCCTTTGACTACACTCCTCTCCTGTGACCAGAAATCGGGTAGTGGAGGTCTGGTACAGTGTAAAATTCATAATTATTTTGAAGGGATATCAATAAATTGATAATTATTCTCAAAAATCAGGCCTAAAAAAATCCTTCATTTTCTCAAGAGATTTGCTATTAGTTAATCACCTTTGCTCCTACCACAGCTGTGGGATAAAATTAAGCCATTTTACTGCAAAACTGTTGGACTTTAAAGACTCAAGCAGCAGGTTGGGCTGTCCTTGGACCACAGTTCTGCCTCCTGGTAAATTGGGCCTTTTTCCCCCAGAATAGAAGTGGCATGAGGAGATTTTCACCCCTGGTTACCTGCTCTACTGCCACCTCAGTGCCCTGGTTGGGAGCACCAGGCTGCCTGCCTCGTGCCATTGGGATCTGGCAGCTCTGCTTTTCCCTTGCCTTCCTTTCCTTTCCTTTCCTTCCCAGCAACTGGCTTGGCTCAGGCACAGCGTGGCTCAGAGCCTGATGGATCACAGACCCCACAGCCTGAGCGCCAGCAGTGTCTCACATGCCAGATGTTTCTCTTTTAGACACGTTGCTGCTTTTTTTTTTTGTTTTCTTTTCCTGAAATAACAACAGCTTGACCAAGACCTAAAACCCCAGCTTCTAGAATCAAAGCCAGGGCTGTACCTTGGATGCAGACAGGCAAGGAGACAGTCCCTGGTGGGGTGGCACAGGGCTGGCCATGGTCACGCGTGGAGTGATGCAGTGGCTTCATGTGACACAATCCATCACTGGAACCTTTAGGCCTCTACTCAATACCTTTAAAAACACAAAACCAAACAAAGATTCCCAGACTGCTGTTTAATCACTGGGGGTCTGCCTTAAAATGAGCTAGAAAAGAACATTTTCCATCAGCTTTCGTGGGATTTGGGTGATACTTTTTCACTGGAGATGAATTCAAGGCAGGACAGAGCTCTCAGTCACCAGCCTGCCTGCCACCATGTGGAGAGGCCTGTGGGGTCCCTCTGGGCTGTCAGGGCTGCTGGGGGAGCGCTGGTCAGGGTGCTCACACTTGGCCAACGATGGCATGGCTTCAGCTGAGCACAGCACTAAAATCAGGACTTGATTCAGACCCAAACCTCTTGCCAATTATTTTTCATCACTTCACTCACTGCTTGTTAGCCCTGGGTTCACCCTGGTGACTAATGACTGCTCTTGTCTGAATTCAGTGCATTTCTAGAGAATAACCAAACTTCAGGAGAAGCTTCCCATTTGTACTAATGAAGAGGAGGGAAAACGTGATGGTGGAGGAGGATAAACACTGTTGTCATGTCATCAATTTCCCTAATTCTCCTTGGGGGTGGTCTCTGATGCTGTGGTACTCAAAGGGTTTTAACCTAAATCATAGGAAAAAAAAATACCCAGACCCAACCCATGCTGTGCTGGGACACCCTTCCAGCAAAGGAGTGGCCACAGATGGGTTTGTTTCATGCTGCATTTTAAGACATGGAGGAATGTAAAATATCCCACCCACCTGCTCCTCCACAGTCACCCCTCCAGCCACTTGCTGCCTTGAGGCCACACCACACCATTTCCCAGGGAAGGGAGGGTCCCCACACCAGGCTGGGCTCCCTGAGCACGGTGTCAGCCCAAAGCAGACCCCAAAACCCAAAGCAACTTCACTCATGAGCTGCAGGAAGCCAAGAGCTCTGTTTGGCAGCCATGAAGACATTGGAGCCCATCAATGGACAGCAGGTGACTTGTGGTGTGGCAATGTCACAGAGCCACCATGTCCCCATGTCCCTGCTGATGGCAGCTCTCCCTCATCATTCCCAGGATGAGCGGGCACAGCAGTGGGGGCAAAAATGGACAATTCCACCAACTAACTTCCACATGGGACAGGGAGCAGGGTGCAGCTCAGAGCCCCTGGGCAGCAGGGCAGGGAGAAGAGGAGGAGGAGGAGGGGGAGGAAGGCCCAGGACCGCAGTGGCTGGTGCTGGAGCTCGGGCGGGTTTCCTTGGCAGCCGCGAGCTCAGGGCACTCACCATACCTAAGTGAAGATTTTGTCACCATGGAAACATTGATGTCATCAGTTCTGCAGCAGCCTCAACCTTAGCTGCAACTTTTTTCTCCTTTTCTTCCCCCCCTGCTTTGGGGTTTTAATTTATTTATTTGAGAGTTTCTCACAGGAGATGACCCTGGTGCTGGGCCTGCCAAAACATCCAGGGATGTCCACTTAGCCCAGACCCTCCTCACGTCATTTGGGGGTGTTGGGGAGCCCCTCACTGGTAGCAGTGGGATGGGGCTACATTTTGGAAACACCCATCAGGACCATGCTCTGCCCTCTGTGCACTGACCCATTTTCCCTGTCCTCATAAATCAGCTGCATTTCCAAGAAAGGTCCTTTGGAAGCTCTCAAAATGTGAAGGAGGTGACCTGGGCAGGGGCTTGGCACTCTGGGGTCCTGCAGCTCTCACTGTGCAGGAACACAAGCTCATTGTCACAGGCACTATGGCAGAGCCACCACTACTCACTGTCCTGTCAGGAGGAGCCAGACAGACCCCAGAAGAGGGAATCCCACATCTCCATGAAGCATGGGATCCTGTGTGAGCATCCCATGGCCACGCACGGCTCTGGCTGTGCAGTGCAGCTTTACCCTCAGTGCTCAGGGGAGGGTCCCCCAGGCTCTAAACCAAAAATCCCTCTGACAATGACACCCAGCACATTTTCTGAAGAAAAGAGTTGTGAAGGAGCAGGACCTGACATCTTTACCAGGCTTGAGCAAGGAGACCCAGCCCTCTGCCAGCCTCCGTTCCAGGGATGGATTTCATCCCGTTAGCCACATCCATGATTCCCCCAGAGCCTCCTTTAACTTATCAGTTAATAGTGGACTGTTGCAGAAGTCTGGGTCAGACTGTTCCAGCCAAAAATACTCTCTACCGAGTTCACTGCAATGTTAAAACAAGAATTTCACCTCAGTGAGGGCAGGAGCAATGCTGTGGCTGAGCTCAGCTGTCCCTGCTGCCCCTCACACAGCCCTTCCCCCGAGTCACAGGGAGGTTTATTCCAGCTGTAGCTGGGATTTTTATAAAGTTCTGATTTTTTTTTTTTTTTGTTGCTATAATGGACAAATCCTGCTCCTGCTCTAGGCCATGTGCAGAGCAGAATCTCTTTTCCTTACCATGAAGGGGATCTTGATGGGCCCCATCCAGGCACAGGGATGCTCCCCCAGCCCTGCCACTGCTCATCCCATCTGTCAGGCCTGGAGAGAACCACATGGAAGGGAGACAGCTGCTAAAACAGAGTCAGAGAACATAAAACCCTAGTCAATAGACAGGTTTACAATACCTTTTCTCTTTCATAAACAGCAATCAACCACAGATTGTGTGTTTCTAACATTATGGCCCAAACTGCAATTTGAAGTGTTCTTGATGAATGTGTTTTTGCAACCTTCAGGGATCACACCCTGCCCCTCTGCAGCCGTAAATAACAAACCCAGCCCCAAGATCATAAAGCACCTGGCAAATGAGTCACTAACATTAATTATCCTTAATACCATCACAATAGGTAAAATATAGAAAGAAAAGTGTCCCTAAGCCAAGGTTTCAGTATTTCAATATAAGGAGGTACAGCACATACCAATGACAGCAGCAACACTTCTATTAAAGTGAGACAGTCAGTGGGTCTCTGACCTCATATTCAAAGCAAACTTCACTTTTTAAAAGGACTTTTTTGTAATTTAATGCAAAGGCAGGGATTTCATAGCTAAGGCTTATTTAAAAACGGGAGATTCTGGGTGGGAGAGCCTGCTATGATTTAAAAGTATCTCAGTATCTACTGTGAACAACTCAACTTCAAATGTATGCTGCATAAGAATTAAAGGATTAATGCTTGATATCCTATCCCAGCTGGAAGAAAAATTAACAAGAAACTGGTTACTATATCAACTGCCAGATCTGCAGAACAAACTGGTGAATTTAGGTGCTGAGACCAATTTAATGGTCTGAACATAAACTGGGAGCTCTGTTCTACACAGAGCTCTGCTTGGATCTTTGTAGAGATTAGTAGGAAAAACATATTTACATCAACAAGGTTCATCCATGGCCAGCAGATCTGTGAGGTTTGGATATGTTTGTATTTAAAATCCAATAGGGCCTACTGGAACATTAGAAAGGTATTACAGTACTTGTTCTAGCTGGCTGGTGAAAAACATGAAAGTGAGATTACCTGAAAAAAAAAAAAGCAGGTATCAGGCTAGCAGGAAAAATACCAGCATGTTTGATATTATTGGCAAAAAGGACATTTCAAGATCTGTTATTAATAAAAATGGCTAATCTCAAATACTCATTTAAGCTTTTCCCCTGTCAATAGAAAGGAAAATGGAAAAAAAAATGCATTGTAACATCTACTTAAAAGAAATATTTTGATATGTGTACTCCATTTAGTTGGAAAAACTCATTACAAATTTAAGAGGCAGCACTATTAGTGAGTGATGTGTTCTAATGGGCACAGCTGGTCTGTGTTACAGGGGCTGGGAGAGGTCAGCACTGCCCTCAGCAGCACTTACTGCCCTACTGCTTACAGATGCTTGTAAAGTTTCAAGGATTAAAAATCACTGTACACATGAGAGAGGAGGGCACTGCTGCTCCCAGCCAGCAGGGCAGTGGAAATCCCAAAGAAGGGAACAGGCCCAGCTGCTGCTGTTTTCCAGAGCCAGCAGTCCTGGGTGGAGCTGGCATCCCTGCTTTTCTTTTAGCTCATTAGCATTTGATTCCTTTGCTGCATTTAGGGATTGCCAGTCCAGAGCCCACTTGATCCCCAAGAGGACTTTACCTGAACAGAGCCTTGATGCTCTCTGGGAAGCATAAGGAATATCAGAGGCACTTCTTGTGCTCGGTGCTGGAGGGCTCCGAGATGGAGCCTCTCCAGGCCTTGGGGACCAAGGTCACAGCCCCAGGACAAGGCCCAGCTGCTTTGGGGACAGGAGATCAGGACCCTGAGCAAGGTGCAGATCAGCCCCAGATCCCCCACACCTGCCCAGTGCCACCATGTCCCATGAGATCCCTCAGCCAGCATCAGGCAAGGAGCCTCAGGTCACCAGGGATGGGACTTGTGGATAATCTGGCCTCCACCTGGATCCCATGAACAAGACATCCCAAGCTCTTGGAAAAATCCCACCAGACAATGCTTCAGGCCAGCAGCTGTTTCAGCACTCCCCTACAAGCAAATCCATGCTGAATTCTCAGGATTTTAGGTATCTATTTCACTCTCTGAGCAACAAATAAGCTGAGCCCACACAGCCAGGAAACTGGAGGCAAAGGTACTTTGTGAGATTCATCTCTGTGTTTGGTCTTCTGAAACTCAAAAGGTAGCTGTGAGCAGTGGAAGCAGCAGTAGGAAGGCAGGACAACCACAGGCTTTTAATGAGGACAGGAGAAAATTGCTCCCAAAACTCAGCAGTGCTGAGGCTTTGTGCTCTTTGGACTTGCATCAGAGCTGCTGCCCGAGTTCGGGTTGAAAGCCGAGAGCTGCGGGTCAGACCAGCCCCTGGCATTCCCAGTCCCCGGGAAGGAGAGCTGCAGGCACCTCCCAGATGGAACCAGGCAGCTTCTGAACAGCTCCATTATCAGCAAACAGAGCTGGGCACAGGCAGAAAGGCATCATTATCCAGGGAAAGCAGCAGCCAGCCACCAGGCCCAGTGCTCTGCTGCAAAAAGCTCAGGAAAAGCAGAGTGCAAGCTCAGACACAGCATCTCTATTACAGCACATGTAATCCTCACCTTCTGTAACCAACAGAGAATCCTCACTCAGACACAACCCTGAGACAGCCTCACCAGGCTGCTCTGTCACTGCCACAGGCCTGAGACCCAGGGCAGCTGCCCTGGCACATCATGACTCCAGCCAAGCCCCATTTTACTTAACTCCACACTGAGCACCTCCAATCTCACTTTGTTCAGCCTGCTGCCACGGCAGGAGGAGATTCTGCTGTTTCAGGAGTCAGGATCAGGGAGGAAGCACGAAGGAGGAGTTTCTTGGAGGCTGCAGCAGAAGGCAGGAGCAGGGCAGGTGTTGAAGGGGGATCTCACACACACCCATTGCCTGCTCACTCCAGGGCACCCACGTAGCATCTCAGCAAAGCTCTGTGGCTTATCCCAGGGCCGATAATCCAGATGAGGTTGTGGAACCCAAACACTGTCACCACTTCCCCCAAAGGCAGAGCCTGGGCAGTTCAGGGATGGGTCATTGTCCACAGCAGGAAGAGAAGCTGTATCCAATATATGCCTTCATCTCACCAAGGCCTAAAGATCTCCTTCCTTGGGTGGTTTTTCAGTCCCTCACACAACATCCCAGGAATATTTCTGGCTCTTCTGGGTCCAGAAAAGTTTTGTGAAGTCCTTGCTGTTGCCAGGGCAGGACAGCCCATTGGCAGTGGTGCCTGCTCAAGGGAAAACACCCAAAAAGCCCAACTGACTCAGCTACAGCTGCCCGAGTTCAGTGAAGAAAAAAAAAATAAAAGCAAGTTATTCTCTTTATCAAGGGCCATCCTGTGAGCACTTCTTAGCTTGGCTGGAAGCATGGTACAAACCCTTGTGTTCTCCATGTCCTGAAGTCTCTTTTGTGGAACAGAACAGAAATACAGATAAAAGTGAGAGTACAGGAGCCAGGTAACACAGGTGACAAAGGCAGCTCTCAGAACACCTGCAGGAATTGGTTTCAAGTGGGGCCCATTTGTTTGAAAGCTGAAGCTCAGTAGCTGTGCAGACAATGGAGGCAGAGATGTGGAGCTCCAGCTGGGTCTCCTGCTGGCATCCAGCCCACACCCTGCAGGGCTTCAGCCAGGACAGCAGAAGAACACAAACACAGCACATCCCTGCTTTTGGAGGCAGCCCAAAAATACACCTTAATTGTATTAAATTGTACAGAAACCCCTCTTGAGCCTGAAGATGCCCCAGAGCTTCCCTCATTGCCTACATCAGGCAACCAGTGCAAGAAACTCCCTCACCAGTGCAGCTCTTTTGATGGCCACTGCAAGGACACCTTAAGCCTTTCAAGGATTGGGGACAGTGCACAAAACAGGCCTGGGGAGGGATGCAAAACAGGACATACAGAGCTCAGCTGTTCTCCTCCTTCTCCATGGTGGTTCCTCAAGCCTGGGGAGGGGCAGCAAACACCCTGGCTGCCTGCTGGTCCCCTGCTCTGGAGCCTGCACCTCCCAGAGCATCCCCACATCACCGGCCAGCCAAAGGCTCCTTCAAAGAAAACACAAAGCACGCAGCTAAAAGATATTCACTTACAGTTTATTTTTGCCTGAAATTATTTCACATCTCTTTGTACACAGCTACAGAACAGTAGTAGTAAACCATTGGTAAAAGCAACAGTGCTAAGGAAAATGTTGGCATATTTTTTCTTCTTTTTTTTTTTTCTTCTTCTTCTTCCTTCCCATACTACATCTTCATACAGTGTGGGATTTGAAGGGGGAAAAAAACCTGACATACTACATGAGTTAAGACTCAATTTCTGTTTCATTATTTAAAAAAAAAAAAGAAAAAAAAAGAGAAAAACAACATCATTTGGGATGGGGTTGTCTACCTAGCAACAAACTTAAAAAAAAGAAAACAACAAAAAAACCTGAACAAAAAAGCTTGGCTTTCCATTGAATAAGATTAAATATATATATATATATATTTATATAAAAAATTACATTGGCTGTATGTGAAATCTTGAGGTGCTGAAGAATAAAATAAAAGTGTTAAACAGAGGAAAAAACTTTTTTGTTTTGTTTTTGTTTGATTTTTTTAAAATAAGCAGCTCTGTACAATGAAGGCTCATTATGAAAAAAAAAAAAGTCAACAGCATAGTTATAAAAGAAACCACAATTTTTAAAAAATCATCTTCTAAGCAAGTGTGGAATTTGAAAAATGTAGCAGTCACATTTACAGACAGGTCAGAGCTATCGGATCAGCAACACCGCGATTTCCTCAGTCTCCCCAGAGGAACATGCAGAACAATGCGTGCACAGAACAGGGCAGGGAGGGGGGTACAGGACAGGGGAGGGAATGAGGGGAGGGGGAAAAAAAAAACCAAACCCAGAAAAAGCTGATGCACAAAGTGGAGGGAGAGCTTCTTTTTTTTTTCTCGTTTTGAAATATCGGACGTAAACAGAAAACAACGGAGGCAACTTGTAAAAATCTACAGTTTGCAAACACCCCATTGGCAAAAGAAACGTCTTGTCCCCGTCTCCTGTGTTTAAACCTGACATGGCTTAAAAGACTAAAGAAAATTTTCAGACTTTGGAAGGAATTGTGACTTTTATTAATCCCTGCACCCCCTTCCCCAACAACCACGCCCCCCTTGATAAAGATTTTCCTTCCTATTTGATAACATTTGAGGCATTTTGAAATCAAAAAGACAACGCGATGAATGTTGACAAAGAGGGAGTATAATACAGTTTGCATTACTAAAAGGCAATTCTTCAAGGAGGACATTTCCTTAAAAAAAATAATAATAACAACAAGACAGCAAACTAGTTTATACAGTACTATACGCAAAAAAAGGGTAAAAGAATTAACAATTCATAAATAAAAGACAGGTCCCAGACCTGTTATTTGTGAACCATTTTCTTAAATAGGTGCATTATGTAAATCTTATGTACAACAAAATTACTTTGCATAACAACTGCAAGGACATGAGGGGAGGTGAAAATCATATTGGTTTTGGTTTTCTTCTCTTGAGATTTTTGAAGTTTGATTTTCTGGAGCAAAACTGGTGAAACAGGAGTTCTGGCTGGCTGGGTGCCAGCCAAGGAAACCCAGGTAAGTAAGGACAAAGGAATATATTTTTTTTCTCCACACGGCATAAAACACAAAGGCAAATAAAATCCACAAAGGTGTTTTTTTCCTCTTTATAATCCTCTTGCTGCTACAAAGTCCTTTTTTGTTTGTTTGTTTGTTTCCTTCCTTTTCAATTTAAATTATGTTGATTCTGAAATCACAAAGCTGAAAGAATCCGATGGGGTCCAGGCTTGCCCCATCCTCCCAACACACACAACTCCACTCTGCTACCCCACAACCACAACTCCTGCCACCAAGTCCCCAGACTCACTGCTCTACAGGAATTGGCCAAAAGTTATTTTCAGGTTTGTTTCAATCTGTCTGTTTTAAAAATCTTTTCCTTCTCACAAGAAGCAAAAGAGAAGAGTGGGAGGCAGGGAGAGTTCACCAGGCTTCGGTGTAGCGGACGTCCACCTCCTTTAGGTTGGGGAGTTTAGCCTGTGAGGGGAGGAAAGGTCAGAATTAACAACGTGTTCAGGGCTCAGGTAAAAAGTTCCTGTCAAATTTCTTGTGTGGGACCATTCCCTGTGCTTATCCAACAGAGCATTCCTCCAAATCTGGAGGGGGAATAGAGAAGGGAGGGGTGAAAGAACTTCCTGGGGAAGGAGAGCACCTTGCCCTGCTGTTGTTGGTGTTGATGATTGTGAAAAACCTTGTGTCCTGTGACTTTTTGTGTGACAGCAAGCCTGGCACCTGTGCAGCTCTGAAGATTGTACTTGTATTTTGAATGTGGGCTCCCAAAAGAGGATGAAAGCACCTCCTCCTCTTGGCTAGGGAAGCACAGAGCCCCACTGGTGGTGAGGATGACAGGCAGCCCAGGAGAGGTAAAAGGGCAGACACAGCTTTCTGGCCTGGGAGATCCTGTGAGGAAACAATCCCTGGACTTACTCAATTCAGAGGTCAAATCTGGAGGAGGGCTACAGAAAGGGACAAAGCACCTCCCAGCAAACGGCAAGGATTGATCTGTCAACCACCAATTGCAGAAGAGGCGTGACACCCTGGGCCCAGTGCTGAGCTCAGCAGCGAGCTGAGCAGGTGGGTGTGGCAAAGGAACAGGATGCCCAGCCCTTACAGACACATGGAACTAAGTCCCACCTGCTCTGAAACCCATGCACCAGCCACCAGGTCCAGATCAAACCCCCGTCTTATTTTTTATGTAAATGCTTAGCAAAACATTTCTGTCCAACTTTTGCCGTGAAGGCAGTGCACTCAAACTGCAGCAGAGAGAGACACGTTCCTCCTTCAGCCTCCACACTGCTGATTTTACCCTCCATGTACTAAAACAACTCATGGAGCAGTAGCAACTTCTGGTGTCTTTGTGGTCTCCCTTCCACAACTCTGCTGCTTTTGGCCATATCATGCCTGGATCACCCCACACGAGGCAGACGGGGATCAGCTGTTTGTTCCTTCTCGTCGATCCCCTTTCCATGCTCCCTGACCATAACTGCATGGCTAATTCTCTCAAAACAAATAAACACATTTAATTAGGCCAGGGCATAATTGAGGACTTGGAAGTTTCTAGGAGTCATTATTACCTCACTCCTTGATTTATGTGCGCGCGTATTTTGATAAGAGCTATTCATAATCCTACAGACACTGCCAGCAAATAATTTTTCAGTTAGGCAATAATGACTTCAGTAGTGGGTGTTTATTTATTGTCTGGTTCAGCCTGCCTGGTACATATGTGGGTGTCTGTGTGTGTGCAAGCTTGTTTAGTGGGGTGGGGGATGGAGCTGAGAGGAAATGTCATCACTGGCTTGTGCCCCAAATGCTCTTGCAGACCAACGTGAGAAGAAGGAAAGATCTGTATCAAAAATAGGTTCTTTGAAATCTGAGCTGCTCTTAACAAACCTTCAACCATGTGCCCCAGGGAAAGAAACCACTACCTTTGAACACACACAGAGCCCTAAAATAATGGCCACCAAGATAAACTTCAATGAAAGAGGTGAAAGGGGAAAAAGTGATGCCTGCCTGTTTTCTCAGCTTTTTGAATTCTCTGCAATCATCAGGACTTTGCTCACAGGCAGTTTTGCTGTTTGCCCTGGCAAGTCACTTTCTTTTGTGGCTGCTAAGGACTATTAATGCCATACCAGAGCAGAGGGAACCAGTTAGGAGAATGTGAGTTTCAGTAAGAAGTGAGTGGCAAAGGGGCTCAGAAGCAGGGGTGGGACCAGAGGAGCCTTTCAATAGATGCAATTTCAGAGCCCTGGGCCAAATACAGCATTGACCTTGATTGTTTGTAAATGCCTGGGGCCTGATACAAGCTCCATTGTGTGAACCCATCTGCAAGCCAGCTGTTAATTCCAAGGACTTCTTTGCATATACAATTGTGACACAAGTTTTTAAAACTTGATCTTGAAAACTCCATGCAAGCAGCATTGCAGTGGAGTCCCTGGGGGAGCCCTGGCTCCACAGCCAGAACCAAAGATAGATGTTTGCAGTGAATTTTGAAAGCAGAGCAGTTACAGGACTTGCTTCAAGTTCCAAACTCAAACCAAGGTTGTGACCTTTTAAGCAAACGTGGCCCAATCTGTTTCAACATCCAAGACAAGCAAATGTCAAGTCTCATCTTGAGTCCTTGGGTCTCTAAGGTAATATTTTGGGAGATGCAGCTCACACACCATCAGAATGAAAGCAAAGTCCACGTGAAGTCATGAAAGCCAACACATCTCAGCTTTGAAACCACCTGGGGCTGCATCCTGGTTCTTTACACCATTTTGCCTAAGTGGTTATAAACTCACAGTAAAACCAGACATCACATGTCAAATTTCAGAACTGGGCATCTGTGCAGACATTTCTGCTCAGAGCCCAATTCCAGTCCTGGAGGTGTCAAGATAAATTTGCATCTTCCTTGATGCTTTCAGTTCTCACTTTGCTTTCCAAATCAAAGCTTGACAATACTGTTCACACAAGTTACTTTGGTGCTGTTAACAGTGCAGGATACGGTGTGCACTAGATTGTACCTGTCTCCGTATCCTCATCAGAAACAATCAATTTATGAAACTTGTATTGATAAAGCCTTTACTGTTGATAGCACAGGCAAAAAGATTGAGCTGCTGATTCTATCTCATACTTCTCCATTCAGTACATTAAATGTTTCCTGGGTCCATTGAAGCCAGCAACCTCACAATGCTGCTTTCAGTCATTATATCCACAAAATAACCCACTTCACCCTTTTCAGATAACTTTCATGCTATCCACTCCACAGGGTCACTTCTCCTCTCCCTAGGCATCACCACCACACTCTTGCTACAGATACTTCTCATCTTTAGAGGATGCAATTGACAAATACCTTGAGATCTTCGTAGGTATCCGCTGAAAGTTTGGTGCTGTTCATATTTAAACTACACAGGCTCTTCATGGCTGAAAGAGAAAACACACATATATTTATGATCATGCTGCATTTTCTTAAAATATCATGGTTGCAGCAGACCAAAGCATAAACAAGACATGACTATGTGCAGCAGCACTCCCAGGAAAAAGCTGAATAGCATAAAATATAGAAATACAAATGGATAAACAGCTGTTTGGGCCCTCATCCAGGAAAAAGTCCCTATTTAGGAAGGGCCATTAAGCATATGCTTAAGACTGCTGACTTCAAAGGAGTTCAGTCAACTTCTCATAATCGGTTTCCTGCACATTATTCTGAATAGTGCCCGTTCTCAGTGCTCTGCATGGGCTCACAGGGGCCATGCTGATCTGGCAGTCCTCCCTCTCCTCCCCCCATTCCCATTTTAGGCTCCAGTACTTAGCAGAATAGTTTCCTAAGATGAGCCATAACTACTGGCCTGTCTGGCACGTCTGCCTAGGATCAAGCCTATTAAAGCAGCCCTCCAAACCCAGCAGTGAGGTTTGAATTGCACTGCTGGGAGCAGGAGGGAGGTTCACTCCAGCACATCGAGCTCCTCTCAGTGCTCAGGGAATCTTGGATGCCTTGCTCTGCCTTGCCTTGTTTAAACCAAGAACAGGCAGGGTTTCACCTCCCCAAAAACGAAGGAACAAAAAATGCCAGCAGAGGAATCTGCTGCACAGAGAAGCTGCCAGGTGGCTTTGCAATCTTCACCTCCTGCAGCACAAAGGCAGGTCCCACCCAGAGGGGATACCCATAGGAAGAAATCTGGGAAGTCCCTGGGCAACAGGTGACCACGTGAGATGGGGGCAGGAGCCATCCGTGAAGCCGGAGGCAAGATCTGGAGTATGGCTCAGGAGGACAAAGCCCACACGAGGCCACCCAGTGCCATCAGGCTCAGGTCACCATCCCACAGCTGGACAGCTGCAGGACAGGGCAGTGAGGAGGGAAGATCAAACCCAAACAGCCACAGCCTGTCCTAAACCCCTGCAGAAGCACTGAGAGATCCACCTCTGGCCCAAACCCACACGAACTCCTCAGAAGCCACCCAAGTGTCCCACAGAGCCCCCATTTGTCACTCACAGCTCAGTGCCAGCAGCCCAGCGTCCGTCACGGGGGTCTCACACAGGTTGAGCACTTGCAGCATGGTGAGGTGCTCGGACAGGAGCCGCAGCCCCGCGTCGCCGAACTGCGGGGCACAAACAGAGCTGGGTCAGACACGAGCTGGGGCACAAACAGAGCTGGGGCAGACACGAGCTGGGGCACAAACAGAGCTGGGGCAGACACGAGCTGGGGCACAAACAGAGCTGGGTCAGACACGAGCTGGGGCACAAACAGAGCTGGGTCAGACACGAGTTGGGCCACCCGCCCCTCTGCAAGAACCTCAGTGCAAACAGGGCTGTGGAAATGGGGTTTGGCCGAGCCCTCCATTGCCCACTGCCATCACCAGTGGCAGCAGAGAAAGCAGAGTTTTATCTACAACAAGGCTGGTGAGGGGCTGGGAACACAAGCCCTGTGAGGAATGTTTGAAGGAGCTGGGGTTGTTTGGCCTGGAGAAGAGGAGGCTTAGAGGTGACCTTATTGCTCTCTACACCTTCCTGAAGGGAGGTTGCAGACCGGTGGGGTCGGTCTCTGACAGAACCAGAGGACACAGTCTCCAGCTATGTCAGGGAAGGAATAGGTTGGATATTAGGAAAAAAATTTTCACTGAAAGAATAATAAAGTACTGGATTGCTCTTCCCAGAGAGGTGGTAGAATCACCATCTGTGGATGTGTTTAAAAAAAGCCTGGACATGGCACTTGGTGCTAGAGTCTAGTTGAGGTGTGAGGGCATAGGCTGGACATGATGATCTTAGAGGTCTCTTCCAACCTCATTATTCTCATTATGTGATTCTGTGATCTCTGTCTCGCAGGCAGGGAACAGGGAAATGGAGTGACTTGTGTGCACTTAACCACAGGCCATCTCTTAATTAGACTGGTGCCTTTGAAGCCTGGACTTTGTACGAGTGGGCTCCCACCCAGGCTATACACGATGGTTATGGCAGCCTCAGCCAGTTCCCAACCACATCACACAAAAAAAGCACAGTGCAAGTGGTATTAATTAGCTATTTTGGTCTCAAGAACAATGCACTATTGATTGGTAATTGTTCTATTGACCCATTTGGTTTCTGCTGTTTCTAAATTCTAGATTAATGGAAACCAGGATATCGCAAAATAAAATGGAATCTAAACCCTTTTTTTCCCCTTTTTAACAAAAAAAAACTCACAAAAAGAGGCTCTTTGTTCAGTAAAATCAAACTCATTTTGAACAAAAAGCATCAAAGTTTCTCAGATGCAAAAGTTACATTGTTAAGACAAATCTGGAGGACATACAAACAGTTAAAACAAGCAAGCAATCAGTCTCTACTTCATATTCCCCATAAAAAAAAAAAGGATATTTCTGGGATACAAAGTAGTTAAGAAAACAAAACAAATATTTACATGACATTTTGGTAAAAAAATGCTGCTTTTTGTGGTGGACTGACAATAATTGCATTTTCAGTGAGCACTATAAATAGGTGCTAACAGAAAATGGGGAAAACCTATTCAGTGGAGAACCTCAGAGAGCAAAACCAGCAGGGAAACATAGAAGAAAAAATTTAATTTTAGAAGTTCCTTCAGTCAACAGCTGAGTAATTTGTTCCATTAACTTGGGGTTTTTTTTGCTTACAAAATAATCACATTCTCATTATAATTTCCTTCGACTTATTCATTATCTGAGTTTCTTTTTGTTGCTGTTGGGTTGATCAGCTTTCAAGCAATTCACTGCCTAAACTGCACAGACTGTGCTCTGCTTGACCATATGAGCTGCACAGCATCATTTTTTCATCCTAACTGGGTGAAAGCAGAAGCATTTCCCAGATGAACAGCAGCCCAGGTTCTACTCAGCACACAGCAGCAACCATGCCCAACTGGAACATTCAACCCAAGATAGCAGCAACAATTTATAATTAAAAATAAAAATTAAAAATCGGAGAAAATAAAAGGGGCGAAGAGAAAAAAAAACCAGCTGCCAGGATGAGCCAAACCACAGGAAGGCCCTGTAAAAATAGCAGGAGGACAAAGTCATCTAAGCAAGCCTCTACACACACTCTTCTTGTGCTGACATAGTGTGGAGTTTCAGAATTAGTCAGTAGTGGTTCCTGCTCTGAGCCTCAGCTGCAGAGCACTCACCTGAGTTGACCACAGGTTCAGCTGCTTGAGCGAAGGCAGTTTGATGAGGTGCTCAGCACAAGCACTTGTCACATTGGTAAAGGCCAGGCTGAGGTTTTCCAGATTCCCAAAAGATCCCGAGCTCAGCAGGCGGGCCAGGTCTGCATCCTGAAAGAGAACAGAGATTGGGAAGGGAGATTGTGGGTGCCCAGCCTGGAAGTGTCACCGATACCGGTAACCAGAGCGAGTTGCACAACTGCTCCACTTGTTTACAGTAACAGAGAACCACACAGAGCAGTTTCTGTTTGTTTGGCAAGCAGCTGGGCTCTTGTGGCAGTGTTGCTTCACACACCCTGGGAAAAATCTGTCCAAACATTGGGACAAAAATGTCCTTTGCGTGTGTATCCTTGTGAGACACACAGGCCTCAGTGTCAGAGCAAATGCTGGAGATGGGTTTTTAAACATCATGAAGATTTAACCACGAGGTCCAGGTCCCACCTGTGCTCAGCACCACTACCTGGCCTCAGTGAAGTTAGTCTGGGTTTGCACCAAGCTTAAATGCAATAATGCTGGGTCTCTTTGAGACTTCCATGACTAAAATCCAGAACTGGACATTGGGAAGTTTGCCTTTGTAATGCAAAACTCTGTCCCCAGAGCTGCCATTCCAAATGTGAGCAGCACTATGACAGCCTGCTGCTGGTGCTGGAAACTGCTGCACAGGCCCAAGAGCAGAAATGTGCCCTAGTTGTGTAAACTCCAGTTGTGTTGACAGAGCAAGTGGAATGGCTCCCCACTAACTGCCCAAAACCACTGTGCCACATGGCAAACATAAATCAAGTGTTTAAATATGGAAAGACAAAGGTGTTTTTCTATTGACATGATTAACTTACTGTGGACTTGGATGGCAGTGTTAACCTTGTGGGGCCACCTTTTCTTTGCTGTAAAAGAGAAGATATTTTGGTCAAACAAGCTGCCATTCTACATTTCAGACTCACTGAAGTACAGCAAGCTCCTCACTAGTGCTAACCCTGCTCCCATTTCAAAGCTCCTGCCAGCCCTTCCACCTCATCCCTGCTTCCCCTGCCCTGAGTGTGCCTCTTGTGTCCCTGGGGACACCCACTAACCACAGCTAAGTGGGTCTTCATGCCCTTTGTCTGCTTCAGCCTGCCAGCATTTGGCCACTTTCACTTTAAAGGAAAATGCTGGGCAAAGTGAGCAAAGGGGTTAAGATGGCACAGCTGATAAAATAATTTGCTTGAGTTTAAAAAAAGCATCTACTTTTCAGGCTGGGAGAAGGGGTTAAAGACAAATATAAATGTGAAAGAGGCAAGAGGAAGTTTGTGGGTATGTTTGCCTAGGTGTAAAAGTGCTCATGCGAGCAGGTCCATTGTAAATCTGTAGGGCCTCTCTTTAAAATCAGGAAGAATATTTTTCTGTGGGCTCTAGCTCTGAGAACTAGACCTAAAGACCATCTCAGTGAAATGCTGTGAATGCCAGAGCATTCAGAAATGCTGGCCAGCACCAGAACCATTTGCTACTCATATGTCAAAAGGTGGCAGAATTTGACAAGCTGACTTGTAAGATCTTGAGACGGCAGGGTTTCACCTTTATTCCTTCCCAGGGATCCTAAGCAGGTTATTGAATATCATTCATAAACATAGTATGGGATTAGTCACGTCAGTAAATATCACACAGTATATATATTCACAGTAAAATCCTCTGAGGAATGCTCCCATCCTGTTGTTAACTGGGAATTTCACACCCTGCTTGTCTTTCTTTTGTACCTCCATTTGTGGAGAGCACAGAGCCCAGTGTGCTATGGCAATGTGTGCAGGGTGACATACCAGCTCCTTTAACTCCCTCTGCCTCTCACACAGCTGTTCATACATTCTCTTTCCCACGTCTGTGCTTTCCAGGGTGGAGATGATCTGGAGCTGGGTGTCATTATTGTCAATGATGTTGTATTCCAGCATCAAACACAAAATCTAGCAGCAGAACAAAAGGAAAGTGGTCAGTGTAGGGTTTTCATTACATTTCTTTCAAATATCCTAATTACACTGGGCCTGGCTACGTTTTTAGAGCATGCAATGAGGAGGTTAGATTTGAGGATATCACAGCAATATTTATGCCACTTCCAACACACAAAATTAATTTTTTATTTGTAAAGAATGAAGTGTAATCTCCAAAAGCCAGCCTGTCTATCCTGCTCCCCATTAGTGCTCATTCCTTCTGACTGAGAGGTGCAATTATTTGCCTCAGACCTGGGAGATGGCTCCATGCCACAGCCCTCTCCAGAAGAGGTACAATCCATCCAGTATTGCCCAGGTCCAGGGGCTGGGCTGGGCACTGGCAGAGCTGGGACACTGCACACCAGGGATTTTCCATCCCTAAGTGCTGGGGCTTCTGTGCAAGCAGAACACGTGTGAGGTGCACCCCGTCCACGAGGCAGGATGGGTGAAGGGCACAGAGGCTCCAAGAGAAGATGCTGGGAGCTCTCTGCTGGCCAGGACATCCCCACCTCACTGGGAACACACCCAGCTCACCCTGGGGAAGGGACTGCCAGGAGCAAGGCAGATCCCAAGGGATGATTCCAGTGGGTCACACAGATTTAGGACACAAGCTGCCTCTCCACACTGTTTTTCCTTTTCAGCTATGTATCATGCCATTGCAATTAAAATGCAAAGCTTTTATTCCCTCCACAATATCAATTATTTTTAATGAAGAAAAAAAAATCCAGCAACATTATATTCAAATGCACGCAGCATGCTCCTTTATTTACTGGATTAAATTAGCATGCAAAAATCGAAGTCAATGAAAAACTGTAACTCTTTCCATCTATTTATCCAGTCTCTTTCTGCTGATAATGACATTTATCAAGAAACTTCTCTTAAGAAACCCAGAAAAATACATATAAACTATTAGCACAACAAAAATAACAAATCAGAAGCATAAAAAATGTGTATTAATGCAAGCAAATAAGGTTTTATAAAGGTACTTCCTGTGCACTGCTCATTTTGCAGGTGGCAAGACAAGAATCAGGCATTTCATCATGGAAAAGCCTTGTGGTTGTGGATTGTGATCTCTCACCACAGCCTACAGCACCATGGCCATTTATTCCCATCCTAACCTCTGCAGCTGCATTACACCAAACAACCTCTTTGTCCAAAAATTCATGCACCCACCTTTCATTTAATTCACACTCATATCTACAGAACAACAATATTCTGCTCCCCTTAATTCAGAGAACCACAACCAGCCACTGCTGGTGTTTGACATAACACAAACCTGACCCCTGCTAGAGCCAGTTCTGGGAAAGGCACTGTGAACCTGAACACTGCTCATGACCACACATTTTTAGGGCTTACCTCTACCATCGTCTGGTTACCCCTCAAAGCCAGCAGCATGCAAGGTCCCAATTTATTTTCAGCCAGTGAAAGCAGGAATTTCTTTGTTTTATAGCAGGATCCCATTAAAATATGAACCTATGCAAGAAACAGAGGTAAAATTAGGGGTGTAGGCCTAAGAAACACATATACCTCTGGAAGGGATATTGTTAAGCCGTCAAAAAGTGGGTTAAATATTTGCAATAAACCTAAACGAATCTTTACATTCAAGGTTGCAGTGTCTCAACAGCTTTACTGCAGAATGGAAGTGACTTTTCAAAGAAGGTGATGCCCAGTGAGATGTGAGGGAGTGGGGAGTTTGACTCCATAAAGGAGCCCAGCTGACAGCCTGAGAGAGGCTCCCCAGGAACCATCAGAGCAGCTGTGCCATTGCCCCCATTGCCAGTAACCTGATGACCCCAGCCCCGGGGGAAGCACCGGGGATTTTGCTCTCGCATCTGTTTGCGCTTGGGTTTCTCTGGAAATGCCAGCTGGGGAGCAGGGGCTGCGTGGGCTGGGTGTCTAGGTAAAAGGCACTGCTGCTGGCAATCTGCTGGCCTTGGATAAGGGCTGCTGACTGACAAAATCACCTGCTCAGGATGAAGACAGGACCTGACTGGGGAAGGAAGGACTGCTTTAAGAAAATCCAGCAGTCCTAAGCACTAAGTCAGAGATGACTTCATGGGTTTTCATGCTCTTGGGCCAATATCCTGCTTTCTCTTTCGCTGAGTTTTCCCTGAAAGAACTGCTGAGAACATGCCCTGAGTGGCACTCCTTCGAGTCTTTGAGCTGACAAAACTGTTGTGCAGACTCTCTGAAACCTCCAGAAACCACCATCTGATACCACATAGTAACGCCTATGGCGGAAATGCAAAGCCACTTGTGCAAATCAAATATGTCTCTTCTCAGAAAATAAGTTGGTCATATTATTTCCAATGTAAATCCCTTAGAGATTAAATGCTGGATTCATAGAAGAAAGTCTTATTTCATAACCCAGATGGCTGATTCACCATTTGCTGCAGAGCACTACGTGAGAATTTGCATTTTCCAACAGCCTAGGCAGGAAGAGCTCCATTGTGTGGACTCAACATCAGCACTACCCTACAATAACCTTGTAAATGCATTCTGTGGCCCCCCTGGCTCATGGCATTGCCTGCACTATGTTCAATACTGCTAAAATATCACAACCATGCCATGATGAGGCCAATTCCATGTGAATCATGGCTTCATTATCAGCAAGCTCTTTAGAAAAACAGAAAATCTTTTTTTCCTTAAGCATCCATCAGCTCAGGTGGCCTTTAAAAATGTGAACCTCCAAGCCAAAAGAAATTTCATTTCATGCAGTTTTCATTAAGTTTTTTTAGAGGTTTTCTTGAGAAATGGAAAATACTGACACTGACAGTAAAGTAACATTAGGTGCATCTCAGAACAGGGTGTTTTTCCAACTTTATGGTGAGTCGTTAGCAGCTCTTTAAGTATCTATCAACATCCTTGCAAAGGGCACAGAGTGCTGCATATTAATGTGTGTTAGCATTGTGCTTTCTCATGCACGCCATCTCCTGATGCTCATAAATATCCCGAATGGCTCTCAGGAGAAATGATACAGTTCTGAAGAAATTTTCTTTTCAAAGATAAAAGACAGATGAACAGTGAAGAGGGGTGAAACCTTTTGTAAACACTCTTCTTCCATTATCAGTTTCAGAGGTAACTGATCCATCTGAATTTCAGGCTACAGACAGACATTGATGTTCTGCATGTCCCAAAATGTTCAGCATGTGGGAGATGCACAAAGTGTAGAAAGTCACTTCACTATGTACCCAAAGCCAACTTCAATAAATGTTTTCCCCCTTACCAGGGAAAGGCAGTAATATAATTTCCATCTTACTTGGTATATGGAGAATTCATACAGAGAGTGACTTGACCCAGGTTGCACAGGAAGACAGTGATGTGCTTAAATCACATCACTGATTAAAACCTGTTATTTTCTGTCTAGCCCTTCTCAGAGTTACAAAAGAAATAACTGCTGGAAATGGAATGCTGGTTTCTAATTACACCTCTTCACAACAATGTAATTGGGCAGAGACACTGGTAACACCTTTTTATATCTATCCATCCATCCCTTGATTAAACCAATGTAACTGTTGGTTTTAAATTCCAGGGTAGCCTACAAATGTAAACTGTAGGTGTGCACGTACAGAACAGTCTGTCTCCCAGTTTTCCATGTTCCCTGAGAGAGTTTTTTGTATAGACAGACAAAGACAGATATTTACAAATACAGAAATACATACACATGCACAAGCATGGTTTGTGTATTACACTACCAGTGACAAAACATGCCACGGTTCAAAAAGAGAACAGTAACTTGTTAAGCAAAATGTGACTGCAAGGGAGGTCAATGGATTTGGTGGCAGAAAGATCTGGATTTTCTGGTGAACACTCATGGTTAACAAAACAGTGATTTTAATAATTTATTTTTTGACAAAAACAAGTATATCCTGTTACTGCCCACCAGGCATTAGTTACTTCTTGCACAGTTTGTGAACTCCCGCTGCTGCAGACACCTACCATACTGGCAAAGAGCTCTCCATCATCATCACAGGCCACTCCCCCAGGGCTGTAGAGCTGGAACCAGCCGTCCTTGCCAGCCCTCACACTCAGCAAACACGAGTGCACCTGCCAAGAAGTGAACACATTGGGAAGGTTACACAGCTCCTTCCAATAACCACCAGCATCTCCCACACCGGGCCAAAAGGAACTGCAGAAGCAGGGACTGCTGGAAATCCCATGGTTAATATTTTAATCTGCAGAGCTGCAGGCCAGTCTCCCCTCCTCCAGAATCCTTTTTTTCAGTATAAGCAAGAGGGAAGCTGCACCCTCCCTTATTGCACGGCCCTTTTCATTCCCTTTACACAAATCAAACACGAAATGGCTCCAATCTAGAACAGCTCCTTTCACTTGGGAAAAAAAATACCACCAAAAATCCAAATTAAAAAAAAAACACAAATTTCTCAGCTTCTGTCATTTTCCCCCTGTCCTCCCAGCATGTGTGTCTATACATCTGATGTGATCTGCATACCAAATGTGGTGGCTGATGGCTTGCTCATTCCAATCACTCACAATTCTTATTACTCCTGCACTAATAAAATTCGACCAGAGTCAGGGTGCAGGAAATCCACAGGGAAAACTCAACAGGGATACATAGCACGGAAGCTGCACTGGAAAGCTGGCACCAGTGAGCAGCCATTAGTCTAAATTTGGCCCACTGTAGAGATTACTATATTTAGTCCCACAATTTAATAGAGAAGTCATAATTAAGCTTTATTTTTTCCTTTTCTTTTTTCCCCGTCACTTGAAGAAACAGATGTTCCATTTCAATTTTTGAGGTGTGTGTGTGTGGGAGGTAAATTCTTTCCTTTGGGCACAGAACTCTAGTAACAGATGAAATCCTGGTGCCATTCTAAGACAAGAAGGTCTCTTCTGACAAGGGTAACTACTGCTCACAAGAGCTAAACCCATGGAAATGAGGAGTTCTGGGCAGTGATGATACAGCTTCACCCCCAGTTTGAGGGAGCTTTCCTGCCTTCATGCCAAAAGCAAGAATCACTGTGGATGAGAGGTTCCCTGTGACTCAGCCAAAGCTGATGATGCTGAGCAGGCTCTGAGTGCAGCTCTGAGGCACCACGAGGCTGCAGCAACACTCTCGCCCCAGGAACACACTCCCACCCCCTTCCTGCTGCCAATTCATGAGAATTACAGGCATTTGCACACAACAGAGCTGAAACACAGCTACACAAAACCTGTTCTTTGGTAAGCTGTGTGGACCCATGGATTTTGATTTCATTTTTTTTGTACAGAAGATGTAAAGCTCTGAGTGATCCCACAGAAAAATCTTTCTGGTTGCGGTTTAGAACAAGGACATCAACTGATGCCAGACAAGGAGGTGACAACACATAAACCTTACACATAAACCACCCTGAGAGGCCACTACTGCTTCGAGACCTAGGCAGAGTAAAACCACACTGTGTTTTGGAACAAACTACTCAAGGAGAGATCTGAACAAGTGCAGTTGCAATCCCTCCAACTAATGCTCTGTGTAAACTGCCAACAAACTCACTTCTTGCCTCGGGTCTTCTGCAAATCTCTGAATCACATATTTCAGCTCCCTGAAAAAAATAAGAGTAAGAAGGACAAGAATAAGCAGTTGCTGGTTGCAGTATTTACACAAGTATCACATTTCTCTTGAACAACACCTAAAATTATATATATTAATGCAATTTAGAGAGAAACAAGCTGAACTCCTTCCACAGAAAGGAAATATGATGTCTAAAAGTTATTACCAAGGACAGTGTCTGCTCACAATAGCCTAGAAAATGTTTCTAAGATGTGCACTGACAAACTCCTTTGTAAATTCTATCAGCACCCAGTGGCTTTAGTCCTTGGGCTCCTGCTAGCACAATAAATTACAAAGAGAACTTTTTATTGCTAACAGAACATGCCTACAGCCCTTCACAGATAAAAGCCATTACAGACACAATACTGAATAATGCATCATTGCTATTATTGACTAATACAAGAATTTATTCAATAAAACAAAGGAGCCCCAGAAACTTACTTTGTGAATTTCTCATGTGCGAGAGCCCTGAAATGGAAAACAGAAGAGTATGAGCATCTGAGAGAAAGGAGAAGGGGGGAAAAAAGAGCCCAAAAAAACCAAACAAGCACTTTTCAGTTCTTTCTAGATAATAAAAGGACTTGCTAAGCAATTGCAGCACATAAGACAAAAAAAAAAGTTTCAAAAAATCAGATAAAGCCTCTTTCATTAACCTAGAGGGGAAAATTACTTGGAACAAATCTTGTAGCTTTTCTTGAGTCTGTCCTAGACAAGGCTCTGACTAATATCAGTGGGAGCTTTGGGTCAGAAGAAAGTAAAAGACTTACAGTACCATTATATAATTACAGGGTTTTGCCTACCTCCGAGAGCCAGGTGTATTCCTTAATTGCAAGGCAATTAGGGTATGGTCGCAGCTAATTAGCATCATACATCAGTAAGGCAATTAATGGTCATTTTGTGAAGTGCCTTGGATCATGGTATGGTTTACAGCTCCCCCAAGACTCAAGTTAGACTTAGGTAATGATGTCTCTGTTACCCATCTCCAAGCTCTCACTGTAGCCCAGGTAACCTGGCATGGAGGATTAGACCTCTGTGATTCAAGACACCAGGTCATCAGGGGATCTGATAAGCCAGCAAATTGTACAATTACAAGTTGTAATTTTTGTCCATGGAGGTCTGCACTTTATAAACACCACTGCTCATTAATAGGTTACCAGGGGAGCTGGGCTGATCCGTAGGGCAGTTCCTTCATTTAATGCAAAATCCAAATTACAGGAGTCTGTGTGACGCCAGTGAAGCTTCCTCCCCCACTGAATCTCTCACTCTGCTCTCCTCCTCACCAGCTTTCCTCCCCTTCCTGTCTGCCTGTCTCTAGTTAACCATATTTCTTTTCAGGATCATCTGAGAGAAATGGGGAAGGAAGCTGAACGTGGGGAGGTCTTCACATCCCTCAGCATCAGCCAAAATCAGCTTCAGTTTCTAAATCAATGCTGGAGGCACAAAGCTCCTACTGCCATCCCTTTTCACTTGACGTATATTTCACCATAAAAAAGCAGTAACAAGAACAAGCCAGTAAATACTAAAACACTGCAAACTCACTCCTTGGGAAATGGGATAGGCTGAAGCAAGCTGGCCAGGGCTGGTCTCCAGTCATCGTAGTCTGACCTGCAAAATGAACATTTTGTTAATGTTAACGTCACCAGGTTTTAAGTATGGTTTGCCAACAGTTAGTTCAAGGAGTTAAAAGCTTTTTACTGTGGGCACCAGCAACCTTTCTGGTTTACTGAAGCACTCTCAAAATCTACAGTGACATTTCCCTTTCCATTTCCAGCACATTCTCCATATTGAGGCACAATAAATCTGGTATTTACAGTGACCTCCAGAGAGGCCTTCTTTATGTCAACCTAAAGACATTTGCTGTTTATGAAACCTGTTGACATTTAATCACTAAGTAATACTTTCATCTAAGTTGGTAGAGCAATTACCACGCCACTGCTATTTAAAGCTCTTCGCTACATAGAGCTAGAAATTTTCTTTGCTGTAAGACATAAGCCTATTTGTAAAAACAGAGATACCCCCAAATCCATTTCTGACACAAAACCCACCAGCCAAAACCCAGACCCTGGCTCTCAGTCCCACTGGTAACAACGAGCACACACAGAAGTGAATCTCACATGGGCTGAAACACCTGGGGATGTCTGTAGAAACAACAGAGAAGAGCCTGCCACCTCCTCTTAGTGCTGCTACCTTTTGAATTTCAGTGTTAAAAATCAGAGTATTGGCTGCAGCTTACTGGAAACTTGGCACAAAAGTGTGGTGTGTCTTTGGGAAGGAACAAAGTGTAATGTTCTCAAATGGACAGTATCTACTGATAGCATTACAGACAGACAACATATGCACAGGAACTGTTCCAAAAGAATGCAGTTTTGCAAAGGGAAACTTCTAGCTCAGAGAAATTGAAGATGGATGCATTTCCAAAAGTCTCATCCATCTTTTGAACTACATAAAACAGAAATGTCCATAAACTAATAACACACATGATGTTGGACAATCCACAAAGATGTGTTCATAGAAAAAGAAAATTTAAATGCATGAGCAGGGTACTCTTAAGAAGCAACATGCAGAGAAGTTTTACCTGAATGGAGAATTGTGATGTAAAAATCAACCAGGGAAGCAGTTATCACTTGCCCAAGAGCAGTGTGAGTTCAGGTTACACAAATGTGTGCTATGTCATGCAAGCAACCAACCCATGAGGACCACTGAAAGTGGTTTAGTGCATTAAAAACCAGAAGAGCACATGTGAAGTTACAGTAATCCAAAAAAGAAACCTCGTGCCCATGCCAGTTATGCTAGAAGCCACTGAACCTAATTTTCTCCTCCATGAAAAATTCTGTTTACAGGTCTAAGCTAGGGCCAACTCTGAGACAGGGGGTGTCTCACAAACCTGAAGTGAGTGTGAGTCAGTGGCAGCAAGAGCCCTTTGTGATCACCTATTCATCAGGTTTTTTCCAGAGACAAAAAGTCCCTCACCTGCTTAGCCACTGAACAAATAAGGAAGATGATCAACTCTGTTTAATGTCTCAGAGCAGCAAGACATGAAGCAGGACTTCATTACAGGGGTTGTTTTTCCGTTTAGTCAGTGTAAAGTGAATATCATGACACACCTGAGGATGGGGCTAGTCACATAAACTGAAATAATGCAAGGAAACCTCTGACACAGCATCTCCAAGATGAGCTTTCTGGGTTCTTTCAACAAAGCTTTGATTAATTAAATCTATCTACAAGATTATTCTTTGTTTCTGACCCACAGACACATTGAATGGGTCGGTCACACAGAACTCTGGCCTGTGTTCAGGTTCAGCTGGAAGTTTCTTGTTAAAATACCAGGTCTCTGTAGGAGAGAGCTGATGCAACCTATCTATAGCTGCAGCCCTGAGAAGTGCCACAGGTCTTACCACGTTTGTCAGGTGTGAGAACACAGTTCAGACATTTTGTTTTATTTAAATATGCACACCCTTTAGAAATTCCTAGCGGATTTTATTCTAAAAACAATACATTTTTATTGGTAGACACAAACAGTGCTAAAAGCAGATTTTTTTTGAGCAGGGGAGACTCAGAAGTCAAAAAGCTAAGTTAGAAAATCCAGAGGTGTTAAAGGTGCTTCATATCACATGAGATACAGCACCTACAAATCTTTTCTTACAGAAGGTTAACAGCTGAGAGCCACTTTGAGGCTTAGCTCCTGTGACATCTCAGGCTAAGTGTTACACCACTGAACCTCCTTCTTGAGCAATCTGGAGAGTTGTGATTACTAATAATATGAACCAATCAATTTTTCATGGCTGAGCTTCAAAGGAAATTGCAAGAGTAAGAAAAAAGTTGTTTTGGAATGAAACTGCAGACGGAATGGGGCAGTGTCACTGGCTTTTCTCAAAGCTGGGGAGCAGGGCAGGTCTGTGAGAGGGCAGTGAAAAGAAATCAGTCTGCTTCCCCAGGAGGAGAAGGAAGAAAGAAAGGAAGGAAGGAAACCATCTCCTATTGAAATATATAAAATTTGGTCGCATGAGTGGGACCTGAACATAAAATCTGCACAGGCTGTAATCCCTTCAGTGTGAGCTAGGAAACATGAAACAAACACAGCACAAGAATAAAACTAAACTACTTATTAAAAGCCTACAGTGTTTCTCCTCCTCCCACCTATTCCCTTTTCAAAAACATTTTCCTTCTGTCTGTGCTCATCTCATCTGCACTCTTCTTTCATTTCAGACAGTTGCTTTTTTCTTTTTTTTTCCTTTTTCTTTTTTTTCAATCCATTCAAAGCTCTAACACAAGACAAGTGTTTGAAGCAGGGAAAGAAAGGGAGATGGATTAGTTCTGACTGCAGTGAACAACCACTGCAATGAGCCAGACAAAGAGGCTGGGCCAGGAGAAGGAGGGAGCACAGAGCCACAGGGACATCCTGGGACAAACTCCCTTCCCAGCTCTTCCAAGGGCGCTGGGTTCAACGCTCATCACACAGCTCAAATCCCAGGACTGGCCTGATAAAAGGGGGAGAAGGACTCCCTGGCTCTGATTTTTGCAGGATTTGCAGTTCTAGGTGAGCAGCCAGGCTGCAGCCCAACCTGCAGGCTCCCAGGTGACAGATGAGAGCCATCACCTGCCCACAGCCTCCCTCACCCTGACACTGTCCCAGGGCACAGAACAACCATATTAATTAAATAATCCCCCACTGCAGTGACTTTGCCTCTGGGCCATCATCGCTCTTGGCCTGCCAACATAATACATTTTCCTTCCCCGGGATCACCTTTCACCAAAATGAAAACCTGCCCGCGTGTCATGTGCGGCACAAACAATCCAAAACACACGAGCAGCCCAGGGCAACCTCGATAAACATGAGATAGGATAATCCACTTGGGATATTCAGAGCATGCCACTGACCTATTGGGGAATGCAGAGCAGCCAGGGGAAGCTCCAGTGGGTGCTCGTGTTTGGAAAGCTGTGGCTCTCATCTCGGAGACACTGCAAGCCCCAAGGCCTTGGGGTTTTGGGGGTAATGAAGGGATAAGAGCAACTACTTGGAAGCAGCTTGTTCTCCAGACTGAGCAGATTGACAAGCAGATCTCTGTTGTCAGATAATATGACCATACCCCCAGACATGATCTCTTCTTTCCCTGGCTCTAGGTTCAATTCCCTGAATTGTATGACATCAGGTTTAGCTCAGGGTGTCAGGACAGGCTGAGAAAAAGCCTCATCAGACCCTTTGTCAATACAAGGCACAAACCTATCTGCAAAACAGTGAGGTGCCCTTCATGCTCAGCCTTCTTTTGAGATGGACTTGTTTGGCTTTTTTAAAAGAAGAAAATTCAGCACCATTGAAAGACCCTAGAAAGGTTCTGCCTTAACTGCTGAGAACAGAAATGGGCTCCACTGCTCGCAGTTGGCATGGAAGCATCAGGAAACAGCAACACAAGGCTGCCCAAAACAGGTTGTGACACTGGCCCCAGAGAGGGGTACAAATGTCTGGACATCTGGACAGACCCTTGCCACTGGAGGCAGCCATGGAAACAAAAAATAACACAGACAAAGGGTAACAGTTTATGATACAATACCAACAGAGCTTCCCCAAGAGGGGTCTGTTCCCACAACCAATTGACCTAGATTTCACTGCAGACAGTTCAAATGTCTCCCCATCCCCTGGAACCAGTGGGATCCTTCAGGTGAAAGAAAACTTTGAAGTTCTGCAGCCCAAGGAGTGGACACATGGCCCTTTCTACTGCAACTTTCTTTAACCATGGTTGCCCTGCTCAAGCACAAATCTGGCTTTACAAGACATTCCTAAGTGCATGGAAACATTAACATGCAAATAGGAGCTGGGCAATGCTGAGCCATTCTCAAAGCCTCTAATTTAATATGATGAGCAGAAATTTTGCAGTTAATTTAGTGCATTTTCTACACACCAGTTCAAGACTTGTAGCGTTCAGGAGGCACTGGCTGGTGTCAGTAATACTATCAGAGTCCAGAAGGAGTTACAGAATATTGACACAGAAGTTTGATCCACTTTTGAGTGCAGGACCAAAACAGTATGTTACCCTAGAGACTGTGTCTCCTTTAAAATCTGCCCAGACTTTGGGTCATCTGCCAGCATCTTCAAAATCATGATTTTCTATTTTCCTTTAGTACGCAATAGTTGCGTTTTCTTACTCAACTACATTAGAAAAAAGGTCAAAGATGTTCTAGGTGCTGTAAGAGCCCCACAGACAAACTTTCTAAATTGCCCTTTTAGCTTTCTGTGCAAAAAGTGAAGTATTACAGTGATTGTTAAATCACATCTTCATCAATATTCGAAGTGAGGGTTTCCCCCAAAAAGTAAGCACTGTGTAAGAGTCAGGTGAACAATAAAATGTCCTGTTGAAGCTACTGTTGAGAATTCTTATTTGCTAGACTTCCAATAATTAAAATTTGCCTAAATAAATTACTCCCTGCTGCCCTAAGTTAATTATGTAAAAAAGATATCATTGCTGGTGACTCTCCTGTTTTGATGATGATACTGAGTCAGACACCTAAAAGAACAATCAAACTCAATGCTAAGCAACTTATTTATGTTTGGCTTACCATTGTTACTAATAAGAACATTATTTTACTGAAAGCCCGCTGAGAGCTCAGCTCCTGGATGGCAGTTGTTTTATAATTAATGTTTTCCTCCTACTGGCATGTTCTTCAACTCTCTTTCTTCATATTCTCAGATTTTCAAAGTACAGTATTAGTATTTCATGCAACAGAAATCCTTTGCTCAGGAAGAGTTAGAGCATGAAAGTAATCAGCATCACAACAGCATTATCTTGTATTTTGGGTAATAACTACAGAGTCCTTCTAAAATGCTGTTCCATCGCTGGTTTCAGCATTGAAAAAAACAACATTGAAAATCTTTACCAGAATTTACAAATAAGGAAAACGAGGCACTTAGAAGTGACTTATCTGAGACCTCCCAGTGAGCCAGTGGCAGAATGAGGAGCAAGCAGATTCTGCATTATTGCTTTCAGGCACCCAAAAAATCAAGGGATGAGCAGGAATGGAAGGGAACTCCAATGAGGGGAGCTACAGGCAGAGCTCTGCCCTAGGAGCTGCCCTATATTCTCACAGGTTGTGATTTCCCAAGCAGGGTGTGGGCTCTGGCAGGGCACTCTGAGGAGAGTTGCACCAGTTTTGTGTTATCACTGGTCCCTCACTGTGCACATCCTCTGGGATTTTCACCTTTCAGAATCTCTGCTGTACAAGCAGAAAAAGGGCTCAAAGCTTCCCCACACCTACAACACCTCTAACAGTAACATATTCCCATTTTCATTGCTGCTGTTGAACAACTTGATTTTTAAAAAGATAGGAAATGCATCCAAAAAAATAGATTATTTTAAGGTACGGAGCGAAACAAGTTCTTTGCGTAGCAAATTCAATGGGAATTGGGAGCTGGCATATCAAATGTTTAAAAGTGGAGAGACTGTGAGGAAGAACATGTCCATTTGTGAATTTGTTTGTAAGTGTGTGTCAGCTGCATGATGAAACCAAAACCGTCAATGCTTAGTGAGTCAGCATCCAACCAGCACCAGGACTGGGAGAGTGCTCAGTGTTTATGGAAAAAACAGGGAGAGTCAAGGGGACAGGAATAAATACACGACGTGTTTAATGGAGCACCTGGGTGAGTGCAGACTCAAAAGCCCCCAGATGAAGCAAACTCAGATGCTGTGCTTTTTTTAATGCAATCATCATGTTTAAAGGCAGAAGAAGCTAGGCCACAGGGAAAAAAAAAATATACAAAATTAGCCTTCACAGCAACTTCCTGCTCAAGAATCTAATGGGAACAGTATCTGGTATTCACTTGTCCTGTTTTCAGTTTTGAATGAGTGCTTAAGTAATTGCAAGTCAGCTGTGTAGTGAGTGGAAGAGTGATGCTGCAAATTTGTACCATGTATTTTGAAAAAAAATGAAAATGTGGGACAAAAACCTTCACAAAATCCTCCACCACAGCAGTATGACTTCATTTTATTCCTTGTGAGTGCAGCCCCAGATGTGCATTTGTCTGCAGTGCAGGCACATGCTCATGGTTTATAGCAGAGTCCAGATTTCACCCATGTCTTGGATTCTAGAAAGTTCAACTATGACTTCATTAGGCCTTACACTGTTTAAAAATAATTAATGTATAAGTTAAACAGTTTGCCACAAAACATACTGCAACTCAGTATCAGAGCTAACTGTCAAAGTCAACAAAGTTGTTTTGCTTCACTTCTATTAAAAACTCCCATTCTGCAGTCCACCTTTTCTGTTATTCCTTTTCATTCATTCATCCAGAGAAAACCAAGCTTTTTCTGAAGAACATTTTCCTTTATATTCCTGTTTAAGATATTCAGATTTGCCTGCCAGGAACCACCTTGCCACCATTTTGTGGCAAAGACTTTGAACACCTGGGGCCTAATACAGGTCCACTGTACCAAAGCAACTGGACAGAGACTCCACTCTAATACAAGCAAATCTGAGTAAGTCATAAAACTTCTACGAGCACAAGAAGGGAGAATATCTAAGTGAAAAACAATGACAGTATCCAACTCCTGCTAACATCAGGGCAGTGGTGCTGCCTATCACTGCACAAGCACTGAACCTACCACAGACCTGCCTTTTCTAGCTCTATCTCAGGCAATCCCAAGAGCCCTGGAGGAGACAAATGGGTTTTTTAATTTATTTTTGGTGGGCAAGAACAAAAACAGAAACCACTGGCACCAACATCCCGTCTTCTGTAAAATGCCTGAGGCTCAATGTACAAATAAGCTTTCCATTTTCATCTTCCTACTGCTATTTTTAGAACATCTTGGCAGTGCCAGATGCCTCTTTCAAAGGCTGGACTCTCCAGAGCTGGAGTTAAGATTTATAACCACGTGCTGGCTCGCCACAGATGTTGAAGACAACAGGCCTGAGGGAAAAGCCCTCCCCACCACTGTCGGGATGACATTGTTCTAAAAGCTGTTCAGAACAGTCACTCACAGCATCTTGAGGATCTCCACGTAGCAGCCCAGGATCCTGTCAGCCTGGGGGCTCAGCTCGATGCTGATGGTGCTGCAGGTGGGGCTGACCATCAGGCAGTCGATGAGGTTGGGCTCGCTGTCGTTGCCGACGCCGGCCGTCATCTTCTGGTTGGCCGTGTTGTTGCGCTCCACCTCCACGTGGATCTCGTTGGAAGTGACAATGACTGGTTTGAGGCGGGATTCAGTCAAGGTGGCCTCCTGAGAGACCAGGTCAGGACTCGTGTGGAGAAGGCGGAGGGGGAGGTTGGGCTTTCGGTCGCACTGCTGCTGGCAGCCGTTCCGAATTTCCTTCAGGCTTGGCGAGTTGTCCCGACTGAATTCCAGAAAGAAACAAATCATTTCAGTAGACAGACATACCAGCAGGGAGCAGGAGAGAGAGTGCAACACTGAGAAGCCACAATTTTTTGCAATTTCCCACTGCATTTCACCCCGGCCCAGCGGATGGCTTTCCTCTCTGCAATGGGATTACTGAAATAAATTAAAAACATTAAAAGGCTCCAATAAGACTGTTCTGCAGCCCCTATTTGACAAAGACTTGAGCTTTTCATTACTTTAATTGACAGACCAGTTTAGTCTAAAGGTGAACTTTCCTGTCCAAGTTGTACAAAGCTGTAACAGAATCCATGCCCAAGTATGTATGTGGCTATAGTACATGCCCAGACATTTGTCTGCAGCCCTCGTGTCTGGAATTTGTGTTGGACACTGAGCAGCCCCTGTCCATGCTCCACCATGAGGAAAGTCAGATAGGCATAAACAAACAGGAAACCTAGCAGAGGGGAACCCTCAGTGTCTACTGGAAACTGGCTCATGTGTCAAGAACTGCGGCGTGTGAGGAATCAGAGTTTCCACAATAACAGAGACAGACTTGTGAAACTAGCTCGAGTTCAAAGCTGCAGATACACAGGGATTTACACACAATTCCCTCTTCAAGGTCTCACCCCTGCCCTTCCTCACTTCCTTGGTGAGTACCAGGGAAGGAAGGTTCAGCTTCTCTCAGGTTTTCCAGCACACCCATCTCACACTGATCTCATTTATGAAGAACACATGGTCAGCTGGGAATTCACACTGACCTGTTGATGAATTCCTCATAACAGGAATAAATGGCAGCTAAGCAGACAGCTACAAGATTTGGCAGGACCCTGGGATGTGGGCATTGTCCTGTTGGACCATGCATGCTGGAAAAGAAAAAAACAAGATGATCTCATTGCGAGGAAGGCTTCTGTGGGCAAAACCAGTCAGGCTGAATGAGGTGACAGACCTGGATAGGCATCCTTGGGGGATCTTCAGAAGGGCTATAACAGAGAGATATTTTAACCCTCTACATCCAATGGCCTCACTTAGGAACAAGGGTAAGCCGAATCATCAGTTTAATTGATGTGGTATCCCTAAAGTCCTCCCAAAATCTCACACTTGAGTGAGCATGATGAGCTTGAAAGTTAATTTGAATCATTCTGCAGAGGCTTTGAGTCTAAATGTATATGAAGAATGTACACACAGCAAAGTCCATTACCTTGCAGTGAGGAATTAGAAAACCCCAGACTTATCTGAGAACTAGCATTTTGAAAAAGAGACTTCAGCAACACCACCTGAGGGACTTGATTAATTTGTTTTTATTTGCTGTTTGCCAGTACCAAAAAGCACCAGCTACTGTTAACAGCCAGTAAAGCAGGGTTGGGAGAAGTAACACACCAAAGCATGGAAACAGGATTGAAAATACACCATAAATGAAATGTAACTAACCTGTGAATAAACTTCTTCACCACCTCCATTCCAGCATTTAGCTCATTCAAAGACAGAATGTACTCCTGAGTAAAGAGCCGCAACCGAGGGCACTTCCCAAAATCCTGTCCAAGAAGGAGAGACTTGGTGAAGATGGTGAATGTACATCCAAACTGTGGGTTTTCAAAAGAAACCAGCTCAAACAACTGAATTCACACTGCTATTATGCTGACAAGCTTCAAGAGAAGAACATCTCTGCACACTGAAGTAATGTTCTCCCCACTAATAATGACAGCATTTCCAATCTCTTCTTTCCTTTATACTCATTTTGAAAACAAATCTCTGTATAATGAAACAACTAAAAACCAAAAAATCTCACCTATGTTTTGTCTCACATTTGTTTTGCACTTTTCATTTAATATTTTGATTTTGAAATACATTTTTTGTTCAGCGCTTTTGCTTTCACTCCTAACTGCAGATTTTTAGAAATAAAACCCCAAAAATATTGTACTTCCATGTCTGGCATGAGTATCTATTCTGGTTTTAGAGTAAATCATTTTGACATGCTATCAATAAGCAATCAAGTACAAAACCAGAGATCAGTTTTTTCTCCACGATTTTACTCCAGCTATGCTGTGAATTTGACAGGTGAGCTCAAGAGTCACTTTCTTTAAATCCTGCAGTCAGAGAGGCACCTGCTAACTGAAATCCTGCATCTCCTCACATCACCTGCTATTTTTAGATGTGAAAGGAGTAAATTCTGCTGTCTGGTGAGTGTTATTCCACAGCATATTTCCTCACATTTACACAGGTGTAACCTTATTACACAGGTGTTGCAGAACTACAGAGCTGAATTTCCAAGTGGGGAACAAGGTCCACTGAGGACAAACAAGCACTCCCAGCTATTCCTCCACCAGCTGCCTGTGGAAGTTAGCCTGGAAAAAAAACATGGCAGCTGAAATGTTAAAGAAATGCCACAAATGGTAATGAACTAGTGGTGGTCTGTAAAAGGGATGATAAACTCCAGAATGAGTTAACAGAAGGTTTCAGTGCTCTGGGTTTCAGGCTCTTCTGTAGCACACCCTGCATTAATACCTGGTAAGTTTTACAGCCAGAGAAAATGACCAAAAACTTGAAAACAAGCTCAGACTGAACAATGTCTCCTTCAAGCCCTAAATGTCACTGCTGGTACTGAATGGCTGCCTGGTAACTTCATCCAGCAAAGGGACTGTGGGCAATTCCACATCATTACAATTAACATCATTAAACTTTCAACAGCTCCTTCTGGCAACCTGAACCAAGGACAGGAGACCATGTGTGCTTCATTAGAACATTTGATTAATTTCATGAACATGCCTTGCAAGACAACTTTTGCAATTGCAATTTGCTTATGACAGTTTTCAGCCTGTCTAGGTGTCCTAACTGAAGTTGGACTCAAAGTCCAAGAGATCATAAAGAGGATGTCATTGCTGATCTCTAAAATAAAATTTAATATAATGCCCTATCACATACCAAGCACAGAACAATACACACCACCAATACTGTTTGCTCAAAAAAAGAAAAAGAAAAAAAGAAAGAAGGGTTTATATTCAAACACTTGGGCTGAGTCTACAAACAGCTAAAACCCAAAGGTTTGGGAGGCTGCTGAGCACTCCTCAAATAACTCAGCACACAACAGCCTCCAGTCCTGTAACCAGTATTGTCACCAAGACAAAAACCTATCCTGGTTCTTTTGAGATGTTAAAATCAGAGATAAATGAGACACTCTTTCCCCATTTTATAGATAGAAAACTGTGGAGCAAAACTTGTTGTTAATTTTCAAAGGCCACAGAAGAAACTGGAGGCAAAGGTGGGAAAAGCCAGCTCAGTCTCCTGCCCCAGGGACTGCACGGGGCCTCCTGAGGGGATGAAGTTTAGTGTCCCCCTAAAGAGTAACTTTATTTATGTGCACACACACACACACACACATTCTCTAAAGCACTATTCAGTACAGAAGTCCCCAGAGGGTGGTAAAGTGCCCAAATCCATTCCAATTAATACCTGACACCATAAATTCTCCAACTACACACTGCGGTGCAGACATGTTGATTTTCAATCTGCAAATGTTAAGTATGGTAAATATACCCAATTCTCTGAAGCTAACCAAATACAAGCATTACACTATGCATTTAGATTTTATTTGAGACCCCTCAAGAGCTCTGGATGCTTTAAAAAACTCAGTCTGGAATCCAAGAATAACATTTACAGAATATTTCACTGAACACTACAGAATATTCAAAAATGTTTACATGTCTGCATAGTGCTGGCACAGAGCCAGGAATATGACCTTTTTGCCATCTTGGGCTTTCTACCTAGTTCTGTAAACTTAGGGAGTTAAATAATATGATTGGAAAAATAAGAAATATGAACTGTTTTTTACTGGGTTCATGCTAATCACAGCATGACAACAGATGGTCTCTAAAATTATATGTTAGTGAAAAGAAGTTGATTATGAAGTTACAGAGGTTCATCCTTGAGATCACAGCCAAATCAACTGCCTTAAATATTTTATTTATTTGTTATTCTTTGCCACTGCATTGTGAAGTAAGACTTCTTCATGTAACTTCAAAACATTGGCAGGAAACTTAATATGCCACAAAAGCTGGAGAGCTGGTAAATACCCCAGATACTAATACTTCTATTAGGAAAGGAATATGGATCTTACATATGGAATATGTAAGACTATTTTCAGAGTTTGGGAGAGGGGAATCTGGTCTACAGGGTGGAAAGCAAAGCAGGGCATTTATTTCAAATACTGACAAGGAATTGATCAGCAATGAGAAGGAAATCTGGGTAAGAACAGCCATAAAATGACAGAGTACCTAAATCCTGTAATGAGAAGGAAGAATAGCAGTAGAAAAGCAGCAGAAAAGTATAAGGATATTCAGGAAACTGAGCTAAGAACTCACTGGACATGGCCTAAAGAAAAATGGAAACCAAGAAGGCTGGTGGTGTCTTACAGGAAAAGTGTTGAGGGCTCAGCTCAAAACGAACAAAGTCCCCATTCTGCTTTCCTTATTTATTTGATTTTCAAACTGTTTTAACTGCATGACATGCATGGAGTAAATAAGGAGCCAAGGGCCAGGTGGGAAAGAGCTGGAGCTGCATATGGTGCCAAAAGAAACATCCCTCAAAGCATGGCTTTGCTCAGATGCTTTTGAGGATCCCACTGAAAGCTTATTAGTTCTGCACTGATGAAGTAACACACAATTACACGCAGCATTCACACTTTGGGGGGCAGATTTAGATCCAACAGGCACGACAGGCAGCAGAGCAGCTGCTGATCACAGAAGTTATGGCAGTAAAACCTCCCCAAACTGCTGGAGCCCCCCTGAGCACTCACCATGTTGTGTTTGAGGATCCTCTGCACCACCGGGGTGAACACCTCGATCACCACCATGGACCGCGGGCGCTCTCGGCAGTGCTGCAAGGAGCAACAGGTCATGTTGTGAGCTGCAGGAATCCTGGAGATGGGCATCCTCTGGCTCCACACCCCATGCATGGATTACCCCAAGATTAGCAAAATTCAAGGGATAAATTAATCTTTCCTGAGATAAGGTACTCGTAACGCTGCTCGTTCCTATGGATTTGTTGGAGTCTAGTAAAAGATTCCCATGGGAGCTCACAAACTGCAAATTCCCTTCCCTGTCCCCCATTCTTCCCAAAAGTCACTGCAATGTACCATTTTGGGGTCTTATTGCCAACAGTTTTAAAAGGAAAGAGGCTGGGATAGGAAGATATGATCACACAGGCAGTGTAATGTCACAAACCTCCTTTCTCTGGGATCCAGCCTGAAAACCTGTGGTGGATCTTGGGAGGTACCAACAGCCCACTCTCCCATCACAGGATGAAATATATAATCATAATGTATCAGACAGAGTAATTTAGGTTGGGAAAGGCTTCTGAAAGTCATCTGGTCCAACCTCCTGCTCAAGACAGGGTCAATTTTGAAGATAAATTCTCCTCATTACCCTGTCCACTTCTGTTCTGGGAAGTCCATAACTTGTTTCCCTTCCTTCAACTATACACATCCCATTGCACACATTTACAGACAATTGGGTGCCCATCTCTGAGAAAGATCAAAGGATCAAAAAATCCCAAATCAGAAATAAAAATGCATCAAGTCTGAGGCTACTGACAACCTAAGAGTGCTTATAAAAATGCAAGACTCAGTTTCTGTACGAAGAAGCAGCTGATTAATAACTCTGGATGGGCATTACAAGCAGCATCCAGAGTCTTTGACAAATCCATACCCAGTCATCAGCAAGCAAATTTAAGCAGACTCAAAACTGAAACACAAACAGGCCTTGAGGAACAGCAGTATTTTTAAATCCACAAGGTCTGCAATCCAAAGTACTCTGAAGTTTATGGATAAAGGATACAAAATGCAGCACAAGCATGGATTTACCAGAGAAGAGGATGAGTCCTTATGATGTTCCCACTGCCATTACCCATAAGGGCTGTGTTACCCACACCTGAACACAGTGGCTGCAGTGATTTCTGCATTAGCTCAACACAGCATGCAGTAGGACACCTCTTGTGCCCAGACTGAGGTGTGGGAGTCTCAAAATTTTAACTCTCACACACTATCAGGACAAAACACTCTGATATACTAAGCATATGATGGTATTTATCATAATGGTGTTGTTCACCATTCCAGTATCATTGCTTGCTGACCAAAAACTCAACTCAATCTGGGCAGGAGGTAAGAAGTTACAGGAAAAAAAACAACAACTCCCCACTCAAAGAACTACAGTCATGTACAATTATGAGATTTCAGAAAGCAAAGCTGTTCTGATACCTTGCAGAAGAATTCACAGAGGTCAGGAGGAGGATGGTTGTTTTCCAGCAAAGGTGCAATTGCCTTTAAAAAGAAAGGGAGAAAAAGGAGAAAAATTAAATTTCAAGGCAGCAACTGGAGAAAGCATATTGCAGGGAAGTATTTTTTCTTGGGGGCATAAAAGATCACTTTTAGAAAAGGACAAAAGCATCAAAAGAGAAATTAGAGGTGGGCCATGTGTTTATTTTACAAGTAAGCTCAAGCACACCTCTGCTATGAATCCTCAGGAAAACTCTGCTTTTAACTAGATCAGTGTAAATATGTAAAACAGGCAAAGGAGTGCAGTATTTATAATGGTTTAAATGGAAACAGGAGCAGAACTTTTTGCTTTAGGATGTAATACAGCAAGGATGAATCTGGCTCACTGTTTCAGTTAGAACATCTCCCTAAAAGAAAAAACTGAACACCACCACACACACATATCCTTTGTGAAGGAGTTCAAGCTCTTTTTTTTGTGAGAAAGAGCTCACTAAAAGCAACCTAGCACTGCTCTTACCTGGGAAGATCCTATTTATCAAAATCAAGCATCTAACTTTGTAAAAGCTGAGATCAACCATTCCTTTGCTGCTGCACAAACCAATGTGCTTATGCTGGGTAAACACATTGGAGGTCATACCTGCCTCTGAGGGGGTAATGAACTTATGCTGCTGTTGCTTCCTTTGTAAACTAGAAAATGGTACCAGAATAATATATTGTATGTGGTGGTGCCTTCAGGCTTTTCCACTCTTCATTTACAGGGATTCCCAGTACCCATTTCCATGTCAAACACTAAACACAGCAGCCAGGACATTCTGTATTAAGCAACTGAACACCAGATATCTGGATGGCACCTGGGGTTTTACTAAGGCTTTGCTTTGGTTTTTGCTCTCCCTCTCATCTCCTTACTCAGCCCTGAGTGTCTGCTTGCAGCAGCTGTGTTTTCACAGAGGTCAAGATCAGTGTGAATTTTAACAACAAAACCCAAGCAAACTGCAAAGCTCTGTTTGGTTACATGTCAGAACTATGATACTCATTATCATGTGCCATCCTTCTGCAACTGCTCACTCCTCCTCTGGTGGTGGCCCAGCCACAGGGGATTGAAGGAGAACACAACCCCCTCCAGTTGGGAGAGCTCAGAACATCCTTGCTCCCCATCCAACAGCTGAGCTTAAGATCTTTCCTGAACCCATCTTTGGGCTTGTTTACTTCAGGATAATAACAACAGAGACAGTCCTAGGTCATGGCTCTGCCTCTGTGGTCAGTGTGGAAGTGTGACAGCCTGACAAGACCTTTCCAGGGTTTTCCTCACAAATTTATGGCCAGAAGCAGCCATGTGCTGTGCCACCGTGTGCTGTGCCACCTCATGCTGTGCCACCTCGTGCTGTGCCGCCTTGCCCAGCCGTGGCAGCACGTGTGTCCCATCCTGAGCAGGAGGGGACTGGTTGGGATATTGGGATATTGATCAGCCCCAGCACCATCCAGACAAGGAAAGCTGGTCCCATCTGCATGGCCAAGCACTGTGTACTTTCCACATGCTACATAAACACACGGGATTAGCAATTCTTTCCAGGAATAGCCCAGGTTATCTGGGTAATGGCAGTGAGCTCTGAATGCCCAGGAACTGCCAGCTCCTTAATGGCTTGGAATTAACCTACACAAGGACAGGACCTGTTCTGGAGAAGCCATCACCCAGAACAGAGCAATAACAGAGCTGGAAGGACCTTTGGAGGCCACCTGGTTCACCTTCCCTGCTCACAGCAGAGCCACCTCTCATATTTTATTTTAAAATCCTTCCCCTAGTTGTAACTGGGTACCTAAACTACCCTTGGCACCAGAGTTAAATGAAAGTTATGGCAAAGAAAAGTAAATGCTACTTTAGAGATTTATGTCAGTGGTTGATTCCAGCTAAAAGAGTACATTAAACAGCAGTTAAACACAATTAACACCTACTAGCAGCTACCTGCCACCTTGTCATTTTGCAGAAAGTGTCACAGAGATGTGATACAATCAGGTAGTGGGGAGGCTCTAGATTAGATTACTGTGAAAATCTCCTGGAAATTGCCAGAAAATTAAATTAAATCACAGTGATGAGGAACCAAGTTCCACCTCTCTAATACTTTGTTTCACAAGCAACAGAGCTGCCATTTGATTCACTTATTTCTATGGCTAAATAAATGTGACCTACAAAAAAGAAAAAAGTCAAGAGGATATTTTTGAAAATAAGTTAGCAGGGAGTTAAACTGGAATGACACAAGAGCAATCCCTTGCTCACATACCCTCAGCAATGGAGACATTCTGTATATGGCAGCATCAGCCCCTCAGGAAACTACTCAGTCTAAGGGTTTTATAGGGCACATCTGGAAATGATGGGGTTGGACTATTTAAGGTACATATACAGATATGGATATTGCTGTGTAGCCTCCTAAGGAGGCCATTTGGAGAGACTGTTAACACTCAGCCTGCTGTGCTCTCTCACACAGGCTGATGAGAAAGCTTTATTGTAATTCAGCTATGAAATAAGAATAGAGAAATGACAAAGCCACACAAAAAATAGACAAATGGTTTTCATTCCTGCCTAAGTTCAGCAGCATTGGTGGAAAGGCTTTCACATTTGCCCTACTTCACTGGGGCAGAGACAGGCACTAAGAAAACTGTTATCAAACAATATAGATTTGTCCTCAGCTTTTGACAGAAAGGTACTTACCACAATAATGCTCTCATGGTCTTGAGTGGTTAAGTTGTTGTTCTGAAAGAGTTGAATAGAAGAAAGATGAGTGAGCCAAGAGCACCCTTGAGCTGGTACATCAGCACACACAGTCCTCAGCTACCACCAGACACAAGAAGAAAGGCTCAAGACTCAATTGCTTATTTCCTGAATAAAAGCCATGGCATTAAAATCATTCTCCTAAAGGAGGTGGTACAGTGCCTGCTGTGAGGACTGGAGCAAGCCCTCATTGCTCCTTCAGCTCAGCACACAAACACCAGGATGCCAGAGGTCTCAACCAGTTGAGAAAGTAAAGCCAGCAATACATTTCTTTAAAATGCTTTCTTAGGACAAGCTGTATGTCTTTACAAAAATTATTAAAAGGATTGTTGTGGTGGGGTTTTTTTTTTTGTGGCCAGTTTTCCCAAAATTCTTTCTTTAAATACAGAACCAGGAAAAGCCAATAAATTGACTGGAAGTCACCTATGCTACCACCTATGTAGAAGAGTGCTCTGTGCTTTTCCAGCAGCATGATCCATCCAGAGGTTACAATGGGGTGAGTTACTAAGATTTTTGACTACTGCAAGAAAAAACAATAGTGGATATTTCTGCTTGTATCAAATCCTTCTGCTATCACACAGAACTAAGACAAGAAAAGCCTGCTTAGCATTACAATTCCTGTCCATGAAAAGTTAAATACTTGAAACAGATGTTATAGGAGGAAGATAGATAACTCTGAAGAAATACACTTTTCTTTATCAGAATTAATAAAAATAAAATAGCTACACAATTAATTTATTGGGGTGTGTGTGTATATATATTGATACAAAAATTATTGGTCATGGAAGCAAAGCCAATGGAATAGAAGTCAAAGGGAACTTAACCACTGACTTAAGGCATGAGTTAAACCCATGTAAATTTACTGTAGATAATTAAAAAAACCAAAGAAACAAAAAACCAACCAACCAAAAAACCCAAACCAACAAACACAAGATAAATGGGGCTTGTTTTGTTTCCAGAAATCCACGTAACATGGGTCAAATTTTCCTTCTCCCCAGCAAGTGCAAACTCCACTCAAGTGAGCAGAAGTCACAAGCAGACTCGCAGGCAGAATTTTGACAGCCCAAGTTAAAATAAAACCCACCCCCAAACTTTTAACTGTTTGTCTCTCATCTGGAATTGACAGGAGCCCAGCTGAGGTACCTCTGAGAGCAGCTTGGAGACGATCTCCAGGGGTGCCTGGTGGATGGAGTCGTCCTGCAGCGGGGACGTCAGGGCCATGTCCACCAGCGTCCGGATCTCCTTCAGCACCACCTCCCAGCGGCTGGGGTTGCTCAGCACCTTCTTGTACTTGTAAATCTTCTTCTGCAAGACACATGAGAGGGCCACACTGACACCACCATAAACACCCTGAATGCAGCTGTGCTTCCTACTGCCCAAGGGGGCTGCTTTGTATGCTGAGTTTTGCGCCTTTTCTGGTGGCTGAAACACTGTACTCGTAAATGGACAAGAAAACCTTTTATGTTTAAAGCAGTTTCTTCTGTGGAAGCAATGAAAAACCATGATTCTTTTCATTTCAAAATGAGTTTTTTAACTCCAGAGCATCTTTCTTTTCACCATCTCCTCTCGCAAACACCTTCCTCAGGCTAACAACAGATAGATACTTGCTACTGAACTGTTTCTAAAGCTTAAGTTCTTTTTAAGATACTCATTAAGCAAGGGGAGAGAGAGAGAGGCCATCAAAACATCACTCTTCTAGATCCTTTATTCTGAATGTGAATTCATATTCAGAATTCATTTCAATTTTACCAAAGCAAAAAGAAATCTCATAGACCATCTTCTGTCTTGAAGGAGCCTGAAAAGTCATGATGGCATCCTCCAGCTGTAACAGAAGCCAACTTATAAGTCTCCAAATCTTCCACACAACAGCATTTCCACTCTCAAGAACAGCATGCCTGATTGTCTAACCCCATCTGCCCCAGTTCCCTGCATGCCCCTCACCATGTCCAAGCTGTTTCATCAACTGCCCCATCCACAGACCAGCTGGATAAGCAGAGGAAAACTCTTACTCCTCAGCAGCCATGTGACCACAAACTACTGCAGCAGAGGCTGCTTTATATTATGAAAAGCAATCTTTAGAGAAAACCCACCCACCCAAATTCCCAGAGGTGGCTTGGTGGCACTCTACAAGTTCAAGGAAATGATGATGAGTGCTCAAACATCACATCTGAAAACAACACGAGGGGCACATGAGAGCCAGGAGGGGCTGCAGAAGAGCGTGGAGGCAGTGCCAGAGGCAGGGAAGGAGCTCTGCACTGAGGGACAGCAACTGTCAGGACCCCACTTGTGTTTAGTTCACGTTCCCTTCCACTCCCCTCTCTGCAGGAGCCTGGTCCTCTGCAAAAAGGGATGTTGAGAAGTCTGGACACATGCTCAGGTTTATTTAACAGCACTGGCTGGGCATTCATGTTTACGTGAAAACATCAGAGTTTTGCGCTAAAAAGGGATCTTACATTCCTCAGCAGCATTTCCATGAAAATCACATAAACTGCCCATTTTGTGCAGCTCTGCAGATTCCAGCTGCACATTTTGGGCTGTACATGAGTGTAACACAGGCAGGGACTCTGCACAGGGCCCGTGTGCTTTGTTTGGCTTTGGAGCTCTGTGGCTCCTGGCATTTCCCCCACGCTGGCCCAGGGCAGCCCCAGCAGGAACCATCTGAGCACGCTGGCTCTCTGCTTATCAGCCACTTCCTTCCCACCCTGGAGCAGATCTACTGCTCTGCAGCAAACAGTCACCTCTGAACCCCCACCTGAAACACAGGAGAAGAGAACAATGCAGAAAAATACAGATTTCACATGCACTGGGTTTGTCAGCACTGTTAGAGGGGGGAGAGGAGAGTGGCACTAGGCTGACACGTCAAGGCTGATAAAGCAATCCAATTATCTTTTTAATTAAATTCATGCCAAGTACAAAAGCACATTGGCAGTCTAGTTCACACTTCCAGTGCATTTTAAGCCACTGAAAAGCTAAAGGAACATAAAAACATGCTGCAGACATTATCAAATGTGGCTGGGATTTCAAAACTGCACAAAAATCTTTGTTCTTCTGAGCTCCTTGGACAGAGAGAATCCTATGGTGATTTTAAGCTACCAGCACTACTTCTACATCACAGATTTCTTGGACTCTTTAGGAAACTTCAACCATAGAATTTAATTTCTCTTTTTCATGTAGTGCCTTTATTTAGGGTCTTTTTGTTAGACCCACTCCAGCATTAAATTTAAAGTCACCCAGATGGTTTTTTAACTGGAAACAACTACTTTCTGACTTATTAGACAATTTTTAAACTGGAAACAACTCCTTTCTGATTAACTGAGGACACTAAACCAAGCTGGCTCAAGAGATACCATTTCCAATGCTGAAACCTATTCCTTGGCCCTGTACTGTGAAGAAGTCAAAGCAGAATTAGAAGCTGACAAAATGTGGGGACAGGGGGAGGATGAGAGTTAGACCACTGGGTTATTGCATCCCTGCCTCTCTGGGCTGCCCCTTTTTGGGTGAGTTACAACTCATTTCAGAGCAGCTCCTCCAGCCTAAGGGGAAGCTGCTGAAGGGAACTCTTGCCCAACAGGACGCTGCTTAGACAACTCCACCACAAATATCCTTCTTTTGCTGTCAAATCCAGTCTTGCTTGGAGTGAGGGAGGAGGAAGGGAGGTTTTCTTTCCCTTTTAGAGATGCCCATTAAAAGTCAGAATGCTGATGATGCTGACGTACATCAGAGGGAAGACAGCAGGAGCTTTACCCACTGCCATGCAGGGAGGACCAACCAAAGCTCCTGCTCAGGGCAGGCAAGGACTCAAGGGGAGCATCAGGGGACAGCCACCTTTGCAGACACACCAAGCCTGCTGCAAGCACAGAATCCAAGTTTATCAGTGTGTGCTTCACGTTTCCAGCACAAAGGCCTGAGTGGCACTGACAGACTGAGCTGCAGCCTGTGAACAGCATTACAGGAGTCTTGAATGATGGTGGGAAAGCAGCAGAAAATAAATAAATAAACAGAGGAGCCATCCCCAAGAGGGTTGAACTCTGCTGTCCTGAACCTTTGGCCACGGTTACAGTGCTGTTTTTCTCAGCAGAATGCTTTTCACTGTTGAGCGCCTTGCTGAAAGCCTCAATTAAAGCCTGAAACCTATCAGTGGGTTACAGAAGCAATTTGCTGTGTCTCAGCAAGCACTTAGGCAACACTGAGCCATCTGCTCCATTCTACCTGTGCTGGCTCCAGAGCAGGGAGCAACGATCACTCAACAAGCTGAAAAACAAAGCTGCCTGGTAAAGACCCACATGGAGAACAAGAATGTCAGTCCAGGAGTTCACTCCCCCTGGATGTAGCTGTAAAAGATGCCCTAAAGTTGCTGAAAAAATTCACACAACATTTATCATTAATAGCCTGAACAAGAAAAATACCAGGGTAGGAATCCAGTTTCTAGGGGGATTTCACTAAAAGCTCCTGTGAAAATTTATGTGAGTGAAAATAAGATATGCCAGCTTGGAATTTGACCCTCCTAGTTACTGACCAGCCAGAGCCACACAGCCAGTGTCACTCCAAAATCTTGCCATGCTGACTTTAAATGCAAAACCACTGAATTTATTAAGTACCCAGAAGAAGCAGAATGAGGAGAATAAGTGACACGGACAGGGCATCCTTCATTCCCAAATCACTCTAATTAATTAAGTCTTGCAAAAACTCCAAGACTTAAGTCTCAATCCCCTTTTACAGGAGGAAAGTACTGAAGTCCATGTTTGAAAAATTACTTTTCTAAAGTTATTTAGCTAGGAAATGTGACAAAAATCTATAAGCAGTCATTTTTACCATCAGTGCTCAAAAGCCTTTGAACACTGCTGTCAAAAGAAACTTCAAGAGAGCCTAGGAAACTTTGAGTTTTTTTAAGTAAGGTCTTTGTATATTTTTCTAGCCTATAATAGCCTCATCTTGTAGCCCTTGCTCATACACCACTTTCTTGGACAAGAATGATAATACTGATGTAGTCAACAGCTAAGGAAAATGGACTCTAATGCACAAAATCAGCCAGCATAGAACATTTGCCTTGTTCAGCCCTAGCAAGACCTTTCATGTTAGGAACATCTTAAAGCAGTGACCACACCTGATCCAAAAAGGGAAAAATGAAGTTAGCCTTTTTGATGACAAAATTTCATCCTTGCTTTGCCACTGCCAGCCAGAGAACGTTCTGTACTCTCGGGAACCTGTCTTCCCATCAGCAAATACTATTTCATTACATAAAGAAAATTAATGGCCATCCCTAATGCTGAAGAGCCTGCTAAATTCTAGCTCTCTTCCCCCTTTACCACATGCAGCCTGCAAAGGATCATTTGAGTCTTTAGCAGGGAGGAATGGGACCAGAAGGATGGGGGAGAGGCTGAAGCTCCTGCAGGATGGGACAGGCTGGAGCCCCTGCAGGAATGGGACAGGCTGCAGCTCCTGCAGGAATGGGAGAGGATGGAGCTCCTGCAGGAATGGGACAGACTGCAGCTCCTGCAGGAATGGGAGAGGATGGAGCTCCTGCAGGAATGGGAGAGGCTGCAGCTCCTGCAGGAATGGGACAGGCTGCAGCTCCTGCAGGAATGGGAGAGGCTGCAGCTCCTGCAGGAATGGGAGAGGATGGAGCTCCTGCAGGAATGGGAGAGGCTGCAGCTCCTGCAGGAATGGGACAGGCTGCAGCTCCTGCAGGAATGGGACAGGCTGGGGCTCCTGCAGGAATGGGACAGGCTGCAGCTCCTGCAGGAATGGGACAGGCTGCAGCTCCTGCAGGAACGGGCACTGCCCTGGAGGGCTGTGGGTGCCAGCAATTGTTTATTTCTTGCTGAGCAACCAGAGCAGCTCCAGCAAGAGGGAAAAGGTCAGGCTCCCGCACAAAGGTCCCCCCAGCTCACTGCGGGGACGGGTGACACAGGCTGGTGTTACACTTGATGTTGACAGTGCTTATGTAAAATGGAGGTGCCTCTTGCTAGATGCAAATCTGCAGAGATAAAAACAACACCGAGAGCAGACTCTGGAAAGGTTTTCTCCGCTGCAGCAGAACATTTTGTTCAAACGCTGCGTAACAAGGAACAGGAAGAGTTGCTGGCGATGTCCAACACACATGTTGGCCTGTCCTACAAAGCCCAGGTGCACCATGAATTCTACAGCATCACCTGCTAGTATTTTGACCTTAAACTCATTATCTTCATGCAAACAAAGAGGGCATGGCATCCCAAAAGTTGGCCACACCCATATTCTGTTTTTAATATTAGCAGGTATCACTTCATGGTATTCTGAAAAATACCTAAGGTTAACTTGCTGCTAATAGAACTTTCCCTGCTAGTCAGAGATGAACTTAAATCACCAGTTGAATCCACTGAGAGCTTTTGGAACTATGTTCCTGCCTGCAACATTTACCAATATTAAAAAAAAAAAAAAGAAACTTACCTGAAAAGACGAAGTCCATAGAAAGTCCCAATCCAGCCAAGGGGCTGGGGCTGGGATGAGATTATGGAAACTTTTCTAAACCAGGGACTTCAAACTGCTCATGCTGCAGTAATCAAACTCTTCCTGACCTTCTGAAAGTTCTGTACAGAAAGACTAATGTGCTGCTCTCTAAAATAGAGATATGCTGTAAAACAGCAGCAGCAAACTTTTGCTCTCCATCATATTTTCAGGTCACAGCATTTTTTGCATATTTCACAGCATTTTTTGCATATTTCATTCTACCCGGTGCAAAATGCTGAAGTGCATCTGTGCTTCAGTTGCTTCTCTGAATGCAACTGCCTTGGTTGAGTCTCACTTTCCCATAAATTCCTTGACACAGGCCAGAGAAATGGAGGGAAATATTATAGGATAAGCTCTTCTGATTCTCACTCAGTTAAGGTCTAAACAACACTTTGTTTTTTGCCAACTCATATAAAAAAGATCCTGGTAAAATCACCATTATTTATTACACTGAGACTGGCACCTGTGAATCCACAGCCTGAGTAAATACACCCAGTGACATTCTCTGCCCTGAGCAGCTCACAGTCTACATAATTAAAAGCAAGAAGCAGAGAAAGAGCAAGAAAACCAAGGTGATTTTCTTGATGTCATATGGCAAGGCAGGAACAGAGCCGAACTGAAGTGTTCTGACCCTCAGGCCTCCAAGACAATTGCTGGATCCTGGTGCCCCAAGGAGAAACACCACTGGCAGGCACTGTGCCTGCAGCAACTTGAACGCTGATACCCTGTTGCTGTGCTTCCCCATCTCACCATCTCCGGCCACCACCTTTTTCAGTCTACCCTGGTTTTTTCCACCAGTGTCTCCAGATCTCACTAAGCCAGGCAAGAACCCCCCAAGGCTCAGGTCAGCACCATTCCAGAACTCCCCAAAGCTCAGGTCAGCACCATTCCAGAACCCCCAAGGCTCAGGTCAGCTCCGTTCCAGAACTCCCCAAAGCTCAGGTCAGCACCATTCCAGACCCTCCCAAAGCTCAGGTCAGCTCCATTCCAGACCCTCCCAAAGCTCAGGTCAGCTCCATTCCAGAACCCCCAAGGCTCAGGTCAGCTCCATTCCAGACCCTCCCAAAGCTCAGGTCAGCACCATTCCAGACCCTCCCAAAGCTCAGGTCAGCACCATTCCAGACCCTCCCAAAGCTCAGGTCAGCACCATTCCAGAACCCCCCCAAAGCTCAGGTCAGCACCATTCCAGAACCCCCCCAAAGCTCAGGTCAGCACCATTCCAGAACCCCCCCAAAGCTCAGGTCAGCACCATTCCAGAACCCCCCCAAAGCTCAGGTCAGCACCATTCCAGAACCCCCCCAAAGCTCAGGTCAGCTCTGTTCCAGACCCCCTGAAGGCTCAGGTCAGCTCCATTCCAGACCCTCCCAAAGCTCAGGTCAGCTCCATTCCAGAACTCCCCAAAGCTCAGGTCAGCTCTGTTCCAGACCCCCCCCAAGGCTCAGGTCAGCTCCATTCCAGAGCTGCCAGAGTTCAATGGGTTCAGCAAGCAGTGACGTGGGTTCAGCTGTTACTGATGCACGAGCTGGAACAACCACACAGACTCTTCCCCCAGGCACAGGGTTTGTCCTTTGCTCAGGTACCACTGGGACAGTACCACTGCAAAGGAAAAGAATGCTGAAATAAACACAATTTTAAAGGCGTGCAACAGAGACAGAACACATTCCTGCTTGAACCAGGAGAAGTGCAAAGTGGACACAGGACAAAGGGGGGGTGACAGGCCAGGCTCCTCGGTCACCTCTCAGCATGACACTGGGCAGCTGCAACATTAATGCACTGAAGAACTTGCTCCCAAAGCAAGTTCTTTGGGATATATCTTATATATATATATAATAAGATATAGATATAATAATATAGATATAATAAGACATATCTTTTATATATATATATATCTATCTATCTCCATCCTCCTCCTTTGCACACAGCTGTCAACTGACTGCCTATCCTTCTGGGCTTCTGCTCTCTGATGTGCTCAACAGTGCTGCAAAGAGATCCTTCAGTAACAACAGGGGATGAGAGGATGGAACAGGAAGGTTATTTTACCCAAGGGAAAGGAAGAATAATTAAACCATGAAATTCATGAGCTCCACTGAAGACAAACCTGCATGCAAATGCAGCGTGTGTCTCCAAAAACTGAAAGAAACTTAAAAATTGTGGCTTCCTTCTAGGGAAGAGGTCATCTTTGGCATCCTTGACCTCCCCACTACCAAGGAAAGAAACTGGGCTTTATTTCTGCTGGTGCCCTGTCTTCCCTCAAATCCCTGCACAGCCCTCAAGTCTCTGTAAGATGCAGGAACACAGCTGGTCGAGCCAAACCCAACTCTACCTCATTCCTGCATCTGAGATGCCCTAAACCCAGCTAGAAAACGCAAAAAGCCAGCGGTGGCTCCAGCTGCACTTTGCCTGGGCTAATGTGGTTACTGCTGTAATCAGACCTGTCCACAGGGGAGACGTTTTTTGGCATGGGTGACGCTGATGCATTCCCCGAAACCCTCCATCCCTGCTTCCATTTCCTTTTGGCAAACGTTCCCATTCTTCAGGCCCCAGTTCCAGCACCAGCTTTACACTTCAGGTTGGCAAAACATCAGCTTTCATCCTGCACAGAGCAACTGCTGTTCCGTATTTTTCGTACCAGAGCCAAGCTGGGGTTTGTTTTTGACGTTGCTTTGGCTATGCGGAATTTCACTATGACTGCAGATACTCCAGCAGAAGCACAAGCCACTCCCTGCTTGCAAAAAGCATTGGTGTCTCGGGTTGAAAATTCCATGTGACATCTCCCCAAATGAAGAAATATTTTAAAATATCTTGCCCATGAGCATTTGGGTGTTTTGGTTTGGTTTTTTTTTTTACTACGCAGAAGTCACACAACATTTTTTCTTCCTTATCTTGGGTAGGAGAACAAACTTCCAAACAGTTTATCAACACAGTTGTCCCAGACATGCAGGAAAGGTTTGCCCTAACTGCAGGCTGGTGAGGAGGAAGTTTACAAACCCTCCTGAGTTACTTGAATATCTCCTGCAGAACGAGTGAGAAAAATTTTCACCGAGAGTTTGCTGGCCTCACTCAACAGGGCAGGAGCCAGACACCCTGCTCAAGCTACAGGATTTGAACAGCCTCTGACTCATTAGCAGAAGGAAGGTTTCAAACATGTTCAGACACAGCTGCTTCCTCCTCTTGCAGGACCTCACTGCTCCCTGCAGCAGCTTTGGCCCTTTTCTCCAGAGCAGCAAATGCCCCTCATGGCCACTGTCAGTACATCAGGATCTCAGTGTTCTGAGATCCAGAGGTGTGAGTCTGACCTGCTCCTGTATCTGCAGCATGACCCAGAGCCAGAAAAATAATGTCCAATTCAAAAAAATTAAAAAAAAATAAAGCAGACTACTAGAAAAAAGCAGGAATATAATATAAAAATAATGTCCAATTCAAAAAAAATTAAAAAAAAAATAAAGCAGACTACTAGAAAAAAGCAGGAATATTTTTAGCAGAAAATTTAAAAAAAAATAAAGCAGACTACTAGAAAAAAACAGGAACACTCCCCACTTTCTGAAGCCTTCAGTGGACTAACTGCACTGAGTGCACAGAGGCAAAAAAGTAGTATTAAATAACTAAAGCACAGCAGACACAGTGTGACTGTGGATTTTGACATGCAGCAAACAGAGCACAGGTGCCACAAGGCACTGTGACAGTAAGTGCCATCTAGGTGTGGTCCTTGCTGTGTGCTTTTCTGTGCAGAGACCTACAGTTAATGACTACATTATAAAATGCCTCTGACATCCTGATCCAGGTTCCTAATTCCTTTTATCTTCGTGCCCTTTATGTTCTACACATGATGGCTGTGTCTGTGGAGCCTTGGCATCCACCAGCTCTCAGCCTATGGTGGGAATAAATGACTTGGCCACTGCAGAGAAAAGATACTGGGTAGGAAAAAAAAAAAAGGGAGCAGGCACAATCTTATCATCACTGCACTTTGACCAGGTCTGGCAAAGCACAAAGCGCACAAGGCCACCGTGGAGCAGAGCCAGGCATACCTGCTGTGCAGAGCCCCCCTGCTCTGGCACTGCACCCTTCAGATCCCACTCAGGCATGAGAGAGCTGGTGACCCACTGGAACACAGGACGTGGTGGCCTCACCTGCAAGGCTGCACAGCACACGCCAGAATTTTCAGGCATGTGAGAACCCTGATGGGAAGGACTCGCCACCTGAGAAACCACCTCCAACTGGGAGTAAGCAGCTACTATCGCTACACATTGTAGTAACTGCTAACAAAAGATAACCTCAGGAAGATAATCTATCCCCCTTTCATTTTCTGGGAAATTCCAGTAAGCTGAGGTAGCCCCAAGGAGTACACAAAGCAATTATTTCTTCCCGGATATGCAAAATGTATTAAAAAGCCACGTCATCCCTTTTCCTTATTACTCTCTACTGCTGGCAGTGGACACTCTCAGCTTTTTCTGCTCTCCTCCCCTCTCACCAGTCAGCAAAACCTTCCAAATGGACGTTTACCCACCTGTTTCACTTTCCCCTCCTTGGCAAATGTATTATTTTGCTGATTTTTCTAGCTCCTCAACACCATACATGGCTTTGAAATGGGCTTCTCTCTTGTGCACCTGCATCATCAATGTCGTCAGCAAGAGAGATGTGCACGGCTCGAGGAACATGTTTGTGTCAGAGAGCTGCTGCAGAGCCTTAGGGAGAGCAGGGACTGGATGCTGATGAGATGTTTGCAAGCATCTTAAAAGGGACTTCAGAAAAGCAGGGTATTTCTTTATGGGCTTTGGAGCACTGTATTTTCCAGTTTCTCACAGGGAGATGCCCAATTTCAGAGCAGCATTTGCATCTGAAACATTCCCATCACTTTGTTCCCTGTTTTCATATTGCATTTTATTGTGCCACATCAGCACAAACCCCCAAACCTCCTGCAACTCTTCAGCCTACCAAAACGCCCCTGGATCCCTGCAACTTCCTTGTTTTCCTTCTATTTGGCACAAATGCTAAGTGATGTGCAAGACTGAATGAAGACTCACAGTTTCCAGCTTTCTGATCCCAAGACTCACATCCTTGCTGAGAAGCAGAGATCACTGGGGTGCTCCCAGAACCACTGCCCACCTCATGCTCAGAATCACTCCCAACACCCCTGCTGTCCTTGAGGGATCTCCCCTCTGCTCACACAGCCTGATCCAGTATTCCCATCTTAAATAAGACAGCAAAGAGCACCAGAAACCAGGAGATGGGGAATATCTGCAATGCAATGGCTTCTGAATTCTGAAAGAGGCGAATGAAGGATATACTGGCTTTCAGATACTTTTTTTTTTAATTTTAAAACCATCAGTGTTCTAGGAAAAAAAGACAAGGAGCTGTGACAGAAAAGATGAACATGAGGCTTACAGCAAGAGCTAGGGCAGGCTGTGACACTTGCAATATACTGCTTTACAGTTTTCTTTGGGTATTAGCAGCAGTTTTATAATCCCCTAATACATTATGTATACTATAATGTAAGGACAAAACTGTGCAAGAAAGGAAAGAGAAATTTAAAACAACTCCTAGATACCCTTTGCCCCTTCAGGGTCACGGAGGTCTTGTGACACCAAGAGTTCTCATAAGAGCCAGAATGCAGAACTGGGCCCCAAGGCAGCAGCTTAACAAGGCACTTAGCATGTGTCATCTCCCAGAGTTAGGTTTTCACACCCAATGCATCATGCAAGGAGGATAATTACACTCCTGGGAAAGCCTACCAGTCTTGTCCTGTCTCCACAAGAGATCTCCTAAAACCAGATTTTTCTGCAGCCAGAAACCTGAACAAGAGAATAATTTTGGTGCAGCTCTATGTTATGACAGCTATAGATAAGAAGGTGTAATTTGGTGAAATTCTTGGTCACCATGACCTCAAAATCCTGAATTGCAAAGAATTAGTCATAAGGTCAGCCCTGGAATAATGCAGAGGAGCAATTCACCAGCAAAAAACCTGAGGCTCCCTCTTGGCCAGCAGCTCAGCATTCCTGAGAAACAACATATTCCAGCAATTGTATGTGCTCCTCTTCAGAACTGAGACCTAAGCACACAACAAGAAGCTGACCTGTTTATTCAGCTGTTTTTGACACCCCTCTATCTTCAGACCTAATATTAGTTTGAATAGGATAGCATCCAAGTCTAGAGGGGAAAATTTAGAGCTGGTCCTGACTTAGCTAAAGCAAGATAGAAAATAACTATCTAGTTTCTACTCAAATTTCACCACCAGGCCATGAATTGGCTTGACTTCTGCCTCCTTAAAAAAGGCCATTTTGGCAATAAAGGAGGCAGCTAGGAGTGCACAAATCTCGTGTGCCTGTGGCTGGATGACGGCAGGGCAGCTCAGAGCAGCAGCCCAGCTCCAGGCTGGCATCCCAGCATGCTGCTGAGAGCCTCCTTGGGCTGGACAAAGTGCTGTGCTGACATTGGACATGCAGCTCCCAGATCTGGAGTGATTCACGTGAGGCCAACACAGAGCACAGCCCGTGCTCAGCTGCCACTGCTGCAGATGTTCCTTCTGGGAGGAACCTGCTCCAGTGGCCCCCCCAGAAAGAGTGAGGTATTTTCCCAGTGCAAAGGCAGTGAAAGCTTAAAAAAAAAAATAAAATCTAGCCACTCCACCTGTTCCAGTTCTTAAAACATAACCAGCATTTCATAAAATGAATAGAAGGAAAAACTTTCTGTCAACATCTTGTCTGTTTTTCATCTATTCATTTCTACCTCCCAAGTGAGATCCGTGCCTTTCTGCTATGGCAGCACAGCTACCTCCAGCAAAATGAGATCCCAGAAACAGAAAACAAGGCCAAGAATTTTCAAGTGACTTCTGATAACAGATGGCCTGAGACTGTCAAACTCGTGCTGGAAAATGAGAGAGGCAACAGACTTCATGTGCTCATGAAGACATCTCAAGCCAAAAAAGAAAGCAAAAAAAAAGACAAAAAGACATCCTCCCAGCTTAACTACAAAAAATAAATGTTATGGAAATAAAAGGCTGTTAAGTATGACAAGATTTCCATTATGTTGTTCCTGAATTTGCAATGAGGTTGTTCAGATAAGAAACAGGGTGGTTTTTTCAATCACCAGATGAAAAGCAGGTACACACAGCTGCATTTCATGTTACCTTTCATAGAGAAAAGAAGAACAAACCATGACAGCAAACATCAACTTCACCATGAGAAGAGTCATCAAAAACTGAAAAGTGGTCTCACTATGCTCAGCAGAAAGCTCAGACTGGCACCAGTCTCACTTCTTGACAACAAAGATCCATTTACACACCACTGGACCCCACATCTGTTCCCTACAAAGTCTGGCCTGGAACAGCACCATGATGCAGAGGAAAGGTAGGATATCTTAAATAACTGTTCATGGTCTCCCATAGCTGGTACCCAAGCATTTCAGAGGAAGAGAACAACTATCAGCCAAAAACTTGTGGGCTGCCTTTTATCTGTCCAAGCAATAAACCTGCTTGTCCAAAACCAGTGTGTCATCAAAGCCCACAATGCTCCCAAAACCCTGGGGCTGTGAAAGGCAAAACCTAATTCCACATCTTTGCTTCCCATCATGGCTTGCACATAGACACAAAAGGAAAAAGGAATAAAAAAGCCATTGTTGGCCTAATTGTATCCTAATTATTTATTGTTTTACCTTAAAGTAAAAGAAAATGTAATCTTCTCTGTTCTGTGAAAATACCTCAATGTTTCAGTTAAAGAAAGCAAAGAAGCAGCCAAGAGAGTTATGGTTTTGTGTGCTGAGTAACCACCATGGAGAGGCCTGAAGCCCAGAACTACCACTCCAAAGAACTGCTGAGCTCTTCAAATAGAATATTCACTATGCAGTAGAGCACAGGGCTGTGGAATTGTCACAGGGTACCAAATCTTCCTCTCTCAGATCATAAATCAGGTCACTAAACACACTGGCCCTTTTAACTATATCCAATGTGATTTTTTTCCCAGATCTCACAGTTTTAAGGCAAGATTTACTGAGATTTAAGGCTGTAAATTTCTTTAATGCCATCATTTAAATTCTATATAACCCCCACTCCTGTATCAGCACTATTTTTAATCATTACCATGGTGACAAAGCCGTAAAGGTGCTTTACACAAGCAAGGCTTTACCACACTTTCAAGAACAGTTGCTCTTAACTTATTATTTTGCAGTTTTAAATTTCAAAGAAGAGTAACTCACTCTGAACATTCACCATTTGATACAAAAACTGATACTCACCCATGGCTATTGCATAAAAAAATACTAATTAACAAGAACTTCATAACCTGGTCACAGTAAAGACCAGAGAGCATATAATCATTCAGGTCAAGTATGACTTTATTTGACAGTCAATCCCTTTGCAATTTAAAGGGCTGCCTGTGCATGGAAGTATCTGTTTCCTGAAGACAGAGATAGAACAATCCCTATGAGAACCAGGGAAGTATTAATCCAAAATTAAAGTTTTTGAACGAAGGCCAACATCGCTCGTTTTAGTATTCAATGCAAAATGTTTGCAAATCCCAAATGACAACATTGTTCCAGTTTCCTAATTCATGGGATTCAAAACATGGAGTCTGGGTTGAAAATGACTTTTAAAACAAAAGGTAATGTGACTGCAGGTCAGGGGTGTGCACGTATGCTGGGCTGCATGAGCAGGGTGGGGAGGGGGCTGCCCTCCTCAGCCCAGCACTGCTGGGTTCATGTGCCTGGGTTGGGGCTCACAGGCTCTCAGCAGCCTCCTACCACCTCAAATAAGGCCTGCACTGCATGAGGACAAGCGTGGCATGGGTGGAGAGAGGAACAGATGATGTTCAAGGGTCCCTTCCAACCTAAACAATCCTACAATTAACACATTTGCACTGCCCCTGCTAGGAGATGTGTAAACTCCCTGACCAAGCAGCAGTACTCATTAGGGGACACATGGGCACTGCTTAAAAGCATCAGTGGGAAAGAGAAGGTACAGGCAAGCCTTTCTGTAACATCCAGGTCAGAAGCACACAAAGCTCAGATTGAGTCATGCTTCATGCCTTCCTGCAGACCTGGCTCTGTTCTTTCTGTGTTGTGTCAGTTCAGGACATTCCCCCAAAGGCTGTCAACTGACATGCTTGACTGCTGCATCACCCAGCTGACCAGAAAACACGAGCAACTCACCCCACAATGAGGGCAGTGTTCAGGGCTTACTATCAAGCACAAAAAAAAAATGCAACATGCCCTGCATGAACTTAGGTGAATTCCCACTAAAAAATGTAAATCTATACCTGTACACCTGGGGGAAAAAACCTCACTGATGTCTTTCTAACTGAAATGCAACGTGATACTAAATTAGTCAAGTGTACCTTTTAATGATTAATACTTTTAGCACTGGGTGTAATGGGGCTACAGGTTTTCTACAGAGGATGGGACCTCTCAGTGCTCAGCACTACAAATGCACACAAAGTGCATTTAGCCCAAAGAGAGCCACACATAAGCAAGCAACAAAGTAGATTGATGCGGGCTGTGAAAATCCCAAGAGTATGTATTTGCTTATTTGTGTCTCCCAAAATTACTAGTCCCAGTATCTCTCAAAGCCAAGTTTAGCTGTATCCATCCCCTGCAGAAGTGGTTGGTTGCCATTGTATCTGCCCTGGATCCAGCAATGTGTTATTCTCTTGTGCATACCCACAGAAAGTGCTGTTATCTTTATTGATATGCTGTTATGACTTATCAGCTTCCACATACCCAAGATTATGTATCATGGTTTCAATCCAACCTCCCTGGCTGAGAGGAACTTTCCTTACACAATGGATTAATGATTTATGTTTGAGGACCTGGAGAGTTGTTAACATGTTCTGTTTATTCTCTGGACAAAGATGGTTTGGCTTAGCTACAAGCTGAAGGAAATCAGGATTTCTAAAAATAGGCTGAGGTGGCCAATAATCCTTTAGGAGTTGTGATACTCACTGATATCCAGATTAAATGAGGAATTATGAGTAACCCTTAGTGGGAGGGTTTGAAATGGAAAACCCAAAGAGAAGATGACCACATAAGGAACACTTGTGCTGTCCCTACACCCTGCTGACATCAATATTCAAGGAAAAAGACACAACTAAAAAGCTCTGTAAGCATCTTGACAGCTAGTTAGCTGGATGACACATAAAACCCCTTGGAGCTGGATCTAAAGCATGGATAATTACATGTTTGGTTCTCTTTTATTTCTGTTAATCTGTACCATCTCTTTTATTATTCTCTGGGTCGCAGGAAGAAATTATTCTTGATTTTTATTTCCGTGTTTGTCTCTAGAACAAAAATAATTTCCAGAGTGCCGGTTGGCAAATTGAATTCCCACAGCATGTTAAAACTTTAAAACTGCACCACATCAAAGCTCTCTCACAGGCCTTAGCACCTTCTCACAAAACCAAAATGTGTGCCTGAACCTAAAGAGCTTCACCAAATATTTGAGACACAGCTATTACTGTTCCTACCCATTTCCCATGTAGCTCAGGGTACATGCAGCATCTGATTCCCAAGGCTTCAAGCAGAGGAAAAAGAGTCAAAAGGACACTGACAGAATATGAATCTGCTCCCATAACTGTAATTTAAGAGAGGGCAATCCCCACTGCTGGAAATTCTCAGAATATCAGTTTGCTGTTTGTACAGTGGATTCCTTCAGCCTTGTTTGGGCAGGGCAGGAGAAAATTAAACTTAAATCTAGTGCCAAGTACACTGGGGCTCAGCTGGGCTCCCTAAATGCTCCCACCACACAAGTACAAACAATAGCAAGATCATCTCTGTTGAATGTTTTCCTCTGAACAACTGTTACAGCTATCTGCACCAGTTTGCATCTGTGTTCTACATCCCACAGAAATGTTTTGACCTATTATTTGTAAGACCACTGGACAAATATATCATTCATCAGCACAACCACCCAATTATAATACAGCTGTGGTGATCTCTCTGCCACCTGGCGCTTTGTGTAAATGCCCCACTGCAGAAGAATAGGTTTCCTGGTTTTTGTGGGTTCCCTCACTACCTGCTTGATCATCAAACCATACAAATTATGGAGTGAGATGAACCTTGGTAACTGGCTTTTAAAGTCATAGGCTCCAGTGCCAGTAAAGTGATAAACTTCACTAAGGCAGACACACAACTGCACTCCCTCACTCCCCTCCTACACTGACAGCTTGTCCTGGCTCTCCAGCCCATTGGGAACTCACTTAAGCCTGCCAAAGAGCAGAAAGCTACCAGGTGCTCTTCCTCTCAACTATTAAGCAACAAAAAAACAAAACCTAAATTACCTCCATTTTAGCAAAGAGGAATTTCTTAGTGCCAAGTACCTGGGCAGTGACTAAACCCTGTCACTGTTCTTATGGGAAAACACTATTTGCTATTCTTGGTAAAGGAAAGGGCTTTCAAATCAAGATAATGTTTCACTTGTTTTTCAGAAACAAATTTAATGGGGGTGGGGAGGGAAACAGGGAAGCAAAAATAAATTCTACTTTGCACCAAGTTAAATTACTCAGAGTTTCCCAAAATGAGCGCCTTGGGTCAGAAGCACTGGAAAGTTTAAGAAATGCTCCTTTAAAAACAACTCCCACAGAGCAAAGCTCCTTCTCCATGACTGAAAGGCATGTAAGCAAGCCAGGTCACTCTGTCTAGCCTGGCTTGCTTTCTTTCTTTTCCTTTTTGTTTTTTTGGGTTTTTTTTTTAAGAATTTATTTGATGGGTTGAATGGTAGGGCCATGTTGCATCTTTACCACATCTTATTTGATGTTTTCTAGACTTGCACCTCCAACCCCAATTCTCCCCTCACTGCAGGAACAAAGTGGGCATGAGCCACCAGCACTTTGGTACCACAACCCATTCTGGGCTGAGGGGTGAGGGGAAAAAGAAATTCCATGATCATTTCTATCCATGGTTTCTCTGATCATCCCTGCCTGCCAAAGCAGGAGAGAAAATAATGGCCACATGGAGATAATGCCTCTGCATGCTTTAAGTGCTTTGTTATCCTCAGGAGTTGCAAAGAAATCAAGGCTGGCTGGGTATTGTGTTAATGATACTGTCAAGAGGCCAAAATAAAGTGCTACAGCACAACCCAGCCTTCTGCTATCAGCACTGCTGTCCCACTCTCGTTTGGGCAATCAGGGTGACAGGCTGGAGACTTTGCCAGTGGTCTGGGAAAGGAGATCTCAACACTTGGCTTTTGCTGATAAGAGCCTGGAACTGCTCAGAACACAATTCTGCCAGACACTGATGGCCACACAAAGCACATCAACACTGTAGTTTTGCCACACAACTATTTTGCAACTATCAAATACACCTACAACAAAACCAGTTTGGTGGGAGGGACTTCCGTATATTTTTCCATATGGTTGCTGTCAGCAGGCTGAAATCTTGATAAGCTGCACAGGCAACTTGGCTGACTCCACTGAAACCCTGCTGAAGACAAGTCCTGAGCTGAAAACTGCTGCTTGAGTTTCCCACTGCAAGGCAGGGGAGGACAACCATACCCAGCATCTGGCCAAAACTCATTTCTAACTGCATCAAAGATCCATACAGATTCCATCCAAAGGTCAGCAGCTATGGTTTTCAATGAGGAATGTGCTGCTTTGGAGACAATGCTGTCACTGTGATCCACTTTCCCTGCTCAGGGCAACCAGTCCATTGTTTCCACTGAAAAATAAGAAAGGGCTGGAGGTCTCTGAAATGGAAACTGCCTTTAATTCCAAATCATCCTAAAGTATAAACACAGACTGATGCATCACTGATGGATGTTACACATACAATAAACAACTCTAAAAACACTTTTTCTCCCTAGCTTCTCAGAAAAATCAAAAACAACCAAACAAAAAACCTCAAAATATCCCAAGAGTCCAGAGGATACGATGAGGTGTAGTCTCTATAGCATATTACACTTCACAGCACAAAACTAAAACCATCCCATCTCTGTTCTGTTGAAATGTAAATTAACTGCCTATCTACTTTCTGAAGCCAGTCACATGTTGAAAAAGTTGGGCTGTGTAACAAGTTAATTTGTCCACTTCATTAGTGACACAGACATATTAAAACTGCAGACATGTTCTGATGTAGGGTTTCTGCAAGAAAAGACTTTATCCATTCAGGGCCTTGATACTGAACAAACAGGGAATTCTAAAAAGTACTCTTGGAGAAGGAAGATGATGAAGTACAGAACTTACCTTCCACTGCAAAGAATGGAACCACTGATCCCTCAGGTAACTGTTTGCAGCCTGCAATAAAGAAAAGTTACAGACAGAATCATTAGTTTCTACCAGTGCTTCAGGTCACTCAGGTACTTTATATTATAACCAGTCTGTTTTCACAGAAAGCAGTGATACAAAGACCTTGCTGCATTATAAAATACTGAACCAAAACCTTACAAAATATTAAACCCCTATGAAATGCCATCCAGCTCAAAGACTGAAAACTCCTCTGTGAATTCAATCAGGTGTGGGTCAGATCTTTAATGTCAGGGGGCCTTTGCCTCTGTCATTAATCACTGAAAGGAGAGTGGGAAGATGGGCTGACATTTTAACATGAGGGGTGGGTTTTTTCCATACTCTGATTTCTTTTCTTGTCCTGCTCTTGTCCTCAGTGGCCCCAAAGCAATTCAAATAATGTCTTAGCTCTTTCAGCGATATTAAAACAGTGAAAACACACAGGCGTGCAGATACATGCACAGACTGTTTGCAGCAACAGCAGAAATGTTGCAATCATCACTCCCAGCCATCACCCATTTTTGGCCATATTCAGCACAGCTGCCAGAAATTCCCAGTGTGAAGCCAGGTCATAGCCAATGGAGGAACAGTTCAACACTCCCAAAGGTCAAAAGGCTTGGTATCAAAAAATATAAAGGCATGTAGAGTGACGTAAATATGCATGCCTCAACAAGGTGACATAAGTCTGAAATATTTGAGTGGGCAGAGATGCCCTTTGGCTTTTCCAGTTCCCCCTTAACGCTGCCTACGGGCAATTTTTACCCAGGTTTCAAAATGTTTTACAAAAACACTGAAAATTACAGGTTAGCCTGTAAATCCATGTTAAAAAAACCCAAAATGGTGAAGTTCTTTGCCAGTCAAAAAGCACATACTTCTTGCAAATTAGAGCATCACTTATCAAGTTTCACTCTCCAACACCTTTTCAGGTAAGTATTCAAAATCCACACTACAGAATGTATTTAATCTCCCAACACTCATTCAGTTCACTGATAATGGCAGGAATACCAGAAGTAAAAATGTTGTATGGTTACCAAAAAATGTGTTTAATCTCAAGGTCAGCTAATGATGGTTCAGTGACACAAATTTGGACTGATTACTCTGAATTAAATGGAGTAATATCCTTTTATATATGCATTACATATTATTTATATCTTAATGAGAATCAATTGCTCCTCCAGTAGATGTTGAGGCAATAAAGCAGGAATAAATATATTATAAATAATCTTGGCTGACCACAGAATTTATCAAAAACCTTCAATTTCAAGAAGAATGCTGACATATCAGAATATGAAATTGCTACAAATGCAATTAACAAACTTCCTTTTCTATTTTCTTCTTTTTGCATGCAATGAAAAACTGTAAAAACATTTGGAGTGCAGATCTTCAGGATATTTCAGTTAGACAATATTTGATGATTTTCTGCTATTTACACTGTATTTTATGTATATGTGGACATTATAACACAAGACAGACTTTTTACCTGTATGTTATGGAATTAAATTTCATTTCAATAAACTTTATACTAGATTTTAATATAACGAAATGGTCAAAAACAATTTGCCACCAAAAAGCATAAGAATTTTTTAACATAATTAAAAAGACATGAAGGAAATATACTTAGATATTTCTTATCTGTGCCCAGAGAGAATGCTCTAAAACTTCCACAGACTTATCTGAACAATTGAATTTCAAACTGAACCTTTTTTCAAGGAGACAACTGGTTCATGCAGGAGGACAAAAATCTCCTTTCCAAATTCCAGCATCAAAGCCCTCTAAAGAATAAGTAAAACTGAAGGGTTTTGTAGGCTTCATGTATACTTAGCAATTGTACCAATAAGATTGAGTTTATAGGGACTATAAAAACTAAGATACTGTTATTTAAATCAATATAATCAAAACTATTCTAGGGGAAGGATGTACTACACTCAAAGAGGCAACATGTCAACCTGATTCAGTCCCTGGTCTGAAAGTAAGAACAAATGCTGAAGCCCTAAATTGAGATTTGTTAATTATTCTCCTACTTTAATGATGTCAGTAGTACAGAATGTAAGACCACTGCAAATAATTAGAGAATATTTTGTGTAGATTCTGGAAGTGACTGGAGCCCTAACAATTAGTGAGGACAACAGCATCCTGCAGAGCAGGAGGCACAAGTGGACTCCAAATACAGGGAGAGAAGAAATTTAGAATGCTGCAAGACACAAAGCCAAAACTGGCAAAGGAAAGACTTGTACAACACTATGGCAGCAATATACAAAAAGCATTTTAGAAGTAGAATTAGCAAAGTTGACTAAATTCCAAGTGTGGGGCCAAGCACTGTGCACACATAGAGTTTGTTATTGCAGAGAAGTGATCAAGCAAATTGGCACCTGGATCTAGGTTAGGAGTCTGAACCCTCTAAACACTCAGAGCTCAGGCTGTTGTTAAGGACCACTTCCCAGGAAAATCAAGACAAGGAAGATGAAGTGAACAGAAAATAGAAAAACAAACCTTTAGAGAATCCCCACACTTGTGCTAGTGATCAGGACTCAGTGCTAAGAGAAGCTTGGAAGGCCAGTGGCCATTTCAGCAGTGTCTTTACACCATGCTCAGCACAGACTGAATGCTTTACCCCAACCCCCTCATCCTGAGGGATGCTGGCACCAGTGTCCTCCTCTCTCACAGGCTGCAGGGACTAATCCTGCCCTGCACCCTTCCGGCCCCCTGACCCCAGCAAAACCACAGCACCATGCAGGAAACGCTGGAGCTTCTGCAAAGGAAAACAAAGATCCCCCCCTTGTACAGCATCCCTTGGTCCTCCCTCCTCCAGGACCTCCTCCTTTCAGGCTTACACTGAGAAGGCACCACAGGGAGCATTTCTTTCTCACCAAAGGAACTGTGAGTTCATGGTAAGGATGCAAAAAGAGCCACCAGGCTCTTGTGGGTGCTCAGCTGCCCAGCCAACTCTGCAGGCACTGCCTCAACTCGAGCATTTGGGTCACTGTGAGTAACATTTCTGACAAAAAGAACCAAAGTGTAAAGCAGTGGAGGGAACCACAGTTCATTTTTGGGGCTGCACACAGACATTTACAGTTTATCTGATGTGCATGGACAGAACCAAGGCTTTCTGCACTGAAGTCATCACTTCCTGGGAACTGACACCTCCAGTTTTTTACTGCAGCTAAGGGCACAGTTTACTATCTTTGTTCAGCTCTAGGGTACAATAAAAAGGAGAAAATAAGACAAAAATACTTCAAACCAGGCTTTCCTTAGGCATTCTGACCACACAAGGAAAGTTTTTTTTTTACTTTCAGCCTTGTCCTTGCAGTGAGACCAGTTCTACCCCACTCTTTTAACAGCTACATTTCCAACTTAAAATTCAGCTGGAAATGTTTTGCCTGCTCTTGTCACAAACAGTAAATGAGACAGGACTGAAGTACAATGACGATTCTATAATTCTTCACTGTACTTCAATTTTACACATAGAGGCATGCAAAATAATAGTTTAGGGCCCCTTGTGTGTTTAGTGTGTTTAGACCCCAGTTCTGCAAATAATTTTGTTCTCAAATGCAGTGGCTTTAACAGGATAGTGGGTGACACATGGTAACTGAGCTTCCTGTACAGTCAAGACCTCACATTGTTTTTGTACAACCACAACATAGTAGAAAAATACTTTAGAAAACAGGAAAATGTGGGAGTAAAACTTAAAAGGTGCAAGAAGATTAAACTACTTGAAGCTTATTTATTATTCCAATGAGGAAGAAGAATATCTACTTTAAGAACATCTACTGTTGGCAGTATTTTTTTACGATTAACTGATCCTGGAATTGTGTTCTGAAGGATTTTACATTCTTATTTTTGGGGTGTAAAGGTTCAAAGGTTCAATCAGAGAGGAAAAGCCACTTGGGATCCACTGTAGTACAAACTTTACTCATAGGATTAATGTCTCCTGCTTTAAAAAGACAGATCACAGGAGAAAAACTGTGCAAGAGATTAAATGCCTGCATATGCAAAGCTCTGGTCAACATGAGTGAATTTATGCCTCTGCTGAAAAAGGGAGTATTTTCTCTGCACCCCAACTACTCCATTTCTTAGTCAGTAAGTAGGAATACAAATTTAATAATAAAAAGCAGGGAACGTTATAAAGGCAAGTTTTTGTTTTTGCTCACAAAAACAGGAAACTGAAAATTTGCTTCATGCCAGTGTTACAGCCCCTGCAAGAATTTGTACCCAGGCAAGGAGGAGACTAAATAGGAACCTGCATGTAACTGAGAAACAAACACCTGAAAGTCTGCAAGAAACTGAGCACTCTAAAAATTATGGTGAAGACCTCTGCCATTCCTTGAGCAGTAAATTAGCACAACATCCTTTGCTACTGGCATGTGTGCTATTCAAAAGAGTACAAGAACAGGCTTGTCCATGTAGCAAACTGTTCCTGAGTTTCTCCTTGCAACTGCATCCTTCACACATTTGCTTCTAGGGGATTTTGCCATCTGAATGGATGTAGCAATAAATGGGATTTGATGACCCAGATTTTGGCTTTGATTCTTCCTGAGTTTATTCTGTGATTCTCTCTTTCCCTCACTTGCTCTCTGGTCAGCAGGATGGGGGTTTTGTTGTGTTTTTTTCCCAGCTGGTATTCATTACTGGGACCCATAAAACAGCACTGGCTTCTCTGCCCCCATTTATTATCAGCCAGAACAGAGGAGTGTCCCAGGGCTGCAGCAAGCCAAGCCCCACACAGCTGTAACAAAACCTTCACACTGCTGATGCAAATCCCAGTGTTGCAGCTCTGACTTGGGCAGACCTGCAAGGGAAACCTGCCACTCTTCTGCCTTAACCCAGGGTACAGACAGAGTTGCAGGGAATTTCTAGAAATGCCCTTTTCCTCCTTAAAATATTCCCTGCCTCTGCTGGGTTGTGGTCCTTGTATGACCTCTCCAAACCGACAGCATTGGCTGGACTGGCACTTAAAACAAAAGGCAGGTTCTCCAAGGAGATTAAAATAAAATATTACTGAAAACCCAATGGAAACATTTACCATGGGGACTCCCTGGCACAAACAGTGTGGTCAAGCACCGAGCTGAACGTGTGACTGTTGTGCTTGTCAAGGCTTCCTGCTCTGTTTGTTTTTCCTTCTGACTACACTCGATTGCCAAGAAATGAATAAAACAACACGAGCAACAGGGATGGAAGTGGTGGCTTTAAGGCTAAAAGAAAGGACACCACAGGAAAGCAAGGCAATACTGTCATGACTGAAATACCAAAGCCTTTCTTCCTGTGACTCTTCCTACATTTGGTGCTCAGGAGCTCATGAAATTATACTGGAAGGTTGTTTTTTTTTCAATCTCTTTCAAAAGGTTCTTCCAGTTATTTCACTATCAAGGGTGGCATCCTCCTCATAATCATCCACACAGCACCATAATCACACCTTGTGCTTTACAAAGGGAAAGCAGAAGAGCAGAAGCCTATCCCAGCTCAAGGAGGCCCTGCTATTCCTGATACTAAAGAGCTCACACTTCATCAAAAGCTAATTTAGCTCCTATTTCCTGGCCTGAAGAGCTCGTGGCCTAATGAGCCAGCTTCAGCAACACCTTCTCTCCAACTGCAGGGAAGAAAAAAAATCTGAGATTTTGATTGCTGCTCATGGAAAGAACCAGGGATCCCATCATCTGGCAGGGGGGGAGAAAACACAAGCCCTGAGCATGTCTAGGAAACTGAGAGTCCCTGATCCCCACAAACCTGACTGCCCATGACTCCCACATGGGACAATGGGAATCCTCAAATGCCAGGCAGTGAAACGCTCAGATAGCTGTGCTTATTCAGCAAACACTGAGTGGGAAGAGCTCCACACATGAAAATGACTTTTAAATGTGAACCCAGCCTGGATTAAGCTGCCTGCTGCCTGAGAGCAGGTCTTCCTCTGAAGGCCAGGTAGCCACATCCTGTTCTGGTGATCTGATTTCCTACGAGGAGCTGCATCACCTCCAGCACTGCCTGTCAGATCTCATGGGCTAAAATAGCTTGGGATGGGTCAGTGTTGCCATGGGAGGGCTTGGGATGATGTAAGGAAAGGTAATGGCACTCTTCCCTCTCTGACTCATTACTGTGCACTAAGAAGCCAGAAATAGACCCTGGTGACAGCAGACAGAGGGGATGAAAACTTGAACATGGACAGGGGCTCTCCTGTGGCATCTCACGCAGAACTGTTTAGGTTAGAAAACACCTCTAAGATCAAATCCAGCACTGCCAAGCTCATCACTAAGCCATGTTGCCAGGTGCCACATCAACATCCTTTCAATACCTCCAGAGATGGTGACTCAATCACTTCCCTGGGCAGCCTGTGCCCTGGGAACACTTTTGGTGAAGAATTTTTTTCCTAATAGCCAATCTAAACCTCAGAGCCTTTCCCTCACCCACTAAGCAGTCACCTTGTCACACCAGGAGGTCAGCTTGGTCAAGCAGGACCAGCCTTTCATAAATCCACACTGCCTTCAGTTAAGCAGAAATTGGAATCCTAAATTCTTCTCAAAAATGAAAAATTGGGAAAGCCTGTGATTTACTGAACTGCTTCATTTTATGTCAGATCATATCAATATATCCCATGGTCTTAAAGAATTTACAATGCAGCATGTGCAAAAACATAGATCAAAATATAAAATTTATATTAACATTAAAATTTATATTATAATTTTAATGTATGAATTAAAATTTATATTATAATTTTAATGTATGAATTAAAATTTATATTATAATTTTATTTTTATATAAAATATAAAATTTATATTATTTATTTCAGTCATGACAGTACTGCCTTGCTTTCCTGTGGTGTCCTTTCTTTTAGCCTTATATTTATAAAATTTATTTATTATGGTTTTAAAGAATTTACAATGCAGCATGTGCAAAAACATAGATCAAAATATAAAATTTATATTAGTCAGGAATATGAAATAAATTTGGAGTAGTCAAAACAGTTCATTTAAGACATTTTTACATATATACACACACACACTTTATCTAAAGGCTTTGAAAAAAAAATAAATATACAGATTTCACCAATAGTGTACTTCAGAAGAAACAGTACTGGGAACGTGTTTTGGACTAGTTTGACTTGTTCCACTATCATACACTTCCTGATACTAGAGCTGGACATTACATCAGAGCATGCTGCTGCTCAGATCAGCAGAGCAGAATGATTGCATAAAAAGCTGGGAGTCACAATTTCCCAGAGATGTACTGAGGTCTCTCGCAAATCTGGAAATAACTGAGCTATGCAAGGGCTGCCTTCTCAGCTCCTCAGCTGGAGTGCCTTTTGGATACCTCCACTCTTTGTTGCATATACTAGAAAATTTCAACTACTTCATAAATCCAGCTTTTTCAACTTGATTTCTTCAGCAGACTAAACATAACTTTGAGCACTGTTTTGGATTTGTGAATACACATTACAACTGTATAAGGGAAATCTAATTTTATACTCCCTCCAATCTGACCACATCTGATGAATCAAGATACTACCAAGGACCAAGTCATATTAAAAACATTTTTTTGAGTTTGTATTTCGAATTATGTTGAAATTCCCATAGCTATAATGTAATCTGATCCGGAGTGCTCAGCCAGGCAGCAATAAACAGAAGTCCAGCTCAGTCCACTTCTTTATGAGTTCCTATGAGGTTAGAGAAAGACACCAATCTTTCTGAAGAAAATACCAAAGTATCCATGCTAAGATGTTGCTGTTTCACAAACAAAATTATTTATGTGTTTGGTTTGTTGGTTTTTTTTATTTTTCTTTGTTTTAAGAGACAAATGTCAGGCTGCTCCAGATTACAGTCTGTCTACCCTACCAATTTCCTTTCCACTCAGCAGGAAGCTGTGGGTTCAAGTTTTATCTTCTATAGACCCAAAAAGGCAACTACCATAAACTACAGAATAAAGACTTGGAAATAGAATTTGGAAAGGCAGGTGTAACTATTTTATCTGTTGAAATTGATATAAACTTAAATGCTAGCACCACTAGGGAAATTAATGGAAAAAGCAGAATTAAAATTATCATGAGAAAATCATCCAGCTTGAGAAATTTAGACAACTTTCTGTCTAATTAATTCCACTAATGCATTAGGCAAGGAAGATTTCAACAATAATGAGGGCCCTAATTTAGCTGTTGGGAAATCATGGCTTGTCTTCCCACCTTCCCCTTCAGTCCTACCTGGATGAAATACACACACACCACAGTCATGGCTGTATAATCCACTGAAAAAGTAAAATCCCAACGGGTAACAGATAAACTATCTTCAAAACAATGTTGAGAAACATGAGAGAGAACCATGCAAGAGTTAAGCCGAAGCCTAAGTTCGGTAATTTTAATTGTGACCTTTCAAAGCTCTTTGGGGGCAATGCAGCTTTTCCTACTTACTCCAGAGTATTTCCAAAGCTCAGTGCTGTGGAGTGCTTTTCTGTCACTAAAACTTGCAGCAACCTAAGGGGGCCTATAAAGCCTCAAGTGGATGAAGAAATCTGGAATAATATAAACACAGTGCCTTCTCTTTGAAAACAACACTTCAGAGAACCAGCATATATAGACATCCATACAAATAAACTGAAATATTTCAGTGATTATTGAATTTTTTTAATAGGTATCTGTCAGTTCCAGTGCAATTCTGGGTTTCCTATATTAATTCAAGGGTGAAACTTAACTTTTTTCATGCAGGAATAGGACTGTATGTAAAAATACAATCATTCCAGGCCCATATCAATGTGTCTTTACACAGAGCACTACTTTGCTGCACAAATTCAGCAAGAAGGTTTAATCACCATGGCCCAAAATTTCCATTCTGACTGTTGAACACCACAAAGAGCTTCAGAGCTATCACCCTGAGCAAATTTTCTGGTGGTTAGATAATTTGACAGCACCAAGTTCTCTGCCTTTTCTGAGTCCATCTAATTAAGATTTCGTGCAAGGGAAAACAGAAATTGAAGGAGATTCAGAGTAAGAGAGAAATAAAGTTGTACTTTTTTGTTTACTGTACCTGCAGTAGGACAGTACCCCCCGGGATTGTGAGCTGTAAACAGTACTTAGGGGCATTCTCCCAGGAGAGCAGTTGAACATCTTCAATAGCACTGTAGGAAATGGAGTTTTCCATGTACCCAGTTGGCTGCAAGAAAACAAAGGAGAAGGGAAAAAAATGTTTACTTAGCCATCATAAGTTTCACAATTTCCAAGTAAGAACAGCATTATGAAAATTACACTTGGTGTTGAAAATATCTGCAAAATCTAATTGGAAAGCAAACTTCCTACCCAGGTCATTCAAGAGGGAGACCCATCCAGCCACCTTCCTCCAACTCGTTCAAGTGTTAAGATCACTCACAAAAAAACAAAACCAGGCCAGTCCAAGGTGCCTGAAATACAAAAATGTCAACCTGTCCTGGACCCAAAAATCAATGGAACCTAATTCCAGGTTGAATTGAGTTATGAAGGGTCTGTCCATACAAATGCTCTCAATGCATGAAGAAGCCCCTCAATCACACAGACAGATCTGCACTGTCCTATTGCAAGGTTGCTTTATTCCACACATTCCCCAGCTGCAATTTTGGTCAACCACATCACCAAGATCCAGACTCCTTCACTTGACAGTGGTTCTTGGGGCTCCAAAGATGCAGCCCTCAAGTTTCAGACTCAAGCAGAAGCAAAACAACTAACGTTCTCATCTTGACCTATAGATAAGAGGTGGTTTCCTGAAGAGAGTGCTGATGTGCAGTTTAAAATGAAAGTCACAACTAAAACACAAATAAGTAACTGCATTTTGCAATTAAATGTACAATACAAACTGATAGTTGCAGGAAGATAAACTTAAACATGAAACTACTTTTTAGTATCCCTTTAATTCTTAGCTTTTAATTACAGAAGTACAATTATCTCTGAGATAAGATGAAATATAAATGTATCTATGCAAGCACACATGAAATTATACCTTAAACTAAGTCAATACACAGCGCTATAGCTGTGTATCTATTGAGTATGCATACATACTCTGTACTTTATGCAAGTCATTTTTAAAGTATTGAATATTTAACACAGGTCCTCCAAAGACATCATTTACTTTGCTGTGCTACAGCATAAGTGAACTGATCAGTACTGCTGTGGCAAAGAAACTAGTTTCATACAAAAATAATTAATCCCACCTCATGGATAAACCATAGACTTGACCACGTCTTTCAAGAGAATAGAGCTCATTACATTTATGAATTATTTTCTCACTATTACTGATTTACATATAACTTCAACTTCTCAAACTCACTCCCACTGTGCCCAATACATAAGTTATTTTTAACTGACAGTCTTGAAATAACGAAGGCAAGGGAGGCAACCACATCTATTTCAGGGTCAAACAAGGCCAACTCCTAAAATCACAACACAGGATTCCTGGGGGCGAGTGTGAAATAAGCAAATTGCATTTGGAACGTCTCTACTTCTAATTGGTACAACTTTCTTCCATAAGTTAAGTAGGTGGTGCATCTGGAAACCGTCCTTTGGAGTTCTACACTTCATACATGTTTCTAAGCCCATGAACGTCATCCACCAGAAATGCAGTGACAGCCCTGTCACCCACTTTTGCTGCCACAAGAATTCAGCTGCCTTTTCAGCAAGAAAAACCCAGCCAGCCACAGAACTCAACCTCAATATCTTTTTCCCTAACGGTTGTTGCAGCAGCGCTCATTTTGCACCAGCCCTGGGTGAAAACAATTTTCACTGTCTCTTTAACGAAAACCTTGTTATGCAGGAAGTATGATAAACTTCTGCTTATTCATTTACCCACAATATTGTTCTACACTAGTGACTGGAATCCCAGTGGCTTAATACTGATACTGTACGTCATGAGTTGCCTACTGGAGAGTAATTATCTCGTTCTCACAGGAAGCCAAAGGCCCAAGATCCTTTGGTAATCAGCATTACAACACTCAGGGAAAAATATCAAAACAGCCAACATAAAATCTAGTATGCTCAGGGGGCAAAGTTATCAAAAACATGCTCTAAAAGACTGGAGAAGGGAGAAATCCAGAACCAGTTAATGCAAATATAAAATGAAATTAATCAAAGCAATTCAAATTTCTCTTTTAAGAAGGTGCTGACTGGCCTTAATACCCTCCATTAACTTCAAAGAGGATTTGAGGAATTCTCACAGAAGCTGTTTCCAAGAGAAGCTTCTCCTATACCTTAAATCATCCATTTAAACAGCATTAAAGACAACTGAACCAGTTGAAGCACAGCTCTGTAGCCGTACACAAGGATTTCATCCCAGGCATAGACCTCTTCTCACAGGACAGTTCTTCTCCTTAAGGAGAATGGAGGAGCAGAGTTCTGCAGTTTGCCAAGGATGGGAATGCTACCTAAACCATAAGATGGAATTATGCAGATGGTCAATCACTCTGAATGAAGGCCAATGAGGTATTTTATGTAGCACTCATATGATCCCATGTCCACATCTTCCATCTAGCCATACTACACACATACAGTTGTTTGCTATCTTGCTAAAAAAATTATTAGCCTAAATATACTTCAATCTCTGTAAGCATCATCACATGCATTGCTTCTACTTTCACTAAAACACAATCTTTTAAGAAGTGAAATATTTTCAATTCTGAAAATGCTAGTTATAGCAGCTTCACCTCTGTTTCACAACAGAGAAAGTCTAAAGCACAGTAATTTATCACTGTATAGAGCCCCTTAAAATTTTGCTGTCCAACACTGAGGACCATACTCCCACATCAGGGCTGGGCAGAAATGCCCTGAGGAAGCATCAAAACAGAGCTGTCATCAGACCTGAGCTCACAGAGATGAGCCACTCCTCACAGAGACCACGCTCCCAACAAGGGGAAGGTCAGTCCCACACAAAGGACTCCTTTCCCTAATCTCCACACACAGGGCCAACTCCTAAACAGATACAAGGACAGAGCTGTGCTCCTCAGCAGTGTTTTCTCAAGACCAAGCACAGTTCAGCCATTTATCAGGAAATGGCCTGAGGTAAAACCACAGGCTGAGTCACTGGTTTCTATTAAAACACAGGTTATTTTGACATTCAGGTATGTGAATGTCAATCACAGTGAATCATTGTGGTTGATAAATAAGCAGTGCCAGTGCTGCACATTCTCATGCTGCAGCTGGTCTTGCTTGCACCCAGCCCCCAGAAGCTGCATCCTCACCCCCAGGTCTCTCCATGGGAAAGTCAAATCACAACAACACACCAGGCCAGAAATGTGCATTCAGAAGTTTGAAAACACCAATAATGAGCTATATCCTCAGTGGGTCACCACTGAGAAGCATCTGGCATGAATACCAGTCTTAAGCAGCATTCCCACCTCCATCCACCCACTTTGTCTGTGCCCGTACAAATGTTTGTCTGGCTGTGGCGTCAGGCAGATCAGGGAACCCATCCAGCTTTTGCCAGATTACTTTTGAGCTCCTTCAGCCCCATTTCTAACATGAAACAGAGAATAGTATGTTAACATAACTTAGGGCCAGCACATCATTTGGAAGGGGGAGCTGAGGACCTGAATACCTCAGTTTAATTACTGGCATCAGACAGTCTAAAGCCACAGCATCTTGAGCAGCAGCACGTCAAGTTCAGTTGAAAATGCCTTTATTTAAGAAAATAGTAATTCTTATTTTTATAGTTGTCATTTTTGAGAGGAGATTTATATTTCCTGGCAAAGTGTGGTATCTGTGAAACGAGGCAAGATAATGGACTTTTCTATTTCACTCTACAAAATTAATCCTGACTTAAGAAGGTTTGGCCATAGAATCTAAACATGTCAGCTTACAGATTTACAGTTACAGTTTGAACTTCTGGCTGTTTGTTGTTGAATATGTTCTGAAAAATTGTAAGAGATTCATAAATGAAAATGCAACTTCTTACAACAAACAAAAACCTCATAAGGAAACATTTTTCTCTTCCCAGTAGCCTTTAGCCCCTAACAAAATATGCAACTTCTCTGCTGGGAAATCAGGTATGTTTTAACTTGGTCTTTTTTCAGTTCCATGAAGATTTATTAATCACACAGCTCTGAAACTTTGCACCAGAATAGCCACACACCAAAACCTACTACAAATCAAATCTTAGGGGAATCCAGTGCTCCCAAAACTGGAAGAACATGTAGGTTCCTGCGTAAGCCCGATTTTCTCTTGTGTTTCTGGGAAAAGTCAGCAGCAGCAAACTACTCAATAATGCAAAAATCTGCCCACTTGTTTCCATGGGAAATTCTAAAAGGGAAAGAATAAACATGACGTCCATTGTTAATATGAGGCTTGTATGCACTTACTCATATAATAATGCACTAAATCTTCAGCTGCATGTTTTCTAAAGAAGGCACCCAGAAAAGATAAATTCTACAAATAGAGATGGTTATTTGCATTAAAACATACTTAAGTCTGACAACTCCCACCAACACAACAACAACGGAGAATGATTTTCCCAATTAAATACTCCAGATGGTGGGGGGGAAATGGGGCTGTTCCAGACCCTCTCTCTTCTGCTGTCAGGTGCTTATTTCTCTCTTGGCTGCTCTTAAGAATGAGCCATGCTCCTGCTGTAGCCCAGGATGCTGAGCGTGCTGTGTCACATGTAAGTTTTCCATACCCAAATAAGATTCAGACCTGCTAAATAACACAGAGGAAGAGCTGATTGCTCTCAAAACTTTGATGGGGGTGGAGACTATTCAGTTGATACTGAAGGGTAATGGACTCTGAAACTGCTGGAAACAATGGCTGATTTGAAATAAATCTCTGTTAGAAGACATCCATGGCTCCATAGAACGTCCCTGCAACTACAGATATTTCAGATAAGGGCAATTAACATCTTTGCTCATTAACTACAGAACCTATCAGGAGACATTTATCAAATCCAGCAATTAGCAGTACTATACCACAATATGCAGTACAGTACAGTTTGTCTTTTTCTTGACATGGAAGAATTTACTGCCACGCTCACTTGTCATGATGACTAAAGAGAGTCAATGTTAATCTCGTGGAGATTAACCTGATAACAAAACAGACAAAAAGACAAACAGCAAGGAGACAGCCAACTCTGCCCCAAAACTACACAAAGAGCTTTCTGAGCTTTCTTGGAACAACATTCTCATCTAATCCATCAGACTTTGTGGTCCTCCAGCCTGCCCATCATAACCATTCCCTCCCCACTCCTCCAGGTAAGTAGGTGATTTTATGTGTTGGACCACAAGAAAAGATTCCACCTGCTCTGTGTAGTGAAATGGGTGCTCAGTCCAAGGATGGGGCAAATCTGAATTACTTCTGCTTAAAGCTGCATTGTCCCAAAGTATCTCCAAGTTGGGTATTGATGCTTGGCGGGGTTTTGATTGGTTGGGTTTGAAATTTGTTGGCACATGGAAACAAATTGGGACACTGTGACCCAAATCTTCAGTAAAGGTCCACGTCAGACAAAGTCAAGGGTGCATTAGTTCAGTGGTGATGATAAGAAAAAGAGGGAGGAGGTTTTCCAGCACAATTCTCTGTGTGTGGGAGGCTGTGTGTATAAACACCCATGCATGTCTATGTGTGCATAAATGTACACACACACCTGCCTTTCCTTATAGCTACACAGTGATAAAAAGACAGCAGAAATATATTCCACATTCTCTACACAAAAATACAGCAGCAACTGTCATATGCTCAGTGCAAAGTAGCTCAGGTGCAGTGACAAGATTTCATTGAGGAAGACCAGATACTCCACAGAGCTGGTCATCCAAAATAAATCAGTGGAGCTTCACTGATTTATACAAACTGGGAATCTTTACTCAGAAATCCAACAGAAGTTCAACCAAGTCTAGCTCAGCAGCAAAAATGTGCATAAATCTCTTCCTTCCTCTAAATATTTAAGACAACCAAGACTGGAGGCTGTTGCATTAATTAACCTTACAAAACTGATAAAAATATAAGAGCTGCCAGTAAGAAACAGTTTACCCCACACTGTGCAGGAAAAAAAAAAAACCCTCCCAGTCTGCAGTGGGGCTGAAATACCAGTTCTCTGGAGCTTTAGCAAAGGGACAGGCCAAAACTGTCCATCAAAGAGCTGACAAGAAAAAACTGCTCTCAATATTAGGACATATGAGCTTAAAATATGTAAAACCTGTGCAGCAGACACCAGCAGTGGGAAGAACTTCAAATTAATTCAGATCTGAAGCAAGTTAAAAGCACAGAAGTTCATTATTAAGAAAAAGGGAAATTAAGGTCATGTAATGGAATATGTACCATGACAGGGAAGTCAAATAAGAAGGAAAAATGTATTATTTAGCTGAAATTCATATAGATTGGGGTTTTTTTGAACAAGGACATTCTTCTATTTTACTGTCAAACCCAGGTGAAAGAGCACTTCTGAAGGTTCGCTTATTTGAATTCCTGGGAATAAAATCAGACATATCATGAAGACTTTCCAAAGAGGCCTATTATCAATATGACCTTGTCTAAGCAGCCTGTAAGAAATCAACCCTTTCTCTCTGGCCAGCTTGAAAAGACAAAGGGAATTCCTCCTGAGACTTCAGTAGCACTAAATGTTAAATTGGTTGCCATGCTGATGCCCAAAAAGCTCTAAGGTCAAGCCCATCTAAGAAACCTTGTCTCCTGCTTTCAGACCTCTGCTGACATGCTGCCAGGTGACCACAGCTTACCACTGAGATAGTGGCCAAATCTGCCAAATTATTGCCAAGGGGCGGGAATTGGTCCCAGGCCAGAAATCAGGAGAGGAAAGGGAGGAGTTGTGTTTGACACAGCGTGCCAGACACGGTGAGGCTTTCACAGCCACTGGCCTGACTGCCCTGCCAGGTGGAGCATCTCTGCTTGGAGCAGCAACTCTCCAAGTGGGCACTGAAGACTTCAACACCTCCCAGGTAATGTGAAGAACTCAAAGAGCAGAATTACTATCCCCCACTTTCCAGCTGAGAAGAAGAAAATCTCAGTTGAGGTTGTAGCTGCACCATGCTCTTGATCTCACCTGAAGGAACATGAGAAGCCTGAGAGATGTGGGAGAAGAACTCAGACTTCCTGACTCCAACCATGTGAATCAGCTTCAAAAACATCCTCCTCCTCCAAAACTGGGTCACAGATTCATAAGAATGACCACTCCTTAGCAGGGTTCATGTTCTCCACATTTTTGCATTTATCACTGCTGTCCATGAAACTCTCCTTTGGGAAGAAATACTCCCCAACCTGGACAAGATGGGTAAGTTATTTATCCAACTTCCTTGAAATTACTTCAGCAAAGAAGGGACAGCACCAGCCAAAATACAGCAGGAGCAGCAGTAAGAGAACCAGGGACTTCTTGCAGAAAGACTACACACACCCCTACTTCTGTAAGACAGTTGTTAGAGGAATATTGAAAAATCCCTAACTTTTGCCCAGAATATGATATACCTACAGAGTGCTAAATAGATCTTGGGTCACTATAGCAACGATGATTTAACAGAAAACAAAACCACATCCTTGTTCAAGGCTGCTCCCTGTTATCAATTCTCTTTTCAACAAATCAGCTGTGTCACACTCCATGAAATGCATCAAGCGCTTCTAAATCAGAGAGGAGAGAGGGTTCCATGTAAGGATTTCAGACCAAGCAGACACAATGTATGCTAGATTAAAATGCCACCCTTTAATGACTGCTTTAACCAGGGGCAGCCCTGAGAGCTGGGAGTGAAAGGTCATTAGCTGGTTTCAAATACAAAGGTGGCACCTGGATAATCAGTCTGTTGAGTAACAGGAAGCTGATGTGTACTGTGAACAGGAGACCTCTGTGCAGCTGGGTTCTTCAGAACTGGTTTAAGTACTGTTCCTATGGCAGATGATCCTTGCACTTCAGTGGTTTTTACTTCTGCTTTACAGATCCCCAAAGCCTCCTGTTCACTATCTCTGTTAGGTCAACAAAAGGTGAAGAAGGAAACCACATTTGTTATCAGTAGGGTCACATCCGCTGTGCAAGGATCTGCTCCTCCCATGGAAAATTTTTGGGCTTTACAAAGCAAAAAGGCTGAAGGCAGCTGTGAGGGAAGCAACAAAATCACCTCTGTCACCTGGGAATATGAACTGAATCTGAAAAGCCATCCAAGTGTAAATTACTGAATTTGTAAGAAGCTGAGCTACCCAGGATCTCAGGTCCCATTAGAAATACAGAATCTGAATCATGGACTCTGCAATATTGACAATTCTCACCACCTCCTCAATGCTCATACCAGCTCATTTCTTACTACACTTTATTTACAAGAAATTAAATTGTTGCAAAATTAAACATAGCATAAATAAAATATACATTTAGTTCTGGTTTTCATTTCAAGAAGCATTCTCCAACATAACTTATCATGCCCATGCCTTCTACCCGTAGAACAGTGAATCCCTTAGACACTGTAATAATCAAACAATTTCCATTAACAAATTTTCCCTTTTCAATACACCCTTAACCCTGCAATTCCCAGGAAACCACAGCCAATCTCAATTTGATGAACAATTACAGAACAAGGAGTGCAGTAACCCAACTAAGCTTCTGAATTCTCCATAGGGAATACTCTTATCTCATAGTTTTTGGAGAAAATATGAGCAGTCTTGAGTTCCCAGGAAAAATATTAACACAGCTCTGTGCTGTACATAGAGAAGAGAAAGGACACGCAGCAAAGCCTTCAAAAAAGCTATAGATATCCTGCTAATGACAGTCTCACTAAACTCACACTGTTATTAGGAAAAAAAAACAACAGGCACCTCCTGGGGATGAGTCAGAGCCATTTGGAATCACCTTCTGCTACAGGAGGAGGTGGGAAAACGTGCTTAAAGTGACAGTGCTTTGTCTGCCCTGCCTCACCTCCTACAATAACTTGGACAGGTCTATTTAATTTCAAGTGATATTCATCCCTCACGTCTGCAGCAGTGATTTCCCCCTGATTCTGTGTCTCTCAGCAGTAGAGAAGGACAGGAATGGAAAGTGCCCTTTCCTTCCCTCCTGCAGAGCCTGGAACCACCCGGTACCTCCTCCACTGCTGCTCTCCCTCATTGTTTAACATCTGACTGGCTGTTTGTACTGCAGGGAGTGCTGCTATTTAAATAGAGCTGACTGAAGTATGTGCAAATCCTCTGAGGAAGGGAGAAAGTGAGGGACTGGAGAAAGAGAGGGCAACTGCAGTGAAATACCAGAGTAAATATTGGAGAAAAGTGTCAGTTGACTGGGAAATGCATGATGGAGAGGACACAGAACACCAGCTAGAACCTAAATTACCTTTTGAAATTTCTCTTACTGTGCAAAAAGATACAATGCAAAGGATACTATGCAAAGCAAAGTGACACTTTGGTTTAATAAAAAAGTAATTAAAAATTTAGCTAAAATCACAAATGCATTGTGCTCATGGAGAATGAAGTGGTATGAAACTGGCATACCCAACTAGCAAACTTGTTTCAATACAACATTTAATAGTCTAGCAAGCTCCTTTTTCAAGAAAGGTGTCCTTATCATCATCTCCACAGACACACTTTGAAAAGCAGAACAGAGAACAGCCCTACAATTAGGCACTATGAAACTGGCAAACCCTTTCATCTGGGTGGCTCCTGAAAGGCTGGAGAAGAATTCCAAGGAATTGCAATAGTTCCCCCAGGGATGCCTTGCACAGAGCTTTGAAGAGATGCCTCCCAGAGAAGCCCTGTTTATCAGGAGCTAATGCATCATGCACTGCTCTTCTGTCTCACAGTGTGTTTTGGAAAACTGAGCCACCTTAGTCCTCCAGCAGCATTTTCTGTTCCAAAAGGATGATTCAGCCCTCAACAAGACACACTCACTTGTTTCCTCTGCATGCCCTGACACAGGGCCCACTCGTGGGCAAAGAAACAGAAGCACCTGCTCTCCCTGGTACTGCTTGAGAGACCAGCCAGGGGCTCCCACAACACACCAGACCATCTAGATGCATCCATGGGGATGCAATTTTGGACAAAAACCCGGTTACTTGCACAGCCAGCAGCTAAGTGATGCACACCTGAAGGTGAAAAGAAATACAAGTGCTCCCCAGTCTGCAGGAAAAATCAGCTTTCTGGAGTTCCCATGCCTGTCTACTTGGCCTAACTTATATTCCCAGACCATAAAGAAGCCATAATGCTGTAGGGGAAAATTGTGTAGCACACAGCCAATCAACACAGAGATGGCTTATACACTTGAGAGTGACACATTCAGTGAAAGAACACCCTCCCAAAACAGCATCTTTGCACACCAGGTTAGGGTGACTTCCCCCCCAGCCCCTTCCAGTTTCATATCAAAAATCTGTTTTAAAGTAACTCCAGCCTTTAAGACAAGCTGAACTTTCAGGCTGCGTCAGCACAATGGCTGCAAGTTTCACTCCCACCTTCAGCAACAATGTTTTGGTTTTCAAGTTCAATTACATTGTCAGGTCTGTGCATAATTCTGCAGCAACACCCTTGTCTTCTATCAGGATTACTGTATTAATTTATTTACTATCTCTAAAGGAAATACCTCATTTCTGTAAAACCTTCAAAATTGCAAACACAAGTTTGTAACACTGAGTTTTCCAGTCAGGGAAGAAAGTGCACTTGTTCATGGCTTTGACCTCAATGAACAGTTCCTACTACGAGCCTAGGAAATTTCCACCAAGGAAATCTCAATGTTATGAGTGAACTGCTTGCCCAAAATTAAACTGGCCACAGATTTTCTAACAGAAACCAATGCTACTGAAGCACATTAGCATTTCATGGTAAATCTGAATTCAATCCATCACAGCCACCAGTGAGTGTTGTGATGTGCACTCTAAGCACTGATGAAAACATGAGTTGCTTCCCCTTGGTGAAATTTTGGTTTCAGCAGAATACAAAAGCTTCCAAATTAGATGCATGTTTGAACTCTACACCTGAACACACATCCTGCATTTTGCCCACTACTGCTTGCATCAGCTTTACTCAAAGCAGGAATGGAAAAAAGGGGTAAGTGTTCCTGCCCTCCACTATGTAATTAAAATCCACAAATGCCACCACGTCACTGCATGACACCATTGCTGCACAGCTCACAAACCTAACAGTGACCTTGGAATTGCCTTGGCTACATGCTCCTACAGCACTATCAGATTCTCATGGCACTAATATGTTGAAAAAGGTGGCTTACCAGCAAATTAACCTGAGCAGAATGAGTATGAAGGGTTGAAAATCAAGAATAGCTAGTGTCATTTTCCTACTTACATCTTTCCAGATACTTTTTACAGAAGAATGCTTTATATAGAGAGTTGTTTATTAATTTCCCCAGAGACAAAGAAACAGGTCAAATAAATATAAAGCCTCTTAAAATAAGGCACAGCATCCATGTTTAACCTCTGAAAAAGGCTCAAGTGCTCAGCAAGCTTCAACTAGATGTTATCAAGTCATTTTAGGGAAGTCTTATTATTGGAAAGGAAATACAAAGCTTGCAAAATAAAATAACCTGTTTTTTTCTCTATCCTGCATCCTGCTGAAAAAGACCTTTTTGCTTTCTGTTTCTGAAAAATATATAATTTTAAAATACAGATCTTTGAATATCAAATCAGATTCTGTTCTTGTTTTCTTGCAACAAATTACCAGGTCTTACTGGAAATTAACAAAACAGAAACCAAAACCAAATTCAACACTGTAAACAGCATTGCAGATGATTTCCAAATACTCCAACATTTTCAAGATTTTGATCCCTAAATTCAACTCAAAAGTTCAGAGAACAACTGAGGAAAATGCTTCTCTGCTTCAGATTTAAGTTCAGAAACTAAACCTCAAATCTTGCTCTTTGGAAAGCAAAAAAAACCAAAAAAAGTCAGACTCAGATCCAAAGTACTGATAGAAAGTTTCAGTTTGACCCACATCCCAACACCTCCGCAGTCAATCCTCACCATTTTCTGCCAGCACCACTCTCAAAGCACAGATCAAAGGTTTTACTGTACATTTGGAGCCATTCCTGTGATGTAAGGATTAGGCATGAAGAAGGACAATCTTATTTTCAAAGGTGCAACTGCCTGCGAGTGTATCTAGTGCATATCAGAGCATTACCAGCTCAGCCACAAGCACCAGTGCCAGATAAACCACACCTCTGAAATTCTTGTCTTGTCTCCCATTTTCTTTTTTATCTCATCTAAGCTCACTGTCTCTACATGCCTGCTCACCAGGAAGGTATATCTAGTCATCAGCCTCTCTATTCTTTTATTTTTATTAATATTTTAATGAAATTGTTTCCATTTCTTTCCAGTACATTGTTCGTTTGTGACATGGAGCTGGAAACTGTAGATGCCAGTGAATTCTAACAGCACTTTTGAAAACACAGACCTCCACATCTAATCCTGGCAGTAATCTAGCACTAGATTAAGTATATTATTGTCTCTAGAAATATTACATCCAGCTCTAAAAATGCAGCTGCAGATGCACACAGGAGTCAACCACATTGCAGAGAGAAAACTGTCTTCAGGATGAATACAAGTCCTGGTACTTCCAAGAGCAAAGGCTTCATCACAAAGACTCAAACTGGTTATTTCAGTAGCTGCACTAGGTTTTACTCCTGTGAAGAAAGGGAAACATAACTCTGTCCTTCAGTAACTACAAGCACCTTGGGCAAGTCATTAGGAAAACTGTTGGTGCACTCAATTCAGAAGCCCAGGTACTTCTACAAGCAACCAGTGGCTGCAAAAACCTTTATCACACCAGTAAAGAACTGAGACTCAACCCCTAAACTTATCGTTTGTTCCCTCACACATTCATGAACAGAATGAAAAGCTTGTGAGCTGCAAATTACAAGTCAGTGCCAAACTTGCTGGATGAGGTTTTGAAGACGTCAGACTAGACAATCACAATGTTTCTTCTCAGGCGTTAAAAACTACGGTCCCTGACTAATGCTGCACCCATTCAGTTTTCCTAGCAGGAAAAAATCATCCTAGAACAAAGAAGAATGGCAACTGTATTGTCCTTGCTGAGAATGAAGTAGCACAGGCTTGCAACACTGCCACGACAAATAAACAGAGCTATTGACAAGGCACGTTATGAGAACTATCCATCAACATTACAAAAGCATAAAGAGCCGTCCGTGGCAGACCATTAAAATGTTGGATCAGAAGAGATGAAGATGACGCTTTTGGTGCCAAAAAATGTTTAAGGCATATACACAGGTGCAAAAATTCATCCATTTCTCTAGCAGGATGAATACAGCCCTTGATCCTACTGGTCCTGTTTCCAGCATTCAAACCTGCTCTGAGCATCTGCAGTTCACAGGTGCTGAAGGTTTAGGGAGAAAAAGAAAACCCACGGTGACCAAAGCTTTATGGAATTTACTTTTCTCCCGAATAATCCACAGCACACAATTGCTCTCCACACCATCTAATTAAAATGCCTTCAAAATGACAGTTCTACAGGAATCTTGGATGCAAGTTAATCAGACCATTCCCAGAAATTACTCCAGCCCTGTCAGACACAGATGATCAGCAGCTTCTCTGCCATTATACTCGAAGTTTGGACTCCTTGAAATCTCAAGTCATCTCATGAACCGTTTTAATAAATTAATGACATTCATTAGTATGGACTGACATCTGGAGACAGAAATCAGCAGCTGAACCATCAGCATGTCTTTAAGAAGGCTGAGACTGACCCAGGCTGAGGATGGAGATGATTCAACTGATGCTCTATGACACTTTTGTCTTGACCTATAACCAAGTCTAATGCTCTCCACAAAGGAAAGCACCAAAGGTGTGAATTCAGACTACAGACAGAATTCAAGAGGCTAAAACACGTCCCTCTGAGTTATGTAAATACTAAAGTAAATGTAGTACAGCTATATGCAACTGTATTAAGGAAAATAAGAAGTACACACTCCTGCATCTCTTCCTTTTTCTTCTGAATGGCCCCAAAATGCTCTAGGGACATCATTAAAAACATACATGAAATCAAAGAATTTCATATATCTGAGTCTTGGCTTCTCCAATTCAAATTCCAAATCAAGCCCAGGAAAATCCAGCTCTCAGTGAATGAAACATTAAGACTCAAATCAGGTGTCCTGGTGTATGTAACTCCTCTTCCAGTTCTGACATTTCAGCATGACACCAGAGCCAAGCCCAGACAGTTCACTGCCCAGAAAACAGACATTCATGTGGCAAAAACCACACTTCTGATCTAACTTGTTCATCTGGCCAGGCTCATGCACATCGTGCTAATGTTCAGTGTCAGCCAGGCACAGGTTCCTCTATGCTCATGTTTTGATTCTAACAGAAAAAGCTTTGAGAATGCAGGATCTCAAAGTGTTGACATCAAGTGGGTTTTAGCAGAATTTAAAATGGGGATTGCAGAACTGGCAGACAGCAGCAGCAGAAGTCATCTCTCCCAGTGTTAACAAGAGTCCTGCTCTCTCCCTAGAACCCAAGTTCACTGGAGTGCCTGAGACAAAACTAACTCCATGCTAAAGTCTGTAATAAACTGTTAGAAATACCCTATGGAAATATTACAGGTTTTTCTTAGAAGGTTTTTTGCCTTTTTTTTTTTTGTTTCCTTTGCTTTTTAGTATTAATTAGTGCTGTATAATGCACCAGGGACCCAAAGCTAATGGCAATCACAGCTGAGGGGACACAGTCACTTTGTTGCTCTCACCAAAGCTCTGCAGTTCTCAAAATATGAAACCTTACTATGTGAACCTGTCAGTTTTTACAAGTCTCTTCTTTCACTACTGTTTATCTAAAACAGCATTTAGAGTTGCGTTTACCACCATCCATCAGAAATGGTAAAAGCAGAGGCTGGAAAAAGCACAAACTCCCTCAGTCAAATAAAAAAATTGGTATCTCGTTCTTTTAATTTCTAGCAAAATCTCCAGCAAACAGAACAGTAAATTTGCAAACCCAGTGAGACATCAGAAATTACATCTTCTCAGATGCTGGCAAGAGTTCATCAACAACATGCAACAATATCTCTACTACAAGAAGAAGGAAATCTCGGACAACTTTCTACAGCCACTCTTCAAATATAAGCCTTAAATTTCTGAATAGGGCAAGAACACTGGAAAACTGAAAGCACTGATCTGGCAAACATAATGGCAGGTCATTGTGCTCTCCTTCTACAACACCGCACTTTATAATTTGTGCAGAACTCATTCACAGAAACCTAAGAGTAAAACCACCATATGGTGAGAAGGAGCAGAATTGAAAATGGTTTATTTCTCGGTGTTTTAATCCCTTTTTGTAAAAACAATGTGTTTCTATAATGCTAAATGACAAATTATGTGTCTGCAGAATCAGGTTCCTATTTCAATACTGAAAACAGAAAACTCAAGTCTTCCTGCTCTACCCAAATTCTTTGTAAATTACTCTCAAAGAGCAAATGAGATTTCTCATTCCAGTTGTATGCTAACACAATCAAAAGTTACTCCTTCCAGCTCAGAACCTGCAACACTCTTTCATTTTAGCGACTATTAGAAATTAGAGGATGCCAATATTTTACCTGGCAGTCAAAGAAAGCCTTTGAAGTTTGATGTCTACAATGTCAAAAGACAAGTAACGACAGAACTTGATTTGTGCAGATGAGAAACTATTTAAAAATCAGCATGGAAATTTCAGCAACACCCAGTCAGGATCTGGGCTCTCTGAATGTGTTCCAGCAAATGCTTCCGCTTCTACCCAGAATGTGCCTGTACACAAGGGTGTGAGTTAGAGATAGTGACCTTAAATACACACAAGGGGAGCTTAACATCCATTCTCTGCATGCTTAAAAAGAACAAGGAGAAAAGCACAGCATTGCTTTCAGATTTTGCTGTGCATTTCTGGACACCCTTTCTGAACACTTGCCCCTCAAATTCGGGTTTGCTGTGCTTGGCAGTCTCTTTTGTGTCTTTTGCAACACTGCACACACACAAATTGCCTGTGGTTTCATGCTTTGCTTCCCATTTAAAACTAATACTTAAACAGCAGCTTTATTTTTGTTAAATTAAAGCTTTTTTTTTTCCTTCTGAATTCTAACATCTATTTCTCCTTTTCAGCCTGAGGGAAAAATTATTTTTTACAAGTGACACAAATCATTCTTAGGAGTAGTATCTTGTCTTTACCACTTTGATTCATTAACTTTCATTCATGTTATTCTTCAGCTTTTTGTGCTGTCACAAAAGCAATGACAGCAGATGGCATAATGCTAATTTTTGGACTGTAAGCTCTTACAACACATATATGTTGGAGACTCCAAACTACAAAGAAAAAAGCTTAGATAAGGAAGGCATAACCAAAAAGAGACCATATAACATAACCAAATACATAACAATGTGTCATCCAAAGAACTGCTTGAGGGGGATAAAAAAAGAAGTCAGATAATTCCTATATAGTTCTAAATGGAAATATATTTCTATTCCTCTGTATTTCTGATGGCTGCCATCTCCTCCTGCAGGCAAGATGAGTTTTATCATTATCCACTGAATATCAGCCAAAGCCTGGACAACAAATGATGCTTATATGGTTGGCACTCTGGTTGGGGACAAGAGACCCTCTGTGTTTGGGGTGTTAACAACAGCTGACTGTTCATTCAACTTTGGACTTTTTCAGCAAGCTCAGGTGCCAGGGAACCAGAGAAAGCATCCCAGAGAGGAGAGAGCTGTCACAGTCCAGCCTCGACTCTGGCCACCGCTCAGCCCTGCAGGCAAGTCCCCCTCCAGGGCAAAATCCCACACTTTTCACCACGCACCAACTCTCCACATTCCAGCAGTATCAGCTGCTGGGCCAACAAAGCAGCCAGGAGTGCAGGGAGAGCTGTATTTACTGCTCTGTATCAGTGCTGTGATGTGCCACTTTTGAAGCCGTTTGTCCGCAGTGACGCGCTCTGCCTTCCCCCCGAAGATTATGAAACCACCCTCAACCCCAGAGCGTCCTCCCTCACACGGCCTTCCAGAGCTGCACTCTGCCACCAGCACTCCCTAATTGCTTCAGCAGAAGCTCAAAGACGTCAGCAACCGGACTTTCTGCTCCTTATTCCCTGAGAAAGCAGAGAAAAGTCTGCAGAGAGCAAGCCCTGACTGCAGGATTGGTGTTAAAAGCCTGGTTTTGGCCAGCCCTGCAGGGGAGATGAAGGCTGACCCTGTGTGCTCCAAGTGGTGCTCCCTGACCAGGGCTCAGCAAGGGTGACTCCAGGAGTCTTCCATCATCTCGCTGACATCTGCAGCTCAACTCGTCCCAGGAAGGCAGGCAGACCTTCCAAGCAATCCAAACTGAAAAATCACAACTGTTGTAATTGCACAATGAGGGAGAGGAGCTCATCAGCTCCTACATTGACCAGCATGTTACTGCCCTTCCAGCAGCTTTGCCCCAGCTTCCAGAAATCTGTTCTGATGATTTTAACAGGCTGCTTTGACCTTTAGGGCTCTTGAAGGTTTCTAGGTTTCATGCACCTTCCTTTAGGCCGTGCCTTAGGCCTGGTAATGTATCACTGTCTACCTGCAGAATTTCTTGTTTAGCTCATTTTGAAATATTTCATACTCAGAATCTGCCCTCTGTCATCAAAGAGTTTATTTTATTTTTGCCCAAAGGAAACCAAGTATGTAAAAAAAAACTTGAATTACCCAAACCCATTTGCTGCCACAGAGAACTAGCTGCTTCACTTCATTTTCTGTAGAGTAGCAAAAAAGGCACAGCCCCAAACTTGAAGAATCTGTCAAACTAAAATCATCTCACACATAAGATGCCTTATCACAAAGTAGCACACAACAGCTGAGCTTATTTTCTCAAACTGCCTAAATTAGCTTGGCAAAAGCAAGGACAGCACCACTTACAACGTGGTTTGGTACAAGCTTACACTACGTGCCGGTTTTACAAAGCAACCATTCAGCCTGTGACTTCCACATCCTTGCAGGCACAACCAAGCTCAAGATTCTTAACTAACATTGTCTCCTTACCTTTTAGGAAGAGAACCTTTGCCTAATAAATCAGAGGCTCCTGGGATGCTGTCACAGCACAGCCAGGGTAGTAAAGTGCAGATACCACCACTATCCTGAATATAGAGCAACCAGCTCACGCACACACCCTGCCCACCACTACTGCCAATAGTCCTGTAGGCTGCTTATGCCAGCAAACAGAACCCCTTGTTTTGACCAGTTTTAAGTTGAAACAATGTTAATAGCTCATTTAGCTCAATCAGTCCATAAACTGTAAAGGTGTCAGCTTTTGACAAAGCACAGGCAACACCCTGGGATCACAGAAGATGCACATCCCAAGCACCAGCATGCCCATCAATACTGACTGTGGGTGTTTCACACAGCAAGAGCATGCAGGATGTATCCCTGTGAATTACATCAAGTGGACCAATTCAGGAGGAACATGTCCCCTAGGCCAGGGGACAGCATTCACACTCCTGCTCTTGATATGAAAGCTCTGTTATGAACACAGCACTGAGGCTTTGCAAAGGGACAGCTGGTTATCAACGAACAGAAGGAGAGCAACGTCATTCAGCCTCAAAATCTCGTTGTCTATCCCACTTAATTTCTTTATTCTAAAATCTTGGAACACATCAAATAGAAAGCTTTGCTTTCTGTTTGCTTCTGTATGAAAAAGCCTGGTAAAAAGCACTGTCTAGCACAACCATGCTTGGCATGGACTGACACGAGCAAAGTCAGAATGAAGGCCAAAGGAAAAATTGGGTCAGGAGTGTTGAAGCACCTCTGACCTCAGAGGCTGTCCCCAGTGAGCAAGGGATGGGATGTGTAGTAGTGGGAGTCTGTACTGTTGATACTCCAGCTCTGTAGATAAACAGAAACATCTGATTCTGGAAGCAGATAAGCAAACATCTTTCATCAGGGCTAAACCAGATACATTTCAGAGCAATGTGCAACTGCCACTGATCCCTATCAGAAAGCTACCTTTAGATTTCAATTTCAGAGAAAAGATCAGCTTACACATTGCAAAATAGTAAAAACTGCCCTCCACTCAGACAAGCAAAGCCTTGGCTAACCATATGTGGGATTATTTACCTACGTCACAGATCTATGTGTCAGCAAAGCCACTATTTCACCAATCAATTTCGGGAAAAAAGGCCAAAAATGAAACGCAACACGACTGCTCTCTGTTTCCCTACCATCCTACTGCCAGCCCTAGAGAAAATGGGAGGTGTCACAGCATCAAAGGAAATACAAAATCCAACAGAAAACACAAACCTAACTTACACACAATAGCAATCTCCAGAACTACTAATTGTACCAAAATCTGAATGGCTTAGAAGGAAATTACATCCAGCATCCATTCAGTTAGGATAAGAAATGCAAGACAAATCTTCTAGAAGAAGATGGGTTTGCAGTTTCACAGCATGTAGAGCAAGGGCAGGCAAGAAGTCAGCAATGGTGGGCACTTCTACCAAAGGTAAGGACTACTTAGCCCACTGAGACTCAGAACTCCTTGCTTCCCCCTGGGGCTCAGTCACTGTCACGCTGGGTTCTTGCTTTGTTTCTCTGTGTCCCAGGTTCCCCATCTCTTCATATGAAGGAATTTTCTTTGCAAGGCACTTGGAGATCCACAGATGAAAGGCAGGGTAGCAGAACTAGGTCAGACAATGCTGATGTACACAATTAACTCTGCAATTTACATGGCTGGAAAGTGTAATTAAAACTCTAATCGCTTTTCTCAAAGGTTCAAAATAAGACAGGGTGGGTTTGATTCCAAAATGTAAGACATACATTTGCACTTTGGTTTATATAGCTGCATAACAGCTTTTTAAAGTAAATGCTGCATTTCAGAAGAAAGCAGAGGACAAATCCAGAGATTAGCTAGAAGCCACGTCATTTCCTATGATGTATCTATTGCTTTACCAAAACCTGAAAAAAAACACACACCACACACCAACATGAACTTCCTGTGCTCTGACCACTGAATGAGCAAGCACAGTCACACTCCAAGAGATCTTCTGAGTAGCTGTACTATTGCACAAGCCACTGCACACAGCACCTAAAACCCAAACCCCAAGTTGGTTTCTTCCAGTGCTACCTTGTTGTACATCTAAAAATACGGTTGCACGTACCAGTTAGACCAGGGCAAATGCTTTCTCTTGAAAGATATACACAATCTATTGGCATGTAGCATAATGCAGCACACACATTTTCTTCTTTTCTCTCCTTACAAACCCCACAGGTTTCCCAGATTTCAATTCCTAGCAGACACAGCACAAAAACCACCATCACAGCTGGCAGCAGCCGGGCACCTTTTCAAAGGGCATCTGTGGAGAGAGCCAGAAATGACTGGCACGGGATCTCTTAGAGGTGGTCTCACCACAAGGGCAGAGCACTGCAAGGAGCCCTTTTTTCCAGCCCTCTGCCCTCTGATGAGCTCACTGGCAGGGCTGCCTGCGGAGCAGCCCCGCCAGCCGGAATTCCAGCCGGAGGAACATACCAGCCACTCATAACCAAAATTATCAGGCTCCATCTCCAACACAGCAGCCAACACCGCCTTTGAAGTGGAAACTGAAGCCCAGGGCTTTTTGACTGTGTGATGAGGGTGCGGATAAACAGAGGCAGCCTTGGTTTCCTGGAAGACGGGAGAGGAATGAGGGAAGCAATGCATAGCTGGGGAGGTCTGATGTTTGATTCAGCTCAGCTGAGGTCTCCCCTTCTTGCATACCTTTGCACACAGGGAGCTGGTGTGTTTTCTGAGGGCTCTGGTTGCTCCTTGGAGGTACAACAGGGACTGGCAGCTCCTCTTCAGGAAGTGGCCAAGAAATGTGGCCGCTCACAGAGGCAAATGTTCCTTCACCCACGCTTCTGCAGAAGAGATGGTCTCCCCATCTGTTCTTCCCCCCGAGCTCCCCCAGATTCCAGAAGGACAGGACACAACAAATGGAGCAGAAACTGATGTTACTATCCTTTTGTAAAGCTGGTCATAGTACTTGAGGCGTAGTACAAACTATGTTTCTAGACAACAATTTAAACCACAAAGAAGGTAAGTAAATCTCAGTGAATCCTCTCAGAAATTATTAATTCCAGTAGGTTGGATTTACTGGGTGAAATACACACACCAAACTGTGCAGCAACACCCAGCCAGAGCTCTTTTATCATGTCTGTTATACAGAGAAAATATAGATAAGGGATATTTTATAGACTGGCAATGTGAAGAAAATGTAGAAAAAGGACACAAGTAAGTGCATCATGTTTCCTTCTACCCAAAGGGTTAATGCTAGTCTGGATGACCTCCAATTGCATCAAGATTATAAACTCAAAATGAAAAGGCAGTGTCTCTGTTGGAGCCCTAAATATTAAGGGTTTTTTTTTTTCTCCTCTATCTCAAATATGTCAGCTGTTACTGGAATTTATTGGTTAAATAGCCACAGAGACCATTTAAGTAAGAAGCAGCAACATAACCACAAGGGAATTTATTTTATGATTTGCAACGAGGTGCAAATCCTGCCAACCACTTTAAACAATCAAATCAAACCTAATTTCCCCTCCCTGGAAGGACAAAGAGTATATAAATCTAGAAGAAACTGAAAAGGCCTGTTTTGCTTCTGATCCACACAAATGTTCCTGGTAGCAACTCTAATGGGTTATGGTATCATCCCCACTCTTTCTTCAGGAAAACTAAGGCATGACACAAATCATCTCTTCTTACAGACCAAATCATTAAGAAGGTTAAAAAAATGGCTTGCCACAGGTTCCCGAGGTGCTGCAAGAGCTCTTCCCAAAATGTTTTGTCCCCAAGAGCCCAGATGTCCAGTGCCATTTGGGACACAACAGGACACAGTGGCCTTTGCAGAAGGCTCAGGTCTGCTAGAGGTTGCTGCATCTGTCAGCCTGTGTATCCCCTAGATATCTTTAAGTATATAAATGGGAGTATATAAATCCCTCACTCTTACCTGCTGGTAACTGAATCACATCCTTTGTAACAACTGCTCCACAAAAAGTTTTGCAGCTAAGACTGCACGCCTCTCTTTTTTTGCTCCCTATTTCAAAAAACATTAAAATGAAAATGACAGAGCAAAGTTTTCCCCAAAGAGCAGGCACTGGGGAAATGAGAAACAACCTGTTTGAGAAGCAATCATATACACCAGCTCCACATGCATCACTGAAATCCTTCTTTTGTGTGTTTGGCATCTGTCAGAGAATAAAATGGGGAAATAAAAAGGTTCAGTATTTAAAGGACAGAGCATTCTCCCAAGACTGTTTATGGCCTGCCTCTTGTTAAAAGAATGTTTATTTGAATTTATATATATAGATGGGTTGTAAATGCAAAGGCTCCCTTCCTCATGCCCCTCTTTCATGGAGACCGCTGCTTACATCTGCTAGTATTTATATGAGAAAGAACAACAAAAAATTTGCAGCTCTTGCAAACAAGGCTAACCCACACATTATCATGTGTGCAACTGTGGTGCACTTCCACATTCCTTGTGGAGGAGATGAAAGGGCACCAGGCTGCTGAAAGCACCACACAAGACCAGCTACTCTGAGGAGCTCCAACATCAAGAAGTCTGCACTGTCCCAGCAGCTTCCCTGAGTGCTGGAGCCTGTGGTGCAGCCCACTGTGGCTTGGTCCCAGGAGCCAGCAGGCAATAAAAGTGGTTCTCTGCTCCACACACAGCCAAACCAGGGCTCTCTCTTAATGCCTCCCTCTTGACTCAGGGCAAGGTGAGGATACATTGATCTGCTGCCGTTTATGCCAGTAACTGGATGGCCTGAAGGGAGGCACAGCATCAGGAGGGATATCAGGGAAGGCTGCAGGAATCCTGTGGTCACACCCTGAGTCATAACTTAAGAAAGCTACCTGATGTCCTGAACACTGATTTTAATTCAAGGAAAAGGATAGATCAGTAACAGGCTTCTTGCATTCATGCAAATCCTCACAGCAGAGCCTACATCCAGGACTCGTGTCTTTGCCAGACCTTTACTGCTGTAACAAAAAGGCAAGTGTGGAAGGTAAAACTACAAAACTGGGAAGCACCAGCATGTGAGCCTACAGCTGCAGTGAGGAACCAGCTGACCATCCCCACACACATCTGAATTAGCATGTTCAGTGGTGAACACAACAAAGATGGGCACTTCCCTTTTGTGCAATTCTGATCTACAAATATCTGTCACGAATAAGGTTATCCCAAAGAAATCCTTTTATCTGAGAAAGGAGAAAAAAAAAAAAAAATCAGATGACAGACACATTTTCTCCTGCAGCTGAGTCAGAAAGAAAAAGGTGAGCCCATATGCAGAACTGGAAAGCAGAACTCCTGCACCAAGGCTGGTTGCTGAGGAACAGTGGAATCACTCATAAAGTGGCTGCTCTAACAAAGGGGCTCCAAAGTGTGGTCACTGTGTATTTACACAGTTGCTTTATCTGCTGTAGCTAACACAGCATGTTTGCTTCTGTTTTTAAAAGTACCTGCAGAGAGGAGCACCAGAGCGAAGACAAATTAAATAAATAAATAGAAACCTAAAGAGAAGAATCACCAAGAAGGAGTCTTTCACTTCACCGATGAAAACAGGCACTGCAGCGTGCCTTGAACAGAGATGGGCAGGTGAGCCATCAAATCCCACTGATTCCCTAACAAATCACCAATTCTCCCAGCAAATATTCAGGCCTGAGACACAGGGGATACACTTTGCCATCTAGCTCTATATTTTTGGGATGCTTGTGTTACAAATCGCTGCTGGCTCAAGAGGTCAGCACGAAGATGACAGAAATGATCTGAAGGTCGGCACTGCCAGTGAGCAAACAAAGGCAGAGAGACACAGACCAGGAGGAAGAGGCATCTCAGGGTTCCCTGTCATGCACAGCTGCTGCCTCCAACAAAAATCAATTGCTGTGTGATTGGAAACAGCCACGTGCCTGCTCTGAGGGCCAGGCAGTAAATGCACAGCATGGGTGTTGCTTCCTGCCCAACCTGTGGTAAAAGTTGTTGATTGGAGATTAGTGTTGTTGTCCTTGCTGTCAGCCTCTAGCAAAATGTTTACTAACTTTTCTTTTGCAAAGGAAAAACTAGCTCAAATTCTACATGTCATAGGAACAGCAAGATGTTGACAAGGAACAATCAAATGAGCAACAAGTGTGACAGATGAGATGTTTCAGGGTATCAGATTTCTAAGGCCTGCAATTAACCAAAACATCATCACAACTCCAAAACCAACTTTGGTCAGAAAACCTTTCAGCCTGTAAAAGAAAAAAAGGGGGATAAAAGGGAAGTGGAGAAGAATAAGGAAGCTACCTCATGGTAACAACCAGTTAAATTGAGTGCCTTGCTCATTCAATCTTGTAAAACAAAGACTAAAGAGTCAAAAAGAAAGCAAAAGACTCATCTGTACTTAATGCACAGAGCCATGTTCCACTTAGATCTAGCAAATACTTGAGATATGACCAAGTTTCTTGCAGTCAAACATTTCTGGGATTTCCCACTACTTGGTGACTAGACATTCATGCTCAATCCAGTCAACACAACCCAGCCATGCTGGATACAAACTCCTGAAATCCCCGTCACAGTGGCTCCTCTGAGAACAACTCCTAAGTATCTTAACCCAGCCCTGGAGTCACCCAACCCGCCTGTGGCTTTCAGTGCTTATCTTCCAGAGTATCAGTTTCCCCTCAATTAAACCAGGCCATTAAAACTTAACTGTAAAAGGAGCTATTCATTAAAGTTTTGTCACATCCTTGGATGAAAATGCCCAAAACAGATGTGAGGAGTTACAAGATTTGCGTTCACAACCAAACCAAAAATGAACATAAACAATTATGGTACATTTGCACACAGCATGGGAGATCCCCCCTCCTCCCAGCTCCCTTCATGCTCCAGTGCTCTCTTTTCAGAGCATGGCAGCTGTTAGAAAAACAATGAGGGAATAGAGCATGCGAGAATATTTACATCAAGAATATAAGATTAGACCTCAGCAAGCAATTTTCTCTCCTATTTACACAGGCCAAGTACTCATGCATATATATACTCATATATATATATATGCACAAATATATGTACACAAAGGATTCTGAAATAAGAAAGGATTTTCTTCACGATTTGCATCCTTGCAATCATAAAAGCACAGATTACTCTTAGTCAAATATTGTTAGAAACTACTAGATGTTCAAGTTCCACACCAAACAGTAAAATGATTACAGCCTCCACCCAACTCCTGTACTGGTAAAGCACGTCATAATAAAGGCCACACACCCCAGGTGTTTGGGAAACAGTGAGTAATTCTCCCCCAAATTTATTTCTATTATATTTCATCCAGAGTCAATGTACAGAACCGGATAAAATTCAGTGGAAATGGTTTATATATGGACATTCTTTTGAATCAGAGGCATACAAAGTATTATTAACAAAACTCACCACTGGAGAGTTATGTGAAAATAAACTATTAAATAGCTCTAATTTTGTACTGACATGTCATGACAATTTGTTGTACTTCAAAGGACTCAATTCAGTATGCCCTCAACTATTTTTTCTCCCATGGCAAATGTACTTTACCATTACATTTACTGGAAAACATGCCTACTTCAAAAACACTTTGGTTTAATGACCAACATTAGTTACACTCCCCAAATTTCCTGATAAACTTGAGCAAATTACATGTTTGGCAACTGTAGAGAACACCATGCATTTCTGTTCATGCCCCTCCATCTTCCCTACTCCTTGCTTGGTGCTTTGCAGATCATTCATACCAGCATTTGCTGGAGTCAAACATAATCCACACACCAAAACAGAGGTACCAGTACCTTGCTTATGTATCATCTTTGTGCCAATCCAGGAACATCCCCTAGACATGGGCACACAGTGCAAGGGCCAAATTCATCTCCATCTGCCCTGAAGTGGTTAATGGTGTGTGCCATGGAGCAAGCAGAGCAGAAGGAGGGGACTGGACTGGGAGCAAGGCAGCATTTTGAGCATAGCTGACTGAGGAGTTGAACAGTCCCAGGACAGGAGTTTGCTGGGAGATCTATTACGCAGGTTGTGACCTTCATCAGCCTGGACTTTTATCAAAAACCATTTTATGAGAATGTCAGAATGCCACACCACATTGCAGCATTCACATCAAGTCCATTCTCTTTACCGCTCTCACTCTCTCAAAAGCTGAAACTTCAGACAGTGCTGAAAAGACTATGAATACATCTATAGTCCAGCACACACTGGAATACAGAAAACATTTTGTTTGTTGCTATTTCCAAGAAAAGGTTCCCAGAGTTCTCAGAAGACAGAATCATAGAATCATTTAAGTAGGCAAAGACCTTCAAGATCATTGAGTAAACCCATTAACCCAGCACTGCCAATGCCACCACTAAGCCATGTCATCAGGTGCCTATCAACACACCATTTAAATCCCTCCAGGAATGATGGCTTCACCTTTTCCCTGGTCTTCACCTTCACCTTTTCCCTAGTCTCTTCAGTCAAAAACAAATCTTTCCTAATTTCAAACCCAAACCTCCCCTGGTACAACTTGAGGCCATTTCCTCCTGTCCTATCCCTTCTTAACTGGGAGACTGACCACCACCTGTCCAGCTTACTGAGGGTATACTTGATTCCCCCAACCAGATGATGGATAAAAATACCAAGGAGACCTGGCCCAAATACCAGAGAACCCTGGAGGACACCACTAGTGACCTGCCCCAAGTGGATTTATCTTCATTCACCTGCTGTCCTGTGCCTGCTGGGGGATGGCACCAGGGATGTGCTGCTCCATGAGCTTCCCCAGCACCAAGGTCAGGCTGACAGGTGTAGTTCCCTTAATTCCCTTTCTGGCCATCCTTGTAGATGGGTGGCACAATCAGACATGTACACTCCTGTGTCAAAAAAGCCCAAAAGGTTTGCTTGTGCACCTAGATCAGGCCAAAGACACAGTAAAGTACTCACATTTTACTGGTGTGCCTGGGCCATGGGTGGCCCTTCAGAAGCCCATTTGTCTATCTGCAGTAATTAACAGCTCTTCTGTGCTCCTTTGGTTTTCCACTCATCAGAGAGCCCTACCCAGCCAGGCAGCAGTTCCTGGCAGCCAGTGCTGGCACTGAAAGCAAATAATACAGATGCCAATTTCTCAGCTCAGTGAAAGACGGTGAGAGAGCCAGATAAATTGAGCTGTCTTTCTCTGGATGTTCCCTGCAAGGTCTCCTACCAGCACAGGTCTGCTGCCACCAGGCAAACCATTTCACCTCAGCAGAGCCCTTCTAGAAAATAAATAAAAGCACTTCCCTGTGGAATAAACTTTATAATATTGCCTCATCACAGACACTCAGCCATGGAGAGATCCACCACACATTCCCCTTCTACATGACTGCAGATATTTAGATTGGCTGATGAGGAATATTTGGGGCCTAAACCCTGTAAATACCTGCAAATTCTTCCCAAATGGCTCAGAACAGCCATTTGGGGAAAGGCAACAACAACAACAAAAAAATCTCCCTTCTCAACATGCTTTTACTGACCAATCATTTACCTGTTTATGGTAAATCCTTTGTGTGGTACACGGCACCAGGCTTGGAAAGGCAATGCAGCATTCATGTTAGCAAGTCAGTGAGCTCCAATCTATTTTTGTGTCAGACCCGCACATTAGTGAAACTTTGCTGATCTCGGTGTAGGTACTCTCACTGGAGTTTGCAACAATTAGCAATTAGTTTCCAAAGAATGGTAGGAAGCAACTCCTCCTGAGCTCTGTAACAGTTATCACCGCTCCAGAAACTGCAAGTACATGTCACTTTTGTAAAGTAGAGCTGGTTAGCAGAGTCTGGCAATAACCTCGTCAGGAAAAATTCAGATTTAAAAACCAAACTGTTACCTTTTTATCTAAAAGGCTAATACAACATGGCAGGTGGTCCTGGGCATTGTGTAGGGTATTTTAGTGTGAGTCTACAACTGTCATTACAACTTGTAGCTACAGAGGTTGCCAGAATCTGCTTTTCTCCACCCCAGCCCAGAGAAAAATCCTTAGCCTGACATGAGCTCAGGGAGATGCTCCCTGGGATGCAAGGTCACACACCCACCTTTACATTTTACTTTCATAACTCAAGGCTTGACAGAACAGCAACCCTGAAAGCAGATCTGACATCAACAACTTAATCTTCTGTAATTGCAGCGTTGCCTTCAAAATTTAATATATTACCTGATGAAGGGGGGAAAAAAACCCAAGAAGCCTTCTCACACGCACACAGATTGCACCACACCTTTCCCAGCAGCTGGGAGGAGATGAGCATTTTAATGTACCTGATGTTTCAGCATGCAATTGAAGAGTCCTGTCTTTCTGGAGCAGACTGGTGGGTGGTTTGGCAGTTCTACATCTTTCCTTGCTATTTGAGGACCAATGGATAAGTGACAGAGCAAGGAGCAGAAACCCCCTGTTTCAGTTTCCAGTCATCCTTGGTTAAACTTTTTTTCCTTCTTTTTTTTTTTTTTTTTTTAAGAAGAGAATTCAAGGAAAGCTTTAGTTCTAAAAATTCCCAATAATAAACTGTAGTTATCAAAGAACTCTAGTTAATCTATAATCTTTACAGGAACAGTGTGGCAAGAACATGCACCTATAATGAAGTTCATACAGATGAATTTGTCCTAATGCAGCCAGAACTGGATGAACATGAGGTAACCAAAGCCCCCATCACTGCCAAAAAGCTTAGCACCAAGATTCACTGGGCTATCAAATCAGGTTTATTTTTAAAGAGAATTTGGTGCTCAGAAAATGAATGTGGTAAGGTCTCTTTCTACACCTTATGTGAGCCAGCACAAGAGAAAATAAACCTCTGACCCTTGAAGTTCTTTATTTAACCTACGGTCAGTGAAAATGGACTCCTTCCCTTGGGCAAAGCTGTGACCTAACCCATTTCTGCTCTACCACTGCCCCCTCAGCTGGGCTACTTCAACCATTTGCAGGCCTGGAAGCTAAAGGTGATTAGGGAGCTGATCCAGGCCAGAAACAATCCCCCCTCCCCGTTTTTTCCAGCGCTGATGAATTTCTTGACCTCTCTCCCTGTAAACAGCTGGACCACCCAAGCAAAGGGTGGTGTGGGGGTGGGAATGGCAGGACAGGAGGTCTGAGGAGCTCCAGCCAGCTCTGTCTTACAGAGACAACTTCCCAGCTGACAGCCTTTGTCAGTGCAGCAATGGCCTTTTCCAGCAGCTCAGAAATGCCACAAAACACACATTTTCTTTCCTAAAACTTGATTCAGCATTGGCAGTGTGCTCCCTTGCACAGCTGTGAAGAGCTTTGCTTAGGTAAATGATGAAAGGGAGCTAAAGCTGAAATCAGAGTACAGAATCACAGAACCATTTAGGTTGGAAAAGACCTCTAAGATCAGAGATTCCAGCCAAAAACCTCCATACACAATGTGGAAAAGCAGCTGTTTTCCTCTATGGTCAGGCCTGGCTGGGAAACAATTTCAAGCAGCAGTGAACAGTTTCAGTGTTTTGTCCTTTCCAAACCAGCAAGAGCTGAAAACACAGGGGTTGTGTTACTCAAGTGATAAAAGATGAGTAAACTCTAATGAAATATTGTTGGGTTAGTCAACCCAGTTCAAACCTGGAGCAGTGTGGATGTAAGAGCCTGCTTAAAACTGCTGTTGGAGCAGCTTATTGCAAAACTAAAAATCCCAGAGGAACCTAAGCCCACACCTGCCCACTTTTTAGAGACAGCACTGCTCTGGCTCCCAGCAGTCAGGTACCTGTGCACAAAGCAGACACAGCATCTGCAATTTCATAAAGGCCATTCAGACACTGTTTCAAGTGCAGCCAAGGGAGCTGCTCTCCTCCTATTGCCGATGCTTATCTCTGTCCAAACCAAAAACACAGTGTTAAATTTAACTGTTGTTCAAAAGCACATTTTAGCATCCAAACAGGAAATTGGAAGAGTTTTGAAACACTTGTCTTACTTGTCTCTTTTTAACAGAGAGCAGTTCTCAGGCCCTAGCAGCACAAGCAACATTTCCATAAGCTGCTCAGTGTTCCCACAGAGGCACATACATGCTGCTCTGCTCACAACCACCCAGCCAAATTTAAAGAGTGTGAAAGCAAAGCACATCCAGCAATTGTTTCCATTCAAAATGCCTTTTGTGATCCAAGTTTGGGGGTGGTGCACATGGAGGAGATGAGGTTTCCAAATAAGGATGTCAAAATAGAGGCCAAATTTGAGAAACATCAAGCATTCTGCAGTGTTCTTCATCAGCATCTCCCAAGAGTTTCACTCCACCAAAAATATGGACGTTTGTGGGAGAACAACTTCAGCTTTTGGCCAAGAAGATCACCAGCTTTAGCACACTAGAACCACAAGCTAGGACACTTTATCAGTTGTTCTGTATTAGCACATTTAGTTTCAAAAGCCTCTGCACTTGTGTATTTGTATAAAGTCTTTGTATTATTTAATAGAGAGCCCTGAACGCACACATGCAACTATTGCCTGCCAGCCTACAATGAACTTGTAGACATGTTGATTTTATCTGTTTAACAGATTAGGTTTGCACTGACAGATGGACAATGCTACTGTTAGATTGATTAAAAATTAATAACATTAATGTTAGATGAGCATGAAGCAAATTACCTTTCAGGTAACATACTTCTAAATAGGGGGAAAAAGAAAGCAGTTAATGAAGTTTGAAGATAACAGCTCCTAGTGCCTTTAAATATATTTACCTGCAATTTTTCCTTTTTCTACTGTTTTTCCTCTGGCAATGCTTCTACTAGACCAGACTCTTATATTATCTATTTTATTTGTGTTAACTAACTGCTAGTATAGTTACTCAAATTTATAGAACATTATGGCAAGCCAAATCATTTCAAATATCCCTTTCATGGAATATAATGCACTGGTCAAGATTTACAGAACTATTAAAAATCAATCTAATCATTCCATTTTCTACCATTAGCTTTTTGTTAGCAAGAAGTCAAGTGAGTATTTCCTTCAGTTTCTGCTAACTGGCATTCTTACAAAGCCCATAGATCAGTTCTCATTCTCATTCTCCACACATTTCTGAGGCAGAAGATTTTAGGCTTTTGGGTAACATGCAGCTGGTAAATTTTTCTGACATCACTACCCACACAATTTTGTGAAGGCGCCCATTCAGCCATTGTTTGAAAGCAAGTCTTCAAAATTACTAACCAGGGTAAAAATTCTGCAGTGCCAAGAAGTCAAGCTGAGCTACCCATTTCTTAGTATCCACAATTCAATTAGCTGCAAATACCACAGCAGCAGCAAACCAGAGCTTCAATTTCTGCTGGCACATAACTCCATAAACTCAATTCAGTGAACAGATTTAAAACAAGTAACCTCTCCACAGTATAAATCAGATATGATACTTAGAAATATCTTCCCAAAAGAAAGATATACAGGATGAGGGAGAGATTAGGAGTATTTTTAAGATCTCTTATTTTAAATCTGAACTATAAGATCAATTGCTACTGCAATTATCAGTTTCACATTTTTATATCTAACACTAAAAGACTAAATATGTCGTAATAGAAGAAAATTCTGTCTCAACAGTACCCAAATATCAGAAATCTGATACCCACTGCCAGCCTACAATGTAAAGAAGCTAAAAAATAAAACATTCCAGTGGTCATGCTGGGCAAATCAACCCAAAGCAAGGAGGACCCGAGTTAGTAAAAAGGATGTGCCTGATTTCAGGCAGCACTTACAGGCATAAACCTCAGACATACAAGAGCTGTCAGAGGGCACACATTTACACACATTTTACTGTTTATGATGATCAAGATAAACTGGCAATGGATGCAGAGTTCTGTGTATTTTAACCCCAGCTGTAAAATTAACTCAAATATCGTGCTTTGAGTTTAAGATGGTAAAAGACCTTGCAGGCCACAAGCTGAAGGGTAGGTTACTGGCAGGCAGAGAACAGGCAGAATATGGGTAACTGCATGGAGTGTGGCAGTTCTGACATCCTCATAACATTTTATGTGTCACAACGTTCAATGAAATTTAAAGAAACTTCTGCAATCAGTTTCAGTGGCAACACAGTTTGGCATCACTTGAACATCTACAACACAATCAGTTTTTTACAGGTCCATGTATATTTCTAATATTTTGTGGTTCTAATCAAAACGGGTCAATTTGAGCACATTACTCAGCACAGCATTAATTAAATACTTTTAAAATTAGTGACAGGTTTTTTAAAGTGCATTTTCAGGTAACTCTTTTGCCCCGTGGTTATATAAACTCCTTGTTTCTTCTTTGAGGGCAAGAAAGGGGGAGGAAAGGGAAGAGCTTTCAGCTCTGTTTCTGGAATATTTTTTTCCTAACTGCTGCTTTTCTTTCACTTTCTCTGGCTTGCACTGCTGCATCCCCACCTTTGAGACAGAGTACCCAAGCATTAGCAGCTCTTGGCCCAGATGTTCACCCACTCAGTCCAAAGCAAGATCTTGGTACCCTCTCCATGGGACAAGCTCTGCTGGTAACACTGGCCACAGAGGGCATCTGAAACACTTGTCACACTTGTCACACGGCTGCTTCTTCTGGTCTCCTCAGCTGCTGAACTACTTATTAACTTTGCTGTGTTCCACCCGTGCCACGCTGTGACAAAGTCAGGGAGAAGCTGTTAAACAATCACTTTTGCCAGGAGGAGCCTGGCATCCCTGTGGAACACAGACTAACAAAGCCTGTTTGCACTCTGGTTGTCACAACAGAATTCAGACTGGTGACTCGTTTCAAAGGTGAACTCGAGCAGATATGGGCAGGTGAAAGGCATCACGATGAGGTCACCACCCCATTTCACCACAGCACAGCCCCTGCCCACAGAAAATCCAGCTGACATCCTCAGTCCCATCTAGGACTCAGTCTTGCATCCCAGAAGTGATATTTGAACCTCCATCACCACTTTGTTCTTTGGCCTCTGATCTAAGTCCTCCAAGAATACTGATAACTGCTGTGGAACCATGATTATCTGATGTACTGTTTGCATTTTTAGATGGCACAAATACTTGGGGACACATTCACAAAGGGACAGAGGTGATACAACTGTGCAGTATTTAACTTCCAGGCACACAGCTCCCCATAAAATACACCCAGCAGCAGGCCAGGCTTTGCCACCTGGTCATAGCACAGTTACCTCCCACCAAAAGGGAGAAGAAAAAGTATTTCCAGAGAGAAGAACCTGCATCAGATGCAACATGAGCTACAAAGATGTGAGAACACACTGGGTTTTTTTCCTGTGAAATCAGTTCATTCATTTGATTTTTTAACATCTTCTGGGAAGTTAGAGGGGAGGCTAAAAATAAAAAGAAAAAAATTCCCAAAGAAGTACATAATAAACCCCAACTTTACTGGGTCCTGAGATACACCAGACAGGCAGTATCAATGCCAGCAGGGATCAATACTCTCACAAAATAGTGTTGTGCTATGCCTAGAAAGCAGAGGGAGCAGGAAGGGATATCTAACACAAAACCACCCAAGTCTCTTCAAGAATAGCTGTGAGAGCAGCAGCGATGACTGCACACACATACAAGTAATTACTGTCAGGACTCCATCTGGATCAAAAGTTTGGCCACTGTTTCACTAGCAGAAAAATCTCCAAGTTAAAACTGAATTTTGAGTTAGGAGCCAGTACCTCCCTGTAATTCTCCTTTCTCTTTCCTTTACAACCACAGCACTTAACCAAGGATTTTTTTGTTTATTTGTTTCTTGTTCTTATCCTGCAGGAGAATTTTGATTCAACCAAGAAATTTAACTCAGAGGCACAAGTAATATTATTTTCACCGCAAACCATCCCACTTTTCATTTTTAAACTATTCTGTGGCAACCTTTTAGTGTTCCGAATAAATATAAATGAAACAAGATAAAAAGAAAAGCAAACAAACACACAATGTAGGTTGCCCTCAACCAGACTGGGATTAAAAGAACAAAAGCAAGCCCTGCACAGCTGTAAAGCCAGGGTTTTTTAAGTTTAAAGCTTCTGGTCCAAGCTTTGCTCTGTCCCATTTCCTACCTTTTATAAAGTTCTTAACAGTGTACAAATGAGATCATACAGGAGGAACTAATTAACTGTACTTTCTCTCTGCTGCTTACCTTGCAATAACTTAGCCATGTAGAAATGTCCTCATGCACAGACTCCAGACTCAGCCTCCCTCAGTCCACAAGAATACCCTGACCAAGCTAAATACTTTTTTTTAGATGACATTTTTCCCAGCATCCAGACTGCTAGAATTGCCCTCTGGCAAAGAAGGAATAGAAGAAACTCCTACTGGTGAGCTCAAACTTCCAGCACTGTCCATCAGTGCACCTCTAGCAGAGCATCTCAGAGACACAAACACACTGATTTCCCCTGTAATAATTTTCCAGCCTCCAGCAATTCACAGCTCTTCTGGGGAGAAAGAAATACCACGTAGGTTAGTTCCACTACAAAATCCCATAAACTACATTCAAATAAAAACAAAATTCAAAAAAGAACTAGGCAATAAAAACCAAGGCCCAAAAAGTAAGCTTTCAGCTTTGAAGAGACATTTACCACACTTGAGTTGTAAGGTCCTTATTCCTCCTTCTGTTCCAAAATTATTTGCAAGGCCAGAACTACAGTAACACCATCCAGAGACAAACCTGGAAACTGTGTACCACAGATTCAAAGAACAGGCTCCAGCTACTGAAGGAGTTTAGACAGCTCCTGGAAAAGGACCCTTTTGTTTTTATATTTCCACTCCAGCATGGGGCTTGGTGTTTGATGCGGCAGATTTCAAATGAATGTGTCAATACTGACCAGGATTGGTCAGGATTTAATACAAGGCATTATTAATTGGTGCTTTTTTGTCGTTGTTGTTTTTAATTAGCTTTTCCTCCTTGAAATTCCAGCTGACTGCATTGTTACATTTTAGGTAAGGTCACTTTTTGGATACAGGAACAAGCCAGGTTCTATGGAGTAAAAATAAGTAATGCTACAGAGGTTCCACCTGTAAAGACTTTTCCTTACGGTATTTGTGAGCTCAAACCCTAACTCAGGTTTCATCTTCCCCCTGTAACACCAGTAACTCATCAACCACTTCCTGCTGAAGCAGCCTCTGCTCAGGCAGCTCCCTCACATGGCTCCTGATGTCTCACAGCACAGTCACTCCTCTCTCCATCCCAGCTCTACCACGTGTGTGCTCATTTTTAGTGACTCTTGCACTGAAGACAAGCCCAGTGCAACAAATCTGGGTGAGTAATACTTCCATAATCTATTGTGCAAAGAGTTAAAGATTAATACTGTTTTACAGGAGAGGAAATAAAGGTGGAAAGGGAAAATAAACACCATTCTGACTACTATGCATGGCGTCAGCTGTAAATCAGAAATTCCTGGCCTATCACTCAGCCACACACAGTTATTACCATAAGACATGCAAACGTGACTTATGTCCTTAGAGATCAACTGCAAGGGACCAGAAGTGAACACCCACTCAAAGGTTTCATGATCAAGAAGAATTAATAACTGATTAACTTAATATTGATTACTAAGAAAGGTGAACAGAGTTGCTGCCAATTTTTGAGGAACTATGACTAATTCTTCTTATGTCCTGAGGACTTGATACTTCCTTGTGCACCTCAAGAGCCCCTCCTTCACCCCTCTGGCATTGTTTTTTATTGAAATCATACCCCAATCCTGGTTCATCTAAAATGAAATCAAACAGGAAATAGTGAACATGTGTGTCTGTAACAGACCCTTCAGTGCCTGAGGAGCACAGCTGGAGTTAAAAGCAATCACCAAGGTTGGAGCTTTTTGGGATCCAATCCTACCCTGTATGAGCATCACCTGTACAAAAGGCTAATTCAAGGGAAACCACCCAATTCAGTGAGTGCCAGACCCATGAGGAAGTCAGGATTTGGGTGGTAAAGAGTCAAATCTGAGACAGTACATGGGATGGGGGTCCAGACATCGTTGCTCATTTGTTTTTCAACTTCCTGTCAAATTTTCATGCAGACCAATAGCAATGAATCATACTCTGAGATGTCAGGTAAAACCTGGTCAGCAATCAATACAATACAGGAATACAGCATGTCTGAAAAGGATTGAACAGGTTTGTGTTCAATTCTCATGAACTTTAAAAAGAACCCTACTGTGTTTTCATTTCACAGGCTGGCTTACTAATTATAACTGTATCCTACAGAGATGCTAAGTGTGGCTTTTCCAGTAAAATAGGAATAATCTGGACTATCTTCTATTCTGATCAGAGAACTGCCCAAGAAGTTGAAACACAGTTATTTATGTGACACAAACAACCTTATCCGAGGACACAGATTCTTCTGGAAGGAAACAAGCAACGTCAAAACTCAAGTGGAAAAAATGCAATGTCAGCATCATATTGTTTCCTGACCTGTTCTAAATTAGGTGATGGGATATTTTCATCTGGGATACACCTAAATTGTGCAATTACCACAACACCTCACCTAATTCAGGGAGGACGCCCACTCAAGGTCTGTTGCTGTTCCAGGATGAAGGGAAGAAAAGGGCAGCACATTCTTTCACCAGCACTACCATCCTTCACACTTTTCTCGTGCCTTACCATAAATACAGCACCTGAAACTAAGGATGTGCATTCAGACAAGGCCTGGGAGGGAGTATGAGCAGCTGGACAACAGCTGGGCTCAGTGGTGCCAAAATGTGCAGTGGGAAGAAGCAGCAGGATTAAAATAACAGTGAAACACTTAGGGAGGCCATTGTATCAGACTGACCTTTACAAGGGATTAAGAAACCTCACTGCAACCCTTGAACTGAACTGAGCACAGCATCACTTTCCCCACTGCCTGCAAAAATCCTGGCAGAGGCACCTTGGTGCCCTGCACCTGCAGCCAGCAGCCCCAGGGCTCACACTGGCACAGGGGGTACAAACAGAAACTGTTGAAACATTCTCATTTACTGTACTGCACTGAAGACAAGTGACCCTACCTGGGAATTGTATGAAAATCTCAAAGGCTCCAGGACAAGTGAATTAGTTATTTCCAGCACGCAGGTCTGCCTCACTTGAATCTACAACAAAAGCACCACTGTGCTGCCAAACCTGAACACCACACATTAGAGAAAGCCAAAGTTTTAGCAAAATAATTTTGTGGGAGGCTGAGGGATTATGAAACTACTCCAGTTTTGAGATGTTCCCAACAGTCCAAAAAAAACATGTAATGAATGCTAGATTTTTTCAATTGTCTGTAAAATAAGATTGTTCAATGTACAGAACATAGAAAAATGGATTATTTATGGAGACCATGTATGTAAACAAAAACATGTGTTTAAAACAAACAAGAGCAGCTAAAAAGAGGTTTTTATTTTTAAAAAGTCCTGTCTCCCTGTCATTTTGACTTGTGCTCCAAAAATCCCATTTGCATGGCTTCCATGGTAACTCTGCAGTTCTGCTCATTTTTACAAAAAATAATCCAAAAGCCACAAAAAGAGCATCCACTCAAGGCTTATGCTAAGGCCAGTCTCAAAAGCCATGAAGGAAAAGAAAGGGAAAAAAGAGCAAAAGAAAACAGCTAAGTCCAGGACCAGAAAACTTTCTATTGTTTGGCATCACCAATGAAAACAAGAACAAGTTTTTAGAGTTAATAATCTCTTCTCATGGTCAATACACACAAAGAGAGCCTCCTGCTAAGGTTCTGGTCATCTGTGACACATCTGAGAACAGCAGCAGCAGGAGGTGAGCATCACTCAAGGGGCAGGACTGGATCCTTCTGCTGTTCAGAGTCAAACCCCACTGAAATGAAGCTGTGAACTGGCAGATAAAACCCTGGGGGTTTGGAGCAGGCTTTCAAAGATTGGCAGGGGCTGGGAGAAGCCTGTGGGAGATCCGTCATTTACAGCACACAGAAAGGTGAAAAGGTCTTTGGCCACAGGTAAACTACAAGCAAAGTTACACTTCTGCTGCCTTTTATGTCTCCCCATTTAAACTACATAATTGTTTTAAACGGCCTCTTGGTTGCACGTTGGGTTCAAACCTTGGTCACTGTGCTCAGATAGTAAATCAAATGCCTCAACCATGTTATTCTTAGCATGTCTTTTCACATAATTAATTTCTTTGGTAAAGACAGCACTACCACAGAGAGCCCTTCTGGCCATAACACAAACACCACTTGCCTCTTTTTTCCAAAGAGGTGGTTCCTCTTTGACAGTTTTTAATGCAGGAACACCTCAAATAAGAAAAAAAAGCTTTAAAAGCAAGGACACTGGTATGTACTGCAAGCACCTCTCTTTAATGGGAGCAGCACTAACTCACTTCACTAAACCACTTCTCAGCATTTTGACAAAGTTTAGGGAAGAACTGTATTTATAATTCTCCTAACAAAAACAGCCAAGGCTCCCAGGACACTGCTCCAAAACATACCATGTAGTAATTTATGCTCCCCCAACAGCCAGCCTTCCAGTGTTTGCTTATGAGAAATTCTATAGGATGTTTTAGATATTACTAATTTGAACTTACAAAAACTGCACTCAAAAAAGAGCCCACCCAGAAGCCATGGGGAGAAACACCTGCCAAAGCACTGTCATCATCTCACAGTGCCCCTATCAACATTTCTGAGACCCGCCCAGGAGAAAATCCATCAGACAAGTTACTGGTCTGCTGCTGAGGAAATCTTTATTTTTAAGCTAGTTTTACATATATTCTAGGCTATGTCCTTGCATTTCTTCACAGCATCCACCAACAAGGCACTGAAGATAGTAAATCTTGAGTTTCAAGACCTTGCTTTGTTGTATTTTTAATATCTGCACTTGTTAAAAAAAACTACCAAAAAAAACCAAAACAAAACCCCACAAGTAGAAGAGTTACTATCAAAGAAGATAAAGAAAAGTGATTAACCACTGAAAAAATATTGTCCTTGTTGAGAAACATGCTTGAGGCAAAATAAGCAAATTTTCAGAGGCTAGTTGGGCAATGGGTGGAAGTTTCCCAAGCCTGAACCAAGAGGGCTGCAATGTTGTTAAAATGTTTGATTTCCAGGCTGTCAGTGCTAGAGAAGTCCATGCAGTGCAGAAAAGGCACCAATTGAGCTGCAAGTTTCTGAACTCATGGTCAGCAGAGTGAACGTAAAACGAAGCCACATGAGCAGGACCTGCAGATTTGTACCACAGCCAGAAAGGGGAGAAAGGAGGGAGGGAAGCAGCAGGGATCACATTTCAGCCCTTAAGCATCTCATCTCTTTGACCCTCTGCGTCCGATTCCAAGCTCAAATACAGTTCTGACGTCCAAGGTGTCACCCTATCTCCAATTAATCAAAGGAGAGTTCTGTTTAAGTAGCCCCTTCTCAGGAATCCCATGGCCTGGTCTGGAATTTGATCTCTGTCATTGCTGTCAACAGATCCACTTCTTGCTTCTCCCTTGCTTTTGTTTTTATCTGAGGCAGCTCAGTGAGCCTGAGAGGAAACATGCAGGGACTGAGCAAGAGGATACTGGGGCTTTCTGCAAGAATGAAGCATCACTTTTCCATGTGAGGACAGAACTTCTAAAGAGACCTTAAACCCTCTGAAGTTAGCATTTAATACCATGCATTATTCTTAAAAATTGAGGGAACACGAAGCTTAATTAGACCTGACAGTCAAACAGCTACCAGGATCTGTTTCATGAAGCCCAGTGTTTTCTGATTTGGGATTTTCAAAAACTGTTTGCCAATCCATTAACAAACCTTCCTGCAGTGCCCCCATGAGATAAAGAATCTGATCTTTAAACAAACTGCCTGGAGAGACCAGTTTGATAAGCAGTGAAGAAATAATTATGCCATTCAGAAATCAATTTATTCTCAGGCAGAAATGTATTGCAGCAATTATCTTAAATATGGGGTGAAGTCCATGCAAAGTCACTGACCCAGACTTCAACATCACCTTTTTCCAGTGAAGTATGAGAGAGATGCCAGCATTATCGTCTCTGCATAGGAGATTAAGAGGGAGACTGACATATCTTTTTCACTGACTTTTGATTTCCAACTGTGTAGAGGGAGGTCTCTGCTCCCTGATACCTACAGCTTGGAAAAAACATCTTTAGGAAATCAATGCCCAGCCTTTTCAACACACACCTAACCTTTGTCCTGTCATTCACTGCCCCACATCTTAGATAAACACCATTTCTTCCCTCACAGGCTACACCCATCACAGGCAAACTGCTAAAACAAAACCTTCACAGCCTGGAGTTAGGAGGATTATTTGAATTTTTTTTCTGCACCAGAAAAGCAGGAACTCCCCCAGATTTCCCCAAATAATCTTCCACCCAAAAATATCTCAGGGTGATTCTAAATATACACACTGTGCTAAGCAGCACAGCACTTTGTGGTCTAATCCTGCAAAATGCCAAGGGCTTCCTGTAAGGGCTGAGCACCCTCAACTCCTACCCATTCACAAGGGAATATGAGATGCATAAATTTTGCAATTTAAACTGAGAATCAAGAGCTAAAAATTAACCATACAGTAAATAAAATTATTTCATAGAAGATCTGCAGGTTGATCACATGCTTAATCAAAATATGCAGCTGCACAAATCAAGCAGGCGCAGAAGAGCGATGGGGCTGGGCAGCAATTTTGGGGGGATATAACTCTGTTGTTTACAGTACAGAGTAATAGGCTTAAAACTAAGCATGAAATCCCCAGTTCTCAGCCCTTGACAACATGTGAGAGAAACCCAGCCTTAGCTGTAAATGTTCAGCTCAGTACCAGCAACTCCCCATTTGATGTTTCTGCTTGTTTTTATTTGCCTATTGAGGCAGAATCCTCACAATAGGACAAAATAAGATAGAAAAAGGATAAAAAAGAAGGCAGCACTGATCCTAGAAATAATGTATTTGGGCCTGGTTATGGTCAACTACTGAGATGAATGAGATAAAATTCACCCCTCTGTTCCAAGCTCATCTTAGTCTCAGTTTGAATCTGGAGAGGTGCCCTTCTAATTAAAGGCCTGAGCAACATCCCAGCTCCAGTTCAGAGCAAAAGCAAAACACAATAGAGCTGCCTACTGCAGTCCATTCTAGTGAACACTAAGTAGGAGGTGTGGTTGATGGGGGATTTTTCTTCCTTTTTTTTTTGGTTTTTTTTTTGGTTTTTTTTGTTTTTTTGTTTTTAAGTCAGTGAGAAAAGAGGTGGCTGTGAGTAAGGTTACTGGTAATCTTTCAGATTGAATCTACTTCCTGAGTCTTTTGACTAATAAACCTTTCACCTTGCACACCTCTCACAAGAGTTCACAAAGCAGAAAGCCAAGGGCCACAAAATGAGTTATATGAAAGGAATAACCCCACTTCCCTCTCCTGACATCTGTAACATCTGCAAGCACACACTCATCCAAACATACATTCAGCTGGCAACCAGACCAGTCCCTTTTTCTTAGCTGTCCACAGAGGAGAACATAATCCCACACTTTCACACAGATTTTAGCTATATTAGAGTATTTCTTAACTATATTAGAACATTTCAGCTCTCTCTCCTAGTGATTTTTATTTGCAATACTTTCACTCTCCCCTATGGAAACACTTTCTGTTTTGTAAAAGAAACAAAGGAAAGAATTGACAGAAGAATTTCTAACCAGTTCATACCTGAGAAAAAGTTTAATAGGTTCTCCAACTTTATTTTGCTCTACTATTTCTTTCTGGTGATGGTTTTGCTTTCTCTGCTATTTGATCACTATTTATTAGGGGATTAAGCATGGAGATATTCCTTTCATTTTACAGATGCAAATCCAAGATATTTAAAAAGTTATTTCATGTTAATTTTATAGCCAAAAACTTTTTGAATCTCGTGGATTCCCCCTCCCATGTTTTTCACTCACCTTGCAAAACGTCAACATACGTGTAGTCACACTCTTTTCATCTCAATGCATATTGCACAGGGAGGCCTGGAAGCCAAAAAAACCCCAACTTTTTCTAAAGTATTTGTCATGGTGAAACTGTGAGCCCCCAGAATAACTGCCTGAATATATCCAGAAAGCAGCTTCCCCCTGCTCCTGATCTCTCAAAGGATATCTGCTACAGTAGCACCAGCCCACTGGGAAATAGAGAGTTAAATTTTTGTTAAAACAAGGCATTCCCCTCCACAAAGCTGATTCATGTGCTGAAAACCCAAAGCCAAGACACTGAGAATGGGAAGCAGAATTACAGAAGTGCGTCAGTGGTTCTGGGTTCCCCTTTTCTCTTGCTGCTGAATTGCTGTAGCTTGCACGTTCTCAGGACACAGACTTGAGTAACAGCAAGAAAGCCATTCTCTGAATCCACTGAGCTGAAGAGCTGCCATCATTTTTGGTGAAATTTCCCTAATCAGTTGGTTCAGTGAAAAGAAAAAAGGCTACTGTGGCCAGTGAGGAACAAGACACTCTGCAGCATTTTAATAAGTTAAGCCATTATGACTTGCTCAGCAGAAACGTCAAGAGGTTTTGTTTGCTTAAAAGGAAACAGTTAAAGTAGCTGTTAGAGTATTTGCAGTGACTCTTTCCCCAGACTCAGAGCTATTAATGACTGTAATTCTGACTGGAGTGTGATTTAGCAATAGTCACGTTGACCCCGTACCGCGTATCATGGGACCATGAGCTCCAACACGCTCAGCAAATATTAACCTGGTTATTCCCGAGGACACAACTTTTATTTCTGTTTTTCAGGTGAGGAAATCAAGACTGAAAGAGCATCAAAAGACAGAAAGAGAGAACTAGCTGTGGGAAACAGCAGCGCTCTCGCTGATGAGGCGTTTGTTCAGTAATAGAAATGTCATATTTTGATTGCAGGACAGCAATTTGCTTAAATCAGCCGTGGTATTTCAGTGGGACTCTCATTGTGCATGGCTTGTGCAAACCAATACTAAAGGTCAGTGTACTTAACAGCTACATAAAGTTAACATTGTTTATTGAATGCTACTGGCCTAATACAGTAAAAACCCCACACAAATACAGACACAAGGATTTGGTCAGGATGACCACAAGTACAGCAAAAGCCTGTTCAGGGTGAAAGAGAATGAATGCCCTCAATTATTTAAATAATACAGCACCAATGAATGTCTGCAGTTCTGGTCAGAGCCAGTTCCTCATGTACAGTAAAACTCTTAGTGAGGAAAAAAATGCCTTCATTTTCAGAAGGTTCCAGTCCCAGTAGTTTTACTCCTCTGCTGCTGTTTGTAAAAACCCAGAGAAAGAGAACAAAAATCTGGCTCAGTGAAATGGAGAAAACATCACACCTGATATCACATTCATCCCGTGAGTTAAATGAACTTTTCCAACCAGAATTACTCTGTTTTCATTCTCAGTGGAGGTCCTTCCTAACCAGGTAATTTCAGGTAAATCTTGCTTTCCTAGCCTCCCTCTGACATTGGAAGGTGCACTATTAATTTTTCCATAGCTGTAACTAGGGAGTTTCCAAGTCATTCCCCTGCAGAAATGGAAACCTACCAATACAACCCTTTAGGAAACTGCCAGTAACAATGCTCATGAAATGGAAGAGACACTTGTCTGGTACCATATGGAAATTAACAACATATTCATCAGACAAGCTGAAAACCTGCTTTCTAAAATTCTCTGACCTTCAAAGATGGAGACACTACAAACAAGCAGCAACAAGAAAATAGTAAAACACAGGTCTGACAAGTGAGGTGTTTTAGCAGCACTGGAGATAGAAATGCTGACTGATGCTGACCTATTCTCCTGGCCTTTATTATCCATTTACATGTGACTGGGAAAACAGATTAATAACATGTAAGACACAGACAGAGGATCAGAAAACACCTTCACCCATGACTTAAGAAATATCCTTTCATTAGAAATTTCTTGGTGAATGAAATTGAAAAGAGAAAAAGCTGAATGAGGCACTACAGTCGAACATTAAACCTTATTTTCCAGTAGCACATAGTTAAATTCTTTATTCCATGTTTGTACAAGGATCTGAAGATATAAACCTGTCACCAAGTATTAGAAACATTATTTCTCAAAAAATCTTAATGATGTAGGGGGTGTCCAATTTCTTGAGCACTTCCAGGAGGGAATATGCCTTTAAGAACAGCTCATCAGTTACTTTTCCTTTTAAATCTTTGTATGACTTGAACACAATTTGACTTGCAGAACCTTAAATTGCCAAAAGTGTCTGTAATAACAACTGGCTTGCTATTTTAAGAGAAAGTGGTATCAGGGTTAGAAATGTCTGTATTCAAAACATTTTTTTTTTTAATATTCATTCAGTTCCTTTGTTTAACTTGAAGTTCTGAAGTTCTTCATCAGACAGAGACTTTGGATAATAGTACATGGCTCCACTTCCCCACCAAAGATACACAGATAATACTGACCAATTAAAAAGTGTATTATGAGAAACCACATCACGATTTATCAGCTTCACTGGGATCACAGTCCACAACAGGTAACTTAAGGAGTGGCAGAACTGTACCAGACAGTCATAATGAGTGCTAGGAAATGCCCCTTTGTGTGACCCCATACCAATAAACAATGTGCCATTTGACATGTAATATATACAAAGCTTCTACAATACTCCAGAAACATTCTTCCTTTGTTTTCCAGCAGAAAAACAAAGCCCTCTCCAATAATAACAACTATTAGAAATCATGCTCCTCAGTACACATCACTTACACACCAAGTACAAGTCCTAAAGTCATACAATTTAATCCAAAGGCCCCTGTGGCCAATCCAAACATCCCCCACTTGAATTAGGTTTGTATCCAGCTCCTAGACTGCAGTTGTGTGTGGCTGCAGCTCAGGACCAACTCCTAAGGATCCTGTAAGCATTTCCCACCACAGACACCTCTACATGATGAAATGAGTGTTTGCCAAATCACTTCCTAGTGCACATCTACCTACCCTGATTGCTTTTTGGCTCCCACCCTGCCCACTGCAGAGCACTCCATTCCCAGCAGGATTTCAGGGTATGCAGTATTTTGCAGTATCAAGATCTACAAAAGCCCTGGCTGTTGATTCTCCAGAATCTTAAATTCATTTTTAATGTGCGTGACACCTACAGTTTGATTTCCACTTGGGACTGCCAGAAAGCAAAGTCTGAAATGAGCAACATCCTCAGCAAGCTTATTTTCTAAACACATACCCCAAATAAAAACAAACAAAATGCAAACACTACAATTCAAATAAACTAATAAAACTATTTTCTCATCATCTTAGGAGCCTTTTGTCTGCAGGACAAATTAATTGCCTTAATATTTTCAGTTTACATTTTTATAATTCAAAACATGTTGCTTTTTATTGGCAAGCTTTACACATCCAATTCAGCAAGCCATCAGTCACATCCAGGCTGGGGCTTCCTAGCTGTTCCTACTTGCATTACTTAAATTCCCTTCCACTGACCTGAACATCACACAAAATGGTACTAAAGCCATTTTACAGATGTAAAATTGTAAAGGAGAACCATCCAAAATTCACCAAGGTCTTTTTGTATCTACTCAAAGATATTCAAATGGTTGTAGCAGAGCTTTTTAAACACCTAAGCAAATATTTTATTTTTTATTGTATGTACTTAATATGGCAACCTGGCCATATTAAGTACAGCTAAAATGGACTAATTTGAGAAAACTGCTGCTAGCACATAGTGGAGACTTTCTGTTTGCACATTAGCAGTCACCGCTAAAGTCTCAACGGAGCAAATTAGATTTAACGTGCGTTCGTTTGACAGTTTAGAACAAACCTCTACAGTTGCTCAAAAAACAAATCAGACCAAAAAAAAAAAAAAATTTCACTTCCAGTTTCTCTTTTGCACTCCAAACCCACAGCAGAGTTGCTGCTGTGCTGTCAGTGACCCCCAGCCCGTGGCAGTGGCTCTGCAGGCAGGGGAGGCTAACAGGGTATCGGTGTCACAGTTTACTATCACCAGGATGACTACATGTGTAAGAAGCACATTCTTCCCATCACTGCACTTACTCCATAAGGAAACCAGAAAGGGCACCAGGCCAAAGTCTGGTAGTTAAGCAGACACACTATCAGGTTTCCCACATTCAAAAAATCTTGCTGCCAGGGAAGCATGAAAACTGCTTCCTCCAGGCTGGGTGGCAGACAGAAAATTAAGCAAAACCTAGGCAAGACCAATACTCTGCTGATCTGCACAGGGCTTTTAACATTTTTATCTAACTGAAGCCCAGCTTTCAAAACACCGGAGTTTCCTCTTATCACCCAACAGCTCTTTCATTTTCAGCTTCAGTTCTTTTATCATAGCTCCCTGACAGAGCTTTATCTCAAATCATCCCTTTGTGAAAGCTATAAGATCTCCTGAGCAGTTTTTATCTATCTCCAAACACACATATGAAGGCTGTGCCCACTGCAGCCTTTCTCCCAGCATCTTGGCTGAACTGGTTCCAGTGACAAGCTCTGAGTAGCACTGATAGAAAGAAAACCTCCCACAGCCTAACACGTACCTCCTGCTCTGGTAAATTCACTCCCAGCTCCTCCAGGGCAGAGAACAACTTTAGATCCTTCCTGATACAACAAAGAAGGGTATCTAGTTTGTTATAACCAGGTGATTTCTGATGTGGGGTATATGGTGGAGATCTCAGTGCTTAAGGGTGAGAGTGTTACAACAATTCAGCAGCAGAAGACCAGAGTGAGTCAGAAATTGGTTTTCTGAACCCATGCCACAAGCTCAGCAGGTCAGCCCTGATGGAAAGGTCACTCTATACAACAACCAGGTCCAGCCCTTGTGCAAGGAGCCAAGAGACAGAGCTGGGAGACTCTGCCATGGAGTTCAGACCAGGTCCACACTTGGGGGACACAGCCCTGCCCAGAGCACAAGCAAGGGAAGCTTAGGGTGACCGCTCAGTCCTTGCCTGGTGTTCCACACAGAGAGCAAAACATTCCTGAACATCCACAAGGGGAGCACCAAACACGGCCTCTCACAGGAAACATCAGTCATCTGTACACCAAAGCTCTGTTAAGCAATGAAGGAGTTACAAGACAAGGGCTGAAATCTTTATTTAATGGCATTTCTCTGCAAAAGAACTCATTTACTTGATGCCCCTGGTATTCACTGCTGCATAACAACTTGGTAATTGCATGTCCCACTGCTACCAGAGCACATGAATGTGCTGGTAAACAACTAGCTCAAGTGAGAGAGAATTCAATATGAAAACTGGAGTTAATTTTATGCATATGGCTTCATTTTTTGGCTACTTCTGAAAGGTAAATTTTCTATTCTCTGGCCCCAAGGCAGGATCCATCAGTTACCCATTTCATGTTTATATAGAATCCATACAGAAAGACACACACTGGCTAAAAGACCAGAGGGAAACAAAACTGATTAATGAAAATAAAGTAATCCTACCAGCCTTGATAACAGGCAATATTCTACTCCCTAGTTTAAAAAGGAGCTTTCTTTTACTCTACAGAAAAGTACTCCCTGAGTGGGCAAATATGTATATACAATTGCAGTGGGGATCCCAAGAGCCTGAACTGAGGCCAACACAGAGCACACTGAAAACTCCCATTCCCCTCTGTAAGGCAGCACTGCCTGAAATGCCTCCAGACTCAGGCATCCTACCTGCTTTGATCACTGTCTGTGCCAAGGATCATCAACTACACCAAAACACCCAGACCACACATTCCAAGGGCCCAGTGCAAAGCCTGATAAGCCAAAGGAAAGCTTCATATCAATTTCAGTGCAAACTGGGTCTAAAGAAGGGTTGGACAACAGATACGGTTTAACTAAATTTATCTGAACTTGGCCAGTCAGAAAAAAATTCAACCAGCAGGCCTCAAACCCACTGATATTCTGCAAAGAATTTGTGTCACATACCATTGAGTCTCCTTTGGTCCAGCAAATAAACTGTTGATAAAAATAACACCACCTTGATAATACTTTTTTCCCCACCTAAGCTGTAGCCATCAGAATGTCCAATGACAAGAGGTGGCCTGCCCATCCAGTCACAGTCTGGGGTCCAGCCTCAATGGAGTGCCTCAAGACAAAGGAGACCAGTGCTTGCATAAGGAAAGACAAAAGACAGTCCTTTATCCCAAAACTTAGTCCTGATGCTGGTTTCAGGACTACCAGGCTTGTCCTATCAATAATTTCTCCAAGACATCTAGGCAGAAGTATTTGCAGATGAGCACCATGGAATATTTGTTTTGGTTGCTACCAAATAAATCCTGCTCCAGAGTTGTTGTGCATCCTGACCCAACAAAAGGAATCCCAGTGAAGAATCCCAGTGCTGGAGAACATCCCTGGTGTTTTAACAGGCACCAGGGCCCAAGGAAAGCAGTTGCTTCAGCTGCACGGATGTCACACAAGCCTCTGTTTAAATACTGCAAAGTGGTAATCTCCTGCTTTTGCTACTTTGAAACTGAGGAGGCAAAGGAAAATATTTGAATGTGCAGTCCTGAGGTCAGAGCTGAAGTTTGATTTGGGTTGGTTTGGATTAAGGAGAAACGTCCAAGAACAACTCACTGATTTACTTTATTTCAGGACTTGGCACACAGCTTGGACCAAGTTCAAAACCCAATGACACCATGCCAGAAAATGCTACGGAGAGAGCAGAGATAGGAGACATCTGGACTGTGTTAGAAACTTAGAGCCATAAAGTCCTTTAAAAATATTCACTGCTCATGTTGGGACTACTCTTGTTTTTGTTTCAAACAATCCAAATGTTAAAACTGTGTTTCAAATTAAAAGGGAAAAAAACCCAAAACAATACCAACAAAAACCCAAAGCCTCCCCTCCCCCAAGAAGAGCAAACTAAGCCAATTAAAAAAGTAAAAACAAGATTATTTTAATGACCTCAGAAGAAAAATGAACACTCCTGCAGTGAAAGCAGTAATTCCCAACAGCAGTGCATCAATGCTCCTACAGTGAAAGTGATAATTTTCAATATTATTGCATCACTGCAAACTTCTCACGCAAGTAGGACAGCAAATGTGTCCTATAAAAACACAGCCTCTCTGATTATTTAATATTTCTGCTTTGACACTGGTTTAGCCTATCCAAGGCCCACTGAAAACACTGGCATTACCCAAAAATCTTCTTGTGGTCTGGGTTCTAGGATGGAACTGGAAAAAATATTTTTAAATGGTCATTTAATTGTTTCCATCTTAATTCCACATATTTGGCAGCAGTCATGCTGATCACTTCCTAGTTCCTTAAATGCAATGTAATCAGTTGTGCACTCCCTTTCTGGAAAGGCCCTAGCAAAAATGAATGGAAGGAGATGCATTTGGGAAAAGAAACGGCTATTGTCAATGTTTGGTAGTAGGAGAAATACAGCACAAATTATTCACAGAGCTCTATCAGAAAGCCAAGTGGCTTTATAAATGGATTTGTCTCAAAAATTCCAATTGATGCTGCCTAATTGATTAAGCCTTGAAATAAATCTCTGAGTGGAAGCAGACAAGCTCCCCAGCCCTTTGCCTGGTGGGCTGGAAGAGCACAGGAGCCCCCAGCCCTGCTGGGCTCCCATCCCCATGGGGAAGGACACTGCAGCCCTGGCTCCAGGTAAATCAACCATTTTGCTTTTATTCAACACTTTCCCCAAGTGGAGCTGCCTGACAGCAGGAGCCAGTGAGGTGCTGGGGTCCACAGAACACGACATGCACAAGTCTGCACCTCCACTCACTGCAGAGTCCCTTTTTCCCTCTCCCCTCTCTGAGGATGACTTGACAGACCAAGGTCTTCAACAATCCTGAGACCTTTTAAGATCTCACAAAACACGGGTCAGGCTAGCAGAAAAGGAATTTCTCTGCACAGAAATGGCATTTCCCAAAGCTTGGAGCATGTGAAGAATCCATTTTAGCTTAAAAAAATAATTCTCCTTAAAAGGCAAAGTAATTCTAGCCTAACCTGTCTTCCAATACAAGTTCAAGCAGGACAGTTATGAGCAAATAACAAGCAAAACCAGAGTACCAAGAGAAGAGTGTGCACAGCTGAATTCAAGACTATGATCAAAGCTGAGGCTCAAATATTACCCAAGCAGGTTTGAGTGGCAGGTCCTTAAATTATTCTCCAATAGTGAAAACTTCTGGTAAGGGTGGATTTCATCTAAAAACACAGTACCTACCGTCTGTCAGGGATACACTTTAAATTTTTTTTTGAATGTCAGCCAGTACTTCATTTATTCCATACTCTTGATTATTTATACCAATTAATAGGACATGGTATCCCATTCTTCCAAGTACATGCCTTGGCAGAGCAAGGACTATTCTGCATTCAGCACCGTGCATCATTTCCGGCAGCCCAGCTCCAGGAATAGAAAACCAAGGGAAGCAAGACAGGCAAATAAACAAATCACTGGGATACCTGAAAACCCTGGAGATACTGTAGCTATTGTCATTTACACCAAGCTCCTCTGAGGCATTCTGACAGTGCCAAATGCAGATGAAAGTAAAGAATTAATGGGCTTCTTGGAAGCAAAAAGAATTCACAGAATTATGCTTGTAAGCAAAGCAAACAATCCAGAGACTAAATCCTGCAAAGGACATTTTTGCCCACACTGAACACTGCCCCATTCAACACAGCACATTCTGTTTGTTGACTGCACCACGTTTGTTCAGTGCTCAATGACACACCTCACTGAAGATTATTAGTTGTGTCATCTGCAAATTCTTTGGTATTTCATGGGTCTGATGTTTCTTCTATCCTTTGTCATTTATACCAACTTCTAAACTTCCACCAAACCCGTACCACAGCATTTCACATGCAGTACAGGAGACAGAATTGGCAGCTCTCATTCAAAATATTTTATTTCAAAAGACAAAGAGTAAGAGTACAGGAGCACAGAAAGAATAGGAGTACAGAAAGAACAGAAACAAATACCTGCTAAAGATTGTACTTTAGAGTAACATCTCTGCTACCAATTAACCCCAGCTGTGATAGTCATGCAGTAACACCAAGGCAGAGAAGTCCTTCCAACCCAATGGAGTTGGGCCAAATACAAAATCATCTTCCTCCATCATCCAACAACAAACAAACCCTTTTTACAGCAGATAATCTTCTCCTACTTCCCCATAATAACTCATAAAGCCAAATCAAGGAGGACAGATGCAGGCCTGAGCTATAAAATCCAGATTTCATTTCCTATCGCTCCCCTCCCCCAGGAGCTCAGGGGTGTTTAGATTTTGGGCTGTGGTTTAAGTCCATCTGTGTTCTTCAAGTATAAACATCTTCATTGAAACCAGACTCATCCTGCACAGCCATTCGTTTAGTGAGCTCATCTGTGAGAGACACGGGCTGGCACATTTCTATGACAACCCAAAAAAAAAAAAAAAGAAAAAAAAAAGAAAAAAAACCCAAAAAAACCCCAAAACACCACCAGCTTGGCACAAATTAAACATCTTTTTAAAATCCTACTGTTCCTGAGGCTGCTTTCTTTTCCTCTAGCACCTATAGCTATCTTGGACATACTGCCCAGAACATCAATCCTCCCCTAAACTGGGCCTCTTTCCATAGGGAAACAGAAGCATTTTGTAAGATTTCCATGTGAGGAGGAATGCTCAAAGAATAAAAGAATCAAAGCAAAGGAAGTACTGTCCTACCAGTTCTCAACTGAGCTAGACACACATACACATTCTAAAGACACAGTTCAAAGAAGGACCTAAAAGCCTGTAAAAATGTTTCCCCTCCCAAAAAGTCACCTCTTTAATAATGAGTCCAAGTAGCTTGTTTTGTTTAAATATCTTGCTTTGGGTTAACTCTTGATAAGAAATATTAGAAGTACCATTTTTTCTCCTAGAAGAACAAGCTTCACCATTTGAAAACTATGCTCTTTTCCCTTGCTGGAGCTCAATATGGCTTTTTGCTTTAAGCCATCCTAGGCATAGGCTTCAGCTCAAGCAGCTCACACACTTTCTTAAAGCATTACTTATTTTGAAGTCCACACACTAAACCAACTCAGTGTCAGAAAAATAAAGCAGCACTTTCTCTGATATATGCTGCCAATGCAGAATTCATGTTGTCTTTATGGTTGTTATTGCATCCCCTCAAATCTCTCACTGGCAGCTTACACAATTCATTAATTGTAAGTAGTTAGGATTGTTTTTACTAGTATGGCACAGATGCCAAATCACTCTTAGTGATTCCCAACAAGAGAGAAAGATGCTATGAGCAAAAACAATGGAATGGACTCCCAGGATCTAGACATGCCAAGCCACAAATATAATGCCAAAAAAATAATTTCTTTTTTTTTTCTCTCCTTCGCTCCACCTTAATTTTCTGAGATTCAGGTGGCTTCTGCTAAGACCCCACCTGTCTGCAACACCTAGAGCCATGTGATCACAGAAATAATAAATCACAGGAATAAAGAGACTGATTTTTCTTTTTTTGGGTCATAGAAACCTCAAGTGTAACTTTGTCTACTATGGTCAATCCTTCCTCCTGGCATCATTAAAGGTTTCCCAGTCACAGATAGACTGTACTCATCAACTCAATGATTTTCATCTCTGCAGTGTTTTGACTTGATCTTTTACTCACAAATCATCCTGTTTAATTTGCTTCAGACATTTTTCCACACACAATTCAGAGCAGAGATACACTGCCAGGCAAAGTACTGAAATGTTCCCAAAAGGCACAGATGAAGGAAAACTCAGTGATTAGTGGATATAAAAGGTACCTGCCACAGATGAAGAGCACAGCTATCAGGTTATGGCTGTTCATGGTAGGTGTGAGCTCCAGTCATGCAATGAAACCATTGTGACCTCCTGGTGGAATTAGATGGTAGAGTGACAGAAAGTGTCTAAGTCCAGCCCTAAGGTCTCACTGGTAGTACCAAAACTCTAGACAGCAGTAGCACAAAAAGCCACAGAAATGGGCATTTCCTTTCACTGACCAGTTCTGCTTGGCCAATGATCAAATCAAAAGATGCAAGATATAACTTTTACACTCAAAAGTTCAACCGAAATGCAGGACTCTTGATTTTGGCTAATTTTTAGTCAAAAGAAAAGTGCATCCTTTTCTTTTAGCAAGTAGCTATGTAAGTGGTAAACTGTATTTTTCTGTGCAATGTTTGCCATGCCATCAAACTAATAAAAACTCAGTCTGAAGCACAGCCTGAGATGTGACATGATAAACCATGGCAAATGCCACGGGACCCACTCTATGCTAGCTCTCACCTAAGCCTGCAGTGGGCAAGAGTCAGAAAAACAGGCACTTGGGCAAAACCAGAATCACAGTACAGCTGATTCTGTGTGATATCACACACAGCAAGACTCATTTCCATAAGCGTAGCACATTCTCTTCTCCAGTTTAAATCTGCAAATGGTGGGCTGCAGTGTTTATGTTCTGCTGCCTACAAATGGCATCAGATGTACCCACCAGGAACACATTACTGTCTGCAGGAGACAAGCACCCATCCATTCCAGAACAGACCACACAAAATCATTGTATTTCCAGGTCTCTGCAGGGCTATCCTATGATACACCCTCTCTCTATTAAATATAAATATGTGCTTCTACTGCTGTGGCCAATGCAATGGCTGCAGATGGCGATCAGCTACAAGCAGGAACCACCCATCCTTCTGCTGCACTGCACTGAAGAGCCCAGCAGTTCCCTCCTCATCTCCACTGCTCACATTTCTGGGCACCTAGAAATGCACATTTTTACACAGCTGACTTTGTCCCCACAGCTGATAGGTAGTAGGGCAAGAGAAAATTCAAGCTACACAGCAACAGGGCAAATAAGATGGACAACACAAACAAACTCTTTCTACAGAGGTCAAGATTTACTTGCAACCAGAGAGATCCTGGTTTTTTTCCTACACAGATGAGACTTTCAGCTCCCTGATGAGGAAATGAAGTGATGTGACATTAAGCAGCTCATGAATCTCTTCAATTAATGCATTCTGCACAACGGAGACTTCCAGGGAATTATCTGCAGCCACAGCAGTGCCTCATTCCCATTGCTGCGTCCCTGGGAATGAGTCACTTCAATTCCCACATTCTTGCTGCAGGCAGAGAGCTCAGGACTATTCCCTGCCTTCTTCAGGCAAATGGCTGGACTCAAACACTGAAACTACTTGCACAGAACTTTAATTAAGGTTACCTTATTTTCTGAAACTATGGGAGTATATTTACCACCAGCTCCCCACTCCTCATGTTGATTAGGGCTCATGCTACAGGAGGTAACATTTCCATCCCACCACCTTCAGGGAGCAACTGAATAATGTGCCAAACAGCCATGCAGAGCAGGGTAGAGAGGAAAAACAGAATTCTGAGATAGGTGGAATGCCTTACTGCTCCCCATGACACGATGGGTCAGGAAGAGCAGCTTCATCTGCAACTCTTCATCGGCTCTCCCAAGCCACCAAACTCTTTACAGCAATACGATGCCAATTTAAAAGAGATTTTACCAATATTAAACTAGCTTGGAGAATATAGGGACACGACTGTGGCTGGTTTTACACATTTAGGAATACTGCAATTTTAATTAAAAATAAAAAATCCCCAGAAGAGACACAAAATCTATGTTACAAGTGTTTTCAAAATTGAGAAAGCTTTTGCTGAATACAGCTAGTAGTCTGTGTTTCATGTGATTTGCAAACTAGAAACACTGGAATTTTAGGCCAGGAGGGTGTCATTGACTAATGGGGGTTCTCCCTTCCCTCTGGAGTGTAGGTTTATAGAAGAGTAAAATCATGTTCTCCAGGCAAGTTTATATGAAATGATTTATCTCTAGCCAGCTGCAGTCAGACATCTGCTTGTTTTTATTTCACTACAGAGAGATTCACACCCCCCCTTATCTCCAGAGGCAGCCAAGATTATATCCAATTGTAAAGAGAAACCTCCAGCAATTACCAAAACTAAAATTTAAGAAGTCAAGCAACACAGAGGCCACAGATGCACCTAAGCCCCACCTAAGGCTGAAGAAGTCCTATTTAATGAACAGTCTATTGACTTTAAGGCAGAGACATCACCTCTGTATCCCGTGGTTTACACACAGATCTGCCCAAATACATTGAGGTATTTCTTTGTTTTGAGAATCCCTCACACATACCACGTGGGATCACACAGACAGTGCTCATGTGGTCAAATCAAGTTTGTGAACCCATGCCTTTATAGCTTTTCCATATTAATCTGTACTCTGGGCATATATCCAATTAAAGCCTCATGTATAGATCACTAGGTTACTAACTGGCTTGCATACTGGGGGGAAGGGAAATAACAAGCTCATGACTGCACAATTTAACAGTGCCTCTGCTTTCACTTTTACATGCACCAGTCTTTTTTAATCTATTCTTACCATAAATAAAGAGTAATGACGCTTGCTGAAGAGCAGCTCGGGTCCCTGCATGCTGGAACACACAGTAGCTGATGCAGAATGCATTCACATTAAGCCTAACTCCAGTGCAAAGCAGACAAGGTCTTTTCACAAACAGGCTACAAAAACAGGAAGCAAAGGGGGAAAACTTCACAGTGTTTGGAAACAGCAGAGCATTGTTTGCACACGTTTTTCTTACAATGCCAAAATAACAAAACGGGTAACATGAAATCTGAGCACAGCAAGAGCCTTAGATCAGACACAAAGGTCTCAAGACAGAAGAACTCCAAAGATCTCCAGGTACAGACTGTTCAGGCAAGAAGATGCACAGGGTAAGTTTGTTCTCTTATTTCTGCTAAGAAAATCTAACAAGCAGAGACACAACCTCCCGAACGGTTGACGTTAAACCCAGATAATGTTACACAGCACTGAATCTTTATCTCAATTAAAGTGGGTATGATAAATGAAGAGGCATTAGGAAACACATAAGCCACCAAACGTAAACATTCCCTCCATTTTTCAGCTGTGCTCAAAAGGGAAGGTACAAAGGCACAGGCCTCACACACTGTGGGCTAGCACTGCCCCGTGTGAAGAACCTGCACTGGGCACAACATCCCTTGGAGATGAGTCAAAAATGCTCCAGTCACAGGCACGCTGCAGCCACCAACCCAGAGAGTTCCCTCTTCAGCTGGAGCACACAGATCCATCCAACCCCTACCCTGAAGCTGCTTTAATTCTTTCCTCCCATCACATCCTTCCTTTCCCTCCCTCCTTCAAGCCCACTCAGGCTGTGCTGCAGTACCATGAACACACAATGGATAGACAATGCAGATAATTAGTGCTGCCTCAATCCCAACTCATCTCAGGTTTAAAACTGACCAACCTACACTGCAACCCACAGGCACAGGGCAGCAAGGACCTGCTCCTGGTTTTGGGTAAGCACCACCAAGGGCTGGGTAGTTTCCCATGCTGTCTGTCTGCACGAGGGAGCAGCCTGATCCACGGTCAACTCCCACAACAGATGATATGATTTCACCATATTTAAAGTACATTAGTCAACCCAAGTCACCAGGGACATTTGGAATCACTTACAATAAATCAGGAGATTAATATCAAGGGAGGCAGTGACATAGCACCAAAAGAAGCATATACTGGTGTTAGTCAAGAAGCCAGTAGAAACATCTCCCAGTGTCAACAAATTTTTCACTATAAACACCACTGAAAGAAGACATTGCAGTCTTCAGGCCAAATGCTGGGCTGCAAAGGCAAAGTGGTTACCTGGAAGGGGTATGTCAATATTTAATACCAAAGTGCATGTCTGGTCCTGCACATTTCATTTAATTTCAAGCTTTTCCAGCCTTATTTCCTGTTTCATTCACAGCAATCACAAAAGATTAATTACCCAACCTTAGGAAATGTGTTTTCATTCAGACAAGACATGTTGACCGTGTCTCTACTTTCACCTTCAGTAACAAAGTTCTGTGCCAACACAAGTTTTATGCTTGCTTCAATGTCCACATTATTTGATTGTAAAGCAGATGGGATTTTCAGTGCCAAGACTCCACTCTAACCATTTGCTCCTCTAGGAGAGGATGAGCCTGTTCCATGGCTCTGGATGTCAGACTAATTTTTAGTTAGAAATTTAAAATCTTTCCTCAAAAGTCAGCATTGACAAAAGAAAAGCAAAAACACCAAAACAAACAAGAAAGAAAAAACTTGGAGGATCTGAAAGAAACACAAAGAATAGAAAGAAAAACTAAATGCTGCATAATTTGCACTTGCATAATATCTTTCATCAGTGCTCTTCCCTTCCACATAGGGGCTGCATTTCATACCAAACATGATAGGGAATCCTACTTCAAGCCCTTATTACACAGCTAGGGTGGCTATTCCTTTAGTATGGAATATCTGAAGAATTACCAGTGTTCCTGCACTGAAAGAATAAGCTGAAGCTCCTTTTCAAATTCAATAATTGTGCTACTATAACCTATTTACTAAAGGCAGAGGTTTACAGCAATTGCATAGATTTTCTTCTGGTTTCAACAACGACTGAACGACATCTGCGACATGACGTTGTTTTCTCTTCCTCCAGACACCCAAATAAACCTCTCTGTTCCTGTGCATAAGGAACACAACTGCTTCACTGAACATGATTAATCTTCCACAAGGAATCAACAGGTACCCAAACTACAGGCATTTCACTGCTGAGCAGCAAGACAAGGACACAGATAGATCTCATTCCACACAGTCCATTGAAGGAGATGGAAATCTCCGCTGAGAAAGTAAATGCTGTTCTTCAAGAACCACTGGGCCTTTCACAGTTCCGTTCCCCTCCTCCCACCTTCCTTCTCAGAGCCAGGCTACTGAGCAAACTGCTCAGATGACAGAGCAGCAGAGCCATCCCCAGAGCCCTGTGGGGCCAGGCAGGCTCACACTCCCATGACTGAGACCCAGCCTGGTGTCACCAGCCAGGCACAGAAACCTCTCCTTGTGCAAGCACCCCTGGCAGCTGACAGCAGCAAACACCACTCACATCCCCAGCCACAACAACTGCAGGGCCACCAGGAAAAGAGACCTGAAGAACTGCATTATCTCCCACAGATCCTCTATTCAAGAGTCCCCAGGAAGTTCTACTTTCAGTTTCCTACCTTCTTACAGCTCACGTTGTACCAGAGAGAAACAAGGGGTTTTAAGATGCCTCTGCAGTCAAGGCATCTAATCTTCTCAAGGGATTCCTAAATTTATGAGCTCAACATCAAGAAGTCTGTATAGTAAATCCAAGGTTTGAGAAGGGAGAGAGAACTGCCAATCTTTTCACAAAAAGCACCCTGCTTCTTTAACAATTTTGCAAGCTCATTCTCATCCTGAAAATTTCAGTGCAGTCAAGGTTTCCCTGACTTATTCTTTATTTCTGAATTCAGTCTTAACAGCCTCTGAAGCAAGAGCAAAGTGGTAGGTTGTCAGAAGTGACTATTAGGAGAATACACAAAGCACACATGCTGCAGAAAGCAGAGACTTGAACTGATTGGCACCTGGCTCCCTGGCAGGTATTTTCTGTGCAGGAAGATTGAAGGGTAGCAAGAAGAGCACGACACTCTGGGCCACGTTCTGCTGTCAGTCACTCTCCCACGGTTCCACTGATTTTTAATGACATTTACAACCATTAACAAAATTAATAGCCATCAAAATCAGGAGGGAAGATGCAGCCTAGCAGACAAAGCAAAGGAAAATCATTTCTGCTCCAGCTCCCAGCACTGATTTATCAGGAGCATTAGGGCAAGGCACTGCTGGTCCTTGGTGTCCAACCTTAGGGCCTCCAGAGTGAACCACAGATCCATACACCAACTAAGAAGGCACTGCAAACTAAACATGAACCAACAGTGGCAAACATGTCAGATCTACATTTATCTCTTTGTTTTCCCCACATACAAAAATACTGACCCATAAAGCACTTGGAGATGGCTGAAACCCAAGGATTACTAGAATGAAGGTAGACTGTCATCCAAAAATCATTTTTCCCTGTTTTAAAGGCCAAAAATAATCCTTCTTTTTTGTTCACAGGTCAAACAGACATTTATATTTATGGAAAAAACCTACACACCCTTAGTATTTTGATTAAAAAGTTGGAGTCCACTTGGCAAGTTTCAAAATCTTTTTTTTTAAAGCAGTCTCTACTTTACTGTTAATAATGCCCATTCCTGGAAATGGATAACAAAGTCATTCAGTTTTATTCCAGACAGCAAAACCAGACTGCCCACTAGTTTTATTACAGTAGCAAACAAGAAACTCTGGTGGTACAAGAGAATTCCACTACAGCAGGAACCAGCCATGGTAAGAGGCACCTGCCAATCCCAAACCCTTATATTGAAATAGCCAAAACAAATAGCCAAAACACTGGGAAGAAACAAAAAAAGCAATATCACAGCTCCACCATTGAGAAATACCTGCTCAGTATTGTTTGAAATGTACTGCAGGGAACACACCATGGGGTATCTTAGGAGATTCAGGGGGGAAAAAAAGGTGTTCTTTTAAAAATAGTCAGAACTGTCTCACTGCAAATGCAATTACCTAATGTTGCTCAGTTGATGTTAATTGTCCATACATAAACCAAAAATGAGGCCACTTTTTTGTTTTCACAATTCTTGTCTTACCTTTGGGTTTACATCATAAAAGTCTCATCCATAAAATATGCATGGACATCCACACACTTCAAAAGATGCAGAAATTATTTCTAAGAAAAAAATACTGTATCTGATTCTCATCTGCTAATAGTTTCTCTTTAGGTCTAAGAAAAACATTATGCAAAATATAAAATAATTGTATTTGGGAATACAATTATGTATTCTTAACAAAACCCTCTGACTTAGCTTCATCTCAGCTTTCTTCTAAGGCAACACTTACTGTACCACATTTGGCATCTTTGAAAACAAAATCTTACAAAACCTAAATCCATTTCTGTGTGCTAATAAGGTTGGAGTTTTAAATTTTTCAAAAGGAGAAAAATATTTCATTTTATTTAGCCTTTCTTTAAGCACTAGAAATCCAAGAAAGAAAAGTTCTTTAGTGACAGTGTCAAGCATTCAACATTCCTATTCTTAATATCAAGAAATTAGTGATCTGGAGTTTAAGAAGCATTAGATAACCATTTTTTAGTCATCTTTTCTGAAGTCCTGGTAATTGCTCTATTAATCAATGAAAGCAATCATTCCTTTTAAATTTTTCACCATTGAGAAAATCATGCAATCCCTCAGGCACAGGAACAAGAACTTTAGGGAAGCTGCAGCATACTTTGAATAGTGCAAGACATCTTACCCCTGAAACAAGCTGATATTCTGAGCAGACATGGGAGAGGTGCTCCAAGGGCCCAGAAGAGCCTTGCTCCATTTTAAACCTCTCACTTTGCCACGGCCTCAGAAGTGAAAATGGCCACAGGTGCAAATATCAAGCAAGGTAACAGCAGAGGCAGCAGCACCATCTTCCTACACCTTCCAGGAACTGGGAGCAGCTGCTCCTGGTAGAGGATCCACCCTCCTGCAAACTCCAGCCACAACCACATTACACAGCAGCACTACAGCAAATTTTGAGACCAAATGGGGGAAAAGAGAGCTACTGGCAGCAAGCAGCATTTTTTCCTTAATAAAACTCTATTGTCTGAGGAAGGGAGACAGGACAGAGTTGGCACATGTCCCACAGAGCAGCAGTGATGGCTGGAGGATTCTGAGTGAGGCTTTTTTCCCCACAGATGAATGTCACAAACTCACTTTCCACCAGGACAGCATTGGCATAAAATGAGTGACAGAGCAACAGCTTCTACGCCAGTTCTAACCAGGAATAAGAGGGAATTTTCCAGCAACCCTCTCGCTCATGGAAGAGCCATTCCAACCACTGCAGGTCACTCAGCACCTTGAGATCTGCCAAGCAGAGGGAGAAAATGGGGCTCTGAGAGCTGGACAAAGCTGAGAGGAGAGTCAGCCATGCCCCCCAGCCAGCAGCCAAGAGCGAGCTGCACGGCGATCCCTCTCTGAACAGCACATCCTGCCATTCACAGCACAGGCAATGAATGGTAATCCCTCTCCTCAAATTACCCTCCTGATTTCAACAGAGCGAGACCAAGAATGTACGTGACTGAGTGTACTTCCAGTTCAGATTTAAGTAATTGCAACTTGACGAGTTCCTTAAGCTCAGTTAGTAATGGCACACATCTAGCAGAAACACTCAAATCCAGAAAAAACATATGCCTTTTTATTAAGTTTCTCAAAAAAGGAAAAATACTTAATGTTATTTAAAAGCTTACTAAAAACTCAGATTAAAGTAGAAGAACAACACAGCCTTCACCATACCCTCGTGGCCTGGACACCACAGTCCGTGCCTGGCAGGTTACCTGCTTGTATTTCCCATTGCATTGGCCCTGTCCCATCACTCATGGGACAGCCCAAGGGGCAAAGTCAACAAACCACTTAAAGTACTGGAAATGGCAGCACTGGTAACACCACAAATCCTGGAACATGAGTCCCCCTCTTCCAAAACGTAGATAGTATTATTAAATGCTCCTGATTTTAAAGCCTATGAAGTAAAGGCCTTTTAACTTAGCATCTGGTTCTGACTTTGTGTTTTCCTCGACAACCACAAGAGCTGAAACTTCACTCACCACTGACGTGATCAGTTATAATATATGCTTTTCAATTGTCTTTTCCCTTTCCTGGTGTTGTCCCTGCATTCTTACATATTGTGCAAAACAGGAAAATTTTACGCAATGATTTAATAATACATTTTTTTTGGCACAAATTCCAGCCTACCATGTTTCCCGCTCTCTTCTTCCTCAGCAGTCTGGCGGGCTGTGCACTGAAACACATCACCTCCCTGATCCATGAAAAGACAGACAACAAACCTGCAAAAGGTTCAAACAGAGAGAGTGCTCCCCAGCCAGCTCACAGAGATTTTTCTCAACCTGACCCTGCAAACTGTTAAGCACTTAAAAAGGACAGATTGACAGGGAATGGCACAGATGCAGAAATGAATGGCACAGGCCAGGGCTGACTCAGCCAGCACTGCTGCCAATGACACTGCATAGGCAGACGGTGCAAAAATAAGTTATTTTATTGAGTGCACATACATGCACAAGCTCTCTGAATGGATTATACATGCTGAAGTATCAATCATCTTCCAACACCTGGCTGTTTGTGGAATCAAGCACTATGTTATCTATGAACCAGAACCAAACACAGAACCAAACTGATGCAACTAGCACTGCTCAAAACACCAATAAACAAGCCACAATCTACCCATGCAACCCACAATCTAATTACTTCTAAAGACTCCAAAAGGCTTGAACTATTTGAGGTAGGTCTCTTTTCTCATAAATCCTATATGAGGAGATGACTAAAACCCTATTAGGTTAGCCATACTTATTAACATAGAGGGAAATTGTATCATGTTAAACTCATCTGTTACCTAGGAAATTCAAAAGTACCAACAAATTATATGCAATAAATTGAACAGTTCCCAAAAAAATCCCTCTTTTCTATGTACTAAACCTACCAGCTTTTCCCTCCAAAAAGGCCCCTCAGTGCACACAGTTCTGTGAATGATTTTGGTGAGACCTTCAGCCTCTGATTTCCCACAGCTGCTAACAAAGCAAACCCAACCTTGCACACTGGAACATCGATGTAGATGGGACTCTCAGTCTCCCACCTCTGAAAAACCAAACATTCTTGTTGAGTTTCACAGAATCATGAAGTGGTTTGGGATGGAAGGGACCTTTAAGGATCACCTTGTTCCATGCCCTGCCATGGGCAGGGACACTTTCCACAAGTCCAGTTTGTTCCAAGCCCTGTCCAAGCTGGCCTTGGACACTGCCAGGGACCCAGGGGCAGCCACAGCCTCTCTGGGCAGCACATCCTTTCCTAGAAGGACTTCACCCCACCTTGGAGGATCTATCAGACTCTTCCCCCCATCACTACTATAATCACAGTTATAATGTTCCACTACAAAAAAAAATACAAAGTATTATTCAGAGCTCCACAAAGGCCCAGCCCTGTGAGGGATGCTGAGCTCTTGCAGGCCCCGCTTTGATGCAGGATCAAGTCCCAGTGAGGACCAGAGGCAATTCAGAGTCTCTCCCATGGGGACTATTACCACCACCTAGTTACTAGCACCACATCTTTACTCCCCAGCCAAAAGGAAAAATGAGGCACAAGTATTTCTGAGTATCCTTTTTATTTATGTTCCTGAACATGTAAAATTTACTGGCTGGGTGCTAACACTAATAGCCTTGAGAGCTCTCACTCTGTCAATGAATATAGCTTCTGTTTTCATATTTTATATACGCTCTGTGACATATAAACACATACCTTAACACTACTGGCTTATAAATATGCTTTTTAACCACTGCAGGAACTATATATGCAAAGGTATGTTTGATAGGCATTAAACAACTTTAAAGAAATATCATTTTAGGTTTTCTTATGTTGAACTACTAACTAATATAGCAATAAAATAAGTTTGTCACAGCAAAGCAATATTCCATTAAATCACCAGGTCTTCAGAAAAATTTGGGGTTTGTTAATGCGGGCACATACCCGCCTTCACTTGTGAAAGAGAATCTCAATTTCATCAGTACAGATAACATGGAGCAATTTGTTCTCAATTTGCAGAGAATTCTAAATTGTCATGGCTTTTATGGAAATTATGACACTCAGTGCTCTTTCTGATGCACCTGAACCTGGGAGACAGCAGCAACCCAGAACAAGCAAATATATGTACACCCAAAACCTATAGGTACCACTTCTCATCAAATGAAAGCCATCATCTGCAACAGTAAACCATGAAAAAGATTAAATATAAATTGTAATTTATCCTGCCATTATTATAACAAATTTAAAAAAATCTAAAATTGCTTTGTTATTTATACATGAAATTATGGCAGACACACCAATCTAGTTTGAAGTCACATTTGCAGAGCCTCGTCAACACTGCAGGACTTAAAGGCAGCACTTGGTTTACTGAACTGTTTATTATTATTATAAACTCATATTAATTCTATTTGCAATCTGGATAATACTATAATATTCCTTTTTCAGGAAATCTTTAAAAATTCTTCTTGTGAGATTGTTTTGAAACTTTTGAGCTCTGCATAATACTTCCCACTTGAGCTAATTGTTTTTAAAGGGAAATTTAATTTTTAAAAGTGTGTTTTTCTAACTAATGGGAATCTGTGCTAAAGTAAACAATGAGTCCAGCTTGATAGGAATTTTTGCTCTATCTTTACCAAAATAAGGAAGGAAAGACATGTAATAGCATGCTGAAACAAATGCAGTAGCAGAATTGTTGAATTTTAAAAAACAATTAGAAGACAATTTTCTACTCCACTTCTCCTCTTTGAAACAGATCATTCTGCCCTGCCTCATTTAATATTAACTGGGTACGTTCTTGTCTCTAGAAGACAACACAAATGCAGCTCCCTAATCCACTTACATTCTTGTTTCAAATGCATTTACAATTAGCCAGCCTGTCAATAAACTATTGTCCTCACACATCATGTCTGTACAGCAAAATGTTTCAAAGAAACCCAAGTCTTTTCAGGATTGCCACCGGCTTTGAACAAAACATTTACATTACACCCAACCCACCTGCCAAGGCAAAACCGAGAAATGTGAAATGGGCATGAAAAGCCAAAGTTTCCATCTCCTTGAGGGATATTAATGAGTAACTTCATGGTTTCAATAAAGCCTTATCTTCCCAGATGGGAATTAGAGAGGTCATCCCTAGCCAGGGACAATGAATCACTTATTTATTCTTTCCTTGTCTGCTGCACATACATATGTATCACAAGTCCTCCCTGCAACCCAGGACTTGAAAATCACTGCCCTCAACATCTCCTCCCCACCGGTGCAAGACAAAGAATGAAAGAGAAATGAAAGAGACACGAAAGGGACAGAACAGTCATGACACCTACGTTTAAACTACTGAAAATCAAATTGTACATTTCTCTTGAAGAAAGGGTTACTCCTAACCCCACCCTGCCCCTCCCCCCAAAAAAAAGTAAGAAATATTACATTTCACTGTTTCTGTATTTGTTTTTACTATCACTGCCCCTCAAGCTGTGCAAGGACAGATCTCACCGGTGAAAAAAAAATTAGTAAGGGTGCTACATTTGTGTTTGGTAGGTGTTTATAAAATAAACATTATTCCTCCCGTGGGGGAGAAAGTCAAATTCATCTCCAGGCAAGCTGCTGTCTGACAAACAAAGTTTTTAAGTGTCAAAATTTCCTACTGGGACTTTAGCATTTACAGTAACAAAATAAAAAAGAAAAAAAGCTACAGATCTGTATTCACTTTCTCCAAAAAACTCTTAACCAGAATGAAACCCTGGACATAATGCAAGTGAAACTGTAATGGTGACACTGTGCTATATTTAAGCAATTCTTTGAGAAATAAGAACACAACACAAACATGGAAACACACACAAATCAGATGAAGTCCTAACACCTACAGTTATGGGACTGTCCACAAATTAACACCTTTCTGCATTTGTTAACTAGGTGCATATGCCAATTCAGAATACACTTATTATTTTTATTTGATTAACATGGATTTATTTTAATTGAAATGGTCGCTTGTCATCATGTCAAAAAATGCACTTCATGGAGAACATTATTTTCTTCCACCCTAAATTTTGCTAAATAAGATGGCCTAACAGTTGTTCCACTGCATTCTTGCATAGCACTTCTGCTACCAAAAACTATCTTGTCAGCACAAAAATTGTAGCTAAATAAACAAGAAAACTGGTTATGTCTCTAAAAAAGTAGGTTGAGTCTCATTATTCAGACTTATATATGTGGGCACATACCATGTCTATTCATGGAATAAACTATAGATGAATAATCCATACACAAACTAATGCTACCTTCTATATTGCAGCCCAGGGACTGACAAGTAAGAGCTTGTGGGGAGAAGAATTTAATTCTAATGTATGTCTCAAGTGACAATAAAAAGGATATAAAGTGCCTAGAATCAACAAATAACTTATCCTCTGTACTCAGGGACATAATTTGCCAGATCTGGATTTAGCTGTCATTACATCTTTTGCTTTCAAATGCAAAACAAAGTGATGTTATTTTCCTGTTCAATTTTATTCATGTTACATAGAATGCAGTAAAACTCGTCATGCCAGAGGATTTGCAAAGGGATGATGTGAAGGTTAATTACTGGCTGCTCATACAGCCTGCCTGTCGAAAGCCCCATGTGTAAAAATGACCTTGTTATCAAAGCTGTTGAGTGCTCCCAACGGCCACTTTCAATGGGCAGAATGGATATTTTTCTGTAGCTCTTGAAAACCAAATTAGTTGCATTCAAATATCTACCTCCAGTTTGAGGAGGTTTTGGAATTGTACCCCATTTCTGTAGGGGGTGGGGGTTAAATTAACAGAGATTTTGCTTAAATCTCATCTTTCCAGCTCGAAATGAAAAAGACTAAAACGTAGGTGTATCACAAAACCAACGTCTGAAAGATATCTGCATTCACTTGTTGCCTGACTCTGTGGGTAGGTTTTTCAGGTCTTATCCTTGTGCCCTAATTACCCCCTGGAAACCAAAGACACTACCTGACACAATAAAGCACAGGTATTTCTGTGATCAACCCTATTTGTAGGGTGAGTTAGCACTGGGAAAAAATGATAAGGCACAAGACCAAGCACGAAGAGCACTGCTCAACAAAATGGAGCCTGCAATGCTACGCACAATGCTTCACTATCTTCTTGCTATTTATACACCTAAAATAATTAGGAATGAGAACACCTCAACATTAATTAAAGCACAGCCCCATAGGACTTCAGAAATCTTTTCAGAGATGGTTTCTCTGGTGACAGCTTTGCCAGCGAGCAGAGTTTGACGTGTCCTGTAAAAATACAACTTCATGCCTGGTATTGCCACATTGCAGAGAACAACATCTGAAGCGTGATCATGCCTCTCTCTACCCTATCCTCCTCCTCGGCTTGGGAATAATCAGCTATGGATACTGCCAGGAAAATGCCTCATCTCCACTAATATTCAACTCCCCCTCCACAATGATGGTATCTTAACAAAATGAAGAACTGCAGAAACTCCTCGTGCTTGTGTCTCTCAGGAGCTTTCTCCAACAGTGCTCGACCAAATCTCGCTTCTCCCTTCAAGCAGTAGTTCTATCAAAGAAAGAAAATATTCCCTTTGAAACATCCTCGAGAGCCCAGTGGAAACGGCAAGCAGAGATGTCACTGTGGCACAAAAAAGAGCTCTGTGAGAACAGGCAGCTGGCCTACCTGAAGGTTAAAGTAGCTCCCACTGAAAACCTGCTCTGAGTACTTCAGAGCAGAGCATGATGCAGAAGAGACATTTACACACACTATGTCTGTGTACCAAGGTGTGAAAAAACCCAACCTCCGAGCACAGCACAGGCTGGATGAAATCCATTGAAATTCACCATTAACAGAAATCTACACAAAAGCCAATCCACTCTCTCGTATCAGTGTCCTATAGGAAGGCCAGAATGAAGCCATTGAGAAAAACGAGACATTTACATATAAATCAAAAAAAGACAGAATCCAAGTGCCGACTGATTAAAGATCAGCGTAAAATATATTTTGTTAATCGCTTATTAGATAAAAATCTGTGTAATCACTCTATATACTCCACAAATATTCCAGTAACATTGGCCATTAAATTTTAAGTCGGATATGAAAATATAAATCATATTTTTTCAAGACTACATCCGTCTATAGTACATCTTCTGTAACGCTGATATCACCACCTCGCATTTTTTTCTCTTGCATCATTTTCCAGCAGGAAGAAAAACCCTGAAGGAATCTCCATATTTTCCAATCACATTGCCTGTATCCGGGCAGGTTATGTGACCGCCAAAGCAGAGCCCCCAGAGCAGGCCTGAACCACAGCAAAGTCCGCGCACAACCCGAGCCTTCGCTCTCGAATTAAAAGCATCCTCCACCTCCCTCACCTCCAACTTGGCCAAGGTGCCAGCAGGTATCTGCCGACTTTGGTTTCGGATACAAAGGGCTCGGTATGGTGACTGTGTGCCGGGGTCGTGTTGAGAGGGAAGGAATTTTTTTTTTTTTTAAATAAAAGAAAAATATTGAACAACAATAATAACAACAATAGTAGCCTTGCTCGGAAAATAATAACAAAAAAACCCCACCACCGAAACTGCAAAAATAAACATCCACAGGATTACGAACAAGGGAAAAAAAAAAAAAAAATCCTTTCAGGATTTTCGCCGGCATTCCGGAACCCAGTGGAGCCGATCCCCCTTTCGCCCACCGGCGGCCCCAGCCCGGTCCGGCCGCCCGGGGACGGAGGGCGCGGGCATCCCCCGCTCCCCGCGGATGCCCCCGCCGGAGCCGGGCGGGCTCTTACCGTGGCCGAGGCGACGCTGTTGTCCGCCAGGGTCAAGTGGTGCGGTTCCCACCGCCGCAGGAACTTGGAGGTGAGGATCTTGCTGAGAAACGTCCGGGGGTGCCGGATGACACACACCTGGATGTCCCCCTCCTGCAGCAGCTTGTACCTCATGCCATTGCAGTGGAGCAGGGCTCTCCGGCACGGCGCGGCACCCATTTTATTCCCCTCGGGAGCGGACATCTCGCCCAGCAGCGGCTTGCTCTCCTCGGGCTGCCTGCGGTCGCTGCCCCCGCCGGAGCCGCCGGTGCGATCCATGGCAGCCCCGCGGGCCGGGTCGGGGGTGGCGCTCGGCCGCCCGCGGGGACCGGTCTCTACGGCGGGTAGAGACAGGCACGACCGAAGAAAATAAAATTCAAAATAAGAACTATAACAAAAAGAAAAAAATCCAACCCCACGCGGTAGATTGAAAACAAAATGCACGGTGAAGAAAAAAAAAATAAAAACAAAACAACAAAATCTGTCGGGGAAGATGGGGGTAGGGACTGAGCCGCACCGAGGGGAGAAGGGGGAAAGGGAAGCGATAAAATCCTTATTCAAACTTCCCAATCCGCCCCCGGCGGGTCACAGCGCCGCGTCCATGCTGCCGGGCGGGCGCCGGCCGAGCAGAGGGTCGGCTCCCGCGGGGGCGGCGGACAAAAGCCGGTGGCGGTGGCGGCGGCGGTGGCGGCGCGGGGGGCTCCTGACGGCGGCGGCGGCGGTGGGGGCTGCGGGGCGTCCGGCAGCGGCTCCTTCCTTCCCCCCGGGGCGTGTGCGCGGGAGCGTGCGGCGGCGCGCGTGCATGTATGTATGTATGTATGTATGTGGGTGCGGGTGCGCGCCCGTGGGAGCGGGTGTGTGAGTGTGTGTGTGTGTGTGTGTGAGCGTGCCTGCCTCTGTGTGTGCGTGTCTGTGTGTGCGGGTCCCCACGCGCGCCGCCGCCGCCGCGGCAGGAGGAGGAGGAGGAGGAGGCGGCGGGAGCGGCGGGCGCTGCCGACACAGCCCCTCTGCCGGAGCGGCTCCGCGCGCCGCGATTGGCCCCGCCGCCGTCACGTGCCGCCCTGCCTGACGTCAATGGCCGCGGAGCCGCTCCGGGCAGCAGCGGCCGCGGGAGGTGCGCGGGAAGCGCCGCGCCCCTCACGGAGCCGCGGGATCGTTCGGGTTGGAAAAGACCTCTGAGATCATCGGCTCCGACCCGCGACCGAACGCCGCCTCGTCAGCCCGACCGCGGCACCGAGTGCCGTGTCCTGTCTTTTCCTTAAACACCTCCAGGGACGGTGATTCCAGCAGCTCCCTGGGCAGCCCGTTGCGATGCCTCGTCACCCTTTTTGTGAAGAAATCCCTCCTAAGGTCCAAGCTAAACCTCGCCTAGCGCGGCTCATCGGGTCATGAGCCTGGGCAGGGCTGGAGGTGTACGGGCACCGCCAGGCCCCTCCATCCTGCGGAGAAGCCCCCGGTGGAAGCTGCGGGAAGGGGGAGACTCCGTGCGGTCCGTGTCCCCTTCCCGCAGCCCCCGCAGGAGTCCGGGCAGGGCGCAGGGGTTGTCACCAGCTCTCCTTGAGGGTGACAAATCATCGCAGGGTGAGTCTTGAGCATCCTCACTCCAGCGTTAAGCTCTTGTACACCCCCTGCAGAGAATGGCCAAGGAAGCCCGTGCCAGGCTGTATGTATGCTGGCACTTCAGCAGTGACATTCCCTTTCCTCTGCCTTTATGGGGAAACTGGGAACGGCTGCGCTCCCCAGTGCAGCAGCCCTTGGAAGCCCGGGGAGAGAGAGCAGCCCCTTCTCTGTGCTGAGCAGGGTGTGGAATGTCCTCTGATCGACGGCAAAGCAGCACAATCCTTTATTTAAAAAGAAAAAAAAGGCATTGAAAAAATCAACTCCCTTCTAAGCCCTCTAAACGGCTTAACAGCTGAGGGATGCTGTGTGCAATATGGATGCTGTGCCCAGAGAAATGATACCATCGGTTCTTGCTTTTTTTCTCAGTGGTAGAACTCAGATCTTCTTTCCAATATCCTCATTTGCGCAACCACGTTAGGACCAATTAAAGAAAATACATTTTATGTAACACATGCACATGCCATTGAACTGTGGGACTCCTCACAATGAGTATTACCAAGGTCCAGAATGTAGAAGGAATTTACAAGGCTGTTTTAGATCGTGCTTGCAACATATTCAGAGAAAGTATAAACCTTTATACTTGAAATACTTAAATGTGTAAGCTCACCTCTGACTGAGGGAGGTTGAGAGAGGGTTTGCTCTGTGGTGAGGTGATTTTTCCAGAGTGTGTGCCCTGACTTGGTTTCTAGTGGCATCTCCCCGTGCAATAGCTCTCAGATAGGTCACCATGCCAGCAGAGGTGCCTGCAGTTGTGGGCAGTGTCACCAACCCACCCCAGAGAAAGCTCTTTCATCTGATCCATTCTCATCACAAGCCAGACACAGATTATCTGTTGGAGAGGCAAGCTGCTACTGGAAGGGCTTGGGAGCCTTTGCCATAAAACCTTTTGTAGTGGCTGCTGTCAAAGACAATACGTGACCGGCTGGACCACAATTACAGCGAGCATGTCCATCACATGTGTTGTTACAGTGCTGTTCTGTTGAAATAGGCTTGCATTTGACAGGAGAATCGCTGTCTAAACACTTTCAGAAAGGAAGGTTTTTTAACCTATCAATTACTAGAAAATTTGAGGGAGACTTTTGTTGCATGTCAGCATCAAAATTATTTATAAAAAGCAAGGAAGTCTCCTAAGTACTCCCAATTACCAGTTGATAAAACAATGCAGAATTATGCAACTTGGCAAAGGTTAGAAGAAAGCTACTCATTTAATGGCATAAATAATACAACCAACAGGAAGACAAAAATCTCTTTTATAGAGGTTCAAATTATCAGTATCTCATAGTCCTGGTAACCATCTACCTCCTGAACTTAAACAAAGTGACTGGTCATTGTGCAGTAAACATCACAGGCAGTTCCCACAGAGCTTTGTACACCATACCCTGAAACAAACCCAGATCTACTCATACCTATAAATATGGATGCAATAAAAATCATAATAAAAAATGCTTGCAAACCAAAGTGGAAAAGGACAGCTTTGTTTAGATGCAAGTTTTCAGTGCAGGAACTGTCTGTTTCCAGGAGTTCATGGGGTGCCTGGTACAAGGGAGACCTGTTCTTGTTTGACCCCAGGCACTGTTCTGGTACAAATGATAATCATGTCGATAGTGGGACTGTTCTCATACACTCACCTGCACCACCACCTCACTCAGAAATAAAACCAGTGGGACTGTTCCAGTGAAAGTCTGTGCAAATGAGCCACCTGCTCAAACCACTGCTTTGAATCTACCACAGGTGTCCTCTCTGAGAGCTGCTCGACAACGGGAGGACATTATGTAAGAGTCTGGTGTCCTTAAGTGAATCTCCTGGCAAATTAGAGCAGTTGTTTTCCACAACTTGTGTTCCACAGAAAGCAGCGAAAAATAAAGGCTGGTCTGTAACAATCGACCCATGAGTTACCTGAAAGGATCCAAGTCTAGAAATCCACCATTCCAAAGTGTTGAAATCTAACTGAGACACTGCAAAAGCCACTCCTAGAAACACCTGTCAAGGACAGAGATCCAAATGGTGTGCATTTGCAGCTCCCCCTGAATCCCCACTCTCAGGCTGCAGGTGTTCTGCTCTCTGAAGTAAACTCAGCACAGCACGATAAGATCAAGGCACGAAATCTCACATTGCCTGCCAGAACAGGGCAACCCAAAACCCTGTCTAGACAGGTGAAATTGAACCAGGCTGCTGGCTGCCCAGCTCACCAAAATGCACATTAGCCATCCAACGTGCAATAAATAGCCAGTGTGTGACCCAGGGCTGAGCACATTAAAATTAACACCCTTCCTCATATCTCCTATCAATTATAGCAAACAGAAGTTGGATCGGTTGCAATCCCAGCTTTTTTGTTCTTCCAGACTTCCTCTTCTGGCTCCATGCAGCACAACATACATCTCAGGTATACATGCTTGGCAGTATTTCAAGGTGGTGTTTGGGGAATTGCTGCGTGTTTTCTTTTTTTCCCCCCAAATGTGCAAATCAAACCAGAAATTTCTTGTGAATATGAGACAATCATTCATTTAAATAATAAACACTGAGCAAATAATTCACAATAAAAAGCATATCAGTGAAAATATTCTTCTAGCCACTCATAAGGTGCTTCTGGGCATGATACCAGTTTTGAATAATTCAAGAATTTGTGAGGTTTTCTATGAAATACTTCATTTCTGTGCTACAAGGGAAACACAACCTCTGAAAGTGAAAATTGAATAGTTTATTCATTATTGTTGATACTACTACCAAGTTGAAGCTACTTTAAGTCAGGTCCTCTAGGTACAGATCAAATTTGAATAGGGAAAGAGATAGAGAGGGATTTGTTCTACTCTGCAGAAATATCAGGGCAATTGGACCAAAACTAAAAAGTGGGGCTGGCAAGGAAGTAAGCAGAGGTAAAGATGTTTTCTCCAGAAGAGAGGACATTGACAGAAGGGCAATTCAGACCCACCTGCCAGTTCTGTACCCTACTCCTGGACTCTGCCCTTTCATTTGCACTCCTTTGTATCTTGCCCTCTTTTTATTATTCACTGCCATTTCATAATAGGCTTTGTAAACAGAAGCATCATTTCCTGAAAGACACTGCAGCCTGGAAACCTGGGATATACCACCATAGATACACCCACTGGAGCTAAACCTACCAGGTTAGAGCAGACAAGGCTTCTGGGTCAGCAAACGACTCTTTTTCCCCTTTTCCAAAACCAATTCAGTTGTGACATACATTATTCAGAATATTCTTCTGCTCAGTTGTATGTCTGTAAAACCAGGAAAGAGCATTAACACAATCATTTGCAAATACCTGGGATTCTAGTCTTAAGAAAAAACTGCTACTTTTTATGCATTTCCAGCATTTGGTTTCTTGGAGATCTACACTCAGTTCCATCAGGTGTTCTGCAGAGGTCATTTCTGGTTGCTAACACAGAAGCAGTCTCCTGACATACCTTCTTAAGCTTAGTAACACCCACCTACAACCATGTCTTAGAAACAAAAGAAATGTGATATTCTGAAGGAAAAGGAAGCAGCAATTTGTGTCAAGTGCTCAGTGCCACTAGCACAGGTTTCAGAGTAGTGAGGGGCTTGGAACACTCATGAAAAAACACAGGAGATGCCAAAACCTGTCCAGGAAAAAGATATTGACTAAAGTCACCTTGTCTGAGTGTAAACCCATACAGTGGATACCTGTCATGCTGTGAGGGAACTGACAGAGCAGCTGTGGCAGGGCCAGACACAGACAATTAGATACCTCAACAGGGGATGTGCTGACCACGTCCCCACAGGGGATTTGCAGATTTGTTCTACATTCTAAAGGAGAAAACAAGAAAAAGGAATAATAATCACTTACTACACTATTAATTACTCCTGGTTCCTTTGACATTGTTGCAGCATTAACACATGACTTGGCAAACTCTTTTCTCAAAGAGGGAAGAAAAGATAAATCTCCTTTTACTGTCTCTCACTGAAATTTTCTGTCAGAGGCTGTAAGGGCCTACCACAGTCATGCTTTCTGTAACCAAAAAAAAAAAAAAAACTTCTCTTGTGTGCTTAGTATATCCCTGGGAGTTGACTGTTCAAAGATGTGAGATTATGGTTTTTCCAAGCAGAGCAACAAGGAGCAGGAATTCCCAAATTGTATTCAATATCCGTTTAGACTCTTACACAGCAGCTGCTCCTCTCATGTTTGGATCCTTGATGCATATTAGAGATAATGGAGCTTTCTTCCCTTATTCACAGAGGTGCTGCCTGGATTATGGAGTTCATTAGTCAAGGCTTGCAAATTGCCACTGTTGACTCAGAGCAAATTCCTGCTATGGACTCACTAGTCAGCTCATTTTCATAACAATGCTGTATTGTTAAAAAATACTTTTAAGCCACTCTTTAGAGAAACTGGGGAATACAACACATTCAAGCAAACACCTAAAACATCAAAGAGATGCAGTCTCAGTAGTGCTAGAAGTCCTGCATTTGAAGTGTGTTTAAATTAATCAGTGTGATGGTGTTAAGAGGATTCAGTAAGTCATAAAACTTTGGGCAACTGAATTGCTTCCCAAAAGGGGTGACTGACATTTAAACATAAATAGATAAAGATTAAAGGAACCCACCCTGCAAGAAGTAGCTGCCCCTGAGGAAAGGAAGGCCTTGATTAGGGCACCATTGATCACAGGTGCATAAAATAAAGGTTACATTTGCAAGGAGCTCTTTCTTTTTCCCAAATTTCTCCTTTCCTTCTCTTTCTCCCACTCCTGAGACTAACAGTAATTCTGAAAGACACCTCACAGAGGAGTAGTAAGTGGGAAATCAGACTCTGCTGTGAGCTTGCAATTCTCTGACATCTCTGGCATTCACATTTCTACTCTTCTCCAAATTACTCAGTCTCTGGGTTCTTGCTTTCCCAGTGGATGCACATTACAGCACAGGGCTGACTGTGAGCAGTGCAGACCCTGGGGACAAATATATCTTTGATTCCTCACTGACATAAAGCACACTCTTGAGTGCATGATGCAGAATTATTTTTTTTCTGCCTGTCATCATCAGATGCTCTGAAGTAGGGGGATGTAGGATGAAGCTGGTGGTACCAATTGCTAGAAGGAGCCTGCCATCTGCTGATCTGAGCAGCACTCCAGTCTGACTTTTCCCAGATCTGATTTAGTGGGATGAAGCACTATACAAAGTAGGTTAAATGTATCTGAAATGAAGCAGAATTAACAGTTTCTGTGGTAAAGGGATTAATTTAAGTGGAAAGAGGAAGTCTCAACTCTTACAATATCAGATCTAAATCTGAATTGGACAAATAGAAATAAAGAGGCAAATAAAACCAATTAGTCAGTAGGAAAGAGATAAAGCAGAAGATACAGAGAGGAAAGAGCCTGAAATTTCTTTTTTTGCTTTGCTTCTCCCAAACAGACAGTACAGCTAAGGTATCCTTCACCTTCACCCTTCCAACTTACAGCAGTTCTAAACTTCCTTATGGCCTTCTTCCAGGGCCACCCACATGCCCAGGCATGAAAAAAATCCCTGGAAAAGGTGAGCTCTCATCAGGCTACCATCTCCATTTACTTTCATGCTTACTGCCATCAGGATGTGTGTAAAAAATTATCATTTGGCAGGATGCAGTGAAAAGTCACCATTTCCATTACACTGCATTACTGTTCCCACCTCCAGCTAACATTTCCTATTTCATCAATAGATTACACCCTACTAGTCATTCCAAGCTGCAAGTGCTAATCAGTTTGAAATGCTCTATTAGCTCTTGACACATATAAAACATCACTGTAAGACAACCAAGCATAAAAAGTCAAAGGGAAGTATGGGGTATGATGCAGAGCTCTGAGCTTGTCACAATAAGGTGAAGTTTCCCCAAAACAGAGGAAGAACAGCTAAGAAAGAAAAAAGTAGTCCCCAGATTAGGGAAGTGTATCTTCTCTCACTGAAACAATAAATGGGGAAGTGAAATTAGAAGTGGATGAACTGCTGAAAGGCTTGGATTATTTTTTTTAAAGACTGAGGGGAGGAAAAAAAGCAGAATAGGGAAAAAGCATCAAGTTATAGCAGGATTAGTATCACAGGTTCTCCAGTGAAGAGGTGCCATAGAAAGAGAAGATAAAACATCCTTAATTGATGCTTTTATAATGAAATTCCTGTGTTACAATCCCTTCAAAACAATGTTACACAAAAGGCAGCTGAAACTCTCCTTCCTTTCCTTACCTTAACATGAGCTGGGCTATAAAGTAACCTCCCATCTGATGCTAATGCACATCATCCAGTGCTGGAGGCTTTGTTGTTCTAAGAACATTGTAAATACATCTAACACAGACCCTGGACTAAGAAGTCTAAGCAAACAGATACAAAGGACAGGGAGGTGCATCAATTTCATGTGGTTATCTTTCATGGTTATAGATTCACAGACACAGCTAAAGGAACACTTTGGTCATTACATACCTTGTCATTTTTACCTGCCCATCAGCAGAGCATAGATTATTTCTTGAAAGTATAATATCCTGGAAGGCCTTAGAATCCAAAAGGCAACAGAAAATAGAAAAATAAAGTCATTTGCTTAGGACAGTCCTCAGATGAAATGCAACAGAGCAAGAGGATGAAAAATCCAGAGAATTCTCTGAAAAGAACAGGTGGTCAGTAATAGACAGACTGTACCATATACATAGTATATGCATAAGCAAAGAAAAAATCATTAAAAAAGAAACAGTTTATGCCTGTAACTTTAATCGTGCCCAAGGCTGCAGCTGACCATTATAATCAGAGTTTCTGTACTACTGCAACATTGCATAACAGAGGTGTTTTCTGTGATATATAAATTTCTTCCAGTATATAAGGCTATTTTTTCAGAACATGAAAAAGATAAGCTGAAAAGAGTACATTTGGATTAAGCTGTTCACTAATGCTATAGAAAGCTTTAAGATAAAAATGCAGAATGAGACATTGCAGGGAAACACCAGCTATCCAGCACCAGCTCTTGAGCCTCTACTAAGACCTTGAGAGCATTAGGGATGGTACAGCTGTTGCTGCAAAACATCTTGTGGATTGGTTAACTCCACCAGCAAATTGCACCAAGGCAGATATCAATTTACATCTGTTTACCACAGCCACACAGGTGATGGGAGCAAAGGGAGTGGATGCAACGTGGGCAGCGTGGAGCAGGGTTGGGTTATCATTATCAACAGCAGGAGAATAAAGGCATTCTGTGTGTTCCAGGCCTTGTTTGCGAGTGCAGGCAGCTGGGGTTTGGCCTCTTGTTTGTCCTGCAGTCAAGAGCAAAGATCATGACAGTCCTAAACACTATCTGAATTAAACAGAGAAAAAAGAACCACAGAAAATGTTGGGTGAGGTTAGCAGGACTGGGGCAGTGGGTAGGAAGGTGTAAGCAGGGATGATGGGGCTGAGTTGTCATGTTTAGAGGCCTCATAGTAAATAACTTACACCTCACTGCAACCATAATGAAGATACAGGTGAGTCCCTTGGTTCAAGGTCATCTCAGGAAATAACAGTTAGCTTAGCAGTAGTTTTTAATGAGAAGTCCTGCATGTGGACCTGAAAAGACAGATATTTGTCCACTTTAATTCATGCAGCTGCTTCAGTTAACTTACATCTATGGCTAAAATGCCTCCTTAATTGGGTGTGGGACCTAATGCTCCATACCTGGAGGATGATGGGCATTCAAGGAAAAGTGCATTTAATACGTTAGGAGCTGTCAAGCTGGGTTCTGGGAATAATTCTTCCCGTGACTGTACACAGGGATTCAGTTTGTTCTCATATCTTTGAGCAAGAGAAAAGGAAGTCATGGCTGTCCAGAACAATTAGAAGTGGGAGTTTAGGGATGCAAGTTCCAGGAACCATTCCTTGCCTGGAAACAGGGGATGATTTTGGGATTGACTGTTATGCTGCTTTCACAGTGATTTTTGATTATGAATGTGTATGGGTTCACACTTGCTATGCAGCAGTAGTTGACCTTTCCTAGGACAAGCCAATTAGTCTGCAAGAGTGAATAAAGAGATATTATCACCTTTAAAATCTGCTGCTGCTGCCACTGCTTTTCCAAAATACTCTCCTGTGGGCATTAAAGTGATGTTTTCATTTATCCACCAATAAAAACGCAGCCTTAACCCATCTGCCTGTCCCTCTGTGTATATATCTGGGTAATTTAATAAATGCTTCTGGGTGTTGATTTACGTCATTGTATCTGTATATAAGCCTGCCTCTGTGAGCATGCTGCTGGTTGTCTCTGAGCATTCATTGTCTGCCTTGTGTGTGTATGTCTGTGTGTCTGAATGTGGTTTTGTTTAAAATTTTTCCCTAGAAAAAACAAGAAGTCAGCTGTTTCATGAGGTTGTTCGTTAAAATCAAGGGAAGGAAGGAGGAGACAGTAAGGGATAATTTAGAAAGAAACAGGGGCAAATTTGGCTACAGTTAATCATCTGCCTCAGTCTTCTCTGCAGGAGATGGGGGAGTTCATTCCAGACATTAAAATGTCTCAGGGGAGGATCATATAGATCATGCTGGAAGAGAAATGGAAAGACTAAATTATCCAAAGGCTCAGAAAGCAATGGAGCCAGACGTCATCTGATCCCAAAGCAAGGATAAAAGCAGGGAGAGAGAACCTTCACAAGATATGCCCAGGATTCCCTGAGAAACTGTGGGTAGAGACAGGAAAAATTATTTCTAACTGCTATTAGTGAGGCAGATTTCTAAGATACCAGATTAAGGTATCTGGTGTCCTGGTACCCTGGTTCCAGCTGTAATTCCAGTTCACAGGGAAAGGTATTATTCTGAGTCAGAATGCAGAACAAAAGAACATTCAAATGGAAGTAAATGCAAAGTTTCCCAACATGCCAGCATCCCCTGAAAAATAAGTCTGAATAATGGCCCAGGAACACTTTCATAACATGAGTCTCCTCAAACCAGCAGCACAAGGGGTCGGATGGATTTTCCAGCTCCGGTGCCCAGATCACTTTGCACACACAGCTTGTTTTCCTGCACTTAATCATGGGCCTGACTCACCAGCCCTTCTCTGCACTATTCACTATTCTCCCAGTTCAGCTGCAGTGTAAACAACTGAACCAGCAGCACCTCACATGGGAAAACACAGGGAAGCAGCAGTGGCCCTGTCCACGCACTACAGATACCATCATGATATGCCAGAATCAGAAGTTTTCAGCACTGGTAGCCAGGTATTCAAGAGGACAGCAACGTGCCCATGCCATCTTGGAGTGGCCTTTGTCAGGCAGACACTATGAACACACAACATTTTTGTGCATGACAATACTGGGGTTGCTACCTATGTTCTCCATGGCATCTGGCTGTGATCCAGTACAGTTCCTGAGAAATACCTGGGAAGTTTCCTATATATCTTTTGTTTGCAGAGGGACTCCCACACAGCACAACTCTTCCCTATAGTGCTGTTAAACATGAGTAACATCAGGTCTGATTGTTGCATACATTTCCTAGAAGAGGTAAAAAAAATGAGGAAATTAGAACTTACATTCCCATGTATGATCCTTCAAATGAAAACTACCAAATGAAAATATTATCTGCAACAAAAGAATATCTTTCTTACAGAGAAAAGCATGACTCAGACCTTGAGACACTTGGACACTTGCAAAATAAATTCCTACTAAATTCATAATAGGAGTTCCTACTAAATTAAAAAGCCTTTGACAATCTTGTTCACACTTGTTCTTTCCAGGAAGTTTTCCCCATATTTCCAGACATCTTTCCTCTTTATCTTCCACAGAGCAATTTCTTTCCACAGCACACTACAGCAGCCCCTACATTTTTCTCCAGCCCCTAAGTTTTTCTCCATCCTGTCTGGGGTGCAGGTGGTGACCCTTCTGCAGGGTCCAGCTGTGCCCACAGCCCCAGCCCACCAAGCCCAGGCCACTCCAGCACTTTGCTCCGTGCATTACAGGGGATGTGTCAGCCAGGGCTATTGTTTGGAACAGGAAGCAAGTTTGGCCGCCTCTGTAATTTAGATTGTAGGCAATAAGCAGGGGTGTGGTGTGCAAAGCAAACAAGGCAGGATTAAGAGCTCTTTTCACTTCTGGACAAGGAATTGGTGGCCCACAGGATCCTGTCCCGTATTGGCTACAGCTTCTCCTGGTGACCACAGCCAGGAGTGAAAAACCAGAGTGTCCTCCAGGCTTTCAACTGGAGAGCAAAGATAAAAGTCCAGGCCCCAGGTTCTGACAGAACTTTATGAGCTAAACATCTTGAAATGAGATTATGAGAGAAAATTAAGAACAGTCTTCTCCTTTCAATAGGTCTTTAAAAACAATAACCAGGCCTTACTGTAAATTCATTTATTTTCCCTCGGTGTGCCAATTCCCAAGCTGATATCTCCTCTGTGTACCAGGGATATATATAGATCCAAATGTGGCAAGAAGACAGAAAGATTTTACAGGACAGCAATGTGGGGAGTTCTTTTTTCCAGGAAAAATTCACATCAGAGAGTGATTTACACATCTTGTTAAAGAAATACTATGAGGTAAATAAAATCCAAATTATATTTAGCTCATAGGAGGTGACAAATACTAGTCAGGTTGACTATTGCCTTGCTGGAAGTCAGTCAAAAACCACTGTCAAATAAAGCACAAAAATAGAGAAAATAGAAGAGTCTGTATTCTTGCATTTGCTAAAGTGAGCAACATTTTTCTGTTTATTGCCAGCATGTTTTTTAAACTAGTTTTAAATACAAGGAAAGGACTTGAAAGTCAAATCCTGGCCCGCATTCTGCTGAAATCACTTAAAGGGCCTGGTTTGGATCTCCAGAACAGCCTGAAAACCCCTCACTCAATGCAATGGATCATCCATGGCAAACTCTAAACCTTTGTCCATTGTCCTGCAAGGTCACTGCTGCTGTGGCACCACACACATCCTTCTGTGCCTCATCAGTGTCCACATCATTCCCACTGCAGCAGCTGTGGATAGGCCAGGTTGCATGAGGCAGGGGCAAACAGAGGAAACTCAGGGGTTTCCTTGCAAAAACCCAAGCCTGTGACAAAACAGGCCCAGATGTCACTGTGACAGCGTGTATTAGTTCAGAGTAAACTCAAAGCAAGCAAGAGGCAGCCATAAGCATTCAGATCTCTGGATCCAGCCATTCATTTAATCCAAAAGGCCTCTCAGGCAGAACTGAGCTGTGTGGGGATGTCCTAGATCCACTGGGTGATCAAAGATGCTCTAATTTGCTCCCAAGGCAGAAGTGCCTCCTCTCACTGAGCACTCCCCACCCTCTCACAGCTCCCTTCTGGGTCAGCCCTCCCCACAGGCGAGTGGGTGCAGGAGGATCATCATTCTTTCCTGGCACAGCAGCTAATCCACCCAGCCTGACTGCAGAGAGATAGCTGAGTACTATGTGGGGGAAGATTTTTTTAACCTGTTCTTGCCTTGTTCCGTGTTAGGAAGCCACAAACTCTCTCACATAGAGGCAGCTGATAAAGTTGCCTCCTCTGTCTAGAAAGGACACTTAACCAGAGCAACTGGAATGTAACTTCAAGAGTTAATAAAACTTTCAAGCAGATTTATGTGCACTCTATGAAATGAACATATAATTATCAAAAGATTCCCCCACCTTTTCTTGGTTGTTGGGGTTATTAAGTGAAAGCAAAGGTTTAAACTGCTCCCTGAGACAAAAGGGCCTGCAGAAAGCTGCTGCCTGTCCTTAGACTGCTATGCTAACAGTCCCTGTCTGCAGTCAGAGTTCCTTCCTTAAGCACTTGAGCACTGTGAAGCCTTGAGGGGACCCCGCCTTTGCCTAGAGAGAGATTTTGGGTGAGATTTTGGAAGAATGGTTTGCATACAAGTAGCAATGTGATCACCACTGGAATGCTGGTTTCCTGCTAGACACACACAGAGATTTTGTGACCCTGTGTTCTTTTACAAAAGACAAGTGACCTGCAAAACCCCAGCGCTTCATATCTCACAGTGGTGTGGCAATACACCCTACATAACAATAATGACTCACTGGGAAACAGAAGGATCAAGCTCCAGGGATCTCCTCCTCAGTACAGACCTGCAAATACACTGGAATAATTTGCATTGCACAGCTTGCCTTGCAGAACCCACAGATAAAAATCGGGCTTGGCATGGCTAGGGTATCTGAGCAATATTTAGCAGCAGAACAATGAGCCAGCTGGGAAAGCATGTACTTATCCAAATTCAAGTGGGCAAGTAATTTTGGCCAACGTGGTTACTTAGGGATTGCCTGCACAGGGAAGTTGAGACAAAGCAAACTAAAGTTTGAATGCATGGCATGTAAACCCATTCCAGAAAATGGTGGTGCAAACAGTCCAGGTTTTCTCAGGGTAGTGCATGAGAAATGCCTGTGATTTTTTTGGTGGCACCAGAGCAGAGGTCCCCAAATACCTGGGGAGCCGACACAGCTGCTTCTTTCTTCTGCCTGTGGCCTGACACCCTTGCTATGCACAGTGACTGGAGAATTGCCTGTTCCCTCACTCATTGCAGAAGTTACTGCCTCTGTAAGAGGAACTGGAAAAGCCAACTTTCCTCAGCTCTTCAAACCCTCCAGCCCCTCTTTGCTGGTGTAATTACATGCACTGATGTGAAAGCTACACCACAGCTGGGATGAAAAAGCAAGACACAAGTAAGCCTGCACAGATTTCTCTGTGTAAGCCACTAGGTGCAAATGAAACATGGATTCAGGTGCTCTTATTTAGGGCTCAGGCTATGAATCACAACCAACCACTCTTCATTCCCAAAAGTCATGTGTCTGAGTGACACCCCAGTCTCCTCCTCCAGCATGGCAACACAAACACGAGGAAAACAAAGAGAGAGGCAGTCCTAGGGCTGCTTACTGTTTGTAGGTACAAGTCCCTTTTAAGAAGGAAAAAAAAGAAAGAAAGGAAGGAAGAAAAGACAAGAATAGCACCCAGGAGGAGCCACAGAAAGGAGCAGACCCCACCAGATGTACCCAGAGCTAAAGGCCCTGATCAGACTTCCCTGTCCCTGACCCATCAGACACAGGACCTGACTTGCTAATACTGAAAGAGCAGCGGAGGAGGTGGGATCTGGCACTGTGTGCAAGCAGTGGGGAGCTCAGTCCATAGTGCATGGCCCAGCCATGTGTGTTTTCAACACCCTGGCACCTCTGGGAAACTGTGGCCCTGGCTGTGTCAGCTCTGGGTGCAGGCTGGGCTTGGCCAGCACCACCTGCAGCACCAGAGGGAAGGGGCACATGGGATTCTCTGGCACTGCTCACCCACACACCCCAGCATCCCATTTTGGGAGCCAGACCACTTCTGGCTGTAACAGCAGCCACATACAGAGGTTTTTTTGCACTGAGTGGCTGCTGTGGATTCGTCTCCCTGTGGGTGCAGGCAGCTCCTTTCTGGACACTCATGATGATGCTGATGTGGCAGAACAACTCCACTGCCACATGGGAGGGCTGGATGCTGCAGCAGGGGGACTTGGGGAGTGTAAGCTGGAGCCCAGGAAGTTTCATGAGTCACCATTGCTCCTACATTCCCTGCCCCTTGGGGAGGCTCCAGGTTTGGTGCACACCTCAGGGGACCCCTGCTAGGACTGTAGGCACTGGTGAGCCCCAGGACAGCCATGAACAAAATGGCATTCAAGTATGACCTATCTCATGGTTACCACTCATGGTGAGAGTAAGTTTACATAGAATTTGCATAAAACTTTGGGTGGGGAGCCTCAGAGAAGGATATAGTGCCACTTGTCACCAAGCAGCTTTCATGAAGGCAAATTGAAATGAATCTACTGAAGAGGCTTTCCTAGAAAGGGAAGGAACTCATTCCCTTTGCCATCAGAAGTGCAGGGGCATTCACAGGAGAATGCCTGTGAAAAAACTATTTCCTGGAGAATAAAGTTTCTGAAGAGGATTAAGATGACCAGAAAAGCAAAGAAAGTGAGCAGAAAGGCCTAAAGGTGTAGGAGTAGTTTCATCTTGTTCATGCTTCCTCCTTCCAGCAGCACTGCTGTGCACTGAGGCATTAAAGGTGAGAGCTCTTTGCATCATAGTGGGCCCTGTGGCAAAGGAGACACCCGTCTGTCCCTGCAGCTATGGGGGAGTTTCAGAGCAGGAGCGGTGCAAAAAATCACACTTATCTCACAGGCAGCTGACAGCAGAAGCTCCAAGCAAAGTCCTTCCAACCATGATGGTGTCAGCCACCTCCCTGAGCAGCCTTTTCTTCCTCCCCCTGGTCTACACACCATCAAGAGTTCTGCTCCCCCAAAAACCTCTGGAGCTACTGCAGGAGCTCTAACAGCCTCAATCAGGAGGGGTGAGAGCCCTGATCATCAAGGGTCAGCACTGAGGGCCAGTCAGTTCTGTGCTCCCCTGACAGGAGCAGCTCCTCCAAGGCATGACCTGACTTTGAAGCCAAGAGCTCAGAGGCTCATCCTGAACAACTTCCTGGCATATTCAAAGATCTGCCTCTCTCTCACCTGCCAGTCACACAGATGTGAAAAGGCCAAGGACCAGAACTGGAGCCACCAGGGACCAATTCTCCATCCTCTTGCTGGACCATTTGTCCACTCACTGACACACAGCAGGTTTGTTACCCCAGCTGGCCAAAGCAAGGACAATTAACTGAGGGAAACAGTTAAAATTTTAGGTGCTTTTCTGTTACCAAAACAACAGCTTTTCAGTATGAAGAAAATTTAAACTACCATAATTTCAAGTTACTAGGACCTCTTTTTTTTTAAAGGAAGAAACAAATGGTTAAGGTTTGAGGCCTCCAATATAAACAGAAACAGATCACATTTACAAGATTAGGATTTAGTATTTTTAGGTAATATTGCAAATTTGATAACATTCATGATTTAATAGGACTGCAGTGCAGAAACACTAAATCTGCTTTGAGCTTTGGACAAATCACTTAATCACTCTGATTCATGGCATCCAGGACTGAGAAGAGTCTCTTACACTAAACTTATCACACATGCAAGCTTTGTTTTGCCTATCAGGACTGTGCCAGGAAAGTGCAAATACCCAAAGATTATAGGCAATGGTAACGGATGTAGCAATAAGGATGATCTTGATAATTATGTACCTTCAAAAGAGAGGAGAAACTTGTTCTGACTTGCAAATGGAATAAACCTGTCATAGCTCTGATAGGAGTCACCCAGGCTGGCAAGAACTAGGGATTTTTTTTTTTCAGGTCTCTTTAATAAGCTGGTACCATGGGGGAGTGGTGGAAGATTCTGTGAGAAGCTCTGCTGAGAACACACTCCCTTGGTCCTCTGAATTTTCAGATTTCCCAATCTGTTCTGCTTTCAACCACACACCATTCTAGGTCCAAGCAACACTTCCCTGTCTAGCAGTCTGCTTCATTCACAGGTGCCTCACAATGTCAGAGCAAAGACTTTGCAAATAAAAGCCTAAGGAGAGCTCTAAATATTTGTTGGATTGGGGCCTTACTTTGAGATCTTAGTGCTGCTCATAATCCAGGGTCTGCTCCAAGAGTGACACTGACATGGCAAGTTGGAAACACGGTGTTGATGCAGTCCAAGGAATTTTGTGGAATATTCCTTCCTTCTCAACTTCTCTGAAACCAACAAAGGGATAGAGATGCCTGTGGCTGTTATGATGGTTGTTTCCTCTAGTAAACAACATCATTCCAATGTTCTCCAACTCAGTAACTGTCTTTTCCCAATGGTTAAAGCAGTCATAGAGAAAGAGAGGACATCTCTCCATTTAACCACAAATTCAAAGCACATCCAGAGAACTGAATGTACCAGGGAAATCCTGTAGGAAGATGTTCTCTCACCACACCACCAATGAGACTGAAAAAGTGGAAAGAGAGGAAACTTCTTGTTCAAATTCACTTCTACAGATATGAAAAAATTTGGAATAATATCATACCTTTCTTTTCAAACTCAAGGATAAAGTAGGCAACAGCTATGCTACCCCTAAGTTATTCCCAGCATCTATTTAGGCAAGAAAAAGTTAATCTTTAGGACCTTTATAACAATGTGTTTGTACAAAGAAAAGCAAATCCAAGAAGCATCTGTCATCTCAGACCACAGTCTGAGGGTGGTGCCATTTTAATTACATCAGCTCCAAGGAACAGACTGGGTTAAGGAAAAGAAAAAAGGAACCCAGAAAGCTGGAGCAGCTGATGGCAGGTAAATTGTTAGATTTTGGGTTATGCCAACCACCAGACTAATATCTCAATGACACAAAATGCCATTCAGCACAAAGGAAAAAAGTTGGGAAATATGTAAACATTGAACTGAGTTGTGGTGCACTTGATCCTGATGCTACATCTCCAAATGGAGACAAATGGAACACGTCTGCGTTTAAAGCCACTTTTCCAACACAGGAGATGGCTACAAGGGCACAATGTTACACCCGTACCAAGGAGTGAGTCCAGCACACCTCTCTGAGCAGGGACTGTTTAACCTTCTTCCTCAGCCCTTTGCTCTCTCATTTCTTAACATTGGGGTTACACAACCATTCAGCTGCAAACCAGTTTTGTTTTCATTTTAGCTTTCACAACCTTCCTGTTGTCTTTAGACAAGTACAAGGTAGTGAGGGGGTTTCTTTGTTACCTTTCATTGAAATATTCATACTAAGATGGAAAATTCCAGGGAGCAGCTAAGAAGGAGAAGGCAGGATTACCATACATCAAAGGGAAGCAGCATTTGCTAACTCCTTCATTTTACACGTATGTGATTCACAAACTGCTTCATTAAAATGGAAAAGTGATCGAGGAATCGAGGAATCAGTCAGAGGAATCACTCAGGTCCAGACAAAAAAATAAACTAATAGCAACAACCTAATTTCCATGAAAATGGGCTGGTCTCCAAAGCATCTGCCAAGACCAGACACTGTGGTGCTTGCAGCTTTCCTTTGTTTGCTCTTCAAAGCAGGTAGAGCCAGGAACATTCCCGTGCCTCATGCCAAGCTGTAAGATGTGGTACATGACTTTCAGATGAGGGAATTTCACATTTCTCCCTGAATATTTCACACTACTACAGCAAGTAGAAAAGCACAGACGCAGATGAAATGAGGAGGAGATTAATTGAAAGGCTAAAAATGGATTCTTCAGCATTACTCTGTAGTATGGGGAACTGAGAAGGCAATTAAAACCAACATGAAAGGAGATTTAATTGCAAATCAGCGAAACCTGCTGAAGCACAGATAGCAAGAGGCAAGGAATCGCCCCACCTGAGGCCCAAGCCCTCCGCAGGGGAGAGCGCTGCCCTCAGCTCCAGGGCTGCTGATGGCGAGAGATGAGATCGGCCCTTCCCAGGCTGCGAGGGCGCCGTCCCCGGGGAGCGCCTCGCTCTGCCCAGGCTGCCGTGATTCACCCTTACACACACAGCCACAGCACGGGAAGAAATGCGGCACAAAGGCAGCCAGCCCCTCCGCGGGCAGCAGCAGCAGCACAGCCCGGCCTCCCCTCCCCATCCTGCCGGGCCCTTCCTCCAGCGCTGAGGGAAAAGCCGAGGCGGGGTGCAAGGAGGGCCCGTGGGCCTTGCTGAGCCACTGCCCGGCCGCATCGCTCCCCGCCGTTGTTTCTGTGCCTGGGCTTTTAAATCTGAGCTCTAGGGACTCCTAACACCTTCCCCGAGGAAGGGCACGGGGGAGCCGGGAGAAGGGGGAGAGGGAGGCCCGACAGTGATGAGGACACAGCGGGAGGACAGGCGAGACTGGTTGGGAGGGGGTGGGGATGGAGCGAGGCAGGGTGGGAACACCCTCAGCCCGTCTCTTTGGTCAGGCAGCTTTTAGCATTTCAAAGCGTCTCTTTCCTTTGTGACTCCAACCGCTGACTAAAACAGGCAAGCAGGTATTTACAGGATCAGCCAAGCCCCTCCTGCCTAGGTGGCCTGAAAGGCATCGTTGCTGTGTCCTGCAAGCAAATCGCGGTGTCTGATCCAAGGCTTTCCTGGTGCCGGGGCAGGATTATGGAAAGGGAGAGAGTAGCGCCGGCTGTGGGAAATGGGAAATGTCAGGGCCCTGCTGCTGCTGGTGTCAAGGTGAACCCTGGACTTCGGGAGGTGTCCCTGGGTGCTCCCTTGGGTGGCAGGGTCCAAAGAGGCACAGTGGCAAACAAGGGGGCAGGCGTGCCTGGGTGGCAGAGTCCGGGCAGGCACAGTGACAAACACGGGGACAGGCGTGCCTGGGTGCTCCCCTGGGTGGCAGAGTCCGGGCAGGCACAGTGACAAACACGGGGACAGGCATCCCTGGGTGCTCCCCTGGGTGGCAGAGTCCGAGGAACAGGCACAGTGACAAACACGGGGACAGGCGTCCCTGGGTGCTCCCCTGGGTGGCAGAGTCCGAGGAACAGGCACAGTGACAAACACGGGGACAGGCGTGCCTGGGTGCTCCCCTGGGTGCAGAGTCCGGGCAGGCACAGTGACAAACAAGGGGACACCGTCCAGCCCCCTCCTGAGCAAAGCAGCCCAAGCCAAAAAGCAGCCCACGATCGCAGGCACTTGATGTGCTGCTTGTTCCAGAGGCACGGGGTGGGGTACAAGGAGGGGAATCTGCTTTCCTCTTCAACACAGAGAACATCAAAGCTGTCCTAAAAAATTAAAAGCTTCTAGACGGGCTCTTGGTGTATTTTAAAACGCAAAACGGACTCATTTCAAAGCACTCCTTCCAAAGGTCTTTCCTGAACGTACATCACATGCAATGGAAAAACACTGCATGCCTAGCATTTAATATTTTTCACCTGTGACCCAGGATTGATGTCTGTGTAACTCCCTGATTTAATCCAACGACATGTCTCAGCAAGAAAAAAAACCTTTCAGAGTTTGAAAAGGAGTTGGAAAAAAAATAAAGTCACGCTCAACACTTCCCCTTCCCTGGAGAGATAGGAGTGCTGCTTGCCCTTTCCTGACGATAAGCATATCCTGGTGGTTAAAAATACATTTTGCTCTTACCGTAAATTCTCCATTAGCCAACTCCTTCAGCCCAGCCCACAGTGTTGGGGTTCATGATTCCTTAGAGGCTACACGTGACAGAGCTTGGCATGTGCGCCCAAACGCACTCAGGAAAAAGCAAAAGTAACAGCTCTGATCCTGCTGCCATTGGCTTCACCTGGAGCAGAGAAATCTGTGGAGTGGCAAAAGTATTCAGCTCAAATGACTTGTACCAAGACCCCATGGACTCCACATTAATTTTTTAACTTTACAGCTGCTTCCAGACAAAAACTTATGGGTTGTATTGAATTCTGGACAGCAATTAATTCTTCTGTTAATTTTACTGTTTTACAGGGATCATTGTGCAAAGGGACAACTCAATAAAATGTAGCTTAGTGAACAGCAGGGTCTGGCTGTTTGATTTGAGATTCTGAAGGCCAGAAGCCTGTTCTTCACCTGGAAAACTCAGCCTGTTGAAAGATGGCTCCAAAACTTGGACTATGCAAAGGACACAGATGCCACCTCTTACCAAAGAGGCACCAGCCCTGGGAGAGCCTGGCTCAGCAAAGCTGGGGCTGCTCACACACCCAGATGCCTCTACCTGCAGGGACCCTTTGCCAGCTGTGTGCCTCTCCTAGCATATTCCTGCCAGGAGAAAGCTGATGGGACACTCCTCTCTCAGGGTGAGGTAGAAGCTGGTGAACAACTGTGACTCCCTGTGAAACAGAAATCACCAGAGTCACAAGTCCTGTTGCGTAAACTTAATACTTTGCCTCTTTGGCAAGTATCTTGCAGTTAAGGAGGCGCAGAGAGGCCTTGCTCCCAGGCATCAAGAGCTTCAGCTGAAAATCCTGTTTGAGGAACCAGTTCTGGACTTTTCCTGTGAGACTTAAGGAAAAAAATTTGAGGGGTTAAAAAGAGGCAGAAATGGGAATTTCAAAAGTTATATCACCTCTGTGCATAAGAGGTAAAGGAAACCAGGCAGCAGCCCTCTTCCTTTTCTGTTAGGATTCCAGGCTGTGGAATAAAGATAAATCCAAGTTCACCCTCCTGTCTTTGTTTCCAAGACTCAGTAAGACAGGGGAGATATGGCAGAGCCCATCTACACAGCCATAACCATAGGAACACCAGCAACAAGGGTAAATCAACACGAGATTCCCTGTCATCAGTCTGTGTTTACACTGGAGGCCTCAGGCTCCCTGCAACAACCTGGCTGGCAGTCCTGGACCTTGGTATGGCTGTGGAACTAAGTAATGAAAGGGATTTATGGGACAAATATTAATTTTTCTGTCCTAGTTCCCACCATCTCTTTTAGAAAATGTATTTATAGCACCTGGTTTCTGCACTCTGCTTTGAAGCCATGCTACTGCCTTCCCCCTTCACTCCCCTTGCCCAAGCTGTCCCAAACCTCAGCTTTTCCTTGACTCCTACCTCACATTTAGCCTTGCCTCAGTCCTTTTGTTTAGGAGAAGGCAGAAAGAGCTCTGGGTATTTTCTTGAAGATCAAACCCAGGGGAGGCAGCCCCAGCAGAGGCAAGGGCCTGTAGCAGAAGCAAGGGGCTGTACCCCAGTGCAGGGAGCAGCACAGCACAGAGGTAGAATATTGCTCAACTGGAGTTGCAGCTGCTTGGCCTCTTAAAAATGTGCAGGTCTCTGAGCTTGCAGGGGTTGTGTCTGCACGCTGTGACACAGCCAAGGGTCGGGATATCAGGCAGCCCTGGAAGGAGCTGTTTGTACCTGCCCTTGGGAGCAGTTATGCTTCACATATTTTTCTCCTCTGCTTTGAAAGGTCACATGGAAGGGCAGTATTTGTGAAGGGGACGAGTGAAGGTGACTGCTGGGGAGAATGGACACCTTGAAACAACCATGAGAGCTTTTCCAGCTGAGCAGAAGCTCCTTCCCACTCCCATTTTTCCTGGCGTGGCCATTGACAACATCCACAGCCCAGCAACAAGAAGCATTTACTGCCTGGGCAGAGCCAGGGAGGGACTGATCCCGCCTCCCCTCATTTCCTCATTGCCTTTCCTCCTCCATTTATTTCCTTTGGGTTTTCCCCTTTGATTAAACTTCTGGCATGTTGGAATGTTTAATAATAAAACAGATAACTCATGGGAGATGATATTTATAAAATCTACTTCTTTTTTTTTTCACTTTTTGTATGACCTTGAGAGAAAACTACGTTCTTCCATTTAAAATTAAAAAAAAAAAAACAACAACCAGAAGGTGCAGTCAACAAGTTTTCAAACAATCAATGTTTTATTTGGTTAATTTATTAAACACCTTTAAGACAATTAATTTTGGTCTGTACCCTTCTATAAAATGATTCAAGTTCTGAACAAACCTCCAATACATAAAGCAAAGTTACTTTTACCATACGCAAATTTCAGATCAAAATACAACACTCTGTTTTCTTACATTTATAAAACCCGGTCAAATACAAACGACATTAAAAAAGATAAAACACTTTCACTGATCCTTGGTACAATATTACAGCACAATTTGCACAGTGGCAACTAAGTCCTCAAAGCACAAGTCAAATACTTTAAAAAGGGAGCCTCCCTTTAGTCACCCAATGTTCTACTGAACACGTAAACAAAGCGAGTGCTACCGAATCCAGGAAAATTCCCGTGTCCCTTTTCATACCATGTGTGAGCCACAAAGCAATTCTGCAAGGGAAGCTACTGGTGAGTAACCAAAGAGCTTTCCTACTTTGCTGTTACCAGTTTTTGTGCAACTATTCCGTGAAAATAAACGAATGGAGGTGGACCAGACTCTGCACTGGGCAATTTATGGCAACTAAAGTAAACCAAGAAATGAGTGTTTTTCTAAAAACAGACCATAAAACTATATTAAAAAAAAAACCCAAACAATCCCAAATTATCATGGGTACAACTGGAGTAACTGCCTTTTGTTTCACCTTCAAGACATCTAATGAAGACACAGAGTGTTTTCAATTTTTGAGTTTGTTCAATTGCAAAACCCAGTGTTTCAGCAATGGGTCAAAGTGCCATTAGAATTGCACATTTTTCTTTAATTACAGAATGCATGTTTGCATGAAACGCTCATTTGGTGCTACACCTGAAAGCCTGCACTGACACTAACGTGTGAACACGTGGGATCTCCTATGAAACAGAACGAAAATTAAAACTACAAACATAAAATGATAAAACTCAAGTCTCAGTTGATAGACATTCCTGGGAAGGTCCTACTTAGCAAACCTTGCAGCAACACCTCGAGAAGAGAAAGTAAAACCAGAAAAATGGATGGGTCTGATGTGTCCCCTCAGGCTCTGCTTTGCACAGGCAGTCAGGGCAGTTGTACCACAGTGCAACTGAAGGGTTTTTGCCTGAAGTTCTGCAAGCCCTTCATTTCTCCCACCCCCAAACCACTGATTTTACTCACAGTTCAATTGTAACTTCAGTTATTCAGTCTCATCTAATGTGAAAATGTGTACATAATTAAATGGAAAAATACATTAATGGATCTACCTTTCCTGTCTCCTCCCTCCCCAAACTCACACCAAACCCACGAGGACACCACACACTCCAAAACTTTTCCTACCTGTTAATGTTCACATAATCCTGACAGAACAGAGAACTGCAAACTGCACAAATAATACATAGTTAAATAATGCTCAAGTGTAAACAACACAGGATGGACATGGTTTAATAAAACCCTAGTGAGGTACAGCAAAAACTTAATTTCCTAATTTAGTGTTTTAAGTGCAATTGAAACGCTGCTGTACCACCCTTCTGCAAACACATCTCTCCAGAATTAAGCTGCACTACTAGGCTTATTCCCTTAAAGCTACATACCCATGCTATAACTCATTATATTGATTTAATGCAAATATTTGTGGGGAAAATTAATTTACAGGGTTAATTAAAATCTTTTTAGTATTCAAAAGGAACGATAGTAAAGGGATCAACCATGGAAAATGTGGTAATATATGTTTTTTAAAAGATTTCCAATAATTCTAACACAAAACAGCAAGTATATTTTGAAAAATGCATAGAAACCCTGTCAATACAAAAATCCCCACTGAAATTACACAACTAAGCAATTTTAATCTAAATATTTTATGTGCTTTTCTATAAAGGCCACTTTGACGTACAAAAAAATTTACATTTTTCCCCAAAATAAATTATTTGTTCCTCAATTAAAAATACTGAATATGGAAGCATAACAACCCTCTCTCGTGCCAGCTGCTCATCTGCAGTGGCTATTTCTGAAGAAGAAAATCTCCTAATATTTTCAGTTACCAAAAGAAATAAGAAATGGCTTCAGCCTGTGGTCTGCTTAGCACTAGGAAAAACCTGGGGGAAGGAATGGAACAGGCTGAGCCCCTTACACTGCATGTGCTGGGGAGGGAATGGATGTACACAGAGAGAGCTTTCCTGCTTGTCTCCCAGGCTATGCACCAAAATCCCTGTTTGGAATCAGAGAAAGAAATCGAGGTCAATCTGAATTAAAGAGAGACAAAATAGTAAAGGGAGTTGGGAGGCAGAAACTGTATGAGGTCCAGGGTGGGTTAAGTAAATGAAGAATTCAGGATCACCTGGGAGAGGAGAGCTCCTCACAGGAGGCAGAACCAGGAAAAACTGTACCCGTTTTTTAACAGGGGGAAGAAGAGGAACACAAGGAACAAATTTCATTGGAAAAATGAAGCAATGGGAGAACAAAGAACCTTTACCAGCAGTCCTGACCACATGGGCATTTATCACTGAATTGCCACAGAAGCAAAAAACCCAAACTCACACAGAAGCAGCAGAAATGAAAACGTACTTGGACTGATTGGAGACATCACAGGGATTCTTTACTGTAAGCACCAGCTCCACAACTGACTGACAGAGGGAAAGCAAGACAACACCAAGCCAGGGGGCACAGCAAACCCCAAACACCTGACACGCTCTAGGGCAGGGAGGTGCAGATGTGGTGAAGTGGCCCCAGAGGGTAAAGCTGCACTGGGGGGGTTACAGGACAAACTCCAGCTGACAACACCATGGGACAACAGGAGGAACACACATGGAGATCACATCATCCCGAGCCAAAACACCCAACAACCTGACCCAGCTAAACTGCTGGGCCAGGCCAGGGGGCAGGAACAAAATCAGTGAACTGGAGTTGATCTGGATACGAGATTCTTGGGCAGCCATTGAGTACAAGCTCTCCTAACCTTGGACCAAGGACTGGGTTTGGAAGGACACAGGAGCTGCACTTCTGTATCACAAGGAATTCAGCTCTCTGATGTGCTGTATTGCATAGTTTGATTGAAGTCAAAGAGCATTTATGTCTTATTTTTCCCTGTTTTAAACAGAAGTAACTCAACATACTCCGATCAGAGCATTCCAAACCCTGCCCCCAAGTGATTAATCAATTAATTTCTAACGATTTTGGGGTGGACACGTAAAAGCCAAAGCTCCATTCCCACACAAAGCACAGGACCCACAGAACATGTACACACATAAAAAGCCTGTAACAGTAACCACATCTGTAATACAGGAGTCAGAGCAGGACAGCTGGATGATGGGGGTAACCCTTGCTGTCCAGCTGCATGCCACAGATGGTAAAGAAAAGGTGAGTGCTTTTACCTCACCACACCAACATGCCTTTTGTAGAAAAGGTGGCAATATATTCTGACAATATCCTGGTAATTATCAAGATCTTAGATTTCACAGAACATTGAACCTTTAGGAGAGTGGCAGCAATGTGACATCACATTCCAACACCCTCCTATTACTTGGTTCATGGAATACAGATATCATAATTGGATTATTCAATAGCTGTTTCATTCTCTTAAGATATAAGAGAGTATTTGTACTGTACAAAGTAAGACTAAGTACACTAGTTATCATTATTATAATACATATTCATATTTTTAACCCAATCCCACAAAATTCATGGGACTCAATAAATATGGTTTACCAAGGGAAAACTCTGAAGATACAGCATCTAATGTGAAGAAATTTTAGTTTTTCCTTCTGAAGGTAAAAGTAAAACAATTCCAGCTTATCAGGGTCCCACTCTGGATTATGAAGCAGTGGGCATATGAACAGGGATGCAGTTTCACAACTCTGGTTTCTCAAAAAAAGGAAAAAAGTGCAGTGGAAAAACAGGTGGCCAGAAGCTCCCCAGCTCTTTAGGCCCATACCTGTGGTTCCACACTGCAGACATAGTTCCAGAACCCACAGCTCCATAGCTCCAGAAGTTTCAGATTTAAATACAACAAATGCAAAATAGAAGATCTCCTATAACAGCCCATAAATGTTTATATCATAAGGGACAGTGTGGACTCATCCTTACCCGTGCAGCAGGGAGCAGCTGCAAGGCAAGGAATGATGCTGCTCCTCAGCCTTCCCTAGAATGAGAGGATCAGGAATTTGCAAGCTCAGCAGGGTTTCTCCATGGCCCCTCATTTATCAGCTGTTTTTCAGAAGCGCTGCAGGTGACACAGATACTCCTGTGAGGCCACCAACCGGTGGCTCCTCTGCAGTGACAGCCTGGATGAGTTTGGATGGTCCAGAGGGCAGCACCCAATATGTGAAGGGGGAGAAGGACAAGGCAGTCTCTGGACCCTTTTCAAAAGGCTAAAGGGCTCTTAGAGTGACACAACTGAGAAATGCTACAGCACTGGGACTGCAGAGCCTTCAAGAAGGCAATAAATAACTTGCTGTCTGAGATGGGACAAATTCAAACATCAACCCTTGATCCTTCCTGCTGTTTCAGACAGGGCAGGAGTAGGACTTTATGTGCTTCAGAGAAAGAAAACACTGTAGCAGTGTTACCAAATGCCTAAACCAAACTGATGATACAGATCAAACAAAAATAAAGGCAGCACAAAAAGGACAACAAAGTTCCTATGCAGGACTAAAATTCAGCTCTCTTCTCCGTGGCTTGTGTCTACAAGAGCCTCTCCTCAGAGTGCCCAAGCCAATGGCACTGCAATGGCAGCACTTGGAGCTTCCTTCCTCCTTCCTCCTGAGCACCTGTGGCACCCAAACCCTGGGAGGCTGAGCAGGAGGGGTCTGAGACAAACCCCATACGGAGCCCAACACCCCAGTGATCTGCCAGCCACATGGGTCAGCCTGTCCCAGACACACAGCCACGTCCTGGCAAGATTAATATTTATGGAATAGCCACCATGATGCTAATGGAAGGCTCTGGAATTAGCAGCTAATTGGTACAGTCTACAGAGTTATGAATAGCTCCTTGTTTCACCCCTACTATTTGTGCATGGCCACTAAAATGTTTGCTACATTGAAGTCAAAGTTAGTATGAGCTGCTCCTCAAAATTTTAGAGGAAGATGTTCTCCGTGAAGCATTTCTTGGCTTTGCTTATACAAAGAAAGGAAAAAGTAGCCTTTTCCCATTACATTTTGTATTATTAAGGCCTTTGACAGTGTGGAAGCCATCTTTATGAAAAGGGATGCTTTTCAAAATAGAGATTGAACACTCAAAGAAAAACAAACACAAGCTGATTACCAGCTTATATTGGTACTTTTAGAAGTCAAGCACAGTGTAAGGAATTCAAATCTATGTCAAAATAGCACCTTTAGAAGCAGAAGAAAAGACACTTTTTAAAAAACTTTTTCAATCTAAGCAAAACCCCACATACCTGAAGATCACAAAGAAATGGGCAATGACATAAGTTCAGGTATGGAAGGTGGGTATTGATTTGAACAGTTTTTCCTCTGCAGGTGATTAAATGGGGAACTCCACAGAAAAATATCTAATTAGACATTACAGAAAAATCAGTGAATCTCTCTATTGAGATAATGCATCAAGTTCACAGCCAAAACAGTGAGAGCAGAATAGAGGCAGAGAGAAAACTATCTGATCTTTCCTTAAAAGAGCAGAGACTTCTATTTTTTAAACAGATCTCTTCCTATTTAAAAATCATCAGGACAGCCTTTCAATTGCTACTCTTATTTCCAAGTATAATAGTTACTATCAAGTAATAGAAATCTTTATTTACTTTTTACAGCAGCTGCAGGTCAACCTTGGTCTTTTTGTACAGAAACATTAATTTAAAATGAAATTAAACTGTCCTTGGGCAATGATACCATTCTGTCCTGCTTCTTGTCTGCTTTTAGGTTTTTTTTAATTGAAGGACAAAATGTGATTTAAAACAAAACAAAACAAAAAATATTTGACAAAGTGCAAAGAAAGAAAAAGTGAGGTAGCTGGGCATAGGGGCTTTTCTCCCCAGGACAAGGTGCCAGACTTCCAGCCACAGTGACACACATGAGGGACTGGGCTACACCTGCTCTACCTGCAGCTCTGCTCACAGGTGTTCAGCTGATCTCTGACCTGCTGGCAGCAGTTTTACAAGCTCCATGAAAAGTCATTTCATTGTGTACTAAGCACTGTCCCCACACACACTGATGTGCAGATGTGCAAAAGCCACAGGGAGCAAGTTGGTGTGGCCACTCTCCTCTGACCCACAGGAGCTGTGCTCCCAGGCCCATGGGCACAGCTGTGTGTTCAGAGGGAGAGTGAAAACAAAATCCTGTTAATAACAGCAAAAGAGAAAACACCTGAGGCCAGAGCAAACATCATGCATGGAACACCCAGGACCTGCCCCTGATGGGCTTTGGGGTCCAAACACTGAGGGCAGTCAGTGGTGGCAATTCCATGAGTTCTGTACCAAACCCAGCCTCTTGCCCCACCTGATGCTCACAGCCAGGCTTGTGCAGTGTAAGGAGAATTTTGTACTGAACCTTCTCCACCCCTCAGCTCTGTAAAGGAGCTTCCAGGAGCCCCCCAGAACACAGCTTGCTGTCTACATCATGTAGCCAAGATAGGACACTCACCATGCATTGCAAAATGCAGACCCTTAAACACTAACATGTTTCAATTGCAAGAAGCAAACCACTCAGGTTTTGGAAAACAAGGATTCAAAAAAAAAAAAACAAAACCACAAGCTTAAAATTGACTTAGCAGGTGTTTCCCCAAGCAAACAAAAGCTAGAACAGACTTCATGTTCTCCAAGCAACCCAGAGGAGTCCTTTGGACTAGTTTAAGACCAGCTCTGAAAGGGTTTGAAAGTATTTCTTAAGAGGGCACTGCCTGGCTTCCCTTCAGAAAGAAACTATAGCAAGAGCTTTACAGAATGTCAGCTGTGTTTAACTTGATCACCTCAGCAAAAACCCCTGTGCACTGCTTCATTCACTCTAATAAATAAGCAGGCTTTGCTTTTTAAGACATAAAAACAGTGAAACAAGTGACAGGGATGATAATGCTTTCCTGCTATCATGTGTAAATTAATAAAGCAGATTAATAAAACCCAAAGCTTTTGCATGTGAGGTCGTTCAGGACAGAACCTCAAGCCCAGCCAAGGATCAGGTTTTTGTAGGATGCTCCCTGTTGCAGATGGAAATTTAAACTTTCCAAAATGGCTTTTGCTTTCATCAGGTACAAATTTGTTCCACAGGTTATTTTTTTTCTGTTCTGAAATTGGCAGCCCAATAACAGAATGCACAGAAATGACACTTGTGAAACAAGTGCACAGCTGGTGGCAGGAGGTCAGTCAGGCTCTGACAGGGTTTAGAGCTACAGATGAAAGAAACTTGCCCTCAACAAAAACTGAGGTTGTCTCAGCATTAACTCAAAAGAAATGGATGAAAGTCAAATAAATTAAGAAAAAAAAATTAATAAGTGCCTAAGGTGGTAATTCAAAAAACTCCAGTATTAAAAAAAAATCAAATTCACGTTTTATCAACAAAATAACACTAATTACACAGGGCATGCTTCTTTCTATTATTGAAATCAGACCCATCAGCTTTTACCAGGGCTCAGAACAGCTTCATTTCATTATGCAAATTCAAGGGCACAGGTAGGCAGTGGCATTGAGCAGCTTCATGTACTGAAGTGCTCTGGCAGGTGTTCTCTGCTCAGAAACCCTGCAAAACTGCTGGGCATCAAGATTTAGCCTTTTTCCATTGAAAAGCTCCAATCTTCCACCTCACTTTTCAAGACATTTCAATGGATTATTTCAAATAACCTCCAAATATTATTCTATGCAAGTCCTTTATGTATTGCAACCAAAAAGCAGTTACCTAGAATAAGTAATTTAAAAAATATTATTCAGATTTGGTATCACCAATTAATTTGCAACATAACCACCTGTTGGTAGTAGCTCATAGTTTAGTTCTCTTATTACCCTTAATCCTTTTAAACAGGTGTTTATCTAGCTGGGCACTGAATGGCTTTAGTCTATGTTTTTAGGTAACATGTTAATCAAAATTTTGGGAGAATTGATTGCTGGAGCACAGCAGCAGTCAGACCGCAGAGTCACACTGGACATGGCTGGTCAGAAGTGTCACCTTAAACCCTGGCTGCAGTCCTTCCTACAGCAAGGAATTTCCCAGGGGAAAAAAAAAAAAAAGAAAGAAAAAAAAAAACCACACCAAAACCCATAGGGACAATGGAGAGCAGGTGCCAAACTTATTAATGAACTTCAGAGCACACAGAGGTGACCCCCACAGAAAATGAGCAGAGTTTCCCCAAACCCCACTGCCTTTAGCTTTTACTGACTCACCTTCCCAAGCCCTGTGTTTTTCTCTCACAGACCATGTGCCCCTGGAAACACAGCTCCAAAAAAAAAACAAGGAAGAGCATCAGAAAATGGCAAATGTCAAAAGGCTGCAGCAATGACGACTGAAACACAGGCCTGTACTCAGTCCTGAAGGGGAAAAGGAAATACTCCTTTGGGAAGATGGAAATAGCAGCTTCTACAAACACGGATGCAATTAACACCCCCCCACCCACCTGAAGTAGCCATTTAAGTACTCCAAAGAGCTAAAGAGAACACAACCCCCAAGTCCTCAGTGCTAAATTAGAGGCAGAAAGGATCCATTTAACACTAAATTAAATATAATTCTATGGAAAGCACTGCTGTGAGTGGCACCAAACCACACCTTAGCTACAATGCTCAGTCTGCCTGTGTCCCTGGGCACAGCCACATTTCCCGAGGCACAGTTTCATTCTGCAGGTCGATAAATGCAAACAAATTGCACTTAATCTAAACAGTTATAATTTTAAATACTAAAGCCTGTTGTCAGCTGCCTTTTTTATATATTTGCATGGCACCAGTGCTCCAGTAAAGAGCAAAGTGTCCATATGCATCACATGGAGTGATACTCAAGAGAGTTGTGAAGAGTAACACAAACCTGCAGAACAGCATTTAAAAAAAAAAAGTAGATTTACATTGCTTTCAATAGCATTCATTAAAAAAAAAAATAACCACTGCTCTTTTTGGAACACAGTGAATTTTAAGCATATCTGTATTTTAGTAGAACAGTTGAATTATTGTTATACACAGAAGAACCCAAAAGTTTGGCACTTGTAACAATTTGGATTTGTTATTGCATCCTCCACTCTGCATGGCACATGCATGGTAGCAGAGCCCCTGCACAGCATTCATGGAACAAACACAGAAACCGCAGTTAAAACAGGGGACAACCTCCCCAGACCCCTCTTTCTGTGCTTGTGCATTTACTGAGTCATGCAGGCACCAGAAATACTGCAAAGCAACCAAGCTGCCTGGTGTGTTCTAGAGGGGGAGTTCAGAAGCCAGGCGGTTCAGTAGCTTTGATAAAAACCTTATTTTCCTATCAAGATCTCTGCTCCTGAAGGCAGGCTGTGTGCCAGGCACGTGCTGTGCAAACACCAGGGACACAGCCTGCCCACAGCCATCAGGGAGCTGATTTTGAGCTTCTTTTGGTTTCAGATTCACCTCTGTCCTCTTGTGTAATTTTGTATTAATTTGCCTTCAATTTAAAGATGAAGTACCCTCAAAACTACAGAAATTCACTTGACCAGAAGCAGCTGGGTTGACACTTTCACAATAACTAAAATTTAAGGATTAGCTGACAAAATATTTAAGGACAACTAGACCTTGCTGTGGTACAGCAAAACAGAAGACTTTTCAGGATGCCTGTTCTTCAAGTTATAAAACCAGCAAGGGAGAGGATCTGAAATCCAAGCCTGACTCTTTAGGAATACGAGCATCTGTCAAGGCCAGGTAAGGAACAGAGCCAAGCCAGGCATGTGCCTCCCTCAGAAACTCCAGGGATTTATTTTATGAGAGCAACAGCACTTTACACCTTTGCTTCTGTAATCTCTCTCTGCTGTGCAGAGCAGCCACAAGGTTACAAGTGTAAAACAAGCACAGAGGACACTGCTGTGTGCTTACAGTAGCATGTATTTTTTTCCCCCACTTTTCCCTTAAAATTGACAATTCCAAAATTTTTCCAAAATTATCTGTGGCACATGAAAAAAGGAAGAAATTTTTCTTGGGGGAATTGTGGGAAGAGGTGGAGTAATGGGAGAAAAAAGCCACCACTCATCCCATCTTCCACAATTCCTACCCTGTATCTGGTGATTTCTGATTTCAGTACCTGGGGTTGGTCCAATTCCTCACCAGGGAAAGAAAAATGGATGCAGAGGCCCAGCCCAAGTGCCTCAAGCTCAAGGTGGCCCAGCCAGTCCTCATCCTGCATGGCCAGGACACACATTCAAACTGTCACCTGTGGAGGACCTGGCTGAATGTCAGTGCCAACAGTGAGCTGGGAGGAATTAAGGCCACTGTGCTAAGCAAGGACAACTTAAACAAGTTTCTAAGCTGCCAAACCACCTAAACCCCCTGGACTGCAACTCAGAAAAACTCCTGAGTTGTTCAGCCATCATGTGCAGGGGTACACAGTGCCAGGAGAGCAGGGACAGCTGAGTGGTGGCATTTACCAGTGAACCCAGTTCAATCTACAGCTGTTTGCACGTTCAACACTCAGCACACTGGTGACCTCCCTCCTCTCAGCACCTCTGGTACCATCACAGCCTCCCTCTCCTTCTGAAGGCAACCACCCCTCGGGAAAGAGAAAGAGAAGCCAGAGGTGAGCTCTGCCTCTTCACCCCTACACCACCACTGGTCCAATCCCTGCAGAAAGGGGAGCCTTGGCTTCAAACCACACTTATGGTGTGGTTGTGGTTCTTCACTATGACCACACCATAAGCCTTGCTCCAAATTCTGAGGGAAATCAAACCTGGTTATTGCACAATCCAAGGGATGCTGCTGATCCCAGATCAGAGTTGGACAGACAGACAGACAGGAAGACACATCCCTTCCCTCCTGTACACACAGAGGTTAGAACAGCTCCTGGATCAGTCCCACAGACAATGCAGAAGGGGAATGGTCCCATCCCCTTAGGCAAGGCCAAGGAAGCCAGTTTTGAGATCTCAGGAGTGCCTAAATCTTGAGCACACACCCCAAACCCCTGGAGAGCATCCCTGGAGACTTGGTCTCAGCCATGTGGAACATGACACGAGTACAATGTGCTCAGAAATTCAGTTTGTGACTGGTTCAGGTACAGAGGCTTAAATTTCTTGGTCAAATCTCACTGAGTGCATTCGCAACACGCTCCAATCACCAGCAGATTTGTTTGTTTTATTTATGTTTTCTTTAAAAAAAAATCAAACTAAGAACGCCTAGTGTTAATCCTACTCTAAGTGTAAACATTTGGTTCAGTAACTTGAACTGCAAAACACTGCTAGAGTATTTACTTGGGTTTATCATGTGCATTTATCACTTACGTTTTCTGGATGCTGAATGCCCTCAAGTGTACTGGGAAGCTACAGGGACTCGGGAGATAGCAGCTGCAATATTCTGAATAACATTTTCTGAAGTTTTCCAAGCCACTTAGAAAACTGAGCTCAAAGTGAAACAGATACTTAGGAACATTCATCACTTTTGAATATGGGCTCTTGGCACTTTGTCTGAGGAAAAAAAAATTGATCCATGTAAGATTTTTCAAAAAAGGGAAGTTTAACAGATAAACTAACAGCACTTGATTTATTTCACAAGCCAGCCAAGGATGGAAATAGTAGTTCACATTTCTGTAGTAAAGCATTATATATAAATTTAAAATCTAAAGACATATATATACACACACCAAGTTACTGCAATGCATAAATATATAAACTTTTTAATATGCCAACTAATATAGGTCAGAAAATCAATGTATATAGTTCAAGTTTTGCAGCACTTCAGCATTGTAAAAAATAAAAATAAAAAAAGGTCAATGGATTGGCTGCTGCCCTTTTCCCCACCCTCCCACATTCCTCTGCTCAGGAATCAAAGTAATTCCAACCCCACATCAGTGCTATGGAAGGACAGAGCAGAAATAAGTTTCAGAATGGCTCTTCAAGGACTTTTTAGTGAAATACCAATATTTTGAATTAGTTTGGGATCATATTTCAATGTATGTAAGATGATTTCAATAAAGATGACAAAGGTTTACACTAACACAACTGAGGGCAGAGTTTGGCTTGTCTGAGGTCCACAGAGTTGCAGAGTGGAAAGTCTCGTATGTAGTTATAATACTGGTTGTACAAAGTCTCTTTTTCTGAAGGGCAGGAGGTATTATTTCTATTTTCCATCTCTCCCATTTTATTCCTTTTAAATAAATACAGGTTATGTCCCACCCATCACAACAACAAAGAAATCAAAAATTGAGGTAAAACTGTTCTACCAGCTGATCTTGACTACAAACAAAAAGTCAATTAAATATCACTACTGATGTGAACAAGGCTTAGTAAGAAATAAAACGTAAGATACTAAGTTCTTCACTATAACCACACCATAAAACCCAGCTTTCAAAGTCAGACAGCAGTAAACAAGACTGTACTGTAGCACAGAAATCATTAGTAAACCAACTTTTGATCCCAATTTAAAGTCACTGTACAAATTTTTCTTAACTCTTAGTCCAAACCCCATGTTTTCTGCAAAATAAATATATCCTTGTCATATTTCACCTTTGTTCTAAGAGACATAAAATACACCTTTCTGCAATCCTCAGTCTTAAAAACCATTCTTAGCTTGCAAGCTAATCTGAAGTAAAAAGGAACACAATCTATTTCATTTGTCCTTTTGCTCTTACCAAAAGCAGCAATCATCACTAACTGTTCCAAACAGGTCTTCCCTTTTCACTTGAAGGAAAACAGCCACCAAAGCCCACCCAGAAGCGCACGCCACCCACCTGCAGACCAGTTCATCAGGCTACTCGAATGACAGCATAGGAAAAAAACTGTTTACTTCTTTGTGGTGTACTGTATCCATTTTCTGGGGTGTATCCATTTCAGATTAGTCCATTTTATATATATTAAAAATATTTGTCAGAATGAAACCGTTGCAAATCAATGAAAAACCGTATGTACACACCTCCACCATTTTTTAGGCACAGACCTTATCTTTTGAGAAAGGACTAGAAATAAAAGGTGCAATGACCAACGACTCCTGTGGCCTCATGCTCCAACAGCAGCGCACCAGGGAGGTTGGTTTTCATGTAGCTTCTGTGTATTACAGCTATCCAGTTCCAGATAGCACATGGATTCGTATCAGTTCCCCGCAGGGGAAACGCACCTGAAAGCTTTTTTTTTTTTTTTGCTTTTCAATAAGCTTCACCAAAGGAAACAGATTCCCACCAGTTCCAGACACAAAATCCTCCTTCAATAACAAGGTTTAAACTCCAAATGGTTACGACTGAAGGTGTTTCCTTGATCTCCCCCTTTTATTTTCCCCCTTCTCTCCTCTTTAATGTGTACTTAAGTTATTTGTTCCCGAAACAAGTACTGAGACTCAAGCTTTGTAAGCATTTAAAACAAAAACAGTTACCATACCAAAGCACAGCATACAGTGTAATTTTCAGCTGTAATTTCTCAGCTTTTCCTTTAAATAGAGCTAGATTATGGTGGACTGCACAGAACTCTTCCAGTCTGGTCCCCTGGCAGCGCGGGCTCACGGAGAAGGTACGCGGATGCGGAACAATCCCTGCTGCAGCTGCAGCCGGAAGAGTTTGCAGTTGGCGATGCGCAGCGCCGCGCAGCCCGTCCGGCGCAGGTCCGAGGGGAACAGCGGCTTGGTGCGCTGCCAGGTACCCGTGCTCCTCTTAAATTCCCTAACATAGTCATAGTTTGTACCTGAATTAACGAAAAAAAAAAGAGATGGAATACTTAAAACTCACTGCACCTGCCAACATTAGTAAGGCAAATACGTGAAGGAGAGCAGGCACAGGAACACACATCAGTGTCTGCACGGGTGGTTGAAATTATTGTCAAAAAGGAACTACTATGACATTTCTGATCTACTTAAACCCATCAAACTTGTAATTTTGTTTGCTTATATTTCAGAGAAAGCCCTGCTACACACTCATATCCATACACATGGCCACAAAAGTCTTCCAAATCTCTTTTACAGAGCGTGGCCAGATGCTGGTGGCTCTGAACTGAGTATGTTTGATAGCACACATCTATTTGGCTGGGATTGAGAGCCAAGAGTCACTATCACATCCTTATGAACCACTGGACGATGCCCCTAGAATGCAGAATTGCCTGTTTCCCGCCGCAAAGACAGGAGTTACAACCTCAGGCATTAACAGGTCTTCTTACCCTTAGATAAAAGCAGTAACACACTCTTAGTCTTAACCTCTTGTGGTCTTCAAACTTATCAACCAAATCAAGCCAATGCTCATGGCACTGAACTTGTTACTGAAGAGCCCAAAACCAACCTGTGTCTTTCTGTATGTCCAGCATAATTCCCTTGAGCCACAGTGACAGAACAGTGTCCCAGCCTCTTATTCTTAAAATGTTCAGTCTTAGTAGCAAGTATTCAAAATATTGGAAGGAAATGAGCATAAAGAGGTTTTTAGTCCTGGTTCTGACCTGTATCGAGATCTCCAATCACGTATATGCTGGCTCCGATGGGCACAGCTCCATACACAAAAGAAGAGCTAGTTGGGATACATAGGTTCTGGTCATTTAGATAAATCCACCTGTAAAAATAACAATTGAAAAACAGGATTTGATTTTTAGCGATCACATTTAAAAAAGTAATCCTGAGTCTTTTTGAAGCTGTATTGTTGACTCAAAAGCAGAGTTTATATATCAATTTGTTATGTAAAGGGAACATTGTATAGTTTGGGACAGTCCTGGTTTCTCCTAGCCAGGAAAAGCAGCTGGTACTGCTGTATCCTGAAGTTGCTCAATTTCAGAATTGCTCCACTCATCTGTGTAATCTACCTATAATAAATTCTTCTTGCAGCCACACAGTGTGGTTCTGAAACAAATTCCTACAAAATGCTGCTGCACCTTTGCAGATGCTGTCACAGTTACCACACATAGACCCTGACATGTACAAATCAAGGCCATTTTAAGGGACTGTTCCTACACTTTTTATTAAATAATTTACAGAGAACATAAAGGTCTGAGAAACCTTTGAAAATCATCCCATATATTTTCATGGCCATACCAGGTTAATTTGAAGGAAAAAGTTAGAAAATGCCCTCCCAGATACTGCTGATCTTTGAAAATTCTGCATCATCTGAACTCCTGATTCAGAAGTAAACCAGTCTTCTGGCACTCAAGGAGATGCTGCTCCATATCAATTATCTTGGAGATAGAAATCAATTTTTAAAGGGCAAATGAAAGGATTGGCTGTCCATTATTTTGTCTGTGCTTTACACTGAAGGATTAACGTTCTGCACAAAGCAAGGAAATGGTTTGTAGCTGTCATAGAGGAGGACAGATGAACTAACAAGAGAAAAGGAGAAGTTCTCTACCCTGGTTTAGAAACTCTCACAGATCAAAACAACTTGCACCATATTTCATTAGCTTCCTTCCCTTACTGTAGGAGGAGGGCACAGTATTTTCATTGCTTTTTAGCAGCAAGTGACCTAGAATTCTGAAAACTGAGTAAGTAGCAGAGAAATGCAGAAGGAAGACTGGATTATTATTATTTTTTTTTAAATTCTAACTATAGGACCAGATAAAGGAAGGGAAAAAACTCAGATCAGGAGTTTATCCACACTAGATACTCTGGGTTTTGGAGTTTAAATAAAAAACCTAAACCCACAGGGTGAGACCCAAGCATTTTCCTACTGTGAATCACCAAAGGACAGTATTAAAGTTTCTGTAGCTGCTTGTGAAAATTCATCCTCAGGCTTTCTCAACGTGAATGCTTTAAAAAACAGGCAGCACTTTTCAGGAACACTCACAGCAGCTTTAGCAGTTAAAACTAGGAAGGAACAAAGACAGGAAGGGCAAGGGGTCATGTTTCATCAGAATTTGACTAAGCTCCAGCTTAATGTGGGTTGTGCCTGCTGTTTGAACAGTATGGAAAAAACACCATGACCAAAAATTCCCAATCTTCAGGAATCTGAAAACAGTCCTTGGAACAGAACTCTTGCGTACTTCCCTGGGATGGCTCCGCTCAAACCCAGTCCAAGAGGAGCAGGGGGAGGCAAGTCCTGCTGCAACCAGGGGCAGAAGTGATGGCTCTGAAACTGGAACAGGCTTCCACCCCATTTAAAAATAGAAGGGAAGGAAGCCTAATTTCTTTCACTCTTTAAGTGAGAGAAACAAAATGATCCATCCACACTGCTGTAGATAACGAGTGGGATGGGGGTAACTGCTTTATTTCCAAGTGGGAAGTAAATAAAGATGTGATACAGAGCCAACATATTCCAGACACGTCACCTCAAGATCACCCCAGCTGAGAAAGGAAGCTTGGAAATGAATGAAAATCCACATTCCTCTCATCTGACAGTGCTGTCAATCAGTGTTCTCATTACATTTGCATAAGCACTTGCTTTTAATGAAATTCCTGCACACTGACTGGAAGAATGTTGCTAATTACACATACTATGTTACAAGACTGTTTAGTTCACTAGTTATATGCTGCTGAAAGCTCTTCCCTATTTCCATGATGTTCCAGTAGCAAAAAGAACATTGTAAAGGATATTTTACCAAAGTACTGCTGCTGAAAATTCTCTCTCAATTTTTATCTCTCTTAGTACCTGAAAATTTTTGTAATTCCTTTTCGAATCATGAGAAGAAGGAAGAAATCCTACCCCACTTATAGACCACCAGGGAAAGGCAGCAGTGGCCATACACCAGCAGATCTTGCAAAGAATCCTGAAGTCAACTTGGGCTGTATCAAATATTTCCAACCATCCACATAGAAAACAAAAAACCCGAGTGTGTACAGACATCATGCAATGATGCAAAAAGTGTATTATAAATTATGGACTCTGACAGAAAGTCTGAACCATCAAGGTCTTAAGTATGTGTTTAAGACTTCCTGCATTTTATGGAGTAGACCAACACTGGATCACTGAGTGAAGGATACCTTCACATTTCCATCTTCCATTTTCACATTCATTAAATCTGTTTTAGCTTGATCGATATTTAAAAAAAACAGGATACAATGCACACAAAGCTCAATCTATAGCCTTTGAAAAAAAATCTACATCCTGCAAAAACGCTGCAGTCTGACATGCAGCTTTTTCTATCTTTGGGTTCACTTAAATCCACTCATGCACATGACTCTAAAGACAACCTGACAAAAAATTTATTAATTGAAAAATCTCAGTTGCAGCAGCACTTCAAATATGAGAATTATTTCCTACATTTACCATGTTCACATTTCATGTAGATGCTACTATTTTGTCTCACTTCATTTATTCTATTACTTGTTTATACAGCACAGCTTAACAGGAGTCTCAATGTTTATTTTTTTTGCTAGTGTGAAGATCTCAGCATATCCCCAGTCTTTGAAAAGTCTGCGTCATGGTTAAGAATAACAATTTTGAAAGACTCTGCACTGTGAGTTATTTTAGAGTAAGTTGCTGTCAAAGTAAACAATATTAAACAAGTCCAGTCCTTTAATCCAATTCAAGCCAGAATTATGGCAGCTTACATGAATTAATATGTTTATATACTGATGTGAGTACATCCTTAGACATTCACTCTGGAGTAAAACCTGTAACTCAGACACTCAGGCTCTGGGTGCCTGGCATGATGCTGGAGCCTGTGCTCTGGCAAGGAGGCCTGAGGCACACATGGAAATTTGTGCAGATGACACAGGTGTGCACTGCTGCACGTACCCCAGAACCAACACCATGCACAGCTGAACTCACAGGCCAGAGAGCTCTCTGCATCCACCCAGAAAGTGAACATAATGGAGCTCTCCACTTACTTAAAAACAGCTGGAAAAGCCCACAGTATTGGCAAATAACTTTTGAAAAGGTTATTTTCAAAAGTATTGGCAAATAACTTTTGAAAAAGTCACTGTGAATTTTGGTTTGAGAATGCTAGACTTGATCTGCTACACAGAGCTCTGAGGGTACTGAAACCTGGGATAACTGACAGACCCTGGAGCTGAGGGCTGGAACATAACTCAGAGACACTGCACCCTCTTCTGGCTACAGCACCCCTGGGCTGAGCTGGGGCCTCTTAAACCCTGGGAGCAGCTGCCACCATCTCAGCCTTCCCTGGTCCCCAGTCTCCACAGAAACACCCCAAACCTGTGCCCTGCCTGCAGGTTCATGCTGAGTTACATTTCCAAGCTCAGACTGGGCAGTGGCAGAGCAGAAAAGCAAAGTCTGGTATCTCAGCTGCCCTCCCCACGTGCCTCCTCCATCAGCTCCATCAGTCAGCTCTGCTGCCTGCCCTGCCCCGTGCCAGCACAGCCTCCCACCACACAGCCAGCACTCAGAGCAGCTGGGGCAGCTGCAGCTTTATCACTGCTCCACTGGGATCCTGCAGTGCTTGGGGATGCCACCAAGCAAGGACACAAAGCCGTGGCACTGTGGCAGGTGTGGCTGTGCAGTCAGCAGGTGGCACCATGGCAGCACCCAGGCTGGGCCCTCCCAGCTCCCCAAACTCCCCTGCATGGAAACTCAACCTGCATCAACCAGTGAAACAGGTCTGCAGCCACTGCTGAGGAACCATAACCTTCTGAAGAACAGAATCAGGCTGGAAATATTTCAAGTAAATCAGCTGAAAATAGCAAGTAGGAGAGAGGGGAGCACTTCTTTCCACAGTTCTTTCCCTTTCAAAGACCTCTTGCAAAACATTAATAAATTTCTGCCATTTCCCCAGCCTCCAGAAGGCTAGCAAACACTAAGGGAGCATCAGCAGCAACAGCCCCTCTGATCTGTCTGCTTCTTTTAACCAATTTAAAGGATGTTTTTCTTCAGCTTCATTTGATTATAGCTAGTTTAGACATCACTTTGAACAACAGAGAAGACCTCTTCATACAGAAATTAAAGTCTCTTTACAGCCATATCTTGCAAGAAAATTATATAATGAATTTACATCTACTGTTCTATTTTTGTGTCCTTTTATACAGGTCACAGTCATAAATCAGTCTTGATCTTCTAATAAAGACATGCTAATCTCCTTCACTTGTCAACAAGCCTCGAAACATCTGACCACAAAGTCTTTTTAAAATTTAATTTATGAAAGAAGAATAATCCAATTTACCGTTATATGCAAGAAAAAAGTCACTGGAGGAACCAAGCTTGTCAGTTATGACTGGAGAACAAGGTGACTAAACAAAAAATTCAATGTAAGGTAACATTTTGAATGGTTACCACATATAGTAAGTTGGATTCCACTACCAGAGCCAAGAGATAAAAAATTAAGTAATTGAAAGCAAATTCAAAAGAAATAGAAGAAGATGAGCCATGCAGTGTGGGGAGGTGCCTGTGGGATGTATAGCATGCATAGTGTCTTTCCTATGGCAAAAGCCTACATGGGTGCCATAAGCTATAAATGCTTGGAACAGAAATGCATCAAATTTCTTATCTCTAGTTTAGGAATTCCCTAAGCTGCAAATCTTTGGATAGGGTTGGATCATGAAGAAGTATCCCTGTACATACACACATTCCTCCACAGAACCATGGCATCATTTAGGTTGGAAAAGAGCTGTAATGAGCACTCAACAGGGAGCTGTGGGCACGAGCAGGGGTAGGGGCAGAAGTACCCTGCACTTGGGGAAATTGCAGAGTGCAGGGGAAGAGCCACAAACTCCCTGTGTGACCAAGGTGCTTCTCCTGTCCAGGGACACTCAAGACCTGGTGGCTCCAGGGATTTAGGCTTGGCATATAAGAGGGAAAAGTGGAGTGGATGGGCCTTCAGTAACAGCCAAACCGGGTGACAAAAAGTGAAATGAGCAACAGACACATGGCACAGACCTCATGTGAATCAGAGTGCAGGAACAAGGGGTGAGGGAGCAGGCAGATGACTGGATGGCAAGTTATTGTCTGTGTTTAGAGCTGCAGCAGTTACCTTTTAAACTCATCATGATAAAATTCTGATTTGCACGTCACCATCTCACTGGCTTGGCTGTCGTCACGACTCCTGACCCCACCAAATACATAAAGCTCAGAGGCAACTCCACAGGCCACTGCCCCAAATCTGAAAATCCAAACAAGGAAAAAATATTAATGCCATGTATCAAAACCCTTTTGCAACCCAAAAGATGAACTTTCTTCATCTTTTACTCTTTTATTTATTTATACACACAGATGCCTTAAATATCCAACAAGATGAGTCATGGATATTAATTGTAAGCACCTAATTCAGATCACAAAAAAAAAGCCAGTAAAAATATTTCTCTCTAAAAATACTGTGAAGTTCCAATTGAACTATAATTTCTTGTTTTCACTTTGCATCAGGGAACTAGTGCTTGTAACATCAAGGCTATGTTTCTACCAAATTTGTATTTATTGCTTGGATGCTCGTCTTTACTCAGCCACATGTTAACTACAGGTCACCACAACTCAGAAAGACCTGGTGAGATTCACAGGCCATCTTCACAGATTCATCAGAAAAAGGACACTTTCCTCCCATCAGAGGGTTGGAAAGCAATCTAGTCCCCCCACTTCCATTTTCCCTCACCTCCTCTCTTTGAGAGGACAGATTGCTGTCCACTGCTGAGTCCTGGGGTCGTAACACTCCACAGATTCAAAGAGTTTTCCATAGGAGCCTCCACCCATTGCATAGATTTTCTTCTTCATAGCTGCATAGCAGCCAATCTTATGGAAAAAAAGAAAAATATATCTGAAATGACACACAAATGCACAGTATTGAGAGCTCAAAGCTGTCTGTACACACACACACACAGAGGAATTTGGCTTGCCTATACCCCATGTCCAACAATGCAAGGCATAAAAATGCTCAGGCACAGTTTTGTTTTGGTGTATAAAGAGAGAAGAAGCTGCTCACTCTCATTTCATTTTGGAGACCATTTGCTACAGCTTCTACTTGAAGCAAAAGATTAAAATACATATTTTTATACATATATATACACATACATATATCTGCATTTACTATTTAACAAGAAGCAACACAATCATATAGGATGTAGTTTTTACCTTTCTAACCATGGTCAAGTCTGGCTGCTTGGTCCAGGTCCGGCTATAAATATCATAGCTCTCCATAGAGATCAGCTCCCTTTCACCATCCTCACCTCCCAGAATATACAGAATCCCATCAATCTCTACCACACCAAAATTATGTCGTGCCTAAGGAACATCAATAAAGTCAACATTGAAAAACATAACTGCCATTGTGAATAAATGAACACAATCTTATTTTTCAGACTAACTGTCTGCAAAGTGCTATTGGTATTATGCCCGGCTTTTGTTTTGTTTTTTTTTTTTAATGCTGAAGTCCTAAACTTCATAAGCCTAAGATTATTAATTTAATCAACTAAACAAAACAAAGGGTATCAAAAGGAGAAAAAAAAAGGGAGAGTAGCAGAAGCCAAAGAGACCACAGAGAAATCTAAGAACAGAGCTTGGCCATATTGCAGTTCCCATAGTGGTGGTCTCTGCAATGAAGCTGTTGCTTTCAGGTCTCTCTAGCAGCAAAGCCTGGACCCATTCTCTGTGCAAAGGCAACTCTTCTATTTTGTATGTATGAGCCCAGCTACCCCTCAGTCTCACAGCAAACATATCACAAGCAGGAAATTTAATGCATCATAACTAAAATTGTAGTCAAATCTACATGCCTTTGTTAACCAGAGATTGCAAAGAGGAAAAACCTGTGGTAAACAACTTCTTAATAAACACCCTGTGCTGATTTACAAAGATAAAAACACAGGTGTATTAAGGATATATGTTTACAAATAACAAACTTTTACTTTTTGATGGAATGTAATTATGAAGAAGGAAGCATTAACTCAAACCAAACCTAAATATGTGCAAGCCAAGTTCTGTATGTTGGCCAGTCCTCTGTCCATCTTTTCTGCACAGTCCGATCCCTTTGTCCATCTCAGAGGTCTCTTGTTTTAGAAGGCCAGTATACGCAGAACATTAAGTATACTATAGGACTGATTCATTATGAAATTCCTGAAATTTTGTAGTTCATCTTACAGTTAGCTCTTCACCAATTGTTTAGTTTTTCCAGATCCAGCAGTCAGCATCAGACCACAAGAACAACAGGATATAAACAGAAGTCAGTCTGCAGCATGATTTTGAATGTCTAAGATGCAAGCGACTGGAGATTCAGAATAAAATTTTGCAGAAGAAAAGGAACATTTTGCCAAAGTAAAAACTTAAATCCCAACAGTTAGATAGAGATCTTGCCTCAAGCATTGGTGGTAAGGAACTCCATGAATTGGTGTCTGGATCATATTTCTCTCCAGAGCTTAGCGTTCCCTTGTTTTCATCCTGACCACCAAGCACAAATAAAAATCCTTCTGTAAAACAAAATGTAACATGATCTTAAGAACAGGACTCTCAAGAAGAGGACTCACACCTGCACACTGAGCAAAACAACAATGAATGGTGAGCTGTATTCTGGAATTCACCAAGAGATCCAGACCAGTCACAGGTCAGACTCTGGACTGGAGAAGGTAAAGCACATACTTACATCTGACTCAAGTCTGCCCCTGCAGATACCCTTCAACATATTCAGTGATGCAGCAACTAGAATTTACTTAAAACATTAAATACTCCTGGAGAGACAGATGTAGCAGATTCCCACAAAATGTTGCAGGAATAGTGATTTTAAGACACTCAGATGACAGGGGTTTTCACAGAATCGAGTACAGTTTTGGGCAGACAAAGGGGAAGCATGAAATAACCCCAGTGCAGTCACTCTTGAAGAAAATATATTATTATAAGCTGTATGTCAGATTTTGAGGCACTGGTAAGTTTTCATAACATTGACTTTACAAAGATGAAGTTCCCCTTTACCTGCTGACAATACTCCATGATTGATCCTTGGAATACTCATAGGAGCAAGTTCAATCCAGAGCTGTCTATTGGGATCATAAAGAGGACACATACACCGCATCACTGAGGTTGGTTTCCGTGATCTGAACACAGGGTGGGGAGGGAACAAACAGAAACAGAAAGACAAAGACAGAGATTTACGAGTTCACTGTTAACAGCTCGTGTCCAAAGCTGGCTTGTTCTTGTTTTCCTGTATATTCATCACGTGGCATTTCCCTGGTAAGGAGAAGATCCCCAAACCAAACATGTAAATTGAGTTTGTACAGACTTGGAGACATAAAAAGCTGATTCACTTCATTCCTACTGTATCTGCCTGTAACCTTTTTTACGAACTTTGAACGAGCTAAGAACTGATAGACAGTATTAGTAATGTCCGAGTAAAGTGATTCACAAACTGACATGCAAAATGTTATCTGAGGGGTTTACTATGCTTCTATAAAGAACTAACATCTAAATGCTTGATTTATTTAAACAGGATTGGACCCTCCCTTCTGCTGCAGGGGGTACTCCAGAGAAGGAAGGGATTATAGTGTGGAACAGAAATTTTCACCTTATCTCAGATGAACCAATAATGACTGTTTTTTTTTTTAGAACCACATCTATTATAAACAAAACAGTTTAAAGCACATGTTCATTACCCCTAAGTTATGTTAGAGATGCTTTTCAGATCATCAGAAATGATTCTGTGTTTAAGTCTATTCAGTTTAAAAAAATCTAACCAACACTCACTGAACAAACAACCCTCCTCAAAGTTTACTACATGTTGAATGTCAGAAACAAAATAACTATTTATTGCTGAATCACCCCCAAAGGTATTTTAGGTGTGTCTGACCAACCTAAAACAAACTCAAATGATAGAGTAACAAGCAATAGGTGCACACATCTGCGTTTTCAGGGCGGTGGGCGCTGGCACCGGGACCAGCAGCCACACCACTGCACACTTACACTCTCTCCTCCCCCCCAACAGTCACGATGCACTCGGAGTAGCCGCGGGGCTTGAAGGAGGCCAGCATGGCCTCTCCCTGCTGCGGGGGTGTCAGGGGGATGTTGTTGCACTCCTTGACGATCTCGCGCACCAGCGGCTCGCTCATCATCTGCTCGCGCAGGTACGCCGCGTCCAGCCCCGACACCCACACTGCCGACATCACGTCCTTCATGTGCACCTGCGGACACGCGCGGACACAAAGTCACCTCCAGCATGAGGCACCCGGACATGCAGATGCTTCTGTGCTTAGCAAATACTTGAGAGGTTTTGATACTGGCAAGCAATAAACTGTACAAGAGAGTGTTAGTAAGAAAATGCATCAAGTCCTCAAAGTTTCTCTATAAACATGCAACTTGCTTCCTCATCATCCAAACAAGATTATATCATCAAATGTCAAAATGGTGCCTTTTTTTCTTAATGCCTATTAAATGATGAAGGCAGCAGAAAATATATCAACCACATAGCTTTCACTCTTTTACTGCATGCCGTGGTCTGCATTTCAGGCAAAATTCAATAAATTCTGTAAGATTAGTCCTGAAAGAAACAGATCTATTTCAAGTTCCCACTGATTAGAATGAACACTCCAATTTGTGACATGTTCAAAATACAAACATTTGGATGTCCTGACCTTTCTGGATTCTGAATCATGAGAAATCCACCTAATCACCGCTTCAAAGACGTATCTTTCGTTTCCAACATTGAGCTTTTCCATGGACAGCACTTCTTTCAGTTTTTGAGGAGTCAGTTCCAAGAATTCCTCTGTGCTGCTGACATCTCGAAAGTGAGTTTCCAGATACTCTGAGGCAAGGTAGTGAACATGATGCAAACAATAGTGCAGTGCAAAGTCCCGAATACCAATACAGTTCTCAGCAGCTATGCAACCTTCTAAAAACTCACAGCAGAGAGTTTTTAAGTCTGTAAGCAGCAGGAGATCAGCTGCCTGTACCACATCTTGGATAGTTTCTTCATTTAGCCTGATCTGCAAGAATTAATTTAGAAGTTATAGCTACTATCACTCATTTGTTCCATGACATGCCCGCATTCATTACACTCATTCTCAGTGGCTGAAAAATTGAGTATTAATGCCAGTGTAAGAATCAGGAGAAACTGATATGACTGCTAACCATTAATTAATTAAGACAGGTTGGAAAGACATTTGCTTGATAGAAGGTGTGGAGCAGAAATTTTGATAAGTTCCTGAAGTAACCAACCATAAAATTGCTCATCTCATCCGGGAACCTATAATGAGTTTTGCTGTAATAAATAAATAATTTTTTAAATACACATGCAGGAATGAATTTCAAGCCAAATCTGCCTTTTCTTTTTCTGCTGAAAGCTAAACTTGTTCACCAGTCTTAGTCTGGTTCCAAATGAACTGGACACACTGACTTTAATTCCTGCTAAGGCTCCTGGCAGGCAGATGTGACCAGAGGCCAGAGAGGTGGGCACGAGAGGCAGGGAGGGAGGGTGCCAGGTGTACTGTAACCCTCAGTGATGGGGTCTCCACCTCTGAGCTACCAAAGCAGTCCTCTGTCACAGCTGACAAACACTGCCTGTTTTAAAGCAGATTACTGAAGGTAGCCACCAATTTTAATACAAGGATTTGACATTGACTCTAAATTTTAATGTCCTCCCCTGCTACACAAGAAGAGGAGACAACTCCTGCAGAGCCTATTGCCTCTACTTCATATGCACAGTCCCACTCTGCAGAAGCTTTATCACAAAGCTTTAAACATCTTTCAGGATAGCAGTGTTAAAATTCCAGTTATTTTGCCAAATAGTCCAAGTGAGGTTTAGGGGTTTTTAATACCATACCTGCCCACTGAAGATGTAGTCTAGTATCTCTTTCATGATATCAACAGATATCCCTTCAAGTTCAATCTTGTATGTTGAGCCATCATCCTTTGGAGGATTGTAATTCAATTTTGTTCTAAGAGAAGAGAAAAGGAAAAGAGCAAAATTCAAAATCTGGGCATTGGTTGCTGTCAGTTTGTGAAGAATCTGAGATCTCAGAATATGGATCTCTTGGGCCACAACAGAGATGTTAAAACCTTTCAATGTGATGGAAAAACTGTCCCTTGAATTACCACATAGGTATGGCCTCTGATACTGCTCATCACATTTCCAAACTGAACAAATCTGTCAGCCTTGCAAACTACCCAGGCCATCAAAGAGCCAAAGTATGTTTTATCCCAGCTCATTCATCACAAGCATTCAAAAACTTCACTCAGACTTTCCAACAGAACAGCAGCTCTGCTGACAGATGAAACACAAGAATTTGCTTTGATAAAGGTGGGAAAAAACCCAAAATAAAACAAAACCAAAACTTTTTTTACCAAGGAAGAAATAATTAGAGATAGCAGATGTGATCAGAATATTCACTGGCAGCACAAACATTTGGATTGCATTACCATTTTGTGTAGTTTATGATGTTATCAGCCTAATGCTGTGCCTGGCTGTAACCAAGCCATGCACTCATAGTTGCAGGGAACAGCCCATGTGCTGCTCAGCAGAGCTTTAAATATTCATCTACATCAGTGGACACTTCACTTACAAGCCATTTCTTTAAACATACCAGGAGCACTGTGATGTGCCTGTGAATAGAATGGTGGAGGCATGGGGAAAAGGTGAGGAAGTAATAATAGCACAGCAGACACTTTGCTTTCCACCAGCTGTCACTGCAAACACTTCTTCCAGGACAGACAACTTTAAATGTTCAAAAGGGAGCAGCATCCACCAGTTTGGTGCCAACAACCACAAGAGCTAATAAAAGACCAGTTTTTAACATATTTTTCCACATTTTGGTCAATGAAGAATACATTATATAAAGACAAGAAAGTTTGTTTCCCTACTTCTGTGTATATATAGTGACCTACATGTACACCACAGCACTCCAAAATAAAAGCTTTTACAACTTTTTAACATTCATTTGAATATATCCTTAGATAGAATCAGTTCCTTAATGTGAAAAGCTGTGGCTTTGCTAAGCTGAAAGGGTCCAGCCTCCTGCTATCCACACTCATGCTAAGCAAATACATAAATAGGTCTTAGCTAAGGGCAGATTCTGCCTCACTTACTCATATTGGAATAAATTAAGTTTCTCACAAATTAAGCTGTAACTCACATCAAATAAAACCTTAGTCTGTAAGGAGCTATTTTTAAGTGTGAATAAGGCCAGTAATTTTAGCCCTTTAGTTCATCATCCTTGTGGTCCTGGCTTCACATTCCTTTTCTACACTGCAGAGCACCCGGAGATAGCGGTGCCCATGCAGCAGGGCTGGAGCTGCTTCACCCTGTCCGCACAAGTTACAATACAAATAACAACAACAGCATGGCGTGGGTTAGGAAATTGGTTATTTCCTAACACCTGGAAGGAGATTAGGAAAGTTATGTGACTCCCATTAAAGCTCATGCTGCAATGGCAGGCACTGATTTACAGCTTGTCAGCTGAAAACTCCTGCCCCAAATGTACATTTCCAGCAGAACAGACAATGTGTACCTCAACCCCAGCCATCCTTGCCCATGTGCAGTGTGCATTTTCCATGTCTGTAAGCTCAAACAGAGCATATACACACAGGGCAATGTGCCCTTAGACTTCTAACAGAGCAAAGGCTTATTTATACACATTTTCAAATCTAGCCAAACTACCTCCATTTACACCTGAGCTCTGGGATTCTTGGTTTGTAACAAAAGGCTCTTCTGGATTCCTAAGATGAAACTGTGTTTTCTTTTAATTTAACATAAAATGTATCAAGGTTCCCAGTGTGTGGCTTCCTTCAGCAGAAAAGACAGTTGGGTGATCCCTGGATCTCACATGAGTCAGGTACCTGTAAGTAGCTGTTAGGATCAAATACACAGCAGTATCTACACAGAACCTGGGTGTCCAACTCATTGAGGGGCTTGAAACAGGTCCAAGGCATCTAATAAGCATGTTGATGCCAGCACTAATGGGGAGATTAGGGAAAGGCCTTGTGCTATTTATCACTAACTTTCATCTCAGCATCACCTGTACACACCCAAGCTAAATCACCTTATTGCATGGACTTTACACGGACGCCTCCTGGTAACAAGAAAGTGTTGTTCAGAGTTTTTGGGTCTTATCAGGGTAGATGTTCTAATTACTGTGTACTTTTTCAGGCATCAACAGTTTGTGAGCTTTAAAGAAATGACCTAATGCAAAGCCAAAACACGAAGCCAAAGCAGAAAAATAACCTTGAGAACAAATCAAATTACTTCAAAGTTACAGACACTTGTATCTAGGCAAACATTCACCTTATGCAAATGCTTCCCAGTTCAGATTAAGTTTTGTTCCTATTATCTGTCATGGGAAGCAATAGTGATGCATGTGTCACATGATTTTAATTTGTTGGTTAATAAAATATAAGGTTATTTATTTCAGTACAAGTACTTCTGAGCTATGCCAAGAGAGCAATTCCCAAAGGCAGCTGGAGGTACTCCTCACATCAAAACTCCAGGACAGCTACTGCCTGTTGGAAAGAGGGGAGGAAAAATATGATGCAAGGACATGTTATAACCAGGTTTAGGGCTGGAAAAGTTTAAGAAAAAAAAATCATGAGTCCAAATGGAAAGAAAGCTGAAGGAGGAGAGAAAAGTAGGAGGTGTGCAAGCAGAGGGCAAGGAGCCACATCTCCTCTTGCATCACCCAGCACCAGCTGTGACCTGCACCCACGCCTCACCTGCAAACTCAGGCCTGGGCATCCCTGTCATCACACCAGAGACAGAACCAGAAAGTTTCCAAACATATTTGTTCCCAGCTCAGAAAACAATGGACAGCACATGGAGAAATACTTAACCCTTGCCTACTATCAAATTTCACTTTAGAAAGTAAGTTAGCAGTTATGCTTAAGCAGAGGCTTTCCAATCTGTCAGCATCCCAGAAGGAGGATGCCTTCTTTCTGCCACACTCCTCCTCAGGGTGATTTATTCAGCCTGTGATTTGTGTGGCTGAGAGCTGCAAGTGGCAACCAGCAGCCCAAGGTGCAGAGATGGGCCAGCTGCAGCACAGCTGCTCCTAACGCAGGCATGTGACAGCTTCCTACGAGGACAACATTTCTAATTACTTTAAAAGCACTCCAAGCTTCCAAATCACAGCTGAAAAGGCTGCCTCAGTCTTCCTTAATTCAGATGGAAGACCAGAACATCGAGATCTACAAGGAAATAACCCTCCCAGCCAACCAAAACCCCCATGAGTTGGGAGCAGAGCGCAGGCAAGACAGAGCTGGAGGAAATGAAACAAGGCAACTTCTTCATCCTGTTTTCTCAAGTAATTTAATTTTGAGCAACTTGACTCCATACATGTTTTAAAACAATAATTTCCATTTTTTAATTAAGATCATGATTGTAAGTTGAAATTGCTTCCAGTAACATTAAACTGTTCCATAAATGCTCAGCATCCACCCCAACATCTTGTGCCTCATCAGGAAAACTGCTGGCACACACAACACCTTGAGCCAGGGGCATAAGAACAAATGGGTTGATGTTGTGTTTTGATGTTGTCTGTGTGACAAATTTAGAATCTGCTGTTCCACATCACTTAAGGAATACAATCCTAATGAGTCATCTGAAACGCTCTACATGAGGCAGAATGAGGATAAAAATTCCAGTATCTCTTCTCTATAGGTAAGTAATATAAGCAAGGTGAATCCTCAAAATGAAAACACAGGCTCAAGAACTGATGTTGATACTGCTAGGAACAACATTTTACCTCTAATGACATAAAACAGATTCAAATAATTAAAAAAAAAAACCACAAGCAAAAAGCAAAACAACAGGTAAATTAAGACTGCCTTAAAGCTCTTATTACAATTAGGATGGAACTTCCAACTTACTGTTATTTTAAAAGAGCAGAACAAATCAAAGCACAACCAATACTGCTGACCATACAGCCAATCCCTGTGAAAGCACTTTTGTGGGACAGTTAAGATTTATAAGAAGCAGATTGAAAAAAAAATCCACATCTGAAAACTTGGTTTTCTTACATTTTAGAGTTGAAAGTTCATAGGAGGTGAATAATCACTTTTAAATACTCAACTAGACAAAACAACAAACAAAATGAAAATTCAAATTCAGAACCTGGCCACCACCAACACCACTTGCTTTCCTGAGTCAGACATAATTTTGTGGGAATATTTTCATCTTTTAAATCTCTGCCTTATCTGTAAACTACTAAGAAAAGACAACTGATGTGTTTTTAGAATGGTCACATAAGTTATACAGAGAACAAGAGCTCAACTCTTGGAAAGCTTTAATCCTTGGAGTGCTGGTATACTGGAACCTAAACAAATAAAGAAAACACCTGTCTGCAAAGACTGTGCCTACCAGAATGCTCCAGACCACATTCACCACAAGCAGGTTGTTGATATTTACAGTGAACAGCCATCAGAAAATCTGGGAAACAAGAGACACACACTTTGGGTTTGATGCTTTGCAACACAAAACTTTTACCTGCTCTCACGTCACCACGGTGCAAACACAGTTTGATGACCTACTTACACTGCAGGGTGTCAGGAACCAGACAAGAGGGAGACACTTGTCTCTTGGAAAGGAGCTGTCTTCCCAAACTAATGATTTTGCTCCAGATTAGCCATTAAGGGCTGGTCTACACATGCTGTGCCAGTATTGCCACACTAGCAAACTTTAATATTCAAGTAGCAAAGCTGTCCTTCGAAACCAAAGGGCAATAAAATTGGGGTTTGATGATTTATCCCTTACCAGCACCAGTGTTTTGGCCTTCTCCAGAGAGCATCAGCATTTTAAAATGAAGTTGGACCTCCAACAAATTGTTCCAGCAAAGACATGCACCAAACCTAAAACATGCTCACAAGGATGACTCAGTCCCAAAAATGACAAGTGAGTACTTGGAGATTTTGCATCACTAAGGAGAAAACAAAAAATCTGCTTTTGATGCAAACATGAGGTCAATTTAGTCTCCTGGTCTGGGCTTCCTTATGTAGGTTTTAGTCTTTCAAGTACAAGCTTTCCATGGTCAATCTAATTAAGTCCCAGTTAGGACTGACCATTTCAATGGTGAAGTTTTTCATTTGTCTGCCTTTATCCCTGCAATGTTTTCTCCCATAAAGGCTGGTCTTTCTACGTGCAAAAAAACTCCTTAATAATCACATTATTAAACAGGTCAGACATAAAAACATGATGCAGCAGTTCACTCCACCCACCACCATCCTCCAAAAAGATATTTTACAACCAAATCAGAAGGTTTCCTTTGAGGTCGCACCCTGGCCTTTAGCACCACATATAAAAGTCAGTCTTCACCACACCCTGCAAAGGGTGCCAGCTCTCAGAAGATTTTGGCTATGCCTCTCCTATGTCTCTCTCCTTAAGATTATCTCTAACCCCAACTTCAGAAATCAAGGCAAACAAGTCCATTTAACAGCTCAGCACAAAAACTTGCAAAGTTGCTTTGTTTGCTTTAAGAGAAACAAAAACTATGACATATAACTTAATTTTTTCAACCATTGAAAAGTTTAAGTTAGGCAAAAATGTGGCTTCCTCCCTTTCCATAAGAAAAGGAACAAGGTAATTCCTTCAACAGCAGCACAGGGGACCTGTACAGGGCTCATGGGCTTTGCTCAATGAAGAGCTTGTTTACCATGAAAATCTGAAATTACCCTGATTACACTGAGCTCATCCAGAGCTAGATTGTAATCTAAATTGGAAATCTACCCTCAACCAGAGTGTCTTGCCTAAACATGTGAGTTAGCCCTAAGTAGACAGAACACACACTCAACAAACTGTGCCCAAGGATGGACCCTGACAGTTCTCAGCAGCACCAAGGACCTGATGTTTTATTTCACTTTGAGTTTCTTTAGCCAGCACAGAAAACAACCCAGCAACTGCACCAGCTGAGCTTGCCAACAAGTCACACAGAAGCAGAGGACATCAGCTGCTGGGCACCTGTGGTTCTGCACCCTGTGCATGCCACAAAGCACAGCTCAGGCTCATCTCTGATGTGGTGGAGCACACGTGGTTCAGCAGTCACTGCTCATCTGTGACAGAAACACCTGCTGGGTTCACAGAGGTGGTTTGGGTTTGGTTTTCTTCTGCTCGACTTGACACTCAAGTCCACTCACTGAACTGATTCCCAGCAGTGTCAAACTTTTCAGGCAGCAGTTTGGAACCCGGACTTCCTCAGAAAAACAAGGGCAGACATTTTTGAAATAGAGTTTTAAGCTAAGAAATGAAGAGTGTCTTACTTGAAATATGTCTTCTTTCAGATTAACTCCACTTTTAAACTTGTTAAAAATGCTTTTTTAGAAGAAACAAGTACAGTGTTATACAGTACCCATGTTGCTAAATTTGCTGTTAAATATGTTTAAGAAATGCAGTGCTGTGTGTCTAATAACCAAAATATTCCTGTATTATTATTTAATTAATTTAATTTTATTTCATTTTATTCCTGAAAATATTATTATTTAACAAACACTAATAGATCTGCTGGGAAAACTTGGATTTACCAGGCTTTTATACCTCACTTATCCTTACAGCACATGGGAGCAATAAGCAACAGAGTTGGAGAAAGATTTTCATAATTGATGGTAAGTATGAAGTCAAATGGACAAAATTCTAAGCGCATGAGTAGTGTTGTGGAACAGCTGGAATATGTTTGGAATCCAACTGAGGGAAGCACCGGAATTCTGGATGTGCCCAGAGCTGGAAAACAGAGATCTGCAAGACTTTCACAGAAAGCAATGCCACAGCCAAGATGAAAAAGGAACCAGGAACATGGATTTCATCAGCACAGGAATCTCCAACACAGAGCACTCCCCATGTCCATAAACAAGAGCTGCAGCAGGCAGCCCACATCGTCCAGGGGATGTAAACCACCATGCCTGAGGACATAAACCAGCCACCAACCACATGGTATTAAGGACATGCTTCCTTGATAGGGACAAGGACTTTCAGGGCTGTGCATAAGCAGTGATTTATTTTGGTTTTTTTGACATATTAAGCTATGGCAAACATAAAATATGAGAGGCAAAGACAGGAGTGGAGACTGCCCTGTGCATGGGTAGCACTACACTGGTACTCAGTACCAGCAGAGAGAGAAACTTCTGTACAATATTCAGAATAAGAGTCTGAACAGCAAGGGAGCAAATCCTTTCAAACCATTCATTACTGTTCATATTTGTCAGTCCACACCAGAAAAAAGTTCCTTTAGTAACTGCTGATGAGACCAACACAAACAAAACAGGTTCAAAGAATTAAAAAAGAACACCACCAAAAAAACCAAAACAGAAGTGAAGCATTTCTGACTCATCAGCTCCAGACACATCAGCCCTGTTCCAGCCACAAAATACATTGTAAATCAAGGAAAAAAAAGAAGAATAAAAAAGGTTCCTTTAATAATAAAGGTTTTGCCAAACAAGGCAATTAATACAAGTGTAAAGGCAACCTAGAGAGTATAAATTACCCAGACATCCCAAGCAGCCCATCCTGCCACACCTTCCATCCCAGCTCGCCTCTTACGTCAGGCACGCAGATGAGCTGCACGTCTCCAGGTACAAAGAAAGGACAAGAAATTTCATCTCTAGTTCTCCTGGGTAAACAAGATGCTCTGATTCCCAGTTCTCCCTCTGCCTGACGTGTAGCAGCAGCCCAACTGTATTTTTTTTACTATTCTGGGCTGGGTAAGAGCCTTATGGCTTCTTCCCTTCAGGCGATCTCTAGGGGCTTGTCGGAGCAGGAATATAATTAACAACTCCCCATTCAAGCCTGGTATAGTGACTTCTAAATCCCTTTTTAAACCATCAACTTTTAACATACCTTTATCACTGTTGCCCCTCAACTACTTATCCAAACATAACATGCATGTAGGCACTTCTGAGTTGTGCCAGGCAGAGTTTCTGGCCAAGGCAACTATTTTGATTTACTGCCTCTCAAAGTCACAGAGACTTTACAACTCAGCTACTAAAACATAATAGGTAGCATTTAAATTTAATTTTTTTTAAACCAAAACCAAAACAAAACTATGCCAAATTAAAAAAAAAAAAAGTCTGGAAGCAAATTCTGGCCTGATCTGTTTCTGACTTCCTACTGCCAGGGCAGCCTCCAAAGCTCCCAGGAGACTGCCAGAAACAAACTTCTCAAAAGAAACCTTGAAGACAACAATGGCTTTAGAGCCCTCCTTGACAGTGCAGTCACCACAACACTGCCCTGCACACCCAGTGAAGAGGGAACAAGCCCTGGCACAATTACAGCACGATCTGGCTAAAGCAGAACTTGGGAGCACGGCATTCTGACAACCAAACAGCTCTCAGCTCCAGCTGCCATTTGTGTTCCTGACCTCAATATTCATCCCAAATTGAAGAAAAGTTTTAAAACACAATAAAAGATCTCTATAAATGTCAGTAAAGACCAAACAGGTACCAGGAAATAAGCAGCAGAAGCTCCTGGCAGGTGTTGGCTCCTACTTGACCCTGCTCTACAATATTCATTGTCCAACAGGTGTAACGAGAAGTGCCCAGTGGCACCTCCAGGGTGCAGGAGGCACATCCCAGCCCACCTCCCACACCAGCACTCACAGATGCTCCCAGACACACTCACACAGGGATGGAGCCTTAGCAGGCTCCCCTTGTGACAACTGCAAATGCTCCAAGTGCCAGCACACAGAGGAAAAGGCAGGAGGTCATTGATGGGGGCACATCCCTCCACAGCTCCATGGAAATCTATTTCAGCATTGCCCGTGGCTGTGCAGGGTCTGACAAGCTCTGCAGTGTTTTAGGAATGTCAGAAGGTTGAACAGGACAAGTGAGAAGATGCAAAGGCTGTCAGGTTATTTCTGACCAAAACCCATTTACAAGCACTACAGCTATTTATAAGTACGTAAAAATAATGTGAACTTAACCTTACATTTACATTCTTGTTTAGTTATATTATACTCCTCTGAAAAAAGATTTAAATATGATTACTGGTCCATTACTGAGTTTGAAAAGCCTTGGGGAACAGTAGAGAACACATACAGCCATCTGAAATCTGCTCACGCAGATGCGTGAAAATCAAAGACAAAACTTGCTGAGGTAACAAAAATGTCTTAATTCAATTTGTAATGCAGCAGCACAATCCCTGCGTAACAACATTACATTTGTCTAAGAATATGGGCTTAAATATCCTCTTTGTTGAGGTAGTTCCCACGTGCTCCCTGTGTTCCAGGCAAGCAGACAGTAGGTGAGCAAAATATAAAGAGTTGCAAGTTTCAGCTGGCCAGGAACGACTCATGCCAGACAGTGACAGATCTGTTGGGATGGGAACATCTGCTGCTACTGCTGAGGATACCAGGAATGCTTGGACCAAATCTATCCTATAAAAGGTTGGCAGATCTATGCCACAAGTCAGGCCAAACTTACTAGTGCAAGCATGGTTTGCTCAGGGAAAAGCCCTCTCATGCCACTGTAATTTACACCAAGCTTTCAAACGAAATAAATTAAACCAGGGCAATGGATCTACACTAAGGCAATTGCCAGGACAAAGAGTGCTACCAAAAAAAGGGCAGGTTTCTGGCTGATTTGTTTCAGAAGAGAAAACCAAGAGCTAACCTGGCTTGAATATAACCGCTCTGGGATGCACAGCAGCATCACCCTGAGCCAAACCACACTTTGTCCTGCGGCGGTTTCTTCCTGAGGAACCCTCCTTTTCTCAGGCTCAGGAACATACCACAAGATGTTAGAGATATGCAGGGAGACTTCTGTGCTTTGTACATGGCAGGATTTGCTCCAGGGGCACACAGAAGGATTAGATGAACCTTTACATATAAAGGAATTCTGTAGGAATTCACACAACCACCCCAGACCTCACTGGCCTGAGAGAGCTACAAACCACTTGGTATTAAGCAGTTGAGGCAAAACCTGAAGAATGAAACTACCACAAAAACTAAAATTCTTACTGGCCCCACAAGACTGAAAATTTTAAAATTAAACAGGGTTTTTTTTAATTTTTCTGTACTTGCAGAAGCCACCCTATGCATCAGACAGGCAGGTGGGGCCCATGACACCAATAACACTTCCAGTGTGTTTCTGTGCCCCTTCATGCCTTTTCTTCTCTCCCTGCTGAAGCTGCTATCTTTGAGCTGCATGGATAATCCAGTTGCCAAATAACTAGTGGGAAAACACATCACTATAATTTACAAGTGTCCTACTCATAACCAGTCAGCCAAACAGCTTCCATGCAAAACTCAAAAACAGGTAACGCTCCTCTCTCCGTGGCTGCACAAATCCTTCAGCACACACAGACTGCTCACACCCAACCACCCCCTCACAAAGTCCATGCCTACTTATTTTCCTACTCACACCCTAAACTAGGCACTCATGCAAACCCTATAGCTTCTGAACTCGCCCACCAACTTGCCCACAGCCACAGCACATAATGAGACAGCCAGACACTGAAAACACCACATCAACTCATACTTCCACTGCTTCACTTCAAGGTTCACATAAATGATTCTTTTTATTCCAAGTTTTACTTCTGAAAGTACTTAATGGATTTTTCTGAGCTTTATATTGGAATTTTTCAAATGAGAACAATCTGAATCAATTGGCATTTGGAGACTGTAACAGCCTGTGGTACCAGAGCTTTGGAATCAGCTACCCTTAAAATAAAGGGGCAGGAAATTCTTGTGTCTCCTGCAATAACTGTTTATATAGAGGCCTAAACTGTTTTTCTTTGAAAAACCAACACTCAAAATAAATGGGAGCTGCACAGACTAGGTCCAAGGTGGAGATTAACTTCAACTCCCAAAAAAGCCACTGTGTTTCCTTGGCCAGAAACACAATGCTCCAACATTGGCAACCTACCTGACCAATCCTACCCAATGTGAAGACCAGCTGGACTAAGAGAGAGATCCTGGAGTGATAAAAAGAAGAGAGACAGGCAGCAAGTAAAAATTAGGCTCTGCAAAGGTAGGTAATACAAATGTATTTCCTAATGTGCCATACAAGAACTAGGTACTCGTATTTTTGGTTCTTTACATCTTGAAAGCCTGAGGAGAAGACATGAGTAAGCTTTAAAAAAAAAAGCACAAAGCTCACACTTAATCATATTTATATATTAATGCATGTAACCTACTTTCACACATAGTTAATGAGTTCCTTCATGAGATTTGAACCTGAACAATTCTGAGTTTAAAAAAACCACAACTCTAATGACTACAAGTTTTGTTGCTAATGTAGTTGTGTCTGGAGCTCTTATTCCTCACTCACAATTAACCCATGTTTCTCCAGCACATTTTTCAGAGACTGACAAAATGCAAAACTTAAAGATGAAATTCTGTGAAAAGGCACTTCTCCATAGGATAATATACCGTATCTTTTAGTTAAGCATTTTCTTTCACAGTAAAAAAAAATTGACATTTTCTGTAAACTCATCCTGCTGTAGCAGTAGAACAGCAGTTTTTCCAAGGACATGACCTCTTACCACCTACAGCAACTCTTCTGAAACCTGATGTCAGGCATATGGTCATCTAAAATATGATGCCCAATGACCTAAAAAGCATTCAGGCATTTTGAAGAGTATGAATCAATGGCTCATTTCTATTTCACATCTTTGATTTCTTTCACCACAGTCTTCCAAACCTGCTGCTCAAGACAAGCAGTGATGAAAAATTATTAGTAGCACATAGGCTCCACCATGTCCTTTTTGCAAATTCTTGATGATCTTCCTTCTATGTGCATTTTATTTCATATCTCAGCTCTGCTAGCTCAGATGATGCAGAGAACTGTTTACTTAAGTCTGTGCATGATCACTGCTATTTAAAAGTTATTCACCAGCCCCATATTCTATTTATTTTTAGTTTATTTTTGTACTTGAGAATGTTTACACTGTACTTCAATGGTCACCCAAAATAATGTATTGCCTAAAAGCAGATGATATGACACTGCAGAAGGTTGAATTTTTTCAGACTGTGGCATAAAGAATTCCCATCCTCACCTAGCAAAAAAATGCAAATTTTATGACAACTTCACAGGAAGCAGCAGCTGGAAGAAATGTCCAAACAGTACAAAAAGTCTGCTACAGAATTATGTTAATCCTGTGTTTAAATGGTACTGAAGGTCTGGTCCTACTTTACACATGAAGACAAAACAAATGCCTTTATTACTACAAATGAGTGGACTTAAAACCCTTTGAAATTAACCACTTGTATGTTTTGTTTACCTGCTCTGACATGCAGACATGTACCATAACACCTCGTGGAGGGTATATTCTTTTCACCTGCTGTCACTGGACTTGTCAGCACCAAGTGTGATGGGCTTCAGACTGGTGTAAGCAGGACTTTCCATGACCTGGGTTTCCCTGCACACACAGCCCAGGAGCTGCTGAAACCATGACTGTGCTAATGCAGCTCATCCTCCCCAGCACTCGCTGTCAGTGGCACAGTTCTGACTGCACATGCTGGTGACAGCCCTGCCAAGAGCTGCCAGCGATCCTGGCACTGCCAGGCTTTGTCCCTCTGGCAATTTCTGAGCGATGTTCTTAGATGTTGTGGGGGCACAAGCGATGTGGAGACAATCCTGTATTTTTATTTTTTCATTTAGAAGCCGGTGTACTTCAGAACCCATGACCACCACCTGGAGCCCTGTCTTGCTAAAAGACATTAAGGAGGAAAAAAATGATGCTGAAGTGCTGACTCGGTGCGGCCGAGGGACACACAGAGCCCAGCACCTCACAATGCCCCTGGGATGCTGCCCCTCAGCCGGACACCTCCCTCACCATCCTCACACTTCACTCTTTAGGGGTTACTAGGTCCCACCAGGCGCCTGGCAGCAATTAAGTTGTTGGGGGGATTTTTCCCCTGCTGGGTGACACAGCCTCTCAGAGCTGGAAAAGCAGCGGTGTGATGCCGAGAACACGACAGCTCCTGCGGAGGGGCCCGGCGACACCGGCCGGAGGCAGGGAAGGAGGGAAGGAAGGAAGGAGGTGGCCCAGCAGCTGCTCCCACAGAACTGCTGGTGTTGGAAGGTAGTTCTGGAGATGACCCAGCCCAGCTCCTCTGCCCAGGGCAGGAGCTCCTACCTGGAGCAGGTGACACAGGAACGCGTCCAGCCGGGGTTTGGATGTCTCCGGAGAGGGAGACTCCACACCCTCCCTGAGCGCCCGGGCCAACTCCGGGCCGAGGCGCAGCCGGGGTCCGCAGACCCCCCCGCCGGCCTTCCCCGACTCCTCCGTCCTCACCCGCGGCGGATCCCGCTCCTTACATAACCCCGGCCCCGCTCCCCGCAGCGCGGCCCCTCCGAGCGGCCGCCCGGGGGCCGCGGGCCCTGCCGTACCTGATGTAGGGGCTGGCGGCCGCCAGGATGTTCTTCTGCACCGGGATCTCCTCGCCCTCCAGCACCAGGTGCGCGTCGCAGAACCGCGTCTCCTCCCGGAACGAGCTGAGCGCCCGCAGCAGCCGCGCCGGGTGCTGCGGGTCCGACACGGCGCTCGGGCCCGACATGGTGCTGCTGCCGCCGCCGAGCCGGGCCGGGCCGGGCCGGCTCAGTCCCTGCCCTCACACCATGGCTGAGCGCCCGCCCGCCGCTGACATCATCTCCCGGCATCATCTCCCCGCGCCGCCCCGCGGGGGCGGCCCGGCCCGGCGGCCTCGGGCACCGCGGCCCCTCCGCGGGCGGGGCGGGGACGGCCCGCGGAAATCTCGGCTTTGTCTCCTCATGGCTTTGGAATGTCACTAAAGGAGGTGCAGAGAAGGGAATGGAGCTGGGGAAGGGGCTGGAGCGCCAGGAGGGAGCTGGGGAGGCTCAGCCTGGAGAAAAGGAGGCTCAGGGGGAACATTCTGGCTCTGCTCAACTCCTGGCAGGAGGAGGGAGCCGCGGGGGGAGCAGACTCTTGTCCAGGCAACGGGAGACAGGACAAGAGGAAATAGCCCTAAGCTGCGCCAGGGGAGGTTTAGGTTGGACATTCGGAGAAATTTCTACCCAGAAAGGGTGATCAGACATCGGAACGGGCTGCCCAGGGAGGTGGTGAAATCACCATCCGTGGAGACGTCCAAGGAAAAGACTGGAAGTGGCACTCCATGGTCTGAGTAACATGGTGGTGTTTGATCAATGATCCCAGAGGTCTTTTCCAATCTAATTGATTCTGTGATCCCATAAAACTGGCCTTTTATTTATTTATTTTTTTGTTCAATAATATGAGCTGGAGATGAATGTTACAGGTGTAAGCACAAGGAAAAGTAAGAGAATGAGAATTAAATACAGCAAGATTCATTGTGGCAGTGTCCCTTTCCACAGCTGCCCACTAGAAATGTGGCCTTTTCCAGCAAAAAAAGATCTTCTTTAGGACAGTATACACATGATAAATTTTAGGCTCTTTATTATCGTGCTTAATTGCACATTAAGAGATTACTTGACTCCATCTGCTTTCTTAACAGCATCCAACATTAAAGTAGTGAAACTATTTGCACTGAGTGAAAGTGTTTCACAAACTGTGATCTGCTCTAAAACAGATCTGCTCTAAAACAGACACCCAGTCAGCAGCTCCCTGTGCTCCCTGTGCTGACAGGCACTGGGATCTCCCAGCCTCTGGAACACCCAAATGGATGTCATGCTGCCCATTCCTTCACTGGGAAAACAACATTTTCAGAGGGTCTGATCTAGTAAAGCTGTGGTGGGTCACACGCTTTTATTACTTTTATTACTTGCATTTCAGTGAAATGTAACAAAATTCTATCATTCATTTGGTTTGATGCTGCCTCCAAATCATTTTTCCACTCAGAAAATGAAGCAGGGTATCTGGAAAGGACCCTGTAGGAAATGAATGCCTTCACAAAGGCAGCCTTGTTCTTTCCAAGCTGGACACAATGCTGGTTTGTTGTGCAGATGGAGACTGCAGCTGGGACATCCTCACACATCACCCATCAGTCCAAACCCTGCACCCAGGGCCTGGGTGAAGAGTGTGCTCAGCCCTGTTGGGGCCAGGGAAAATGCAGATATGTTTTGCCAAGTGGCTGCAAGGCTCATGGGGTTGTTTCATGACAGAGTTCATGAAAAAGTAGAGTCTTCTAATTGAGCTCAAACTGAAGAAAGAGATGAGTCTGGCCAAGGGCCAGTGTTTTCAGAATTGTTGATCAAAGATAAGTTTTATCACAGTTGGTCTCTAAAAAATACTGCCATCTCAGACTAAAGCCAGGCTTTAGAGCTGAGCCCTTGCTGAAGTGCTCCCTGGCTGGAGAGGGGTCACAGTGAGGAGCACCGTGCTGCAGCTTTGTTGTGCAGCTCTGAGCAGGAGTTTTAGGAGCAGAGGATGTAGGACAGAAGACCAAACCCCCAGCAATGTGCATGAAACACCAGTGGCTGTGCAACACTTGTTGTCGTACATGCCCATTTACAAATATTAGAAGGCCACTTTTTTCCTGCTTGGGTGTAATTATGCAGGATGTCAGGTGTAGGCTGAGGATCCACAGGACACATCCTCAGCTCTCTTTGAGGGTAATGAAGGCAGAGAGCACACTGCTCCTTGGCTTCAGGGGAAAGATGTGTTTTGCTTGTCATTAATACTCAGGTAATTGCAGGCCCAAGGGAGCAGTGGTTTAAATTATTGTGAAAGCTGTCATTGAGTGGCCTGGTTATTTGAAAAGAAAGACACTGGTGTGTTTCCCTGGCACCTGCACAGATTGGTACAGAAGCAAACATTGTTGCATTTCTGGTTTTTAACCTGTCCTCGTAAACACTGTTTCTGCTTCCTCCTGCTGCCTAGGTGGGGCAATGGGACAAGGTGTAACAGATAATATCCAGTTCCAGAGAACAAATTCATTGTTATACCTTGTTATTTGTTCCATTTAATGAAAGCATTAACAAAAAAAACCCCACCAAACCAAAACAACAACAAACCAAACCACTCTATCAAGGTCCATTTGTAACATCTCTGAGGTAATTAATTATATGTATGCATACCTGGGGCCTGGTTCTCTCACTCAACTATGTATTTTTCCTTTAATGGAGATACTTATCTTTACTATTTTTTATTTGCACTCACTCCATCTAGATTTGTGTTAAGCCATTATTATAATCATTCCATGAATTCTGTGGGGCAAATTTATGACTTAAATTGGTGCAAAAGAAGAATCAAACCTTTCTGGCCCTTGAGATTTCATTCATAGCAAAGGGTGTCAGAAGCAAACCAAATGACACTCATTACCACGTGCCATGTTACCACATCAAAAAAACCCCACGAGCCTTGCAGCCACTTGGCAAAGCATATCTGCATTTCCCCTTGCTTCTGTCAGCCTGGAAATGATAGTGTGTTACCATATTCAGGGCAAATGTTTCATCAGATTGGTATTGCAACCACTAAACACATTCTTGAACAAATTTGTGATTAGCTGTATGGTTTTATTCCTATTGTCTCTGCTACAGGAGGATACTGGGATTAGCAAATGCAGAATCATTTTACATCACTGTTTTTCTCCTCAGGTTAACTACAAACTTAATGCTAATCAAATCCTGTGTAGTACTCACCAAGGGAATAGGGCACATCTCATTTGAAAAATCATACCCAAGACAAGTTCTTATCATTTATTTTCTGCATTATTTCTACATGAATGTAAATAACACATTTGCTTGCTTAGACTACAGGTTGTTTTTATGATGAGTGTGTCCCCTATCCTGTCATCTTTACCAGTAAAAATTATCTCCTCAGAAGTCAAGTAACTCCTGTATCCAAACCTATGATTATCCAAAAACAACCCTGTGAGTACTACAGAAGAAATTCTAGAGACAAACTCTTAGAAGAAAATCTGTAACAATGGTTAGACTTTTGATTGATTGCCACCTTTTAATTCTAGAAATGTATTTGTGGACCTTTGTTAAATCCAAACTTTTTCATATGAAAAGAAACAACCCCAGAGCTGATGTCTTTTGCCAATATCACAAGTCAGTCTTCTCTTCCAGTACTGGTTGTATATTATTTACAAAAATGGAATTAAATTTCTTCTTTAGAAGATAAAGTTCTATTAAATACTAACGGTAATATGCCTTGGAAACACTAAAAGTGACTATTTCTGCAGACACACCTTACTGCTGAAGTGTTTATTTCCATTTTATGGAACATGTAAACATTTGAATGCCCAAACCTGCATATGTTAACTAGATCTGACCACAGTGTTTGGTTTTTTTACATTAAAAATAGCCTGTATATCTATATCCTAACAAAGTGCAAAGACTTAAGCAGAGGAACAGAGGTCTGGTTGTTACAGGAACTGTGAATGATGTTGGTTCAGTTCCTGCTCTGCCACAAACACGTTAAGTAATCACAAACAGTTCACCAAGCACAGATTCTCATGTGGTGGGGAGGTAATAAATGACAATTTCATTCTGTTTCCTTCCTGTGAAACACTGTGAGCAGCACTGAGGGCACGTGTGTGTCAAAGTGAGAGGTACCTGAGCTGTGTGGTGATACAGACAGACCAGATGAACACCCAAAATGGATGGATGTGCACCTGGTTTTCTCCATCAGTAAAGATGCCTCCAACAGCAAAGATATCTACAATGAGAAAATAAAATTCAAAGCAAAAGAATCTCACACTTAAAGAAAAGTCAATAACTCAAATCAGGAATACAGTGGCAGGGGAAGGGGTAAGAAATACAATTTCTGTAACACAACCAGTCACACTGTGCTTGGCACTTCACTTTGTGTTGAAATGTGCATTTTAATTGTGACTGTGAGTCAGAGTTGTGCACTTTTATTAGGAAGCATCTGGTATAGACAAGGATAAACACATGTGAGAACATGGGTGCTCCTAAGCAGACATAAAGGAATGCTCATTTATGGCAATAACAGCTCCTAGTTTCAGCTGCTGTGGGGTTCAGATGAGGCCTAAATTAGATCTTTCACTCTTTCCCTAAACTGTTTTTCACACATGTGTGTCTGAGTTCTGCTAGGAATACACCGCCCTCATTCACATACACACTGCTATTAACAGATAATAGTGGCAATAGCAAACAATTCTTCTTATCTTTTACACAATGTAATCATCTAATCACATGAAATGCCATGGCAGATATCCTGCCAAGGAAAACTGATTTAAATAATAAAATAAAAACTGCTTAATATTGAATGTCACTATAGTATAATTGAGTGCTACATATAACCATGTACTCCATTTCAATAAAGTTACTTGGTTTTGTCAACATACAAGCTAAAAATACACCATGAAATTATTAGAAAAGCTGGAGGAATGGGTTAGGTTCTGGATAAGAAAAATGTAGCACCTCAGGATAATACTTTGGTTATGGTAGAGTTTAAGAAATCAAGCACCAAGAGAATATATTGCCATGAATTATTGGTATCATGGTAGATAGTTTAACATAAGGTTTTCTGGCAGGAGACAACTTTCATTGTCAGCTGCAGTCTTGCAACAGCCCATGGAAGTTACATGACCTGCAGACATGAGTGACTCATGCCATGTGTCACCCTATGAATACAGTACTTCATTTGCTCAGAAAGCTTTGTTCTACTCAAAGAAAACATTTCTTGTTACCTTTCTCTCCTATTCCTTGCCCCACCAGCTGTATTCAACATTAGCACTTCAATATTGATAATTCTTCTTTTGGAATAATGATATACCAGTTATGCACACAATTATTTGTAATAAAGTCATTTCTGTCTCTTTTAAGAGATTATATGTAGATATTGAGAAGGTTATAATTAGTCATTTCTTATCATAAGAGAAGGCTGTTCCTGAAGGATATTTTCCCACATTCAGTAGAAGGTTATGTCAGTCTGTGCAATACAACAAACAGATTTTACTCAGTCTCAGTTTTCATGTCTTGCTGTGGTATAAACACTCCATGCAGGTCCATATGCATTTCCACATTCACTATGGCTCGACCCAGCTCTGTGAATGTTTTAGCATCCAAGACAAGTAGGAAGGGTGGATCCTTTGGATCAGTTTTCACAACACAGGTCAGAACAACACCTGTGACACACAAATGAAGAATTAGAAACATAGGAAAATTTCACTAAGCAGAAAAGATAACCCCATCTCAAAGTGGAAGCATTAACCCAACTTTCTTGACTAAGAATATTGAATCTTGTAAGATTTAATACAAAACTCATGTAATTCCAGCTTTCAGAATGTTGTCATTATTTTACCATCATCCTCTTCTTTTGCATCAGGGCTGGGAACAAAAACAGGCTCGGATGGCCAGCAGTCATTCTGTCCCCACTGGAGCATTTCCTTTGTCTGGGTATTAAATTTTGCAATCTACATGGTTGTGACAAGAAAAGAAAAATGTCAGTGACCCTGGCAGTGGCTTTTTCCAAAGGTACAACATGAATACACTGCTGGCAGTGGGGATCAGTGCTGAGTTAAGGCAGGTATCATCACAAGAAGAAACACCTGGAAAATGTTACATTTTAGAGTCACATTTTATGGCTGCATAATCACACAATGTTCTTTTGATTTCATTCCACTAGATTACAATTGCACCTTTCATTTATGGGTGTTTAATAGTTCACAAATGCTAACAGGCCACAAGAGAGCCTTCACTGTCAGTAATGCCCCTCACTGCAGAGAGTCCAAGACACAGAATATTTAAGTGACTTGTTCCAAATCACTGAGATTCTGTAGTAAAGCAGGAAACAGGATTTGAATTGCCATTTTCTAATCCTGAGAATTATTTTCCTTTTATTGCTACTTCCATATTGCTCAAGGCCTTCTGCTGCTCAGTAGGGTACATGTGCCAGAAGAAAGGCTGTTCCTAGTGAGGTGTAGAGATCAAAGCAGTGAGGCAGACACTGGTGCTTTCTGAAGGAGCAGAGGGTGGATTTTCATCCCACTGAGTGGCCAAAGCAATGGCCAGAGGGGGTGCCTGGCATTTTCAGTTCACTTCCATTAAGGCCTTTTCTCTACCCATAGAGATGCAGTTCTATTCTTTTCCATTTTGATCTTTAGTCAAAGAATATGTTTACACAAAAGTGAAACTATTCAAATTACTGGAGGAAGAATTAGAAAGGATTCTCTCTTCTAGCCAAGATGACAGCACTTTCACTGACAGACTTTACCTAAGGATTAGGTTGTTGTTCTTGCATTCATTAAACTGCAACTGATGTGAAAAAAGATCTTCCTACCAGTGTTTTTTATTATATTTGAGTCAAGCAGAGATTATCTACACTGTAAATAATAACCTTGCAGAATTGTTTGAGTTATTGTCAGATGTGCTGCAATAAATTTTCTTGCATCATGCAGAAATCCAGCTCTATTTTGTAATCAGTTGTGGAAATTATATGCAAGAACCAACAGTGACTGCAATTTGTGCTGCCTTGTAGTCACAGAACAAGAATTGTAAAGAGTGAGTTTGTCCATATAATACTCATACATTTAAATCTGTAATTTATCTTAATTTTATTTAATCTTTAAATCTTAATTAAATACTTTCCCTGTTAATCTATTTGTACTCCAGGCTGTCTCCTGGAATCATGCACATGTAAATAAAGCATTTGCTACCTCTAATAGAGACCTAGCCAGCAAAATATAAAAAATAGATATTGTTTTAATATTTAAAATTTATTAGGTAGTATTACAATATCTTATTTTTCTGCTAGGTTTCCTAAAGGGAAAAAAAATAAATATATACATGTAAATAATACTTCTTTTTCCTACTCTCTTCTTTGTAGTTCCTGGCACATCACAGAAGGTTCAGCCCAATTTAGCAGAAAAAGTCTCAGTAGTTATTCAAGAGACTTTCATGGAACATAAAGCTGGAGTAAGAAGCCTGAGTTTATGAACACTTTATGAGGGAAATGGTACAACATGAACTTATCCTTATGAGAATTTAGGCATTTCATGTTTCTTTGCATGTGAATGGCCCACCAATGGGAAAACACTGTCTTTATAAATGTTAATTATACCTTTGTGGGAATTGGACTCCACTGGACTCGTGTTGCAAAGACATATTTGTATTTTTTGCCATTGTAGTCATAGTTGATGCGAGGCAGTTCTATCCCTGCATAAAATAAACTTCAAGACTTAGAAACAAGACAAGAGAAAACCTCAAATGTACATCTATAGAGACACAGCAATCTTCAGGAGGTTTTGCCCTGTAAAAAAACCTTGGAACTACTTAATAAAGGTGTTGTATAGACTTTGAATGTCTGAATTTCTAAGAATCTGAAGATGGGTACTAACATAAGTAAGCCAGGGCTGTTACTTCAAAAGGCAACAATTTTTTATTCTTAGGGATTCATTAGACTGGAATTTATGAGGCCTTTTCTGTTTGGGTTTTTTTTCTTTCCTTATAACTGGGATAGAATTGGAGGCTACCATTCTAAGAAATTACTTCCACCTTAGGTAATTTTGTATTTACATATTTCTGCTATTATCCCCTGATAAGAGGTTAAAAATCCTCTTTCAATGGCAATCTTTATAAAATGCAGCTAAACTTGAAGTACTACTTATAACAGACTTATTTAACTAAAATTACTCTTTTAACAAATAGATTAGCAAACCATACTAATAGTTGCAAGATCAGACTTGGAATCCTGTAATAATATAAAACTGATGTAGCATCAGATATTTAAAGGATGTATCTCACCTTCACATAGGATTTCAGATTGGCAATAGATGCTTCCATCTTTCTCCTTTACAGCAGTTGCAGTAGAGGGAAGTGTCACTAAATTAGAATCCACTACAGCATCCTGAAAGAGAAAAATGCTGGAAATGTCATAGATCTCTAAAAATATGCTTCTAAGTTAGATTTTTCCTGAGTATGGTATTAATATTAACAATTTATGGCATTTTAGATTCTGAGGTTTTCATTAGAAATCTTGTTGCACTCAGAGTATTTTATTATAACATAGAATAATTATTTTGAATCACACTGAGTCCTTAGAAATGTTTAGATGCACATGGCTATGGTCCAGAAGTACCATAAATTTGAGAATTTAATGAATGAAGATGGGTTTCAAGGAACAAGGTGTCAAATTTTCACTGCAAGTCACCAAGGTTAGGTTTTTGCACCTGCTAAAAATCAAGTGCAAAAATAGGTGTGATACACTCTATAATGTCCTACTGCTGAATTCTTAAGATTGCAGAACAGCTGGTGTGATCCATCACATCCTTTGTCATTGCTGCAGAGCTGTTTCTGAGAAAAGAACAGAGCAGCAATGTTCTAGGATGCAGAAAGAAAAGGTAATATCCATTCCAAAAGTATCAGGCAGAAACTTGCCCAGGTTGCTGGGCAGTATAAAATCTTCCCTGCAAACAATGATGTAAAGTGATGCTTTAAATTAAACTAAAAGATAAAATCTTTTCTCTTCCTGCTATATATCACACTTAAATGATATCTTCTAGTTTTAATTGAACCATTGCACCAGTTGGGAGCATGCATGTATTGTATGTGGGCTTCCAGTGAAGTGTAAGAAACAGATTGTGCAGAACCTGCATGCCCTTGCAGTTAACAGCCAAGTGGGTCTGTCTGCTTCTGTTTGATGGCATATAACAATTAATCTCATTGGGAAGAAAATGACATCTTCTTCACAGCTCTGTTCTCCAGAGTGGATGGTGTCAGCACAGGGATCCAATCCACAGAACCATGTGCAGCTGCCCACTGCCATTTCCCACAGGACATGCAGAAACCAAACCTCCTGCAAGCTCTGGGTATCACAGAATCAGAAATTTACACACGAGGGCTGGCAACTAATAATACACCAATTATTCACACTGATGTATTTTAAATTACCAATCAGAAAACAGGTTAAAAAGTAATTTTCTTTCTACCTTGTCACACTGCAGAGGAACCACAAATCTTCTGCAGGTTGGTATGGAGGTGAGTTTGACATTCTCTTCAAAGTCTTTAGTCAGGTTTTTTAAATAAAACATGTCATATAAGCTATTGTCTGTATAGGCAATAATATCAAAAATAATGTGGCCATCCTCTTCATAAGCATTTATATGGTGAAAAAACACCATAGCATCAGTGTAAAACTTGGTGGACACTTCTTTTTTAGTCCTCCTGTCTATAAAGTGAAACCAAGTCTGAAAGAGAGAAAACATTATTTAAAGCCATTCAGAATCAGCAAATAGTTATTAAGAAAACTGTTCTCTAATGGTAGCCATCAACATTCTAATCCCTGTGTATTTTTACTGAAGGATATTAAGAACTCAGGGTTTGCTGCTAGCAGACAAGGGGTTTCAACCTGAAGAAAACACAGCAGTAAAACAAATGTGGAACAACTTTAGCTCATTTTACTGTTGCAAATTACTATTTGGGCTAGGCTGAGGATTGAAGTTTTCCAGAAAAACCTGGAAAATCTCCTTCTCTCTTTTTAAGTTAAATAAATCTGCCTTGGTTGAGAGTTTCTGTGGTGCTGGTGCCCTGTACCTCAGCAAGTCCCATGTGTTGATGCCCAAAGCAAGTGGAAATAAGATCCTCAGAAAACAGTTTTCCCCTCAGTTCCCACAGTGGAAGACTCTTTTGTTCAGTGCAGGCTTTTCCACCAGTGGGGCTCTCCAGCACATGCAGTGCAGCTGGAGCAGATCTCACCCACCAGACACAGAATTTTGTTTGGACAAGGAGCAACTGGATCTGTCTCAGATGCTAGGGCAGATTGGAATTTCTCTGCTAGCACACAGTATTTCTAGCAATGCCAAACAATCCTCTCTCTCAAGAGCTTCAGCCTCAGATATTATTTGAGCAATTTCTGGATATGGGAGACAGTATTCCAAAACATACAGCTTCTAAAACAACTGTGCAACATGAAAATTAAGGTTTGAAAAGAAAAAAAAAAAAAAAAGAGTGACAACTGAAATGAATGAACCAGAAGAAAAACAGAACAGTGTGGAAGAGGTCACTGGCCTGCCTGATTCCATTGCTCAGCAGAAAGAAAAGTACCTTATCATCCTTGTTAAAGGCAAGGCAGGAAGCCCAGCTCACACCTCGCATGTAAGCAGTTGCCATTTTGAGGATATCCAGTCTGAAGGGCTGCTCTATGAAGATAATGTAGTTCTCTGTGATTCCAAAGCTGTGGTAGTAGCTGGGGTGGAGCAGAGAGCGAGAAGGGACAGAGCAAACCACTTCCAGGTGCTTGAAACAAGATTTCTTCTTTTCGTGTTCTGAAATTAAATGATAAAAATTAAAATTATATTCCTAATAAATTCCATTCCAAACTTGTGCTTGGATTTCTCCCAGGCAGGGAAGAACTGGTTCCTTTCAGTTTTATTTGCATTTTCCTGTTAAGAAAGTGTTTGTTTACTCCTGTATAATTAACATAGAACTTTGCATGCAGGAAGCAATGCAGTGAAGTCACTGCTGCATCCATTCAGGCACAGCCCCCTTGTCCTGGGCTTTGATTCCACTGATTACTGTCTTCAGAAATTCCAGCATGGAGGAGAAATACGTTTAATTAAATCAGCAGCTTTAAAAAGGGGTTCAAATACGTCTGTGGTTTTTAACTTCTAAGGAGACGTCCCCAAATTTGAGCCCCAGTTAAAAATTGCAAACTGGGGAGACTGTGGAAGGCCTCTGGATTGTTCAAGAAGGGACAGACAACACAATAGAAGCTGGTTTTCAACAATACACACCAAAAACCGATCTTGAAGGAAAAAGAGCATGGGATTTGCTCTGTGAACAATGGACAGCATTTCAGCAAGGGCCAGTATTGGCCAGGCTAGAGAGGAATTAACTCTATATTAGGTTTTATTTGGTCTCATGCTTTCACTATAATCATAGTATCAGCATTTGCAGAGAAATTTCATTATAAAGAAATTAAAATTTACAACTTCAAATTATTTGTACTGCCCTATAATTGTTTTAGAATCTTCATCTACAAGTAAGTTTCTTCTTACTGAAACACCCTGTTTACACAGTACTCAAGAGGAGCCTTTGTAACAGCACTTGCCCAGACAGGCTAAGCAGTTAATATGAAGTTCACAATAAGTTGAAATTAAGAAAATGAACACCATTGGTTACTAGAATAGATGTATCACCATCCCTGCCCTTTGAAGAAAAGAAATTGCTAACAAAGTTACTAGAAAATATCAATAACACATATTTCTTACCTGGTACAGAGGAAGGAATCTTAAATAAAAGGTATTTTGTCTTCCCTTTATCAACTATTGAAGTGCCCATGTTGAGAACATTTCCTGCACTGTCATAGTGGGGGTGAGAAGTTGCCAAATTTACAGCTACATATTTGTTGTAGTCAACCTGGAAAAGGATACAATAAGAGATTTGAGAGATGTGTAAGAGAATGAAAATTGATCTCAGCTAACAGCACAAAACCACCAGACTTTTAGCCCTGGCAGCCTTATATTGGCACCCCATTTACAAATGGCTTTGAAATTTAAATAATTAAACCAAAACACTTCTGTAGGTATTCAAATGAGCTCCTTATTCAAGGCTAAATCAAGTTACAGAATCTGAATTAGAGCCACCTCTCCCTTGAAACCACATAACATCAGGGAGGATTAGCTAAGCAAGTTATTCTGCAAATGCCCATTTCACCCTGAAAGCACTTTATTTAACAGAGCTGTCTGGCAATCTGCTGGAGCTAAAAGATTTCTATCTTATCTAAAGTTTGGAAATTGGACTCAAACTGTAGTGTGGGCTAGAAAAAAAAAATCTTTGTATATATTTCAATATTTCAAGTTCTCATTTTAATAATTAAATAAAATCTTACATAAGGTCCTTGAAAAGTAGTCATATAACTGACCTACTGATTTTTTAATGACGTAAATAATTTTATAACTACAGATACATAATAATGGCAATCACCCAAAATAATCATGTAACTGTGCAATTATTCCTGCAACCTTCCTAGATTATGTACAAGTGAAATTGCTCAAAGCCCAGCTTTTCCCAAACTAAATAAGATTTAAATTTGAACTCAGGAGTTCTTAAAAGATCTCTTGTATCTTTTGGTATCTTCACTATTTCACTTTACCATGATTTCAAAAGTAAGACAACAGTAGAAGAAAAGCATTTTGTGTCCTGAACATGTTAAAGCATCCTCATGTGTCAGCCTGAAATTTATTCATCAGCAGACAAAGAACCAGAATGACAGATGGTGGTTTGTACCTTCTCCAATGTCTCCAGAGTCTGTGGATTAATTTTCCTGATGAAGTTAGTCTCACCAGTAGCATAAAAATCATCCCCAGCTTTCATAATGTTGATGAGACAGTTGTCTGTGAACTCAGGAATGGTGTGAGACAAATAGGAGAATGCCCTGTCCAGAGGAAATTTCATTAGAGCCACAGAAGCTGGAGCTGCCTTTCCCCCACATGGAGCACAAGTGACCCTGCAGTGCCACAGCCCTGGGGCTGCCCGTCCCTGCTGCCCCAGCTCCCTGGAAAGGCTGGGAGAGCAGAGGAGATGGATTTCTCCAAAGCCCATGGCCTGGGGGAGGGTTAAGGACATGCAGGTAACTGGTTTTACACACACATGGGCATCCAGGCCCATTCCTGCTGTCAGCTCTAGGACATGCACTGGTTTATCAGCATGGATTAATTACTCACTCTTCTGTCCTATCTTGGGAAAATTTGGCCTACCAGTTCCTACCTAAAAGCTGGTAGGTTTTTCAGCTCCATTAAATAGATGGATTCATACACTCCCCAATGGAATACTTTTGTTATCAGTGTTATTCCACATCACAATTAGGATTTCAAAGAAGATTGGACATCCTGTAGGCTTGACAGTTTCCTTTATCAGTGTATGATTTCATCACAGTCACTAGAAGCCAAGACAAAGTTGCTATAACCTTTTTGAACCTCAAATGCCAGAGTTCCTCTATTGCTATTGGAAGAGGGAAGAAAATCTCATGTCAGGGGAACAACTTACAACATATCAGCTCTTTTGCAATAACTGTCTGTGTTTGTGTCCTTACCAAATATCAGGTTTGAGGTCACCAGAGAAAGCTCAGTGGCAAGGAGAGAAGGGTGACCTATTTGCACTATTAGTGAATCCCTACAGCCAATTTTACAAGACCAAGGATAACATGATGGCCTAGACCTCACCTTTCTGTTAAACCATCTTTAATGAAAAAGTTTTTCTAATTTTTTGTAGCTATTGATGCTTCTCTTTTTTTTTGTTGTTGAATAGACTTTGTATTAATACCTTCTCCATCTCTAAGTGTTTTTCTTTCTTGTTGTTTCTCCCCTTACAGAGTATCAAAATGTTTCACTAGCTGGAGAAAGAAAACATTTGTTTTTTATATAATCCAATTCTGTTACTGAATAAAGCAGCAAATATTGGTGATAAAATGAATTTAAGATATTTGCCTTAGACTAAACCATAAACAGTTCATACCTCTTGGCCTTTTTAATATTTAGCAATTGTAAATTTACAAATCAACTGTTGTATTTGTATACATGTGTCAAAGGTAAACAAAAAGACATCTGTGCTGAAGAGAGAAGTAGATAGAAGAATCTTGTTGGGAAAAGCATTGCTTACTTGGCAAATATGTTTTTGCATGGATCTGGATAAGCCATAGTCCCAAACTCAGACACCATGATTCTGTTTGCTTCTATGTTACAGTTGTACGTGTCACTTCGGAGATATTTACTTCTGTAGTAAACTTCACCTGAGGAGGAACAAACAGGTCTCAATCACATTTTATGCTTAGTCCTTCAAAAAATCAGCACAGGTAGAGCCAGGGTTTCTCAAGCAGCTGTCCTTGAGCCAACAATAGTTGGGAATAAAACCAACAATACCCCCAGCTCCCTGTTTTAAAGGCTCTATGGCTGCTGAGACTGGTAACAATTTGTCAAGATTTCCTGACTTCCACTACTAATACTGGGGAAATTTTGAGGGGAAAGTAGGGATTTGGATAAACTGTTCCAGCAAATAAAACAATGTGTGCAAAAATGATTAATTATACAATCCATTTACAGGTGGTGAAAAAATCTCCTATATTGGCAAAAATTTAGTTATGGGAGTAACAGATTGCTTGAAGGAATCAACAGTTTAATGAATCTCCACTGTACTTGAACTAAGTGAGCTGTGTTTGCTTTAGGTAAGTAAGACATATTGGCAATTTAAAACACACTGACTATTTCTTTATAGTTTATTTTTGAAGGAGGTAGAGCTAGACAGGCTAGAGATCCTGCAATGGCATTAAATGCTTCCAACCACAGAAATGGGAACTAAAAAGTAAATACTAGGATTAGAGGATAACAGGAGTAAATCCCATTTTTTAAAATAGATACATATTTTCTGCCACAAGAATCCAGGTGTAAACCATCCTGTCTCTCACTGTGTAACAGCTGAATGGGTGAAAAATGTTTTAACTGAAAAAAAAATGGAATTGAATTGTTTAGGGTAGAGAGCTGCCTGTCTTTCTTCCATAAGGATGACAGGCAGGAGGAGGGACTGTAGGGTGTCAAATATTTTAAGTGAGGTTTGACATGTGAAGTGACACAGTGGCCCAGTTTCTCTCCTGGCAGCTGTTATAGCTGCAACTAAATCCCAAAAAGGGGAGTGCTGGTCCTCTCTGAAACTGGGCTGTTCCTGCACAGCAGAAGAGCCTCTGGGCACCACAGTCCCTGGGGCTGAGCCACTGGAACCCAGTGAGGTTTTTGTGGGATGGGAGGCAAAGGCTGCCCTGCAGTGACCTGCCCAGGGCTGGGTGTGTGCTGGGCTGGGGTGACAGCAGCACTGAACTTCAGCACTGCAGAAGGAAGGACAAGTAAATCTCCCTGCAAACAGCCCTGCAGAGACATCCCAGCTGCTGCTGTCAAGCGTGGGGTGTCAGGGGGTGTGTGGAGAGACTTCCCCCACAGCAGTTCCCCCCTCACACACCACTCTGCAGACAAAACCCACAAGACCCCAACCCAACTCCGAACAGAATTAGCAACCCAATTCAGAACAGAATGCCAATTAATGTGGCAAATTGGTGCCACATTAAGGCACCAAAATGTGGCTTGTTGAGTTCCTTTCAATCCAATGTGCAACAACTTACCATTTTTAAATGTAAAGCTGTGCAGCAGAGCCAGGCCATCGAACCAGTGGTTGTACTTGCTGTCCCCTATGGTGTGCATCCCTGGGCCATTTCGGAGCAGCACCCCTTCCAACCAAGTGGGCAGCTGCCCTGTAACCAAAAAGGAGTTATCAGTATTCATTTAGGCAAGGAGAATGTTCCAGGATATTTTTCTTAAAGGCAGAGGCTTCATGCAGTCAGACAGACTGTAGGTGTGTTGAGATTTCCAGTACCATATAATTATATTGGACTTTGGGTTAACTAAAATTTCCCCTACTCAAAAATGTGGCACTAGTGACAATCTGCATGACTATTGCTATTGGAGATTATTATAACAAAATGAGACTGCTGGAATGTAATTTGTTAATTATCAGGAAGCAAATAAAATTGGACCTTTCTTTCCTGCTTTCATATTTTACAGTGATCCATTTAAACCCCTCTACTTGGGCCAGAAAAAGCTCAAGCTTATCAGAAATAAACATATTTTATAGGTTATATGATTTGCACTGGCTTTCAGCACATCAGCTTAGACTTCAGGCTAAATTAATTCCACTAAAATTTCATTAATTAGATTACACAGCATAATATCATGTAATTTGGGAAATGCTTTTGTGACACTAGTCATAATATAGTGTTTTGTACACAATAAAGTATATGAATATTGTACTGAAAATACATAAGTGCTGTTGAGACTTGAATCATAAATGTTCCTCATCAAATCCCTGCAAGAGATGCATCACCTACCACTTAACTGACAGAATAATAACAATTAAAGAATGTCAATAGGTTTAAAGAGATGAACAAAGGCATATCAGATATTATATAAAAAGCTTGACTTGCTTCTTTGTGCCTGTGACTCCTGAGGGAACATTTAGGATCACACACTGCTTCTTCACACAATTCCTGCTCTGGGTATTACCTGTGCATAAAAAAGCTCTTCAGAACTTCTATTTCTCCTTATCATTTAGTTTGTGATCCCACATTGATTATGCTGACACACCTTCTTGCTAAAACCCCTTTACAATAGCTAGAAATGCCCTCCTATGGACCTTAAAAATTAACTCATTCCAACCCCTGCTGTGGGCAGGTCCACGAGACCAGTTTGCTCAAAATCCCATCCAACCTGGCCCTGAGCAATTCCAGAGATGGGGCACCATCATTAAGGCATAACTCCATCAGGGTTACAGCTCTGGAATACATGAGGTACATTAAAAATTGACACAACTGAGGAACTTTCATTATCATCATCATTATTGTTGTTGTTGTTATTTTCTAGAAGAGCCCAGAAAACTAAACCTTACTTTCCTTTCTAACACAAGAAACTCCAAGGCAATAGCTGTAGTATATTTTGATATATGATAATTTTGCTAGGAAAGATAAGAAAGGGAAAAAGATCTTTTTAAAGCACTGTGGACTTAATTTAGTTTCTGAAATTTCTGGTGCAATTCCTTGTAATTTCTGACATAATTTCATTATGAAAAACAAGGAGCAAAGGGCCAACTAGTGAGGTTTTCAGATAATTCATCTTAGCAGGAATTAAGCATTTCTGTAAATCACACTGGGGCCCCAAATCAACAACCAAAAGTGCTTATATAGCTTTAAAAATGTGGACCTTATTCTTTTCTGTAATGGGTGAGGACACATTAGTGACACAGTGAAATCCCCAAATATTTGGACGTTTATTAACTATGGTAACAGCATCTCATGCCTGTAAAATCACATGCTTGTAGCAGAGCATGGGTTAAATGGCAGATGATTTTAGAAGTCTGATAGATATTTACAGTGTACATATTGAGTAACAAGGAGCCAAAATACTGGCAGAGTTCAGGACTACCAAAATATTTGAAGGGGTTATGGTTCTCTTTTATTTTCTTTCTCAAAGAAGGAATGTCTTGTATGTATTACGTTACCTTCTGAAATACTCAGTCTTTGTTCAAATAAACTATTGCATAATACAGATCAGGCCTGATAAGTTGTTTGTTTGCAAATAACTTCAAATGTTTTTATAATAAGTTGTTTCCTTGAGAAAAAAAAACAATTGAAAGGCATAAACCCATCAAAGCATGAAATAATTCAAAGGCATTAAAATAAAACACTTTGTCTGACTTGACACAAAATCTTTTCCAATTCAGCTATGAAACTGAACAGGAACAAAGCCCTGCAAGTTTTAAGTTTTGTACTTGGGAATGGCAGATTCCTACCATTTCTTAGACTACATATCACAAACAACACGGCCAAGATTTACTAAGCAGGGGCTCCCAGCAACAAACCTCTCACGTAGCTATTGGGAAAAAAAGTCTTCTGTAAAGTAAAAGAAACCGGGAAAAAGAACGAGTTGGTCGAGTGCCACCCCTCGCCTGGAGAGCCACTTTAAACTGCGTCGCCGAAGGACACTCCGCAGTTTCTCCTGGGTTATTTTCTTTTTAACGCTACCCTGTGGATCCTGTCCTGGTGCTTTGCTGCTTAGGAGTGCCAGGGGTGAAGAGCCCCGATTCGGGAGCCCCGGGGAGCGGAGGGCAGGGAAGGGTTACAGGGGAGAAAGCGAAAGTGGGAGCGGAGCCATGGGGGAGGGGGTGGCCGAGATGGAATCCCGGGCTCTCCCTCATCACCAACTTCAGTGAGTCCTGTTCAAACAGACTTTCGAAAAGTACACAGAAATGCTCATGGAGTGAGAAAAATCCCTCAGCAGGGTCACAAATATTATCTGAGATCAGTCCTTTAAACAAATTTCCCTTGCGCCTCTCTCTCAGTTTCCCTTTCCAGCGCTGCCTCGGGTGAAGAAGAGTCACGATTTTTACGCATCAGAAAACACCAAAATAGCGGCTGGTTTTACCACAGATTTTTCTTTCACTTACCCTGCACCTCAGCTTTTATGGGCTCTGGATGCTCTTCCTTATTCCTGCCATAAAGCGTGTCCATGTCCGCTGGAATCGCCGGTGCGTGCGCTCTGCCCGGCCGCTCCCGCAGGCGCCCTTGTCCCCCCCAGGCTGGGCTCAGAGCGGCTCTTTCCTGTTACATATAAAGATAAGGTCAAAGTGCAGCGGGAGCTGGTGGCCGCTGGCTTATAGATTGACTATTTATAATAGCTGATCTTTAATCCCTAGAACATACACTCTAATTCTTGCACATTCGTATTAAAATTAACTCTTTCGCTGGCTCGAAGGGGAAGTAAGAAATGCGTTGTCTCTGCTGTTTGCTCCTTAGGAGCCTGGCAGAGGGAGGCAGGCACAGCCAGGGGACAGCTGGAGAGGCTGAAACATCTCCTGCAGCTTTCCTGGTCCGTGTTAGACACTGCTGGGGATGCTCGTACCATTTCTGGTTGGGAGAGGAAAGGAAAAGAAATCTCTGCTCACCATTCTGGATTTGGCACTTTGGGAATGACAAACACTTCAGAGCAGGGGATCATCCTTTTCTTTTCATTCTGTGATTTAAAATTGGGCTGTTCTGTAAATTAACAAATTATCATCACTGAATAGTCATGGGATGTACTTCTTTATGTGCAAGCTGTTCCAGAGTCAACTGAGTGGCACATCTTTGAACTAAATATCTTTTCACTCTACCATATTCTCCCATATGTGACCCAAATCCACCTATGAAAGTATGGCAGGATTCCATAAAACTAAGGCAGATTTTTAACTTCATGCTTTTGTTTCTAGATAAGGTACTTAACTGAATTCGATGTTGTTAATTTTAAAATCCTCTGGAAAGAGAATTATTTCAATATAAAGCATGTGATTGCAGAGTAAATCTTAGGCTCCATTGATCATGAAGGATAAAGAAAATCTTTGCACAATTATATATTATGCAATTTCATATGGGGTTACCCTAAAATCCGATTTTTTTCAGCTGAATCACCGTTGTTCCCAAAATGTTTAACATCACTTCTTAAGACTGACTGATCTCTTAGAACTATAACAGCTATTTTATTCAAAACACAATTTGTGCTACAGACTCTTCTGACACATTTATTATATATTGTTCCTCTTCTCCAAACCTCCTGTCTTTTTGATGGCTGATCTTCACTCCAGGAGATCACCAGGACAGCATGCCTTGGTCTCTTTTTGGAAAGCACTGACAGAAGCACATGATAACAAAATAAAGAGCCAGATTAGAAGAGAAAATATAAGGTCTTTGTTTGAATTAGTAATACTAATAAACGGCAGGATTGATCCAGAAGGCTGTAGGAGATGAAGGTGATCAAAATCCACAAATATCTGGAGATACAAACATAGACAGGCACATCCACTGTACATATGCACATGGGTACTTGTGTATATGTGAGAGTGTGTGTGTGTGTGTGTGTGTGTGTGTGCATTCAGATGTTGATTCCCTTCATGCACAAAGCCAAGGAAGTGATTTTTAAGCAATGTTAGGGACTCAAAAGGATCTGGCAAAAAACCAAAGCTGCCCAACTCTACTCTCACTAAGCCATGGGGACTTTTTCTCTCTCCACAAAGTTCTGTTTTGCTTTAATATGTTTGTTTCAGTGTATCCTCATCCATTTATGTCTGCACTCTTAATGCTGCAGTTTTAATTATCTGACATGTGAGATGTCTAATCTGTAGTGATATTAAGATTTCCATTGAGCAAGCAAGCAATGGAAAGATTAATTCAAACCTCTTTTGCCTCCTCCACACCAAGTGTTCATGTAGGTTAAGGTTCAGCCATATGAGATAGCTGGAAACTGTGTTAAAAGTTGTCTGAATGGAAGAACAAGGAGCTGCAGATATCCAACAGCTTCTGAAATCAACCTAAATGTGTTTGGTAGCTAATTTTAGGTGTCTGTGACTGAAAGTTTTGTCTCATATGTTGGACAACTTAAATAAAGAAGCTTTATGAAGTTAGTTCTTCCTGCTTGTCAGTAAAAAATACTTCATTTACCAGCAAAATAATTTTTTTGTTGTTTTCCTCACACTAATGACAAATAAGCAGTTTAGTACAGTATGTGGAGATTAATTTTCTTGCCAACTGTGTGATTTCCCCCCTTTTTACATTGAAATGGCAACATATCAAAGCATTGATTTACAATTATAATGTGCAATTCTCAGCAGTAGAGGATGTGGATTAGGTGACTTTTCTAATTTTATTATTTCACAATGTTTCTTCTTGTTGCAAAACCCTTCAAATAGAAATCTTCCCCCAACCAAAATCTCACATTTCTCTCCACAGTTTCCTCTCTCTATTCACCCTCCATGACAATATTTTTGAAGTCACCAGCTCCCCACCACGTGCAGATTTGCTTATTTCTCTCTGCCCTAAACAGCTGTGGTGAAGGCCACAAGCTGCTTCCTCTTGGGCTCTTTCTCACTTTCACTTCCCTCCAGTCTCTGCATGCCCTGAGCTTCTCTCCCAGAATTTAAAAGGGCCATGAAGACATTTTTGGAGCCTGGAGTTTGCATTTTGGGTGTGATCTCTGTGGTTAATCTAAACAAAGCCTTCCAAGGCAGCAGAGCCTGTTAACTGCATTTCTAGTACAACAATAATGTCATTGACCTGTGCCTACCTTTGTACTTTTGGTTCACTTAGCAAGAAGCAAGTTATTGCCTTACAAATCACAAAGAGACCAATTAAATTCCTTATCTACATTGTACTTAATTTATTTTAATCTCAATCTTTTGCTTCTAGAAATTAAGTTCTAAAGAAAGCCCATTAACAAAGGTCAAATTGACTTGACATTTATGACTTTAAGCTGTGCTAAGAACTTTAGCTATCAAGTTATCTATTACTAACAAATAAATAGCAAAACTGATATCAACTTAGGAGTTGTTTTTGCTGAAATCACACTGATTGCTATCTCACTTTCTAGAAACACAAGTTCTTATCTTTGTTAAATACTCTTTTATTGGCATGATCTCATTTCACAAAACTGCCACCAGACTGTTTAGAACCACATCTCTTGCACTGTCCAGATATAACTGCAAACATAAATTACTAATGTAGTTTGTTCAAATTTAAATAACAATAGTTTTTCTATATTATTCTGACCAGGTATTATTTGGGTCAAAACTGCTTTATCATATACTATTTTGCTCATTATTTGGACAAAAATAATTAATTTCCTTTATAAGATTTTAATTGTGGGAAGGGGAGTTTTTTGTGGGATTTCATAATTTCTTTGATAAACAGAAGTATTGCTTTCTTTTTTACAGTCATAGTTTTAATACCTACCACGAGAAATATTGAATTGTTCATTAAAATAAATACATAAAGTCACTTAATATTAAAACTCTTCAAGTACTGAGGCATGGAACTGCTGGCCTACCCATACTGAGTATCCATCAGACTGAGCCTCCCCAAATATTTAAACACTAGACATTAAAACAAATAAACAACCACAGTGCCCACATAAACTTCCTTGCTGTAAGACTTCTATAATCCTATTTGCACCTTTCAACATCCTTATTTACATGTTTTAATATGTAAATTATACAGTTCAGTCATGTGTTTTCAAGTGGGCAGGATGTCAATGTGAAGGTTGGCATTCACTTCCATGACTGAAGGTGTAGAAATGGGGTTCACAAATGGGTACAATGACAGAAATTAATGTTGCTGCTCTGTCCTACCTAGTAGCCTACTGTACATCTTTGGGGGAACATAAAGAAAACTCAAAAGGCCTCTGTTCTGGTTTTTGTAAATGGCAACTGAGCGTAGGGGGCTTAGCACAAAAACAGCGTTCCCAAACAGGGAGGCTGCTGAGCCTCCAGTCCTCTCATGGGGATTGTGAAGCTGATCTCTTTTGCAAGCTGTTGAATATCTATTCATAAGAGATATTATCAATGAAAAAAACTTGTCACAGAGCTTTTTTCCCCTCTCTGTTTCCATGCCCTGTAAGCTCTGAAATAGCTCATAATAAGCAGAAGAAAAATGTGTAACCAAAGATAATTAAGATAATAATAACCAAATTAAATAAAACAAACAAGAGGTGGAAACTGAAACACCTTGGAAGTCTGGCCAGCTTTCCACTTATGGAAACCTGGAGAGACTGCAGAGACAGTGGCTGTAAATGATGGCTGTAAATTCAGATCCAAGCAATTTATTTTACCTCTGTGTGTGGTGGGCAAAGTTCAGTCCATTTGTATCTACCAGTTAATGTTTTACCCAAAGAGGGCACCTTTAACACTCTATCAGTTCTCTAATTAAGATATTAAAGCAATGGCAGATCTAAATTGTGCCACTTAGTCAAATATGATCACAAGGACACATGAGGTGTCATCAGGTTCTTGAGATAGTTCTGCTCCTTTCTGTGTGAACTTGGGGCTCAGTTTGGCCATCAATAACCCCAGCTCAATAAATGTTCTAAGGGGCCCACTCATCCTTTTCTTCCTGACAGTCAAAGTTCTGCTCTGAAGGCAATAACACAGGGGAAAGAGCTGGGAAAGAGGCAGGGACTGAGGCATCAACTGTGGCAGTGAGAGAAGGCCAGCAATGAGCCCAAAGGCAATGCCAGACACTTCCAAGGGGACAATTCCTATGGGAAGACCCTCAGGGACTTATCTAGGTGATGAATTATCCAATTAACCATACACATCTTAGAAACAGAAGTGATGTTCAAACCAACAGCTCCTGAAGTAATCCTACTTATCTTTATCCTGACCCCATCATGCCAGGCATGAAGGTCTAATTTAATTCTTGCACCCTGTACAGATAAGAATTGTTTTCCCTGTTTTTATAAACAAGATAACATCAAAATTGCAACTTGGCAGGGATCACTGGTAAGTTCAGTGTGTTGCCTCATGGAAAATTAGACAGTAGAAGCAACAACAAGACCAAACCCTTTTCAGTCAGCAATAGCTGGGTCTCACCATCAGGATAAACAGCACAGGAGAGCAGCAAGGAAGGAAGTGGGGTTGTGATCCACCTTCTTAAACTAATTGGCAAATGGGCATTTTTAAAGCCAGATGAAGAGATGGAAGGTGTAGATGTGGAGTCTGCTCAGGACTCAGTACCTCCTACCTATCAGGGTAACAATGTTCTTCACACTGCACAAGTTTACATGACACAGTCAAATGAGGTACTCATAACCTTGTCTCAAGTTCATGATACCTGAAAATAATCTTTTTTCTACCTCAAAGTCAAAGCAATAGAAATAAGTTTTCCATTTTTATGTTTATTCAATTAATAAATTAAACACAGAGATGTTTATATTCCTGATAAAAATCAATATATTACATTCAGTAATATTCAGGAATGTAAAGATGGTAATATCCTCCTATGGAGAGTAAATTTACTTGCTCTTCCTCAAGGCAAATGAACAACAGCCAAAATGAGCAGGGGTGTGATTTATTCCTTCTCTTTGGCAGCTCTTCACTTCCTTAATTCTTCAAATCTAGCATTTTCTGGTCTCTATTATGGATTGTCAAGCTATTCTGCAGTGCTGCAGTTTGAATCCCAGGCCATTCTCAGGCTGTCATGATGCAGTTTGATCTGTGATCTGCACTGGGGCACAGATCAGGACCACTCCAAAGCCAATGACTTCTGGCATAAGAAAGCTATTTTTAAAAAGAAGTCATTCTGTTGAGGAAGAATGCAAAAGACATGTTTCCCACAAGAAGGTAAATTCAAGGAGCACTGTTTCCTTGACATCAAGTGAGTTCTCACTTATGAGTGAAAAGGGTTTTCAGAAGTTCCTCTCTTCCTGGAGACCCTAGCTGCTGATTTTGATGCTTTAAAAGCAGCATTTTCTTTTCATGTAAATGCTTTTCTCATTCTTGTGGCAAACAATAAACTGACAGAATGCTTTCCTGGCATTAAAAGTATAAAAAGTCAACAAACTGCCAAAGAAGGAAATTGTCTTTCTTCCACTCCCCATCTGCTGCAGGCAGCTGAAGGGTAACTTATAGCAACCGTAGATTAGGAAAAAAATGCATATTGCTATAGAAATTGCCAACAGTAGACTCACTTGGAGAGCTTGGCTTTATTTGTAGACATTTCCAAACATTATTTGTTCTTTTTCAGGGCCTATTTCAAATTCCATCAAAGCCAGAGACAAGACTTCCATTAATTTCAATGCCTTTGGAGCAGATTCACAGGGGAGAGCCTGTGGCACCCTCAGCCCTGGCATTTTTAGTATGTTCATGTAGTCAGATTTCCAGCAGCAGAGAAAGAATTGGACAAGGCTACAGAACACATTCACCATAAAAGTGAGCTCCTACTGGAAATATCTGTATCACCAAGCCAGTACATTCAAGTACAGTCTCCTTCATCATGCCTGTGCTTTCAGAAACAGGCTGTGTTTTTCTTAACTAGAAGGATAAAGTGGGAGGGCTGGATGCCAGCTGCTGTGAAGCCTGGCAAGTCAGCAGGGCCCAGGAAGAAGCAGGGAGTCTGAAGAAAGCATCATGCAAACATACAGTGGCCAATTAACTTAAATGCAGCTGCCCTCAGCTTTGGCTGCTGCAACAGCTTGAATATAAAACCCTTGGACTGGGTGTTCCCAAACTGAAGCCTGTGAAGATTTGTATGGGGCCTGAAAGGGACTCCTAATTTGCAGACACCCCCAAGAGAAGCAGCTGATAATAGTAGTTACACAGTCTAATCTGGGAAGGGGATGGGTGTCTGGGACAATTAGCTAATTAGAATATGGATTGGCCTCCTCCAGAGCTGGGAAATCCAGTCAGAATATTCACATCTTAGCTTCTCCATAAGCTCTCCCTATTAATCAGTCAGAAATTCATGTGGGATCTGCTCCAACAGTTCCATAGCTGAACTCTTGATTTACAGGTATGGTGAGAAGGAAGACATCCAGAATAGTGTATTTTCTTCTCCTTTCCCCTCATCCCCCATTAGTTTTCTACCCATTAAACACTTTCCAATTAACTTTATCTTGAAAACCCTGATAACAGTCATGCTTTTTCCTGCTGAGCAAGACAGCCATAAACTGCAGATCCAGAAAGGTCTTGGGATTGAAGTGCACTTTCAGATATTGACTGGATGCAGTGCATGCACTTGGCTTTGGCAGAAAGCTTTGGAGCTGGACTGGCACACTGCAGGGGTGGGCACTGCCTTCAGCCCAGCAGTGCAGGGCAGGAGGAATTTCTGCACTGCAGGAATCCATCAAACATCAATCCATGCTGACTCCTCTGTGCTCTGCTAACTGGCTCACTAACCCATGTCTAAATATAAGTGCCTGTTCTTCCAGTTTTGGGTTATGGTGGTATAAATTAATAATAATGGCATCAAACTCAATGGAGTTAATGCCAAGGACAGGAGGATCACAATAGCTAAAATCCTTATTTGTACTGTGCTTCTACTAAGCTGGTGGCTTTGTAAACCTGATGGATATCTTTTATAAGGAAGCTGAGATGCATTTAGAGATTTCAGCTCCTAAATGTTGCTGGGCTTGCTTCCCAAAGTCCATCATCAGCCTTTGGAATGTGCTAATAGGGCTCTCAAGTAGTTCTGATGATTAAAGCAATATTTTCATCTTTCCTAAATCATTGATTTAAGTTATGGCCTTCTCTTCTGCCTCCCAGCAGGTATAAATACTGCAGCTCTGAGGAGCTGAGCAGCTTATCTTTTAAGGGATGATGGGAGCATTTCACTTGGGGTGTGGAATTCTAAGCAGACACACCAGTCCAAAATGAAGCTTACTTGGAACAGCTGAGATGAATCTGCACATGCGTAAACAGGAGGGCAGGATGGATCTGATACAGTAATTATAGACATTGCATTAGCATCTAAAGAGGCACCTCAATAATTATTAAAAATAAAGCAATCCAGACCAATTAAATGTATCTAGAGAAGCAGTGTGTTTTCCCATCTCATAACTCCTTCTGTTTCTCTTTTTTTTTATTCTCACTATTTTATCTCTTTGCTGTTGTAAAGACCTCCCAACCTCAATGTTCACACAATGAAGCCTTTGATGTAGGAGCTTTATCTCACTTTTCCACATGTCCAACAGTAGCATATATCAACTTTATCTTCTCTGCTCACAAGGAAAGCAATGATTTCATGTCTTCTCCTCAAACTGATCTAACATGGGATGTGACATTTGTACAATAGAGCTCACAAGGGTCAGTGCAGGGACTCAGCATCAGCACAACACCCCCCAGGCACAATCACAATTATATATTAGAAGTTCTGTTCTGTTCCATGTTCTATTGCTGCTGTTGTGGCAAGCAGCAAAGAGGAAGGAGAATGCTGATGACATGAGAAGGATGACATCTCAAGCTTTTGAAGAAGGGAGCAAAAAGAGTGGTGTCCTGGTAAGCAAGACCAGTGTAATGCACAGCTCTGGGCTGAGAATGTGGCTGGGGATCACAGTTCTGATTTCTCTTGCTGTGAGTTTGGCTGTGGAGGAAGCAACTGATGAAGGAATACCTTGTTCAAAGTACCAGCAAGCTTTCAACCATTCATGCTATGAGTTTGTTAGACTTCAGCAAACCTTCACAGGTGCCCAGAGCTGGTGTGAGAGAGGAGGAGGGCATCTTGTCTTTATTCAAAATGAAGAAACTCAAGAGTTCTTGCAAAAACATATTGCTGAGGATCAGGAATGGTGGATAGGTTTGATCTCAAACTCCTTGCTGAATGAAACTGATGGTAAGTGGTTTTAAAATCTCATCTTTAAAATTCTATCAGCTCATGATGCTTTCTTAACATGGTAGAAAATGCAGTAAGTCCCTTTGTAGAAATCTGCTGAAAAGCCTCTTTTGTTGCTGTATCTTCAGGTTTATATTAAGATGTTTAATTGCCTGCTTCACTTCCTTGTTGCATGTTATCACCCTTTCCATTAGCTCTTGTGGTGGTATGAACACTTGGTGAGTGAGAGCAGCTTGCTGAACCCAGTGAAACAAATGTGCTGGGTTAGGTCTCCAGTGGAAGTCAATTCATCCCACTAGGAAGTGCTGCAAGGTCTGATGCAAGGGAAATGGTGAAATCTTGAGGCTGGGAGGCTGGGAGCACAGCTGGAAGTGGCAGTGTCTCTTTTCATGATTGTATCAGGTTCAATATAAAATTTAATTGAAGATCATTACCCAGACTAAACCATCTCTGCTTCAGCAGGAGCAGGGCTACAATCCTGCTCTGCAGGCTCTGCCTCTAATTGTATTACTGTGGAAAATAAACATTCAGGACACAATTTCTCTGCTTGCAGGGTCAATAACTTGGCTGGACACTTCAAATATCATCTACAGTAACTGGTACAAGGATCAGCCATCTTCCTTCTCATCCATGTGTGGGTACATCCTGAAGAATGCCAAGTATCAGTGGGGTGTGACTGAAAATTGCAGCCAGGAATTTGACTTCATTTGCGAGTTTGGTAAGATGCACAACAGCTGGAACAGTGAAGTGAGTGTGCTGTGATCATGATGGGGCATAAATTGCCTTGTTGCTTTCAAAGTAGCTGGGAAATAACTTCATGAATCTTACTAAATGTGAACAAGCAAAAAGTAATATAACCCCAGCTGGTGCTCTTTTTCCAGTGTGCTGATAAAATCTGATCCAAAGATCTGACCCACAAATCACTGGGAGATGTAGGTGCTCAGCAACCAGACAATAAGGTCCAGGGTTCCAGCAGAGGGTTGATAAAATAGAAACAGATCTGAGAGTGAATATAATGTGTAGCTGTCCACATCTTCAGTGGACATAAGCTGGCTATGTTAAAGCATGGCTACAAGAATAAACTCCCACGGGACCATAATACCTGGGGCTAGGTAGGACCCGTATGGCTGTACCATAAAAACACTTTTTAATGTGTGCCAGAATAATTTCCATTTGTAACTGAAGCAAAAATACAGGCAGGCTTCCAGAGGCACCACTCCTTGCAGCCTGGAGTCAGCAAAAGTGAGAGCAAGTTTTTCTTGTTTCTTCTGAGACCCTTCCACCATGTGAAGTTCAAGGTTTTCCCAGGTTAAGGAAGCAGACAGGAACCTGTACTTCCTGTGCTCAGACAGAAAATCCACAGACATTGTGTCACTCAAATTGTGACTTGGAACAAGCAGTTCTGGAAAGGAATGCTGGCAATATCATCCCTTGAAACATATAGATATGAGGGGAATTTGTGTTCCTCCCACTTTGCACAAGAGTACTTTTAACTGCAGCTACAGCTGTGGTCACAAGCACTGGAAGGACAGTCTGGCTGTGGGCTCACTAATATAAAAAGGCTTCCAATCAAGTATGTAAGTACAGGTTTCCACAAGCCCTAGAACTGCTACTGCCCTGTCCAGCAGTCTGCTACTACTGACATAAATAACAAGTTGTTCTGCAATGAGCAAAGGTAATAAAGTTTTGTTTCCTATCCTGAATTTCTGCTCCACATCCCTTCTCTACTCTCCTCAGCATTCCCAGTTCACCTCCATATCCCCAGCAGGTCCTACCTCTGCAAATACTTTTCAGTGCCTCAGCTCCCTCCCCTACAGCTACTCCAGAGCTCCAGCTGTATGTGCTGGTCACTTGAATTCCATGTCCATGGTATTGATGTAGCTCTTTCTCTTCTCCCTAGATATTGCATTTCATGAAATTTTAGGGTGTTGGAGGTTTATATCTATACATCAAATTTAGCTGAAGATGACTAACATTAAAAATGACTGGGGGAGAGGAAACTGGCAGACAGCACAATCCCTTAAGCTTATTTTTCTTGCAAAGACAGACTAAAATTATTTTTCCATTACAGCCACAGTAGACAACTGTCTGTTTGTAAGGAAACTATCATCTGTTACCATAGGATCTGACTGAGATCCCATTAAATTCAAAGAGCAACAATATCCTACACTACATTCATCATTCCACTACCCAGGAAACCAAGACCAGATCAAGGCAATTCTACCATTTGGTGTTCTGTAGGTTAGCAGTTTATTATAGTAAATATATATGTATCAAAGCAGGCTTTTTACCTAGACACAGACTAAGTTTTGTCCATCTTTCCATGTAAAAGTTGCTGAGACAGCAAATACTGTGAGAAACCTGCATATAGAGAACAAAAAAAAAGGCATGAGATAATGGTCCATACTAGAATTTACCAGCAAGTTATTTTTCAAGCTTATTTAGAGAGCTCTAATCTGCAAACTGATCATGTTGCTATAGTTACAGCCAGGCTTAGCTTTAGCCTTTAAATAACAATAGCACACAATTATTGCAGTGTGCACACACTGGCACTGTTAATCAAGGGACTTGAGGGGAATGATCCAAACAACAACGGGAGGACAATGTATTTAAACCTGGAACAGCTGAAACAAAAACATCCTTTTGCAACACTCCCATATGAGAGCAGTTATTCACATCCTCCTCTTCAGGGTATTAAGTATCCTGATTACTACAGGAAACTAAGAATTCTGAAAGATAATTAACTGTCCCAGATTAATCAAAGAATGAGGTGTATGTATTTAGAGCTATGACCTTACCCATCTGAGCAGTCCTGCTGAATGAAGTCAGTCAAATATCACACAGGAACAAAGGAGTCTCTGTAGGAGAAATGGGATCAGCTCCCATACTTAATATGCAAACTATTCTCCAAAGCAATTACCTGGATATTATGCAATCCATACATCTCTTTCGGAAGTAAGGAGCAACTTGAAACCTTCCAGTATTTCAGGTCAAACAAATGCTAAGAGTTTTTCACAAAATACTATCTATTTTTAAAATTAAAATATTTTTGCTTATTGAAAATGTCCTCAGTATTTAAAGGCAGTAAAAACATTAATCTATTAATTTTTACTATTTTGTAATTTTCTTACATTTTCTTAATTGTTTAGCTTAAAAGGGAGAAAAAGAAAGAAGGACAAACAAAACAAAATGGACATAAAGTAGAATTGTAGCAAGATTTTTCAGAAATTCAAAAAGGTAATATTTGGGGTTTTTTCTCCTATTAGAATCTGGCCAGAGCATTGCTTGTGATAATTCCAATGCCACTGTACAGTGTGGATCAGGAGAAGTGATTCAAATTGAAGAGAGCTTCTATGGGAGGAAGACCCCTCACTACTGTGTGTCAGAGACTCCTCTGCAGTTCGACAGAGATGAAGGCTGCAGCTGGCTCAGTGTCAAGGATGAAGTAGCAGGTGGTATCTCACAGCATTGCTTGTCAGAAACACAGAGCATGGACCAAAGTTCCTCGTGCCTCAAACACTTTATCTGTTTTCCCAGTAGAGTTAGCAAATGGGAAAGTGGATTATTCCTAAAATTAAGGGAATCACAGAGAACTTCTGATGGGGAGGAGGTTGCTACAGGAGGCTGGATAGAAAGGAGGGGTTTTGTGAGAAGTTCCAGAGAAGGAGAGGAGGAGCTAAACGAGGGATTTTTGGGAAGAGCAAAGATTCACAGGAGGGGAGGAGCAAATGAAGGGCAAGGGGTGTGCCTGACCAGGGTGTGGCTGGCTCCTTAGTGTAGGAAGAAAATATGTGAACGCACCGATTCCTTGACAAATTCAGTGTGATACACAAGCTTTGGCAGAGATGGAAGGCAACACATCCAAACAAACCTAACTCCAAAGCAGGGGGGGGTGACAAGGCTGCCACCCACGGGGACATGAGGGCAGGAGGGACCTGCTGCTCCCTGCCACCTGTCAGGCACCCACCCTGCTGGAGCCAAGGGCTTGGATTCTAAACAGTGACTGCGGCCGGTCCCCCGGGAGATTCTTAGGGCTTCCAGCCAAAATTAAACGAAACAATTTTTTTTTCTTTTTTCCTTTTCAAATTCAGCTTTGTTCCAATAAAATGAATTGTTGCTAAGAAATGCCACAAAATAAGCAACACACTAAAGTCAAAGTGATGTGGAAATTTGTCTAGAAATCCTTTTTGTTTCTCAATCATCTTTCATCTGAGCTGTTGTGGCAGTAAAGGCAAAAGCCATGTGCTGATCTGAAATGCTCCCTTTGCAGGCCAGTGTCACGGGCTGCAGGCCTGCCAGGTGGCAGCAGATGGCACTTTCTTTGGAGACCCTTGTCCAGCTTTGGGAAGCTATTTGTCTATTCAATACCACTGCAAGGAAGGTAAGAGGGAGGGGGATGCCCACACAAGAAGCCTGTCCTGTTTTGAGCTGTAACACTGAGACCACTGATATTGATCTTAAAAATCACTGTTCCATCCTCAGGGAAGAAACTGGAATAGTGGTGGTCACTGAAAATAGGCACAAAAATATAGATTCCCTGTCCTAACTGAGGGTTCTGGGTAGAATACAAAGCCCAGAAATTCAGACACATAAAACATATTTAAATGAAATTATGTTCCAACAAGAATTTTGATTACTAGTCATGGAAAAGAATCAGCTCCCTGTCACACCACTAATGCACACAAATTAGCAGCAGTACCAGCTGTGGTTTGGAGCATGCTGGCTCTCAATGCCTGAAAATAAATTGAATTTTGTAAGGAAAGTAGACAAACACTGGCACTGAATTGGGATTGTGCTTTGCAGGTCTGCAGCTGGTTATGAAAGACACATGTTTTGTCTTTGAAAATATCACGGTCACTTTGATCTGGCTGCTCTCACCGTACTCTGGGAACCTTTCCTGTACCATCAGCACTGGAGATGGTCACACCATTGATCCTTACTACCCTCTAACGTAAGATATAGCCTTCAGTTCTCTTCAGACAAACAGTACATGTCATTGCTCGCACTTTACTGAATGTGCAAAGTCTCACAAATGAGATGTTAAAAACTAGATAGCTCAGTAATAGAACATACCTATGAGAGACTTGGATTCTGCAAAAACCTGATTAGAAATCAATACAAAATTTTATATTAAGCTGCCAACCACAATCTTTCTTCTATTATAACAAGTGTTTCCTATTTCCAAGACTATTTATTCCAGGTCTTAAGACTCAAAATTACTGAAAACATGTCAGTAATTGCCAAACTACAAGCAAATATTATTTCCTTAAGTTTAAAGAGTGGGGTTTTGATAACAAAATATAACAAGGACAAATTCTGTAGTTTTTATTTTAATTGCATAGATATCCTGTCTTTAATAGATTAAACATTTTTCTGATGGATTTAAAAATCAGATTTTGTCTTAGTGGTAGGAATGACATTTAAATTAATGAAATTTGGGGATGTGTTATCATGTAAGGTGAAAGACTTCCCAGGATGATCTTTCACAACAAGTTCTCTTTCTATTCTAGACTGGTCAGCAACCTCACATACAGGTACTCGTCTCCTGGGGAGTTTAGTGTTTTTGTGGAGTGCACCAGCAGTGAGTGGCACGTGATGGCCCAGAGGCAGGTGACAGTTCAGGAGCAGGAGGATCAGCTCAGCATTACTGGGTGCTACAGCCAGTACGGGGCAGGGAACAGCTCCTGCTGCCGAACGCTCTATGGGGAGCTGCTCTGGATCCAGGTTCAGCTCACTGGAGGTGAGGATCATTGCTCTGCATGATTTAAAGGGAAGGATTATTATTGCTATCCATCAGATAGAAGCAGGATTGTCATGATGCAAAATAATAATTCTTTTTAGTCAATGCTTTCCCACTAATTGTATTCCTGTATTCTCTCAGTTCCCTTGGAGGGGTCCTTTCTCAGAAATATTTCACCCCCTAAAGCATAAGTATAAACCCTTTTTTCCTATTGACAAAGCTGACATGTTATGTACAAGCATAACTTTAGTCACAAAAATCTATGTGATGCCAGTCAGAATATTTCTATATTTGAAGTCAGAAATTTATGGAAATGCTCCTCTGATTAGATTAAGAGGATTCCACTCTGAGCTGGACACATTTGCTGGTGTACATTTCTTTCTCACTTCAAGTTCCTGGAAGCCACATATGTGCTGAAAAAAATTAAAAATGAGTAGTGTATGTTTGAATTCTCTTCTCAAAACATTCCCAGCAGAAAACACGCAATAGATTTGCATTAAGTCACCTTAAGTGACTTTATTAAAAATGACTGCATTGCTGCAGTGTTCTTGTGACTCCTGTATAAACACTGGAATTCTGCACAAAGCAGCTGGAACTTGTTGGCCTGTTGCACAAGCTGTGAGAAATTTTCATCTGTGTTTTTGCAGGCGATGGAGTAACCTACAGTGTGCTAGCAGATAACATGACACTGAGTGAATCCAGTGCAAAGGAAGGTCTTGTCCCCCATAACCTGACACTCAGCAGGGCCTCTCAAGAGCTGATAGGCCCAGGGATGCACCAGCTGGAAATCCGAGCATCCAGGAGCACGATGGCATCGCAGATCTCTGCGACTATTGCTGTTCATTTAATTGAGCCAGTATCTGGAATTCAGGCTGCAGTGGCTTCCCACACTCTGCAGCTGGGGCAGGACTTGGAGGTGAATGTCTCTGTGTCCCATGGTGCCCCAGAGGAGCTGGTGTTTGAGGTGATTGGATCCAACCAAAGCCAGTGGCACAAAGCAGACGGCCCTCGTGGGGAGCCGCGGGCGTACGGCGTTCCCGTGCCCTGGGAAGGTACAGCAACAGCAGCACCTCCTGTGCTTCCAGGACATCACACATCAGCACAGGTCACATAAACAGGCACAGCATCCTGGGCTAGGGGACAGTAATGCACAGCTGAATTTGTCAGCTTTTCTGACTGCCCAAAGTCTGCAGAGCAGGATGAACAGCACAGTCCTATGTAAGTGAGCTAAAAAATGGAGCAGACAAATGGCTCTGCTCTGCAGAGTCAGAGCAAGGCTTCACCTGATTCTTGCAATGGAAGACACACAGTAAAGAGACATAGGGTTTATTTTTTCATGGCTCCCTCTGATTGAAGTACAAATGAGGACATTTGCTTGAACAGCAAAGTGTTTTCCTCCTATTTGTTCATTATGTTTCAAGTTTAGACTGCTCTGCATTTTACATTGAAGTAATTCATAATCTGAGGAGTTCTCAGTAGAGACGACAAAGAAAAGGGGAGTTTTTCTGCACGTCCATTTCCAACACATAACTTTTGTTGGAGTTAATTATGAATAAACATTTTACTAATATTATCCTTCCATTATTACATAGTCAAAGCCTTTAAAATGTGGAATTAGGCAGATTGTGCCTAAGAGTTAATTAACAGTGGCAGAAGATAAAAAAGTTTCCACCTCTAATGAGCTATTCCAGCCCCATGCCAAAGTGGGAACAGTAGAAGCTAATTATGATTTCATTTCATATTTTTAAATTATTCAATATGAAAGTTTTATTTGTTCTCCCTGTACCCATTTGAACATCCCTTCCCCATAGCCAGAAATTTTCAAACAAGATAACTGCGGTCTCAAGATGCTTAAACTCATTTGGCCTCCAGTGTTTGTACACCTCTACTTTCCTGTGTGGTATCATAGTCAGTTGACAAAGAATTGCATGACAAGGGCTAGGAAAAGGGCAGCTGAGTTATTCAGACGTTGAGATAAAGGGGAAAAACATCCAGGAAAAGCCTTTCAGCAGTGGCCACCCATCAGAAAGCCCCCTGAAAACTCTTAACAGAAAAGAAGGGGGTTTCCTTTACAAATTTACCTCAAACCTGTTGGACTGGGCCCACTGCTACTCTTAACTGGCCCTTTTCCTTCTCTAGGTACTTATCTAGTGAAAGTGGTGGCCATGAATGACTTCTCAAACATAAGTCTGGATCTTGGATTCATCACTGTGTTGGCAAACAGCTCCCATAAAAAAGGTAATTACATTAATCTGACAGTGCTGGTTTTCACCATGGAAGTGTCTTTTTGCAATCAGAGCATTTCATGGAGTGTTTATGGTTTGCATGTAGTAATTGCTTTCCTTCCAGCAACAGTGCTGAAAACTTTTGTGGAGGCTTCTTCCTGATGAAGGCAGATTCCCTGACTTTGATGTAGTCATAAATTAGCATCACTCTGTATATGTAACACATTGCACATTTGCTGTTTGTCCTAGAAATAATGAGTGAAGTTTATGGCTTGGGACATAGCTTTGAAACCAGAAAATATTTGCATCACAGCAGTCTCATAAATTGCTGTCACTAATGGCTTCTAGATGGCTCATCCTTACATTTACAAGAGCAGATTATACCAGCAATAAAATAACCTTAGCACTAATTGTATTGAAAGTTTTCCAGTGCTTTCTACCAATTTTCCTTTGTACATCAGTGAAACTCCATCACCTTCTGTGGATATATTTTGATTTATACCATTATGTTTGAAGAATCAGGATCCTCCCTTGTCTGTGATGAGTTTGTTGTTACCATTTTACCCATTTGACTGTGCTGTTTGTCACAGCTCTGGAGTCTGATTCTTACAGCCCCATCTTTCACACTGTCACAAGTCAAATCCTTTGGATTTAAGTCATATTCACTGAGGATGTCTGAAAGTTTTACAGGTAGCACTAAAATACTCTGTTCTTTTTTGCATTAAACAGATTCTGATAAGGAAGAAGGCAGCTACAAAACAAATACCCCAAAGAAAAATGTAAGTATTATTTAAGGACTTTACTTTAAAATTGCTTAGAGACTTTTCTTACCAGTGAAAGTGCTGTATAAGGCAGGGAAAAGAAGTATTTTCAGCACAGTAAATTATGGACTAGATGTTCTGTTCTCCATATGGCTTAACACATAATCTATACCACAAGTCTTGGAGACAAATGTGTTTACAGGCATTCCATCTACAATGCATAAAAAAGATTAAAGAAAATGAACTTTTCACAACAATTCAGTTTTGTAAGTTAAAATATGTTTAGATGAATTTTTAATTCAACTACTTGACTAATGTAAACCTCTCTCTGGAAAGTGATCCTTCAAGTAGAGTTTAATACATTTTATATCGTTCCCAAGTGTTTTCTGCTTTTGTATTGGAGTGTTTAAATTATCTTGCAATGAAAAATCTCCCAGTTTTTGGCAAACTAAGAAGTTAATGACACACCAATTGCTAGCAGCTGTCCAAATTTAAATAATAAAAATGCCAGATAGAATGTTTTATCATGTTAAAAGTCTAGTTTTCAACTGTAACACTAGCAGATAGACCTCAGACATCTGCTATGGGAGATACACTCCTTCACAAGAAGCCATCATGCTTTACAGATTGCCTGTAAAAATATATTGCATCAGAGGAATATAAATCTAATCCACACCCAAGTTTATCACAGTTTGGTACACAGAAAGACAAACTCACCTACCCCTTCTCCTCCTTGTTTATAGCTGCAATGTATCCAATTAAGATAAAAAAGGAATGCACCAGAAGACAAGTGGTTGTTCAAGGGTTAGAAGTCTTGGTCCAGATGTGAAGGTTTAATAGGAATTAATTTCCTAAGTACCTAGTTTTGAAAATGGGAGCTGCACTCCTAAACCAATTCTGCAATTGGGAAAATTTTGCCACACAATTTTTCTGTGCCATCTTCTTCTATTCCCACTGCTTCTACTGCCACACTACCTCTGCTAAGAGAAAGATCATATAGACTACAGATCTGCATCCAGTGATTTGGGGTCTAAATTTCAGACCTTTTTCATTATAAAGAAGAAACATATGTATGTGTTTATTCATATTTGTGTTCTAACTGATACATTTACTTCTTATTTAGGATCACAAAATATATATTAAACCAAGTCGCCATGTGGATCCTTTCACAACTGTTACACTTGGCTGGCCAGACAACAACAATAATTTCAGTTTTCTCTGGACCTGTGGTTTGTGCATTTCCTGAACTTTTTTCACCAACTTGTACTTGATGAGTAACAAACTCACTGTTGTGTCAGATCCAGTGTTGAAAATCTGACTTAAGGATGCTTCATTTTCTGGCTTTAAAGTTTGTCACTCACTGTACATGAAAAATGTCCTTCTACCCAACCCTAGTTTTGGGACCAAACTAATTATGTATATATTTTGGCGTAGTACTCCATTTTGTCTTCTCCCAAAGGTTTCAGTTTTTCAGTTTTTCAAGATCTACCTGTCCTAAGCTTCTCTCTCATAGCCAAGGACTAATCCCAAGTGACTTACACAGGCACTTGCAAAGTACATGTGTCTCAATAAAACAGCAATAATTAACATTAAACATGATGCAAACACATTTCTGGCTGAAAAAAGGATTGGGATTCAGGCCATCTGTGTTCTATCCCCATAATTATCCCTGACCTCATCCATGACTTTGGGAAAGCCTGAATCTGAATCCAGATTACCAACTCTTTAAATTGTGTTCAAGAAACTTGTCTCTAAAGCTCTTTGAAACTTATGGCAGGAAAGTCCTTTATAAGCTGCTGTTCTAACTATAAAGGAAATGTTTCTGCAGGAGCTTGCTGGCCTGCCTGGAATGAATGTGTGAAGCAACAGATAATCCTAATCAACCAAAGTGAGGTGCAAATCCCACCTTCCTGCCTTCCTCCTCCAAAATCAGCTGTGACTGTCAAGATTACCATCCAAAACCATGGCAGTGAAGAGAGGCAGGATGAGCAATGTCTCTATGTGACTGCAAAACAAGAACTGCAACTGGAAATCAGGTCTGATTTTAAACCTTGGTATTCACAGGTTAATATTATTACTGCACAAGCATAGTGCAAGGCCACAGTTTCCAATAATAATGATAATAAAGTAGTATTGTACTTTTAGAATCATAGAGAACTAGAATCACGGAGTACTAGAATCACAGAATGCTTTGGGTTGGAAGGGACTTTAAAGATCATCTTGTTCCACCCCTCAGTCATGGGCAGAACACCTTCCCCTAGATCAAGTTACTCAGAGCTCCATCCAGCCTGGCCTTAAATACTTCTAGGGATGGACCATCCACAGCTTCTCTGGGCAACCTGTGCCAGGGCCTCAACACCCTCACAGTAAAGAAAACTTATTGTTCTAAATCCGTTTGCATCTTACCATGGTAAAAATTACTGACCAAATAAGTCTTGCTGCATTTTTCAGTCCATGTTTTTGAACACAAACCTTTTACCAACTGAAACACATTCTTCTGAAAACCACTTAGGGTTTTTGACCCCACTGCAGTGTTGGAGATTTCAATGTCAACCTCACTGAAACAACAGGAATAAATGCCATATGATGTGTGTGAAATTTCTCCTAGACATCTCATACTATGTGTAACTCCCATCTTACTTCCTTACAGGTGTGAGGCAAACTGCAAGCCAGTGAATGTTAGTGATGAAGTTGTTTTGAGTGTCTCTGGACAGGACGACTCCCAGGCCATATATTATAACTGGTATTTAGAAAACACATTCCAAAACAAGGTGAGAGCACCAGATTTGTCAAAAATACTGCACACACAAAAATAAATATCCACAAAGCCATATGGCCTCAGTGGGATATTTTGTCAAATGAATGCTCAGAAAATACTAGTGAAGATGGAGACAATGAGTGCCTGGATTGGGAGGGGTTACAATGAAGGGCACCAAACTGCCACCCTGCTCCTGATAAATCACAGGAGAAAGAACAGCAAAAAGCCTCTACTGCCATGTGTTCTCTTCTGTCTGATTTTCCAGTCTACAACACTTCCTCTAGCCTGTGGCCTGACTGGTTTCCAGCAGAACTCTTTGAATTTGCTTCAAAGCAACTCATCCACGTTGAGAATGACCAGCTCCTTCTTGCAGACACAGGGAGAAGCTTTTCAGATTAAAGTAACAGGTAGGGGCTAACAGGGTTTTTAGGGTTTACAGATTCCTTTGAGATAATCTCTGCTGACATGACATATTGATGTCATACATGCATAGCCTCACTGACAAATATGAAGGTAAATTAGTCCACAAGTTGAAAGTGTTACTTTATATGGAAGTTCTTTAAAATAATGAGGAGATAAGTTTGTTCTGGGGTGTTGCACAGCAGGAGAAATTCAGTTATCTCACTCCAAGCTGTTAATAACTTTGTTAAGGCTCACCTGAAACAAAGTTATGCTAAATGCTTGATCAAATAGTAGCACTTTGCTTTATAATCAGACATTAACATACTGGAAATAGTTCTTTTGTGTTATGGTTGATTCAGTAGCAAGATTTCATTGCTCGTTAGCCCAGCCTGCCGTGTGTGTGCCCGATAGGCAGCCCGGTTACTGGGTGGGCTCGATGCAGACCCGGTTACTGGGTGGGCTCGATGCAGACCCGGTTGCTCTGCACAGCAGTTGTTCGGTGGGCTCGATGCAGACCCGGTTGTTCGGTGGGCTCGATGCAGACCCGATTACTCGATGCAGACCCGGTTGTTCGGTGGGCTCGATGCAGACCCCGTTGCTGGGTGGGCTTGATGCAGACCCGGTTACTCGGTGGGCTCGATGCAGACCCCGTTGCTGGGTGGGCTTGATGCGGACCCGGTTACTCAGTGGGCTCAATGCAGACCCGCTTGTTCAGTGGGCTCGATGCAGACCCGGTTACTCGGTGGGCTCGATGCAGACCCGGTTGTTCGGTGAGCTCGATGCAGTCCCCGTTGCTGGGTGGGCTCGATGCAGACCCGGTTACTCGGTGGGCTCGATGCAGACCCGGTTACTTGGTGGGCTCGATGCAGACCCGGTTGCTGGGTGGGCACGATGCAGACCCGGTTGTTCGGTGGGCTCGATGCAGACCCCGTTGCTGGGTGGGCTCGATGCAGACCCGGTTGCTGGGTGGGCTCGATGCTGCCCCAGGCTCTGCTGGGCTCGCTCCTGCCTGACTCCTGCTCCTTCCTCTTGCAGCCAGGACTGAGCGAGGCTACGGGGAGCGCTGGTTCCTGCTGAGCACCGTGCCCCCGCCCGCAGCCCCCGGCTGTGCCCTGAGTCCCGAGCGCGGCTCGGTGCTCACCGCCTTCAGAGTCTCCTGCAGCGCTCCTGGCTCGGCCGGTCCTGGCAGGCAGCTCACCTATTGCTTCTATGTGACACCAGGTAAGTCCCCAGGCCAAGTGTTTGGCTTCTCCTGACAAGAGCAGAGGCACAAGCCGCCCTGCTCTGCAGGGACCTGCTCACGAGTGAACATGCCCTGGGTCCCCTGCTCTCAGAGAGCAGGAGGTGGCTCTGTGCTGTCTGCTCCCTGACCCCTTCTTTCCTGTTTCAGATTCTCTCCTGGATTGTAGCCCAGATCCTGAACTCTTCCCAGTTTATCTTCCACTTGGAGAAGAGGAAAATGATTTTATTTTACATGTGAAAATTATTGTTAGCAACAACTTTGGTGATACAGTTCAAACAAATGCTTCAGTGAAGGTACACAATAGAATTAATTTGTTTCAAGAACTCTCAAGTGGATAACTAACCCATAATTGACTTTTGGAGTTTCCTCCTCTTTTAGATGTACTACTTCCTTCTGAATGTGCCATAATCACCATTTTTCTACCTAACAGAGACGATTCTCTGTGCGCTCAAGGTCAAAAGATCTTCCACTCCCCCTTTTTCTAGAACAAAAGTCTAAAATAATTGTTTGGATATTGATTGAGCAGTGTAAGCCTATTTACTGAGTATCTGTGTAGGCCCAAAAGCCTCTTGCTTCTTCCCCAGTGCCACAGTAAGGAGATCCTTATCAGGCCATTAAAAATAAAACATTGAAAATGGGGAACATGAAGTTTTATGTCCCACTCTATCTAGGCTGTGATTAAGATGATCATGGAAGCTGTCCAAAGAAAATTATAACAGCCTTGGCAATGTTGAGGGCATATCTGATTCCTTCACCAGGTTGGACCTGCAGATATGATGGATGGGAACCTGACCCTGCAGGCTGTGGTATCTGAGAAGGCAAACACCATCCTAAAAGATGGGAACAGCAGCATGAGTCTCTTCCAGCTGTACAAGTCAGTGGCATCTGTCCTTAATCAGCAGATCCAAGAGGAAAGTTTTAACATGTCTTTACAGACAGACACACGAAAAGAGGTCAGCAAAACACTTTCTTGCAGTAAAATGTCATATAATGGACTCTTCATATTCTTTGACAGCTCTTAAGTAATAAAAAGCTCACATATCACCACTTGAAATCAATGAAGGTTTCAAGTTTCTAGCATCTGTCTCAGTGTTTGGCACAGGTCTCAGCTAGTTTTCACTATTTGTCTACATAAATTATTTGTTTTATCATTCATCAGTAAAACAGTTAATTCTCAATTGTTATTTCATTAATTTAAACTAGTTAATCTAAACCTAATTTTCCCAAGCAATTTAAATATCAAATATCAATAAAATGGCATATCTAGAGGGATAAATATCCTATCTAATTTCCCCCAAAAGCACTAGATGGCAGGTAATTTTCTTTAGTCCATTTTAGCCACCAATTGATGTTTCAGTCACAAGCTGATATTTGTACAGTGCTTTGAGTGCCTCAGATGAAGAGATCTAGAGAATGTATCCTTCAATTAAGATCCATTATTTAAATAACATCAATCACACATGGCTCTGCTTTCTCTGGAAGTGGCATTTACACAGTAATTCACATACATTAGTACAAATTCTCACAAGTAACTCTCCTTGCTCTTAATGGATGTTAAGTGTATGAATTCTCTGTGCTGGGAGGTAACATAAAACTCATGATTATATAATTACTAGGGCAAGTGGCATCTTGTCAGTAGAGCTAATATGAGCTCAAATGATCCTTGTTGTGGAGTCTTACTCTACTGCATAACTTACAGCAAGCCTGGCTGTCAATACACAGCACTATTTTCACAGTCCTAATTAGCATCTTGTTCCTTTGCCTAATTATCCCTTTTCATCCCAAGCTCCGAGGGCTGATGCTGACAACTCTCTCTGTTGTTAACATAACATCAATGCAGACTGCTCTGAAGATGTCAGAGGTATTGAAAGAAATCACTTACAGGAGTGAAGAGCTGTCTGTCTCAGCACAGGTAAGAAGCAATTCATCTTAAATTTCCTCACACTAATAGTAGTGACTCTAATTATCCCACTGACCTTGGAAGAGTTTCAGTGCCTTATAATTATCTGTTCTTACCTGTTTTTTCAACTGTACCAGTATGTGTATTTTGACCAGCTGTATTTTGACTCTGTTTAGAGTAAGTAAATTCAAGTCTCAGATATTATCTCAGCAATCTCTACAACCAGGCTATGACCATTACATTCATCATACATTTTTGAGACAGAATCCTTAACTTTTAGTCAGAAACATGTCAGGGTGCACGTTTTCTCCTGTAAAGCACTTTTAGAACCCTGAAGAAGAACTGCCCCAAGAGGGTTTTTCTAGAATTGCCCACATTCGTTCATCCCTGATCCTGGCACTGCACAAAATGCAGATAGGCAATGGTCAAGGATCATGTCAGCACCCAGGGGAGCTGGGCACGAATGTGCAGGTTGGTCTCACAATAGTATCTCTTGAGTCTTGTCTGGAAACAAGGCATTATTAGTAGCTGATGCTATTTATGGTTATGGGGTGAGGATATGGCAGGACAGAACAAACTGTCACTGGGGGAAGTTTCCCAAATATGCAGGCAATAAGAACAGCTGCCCTGATTTCTGATGTATTATAGAGTTGGAGCGTGACAATGGCTTGGAGCATTTCAGCAGGATGTGGTTAACTTTGGCAAGACAAGAACACAGCTCAGATCCAGCTCTTACCCAACAGAAAGGCTGCTCAGCATTCACAGGCTGTGGGGAGGGATGCAAGCCTGCAGTGAATTTGCTTGGCTCCTTCACTATCCTGGGCTAAAATCCGGCTAATGTCAGTTTCTTCTGCAGGTGGAAGCCAGCAACACTCTGAAACATGTCAGTGCCTCCTTGCTCACTGTAAACACAGAGCACAGCAGAGATGGTCAGGAGTTAAAGGAAGCAGCCAACTATTTGTTTAATGCAGTGAGCAGTGTTCTTAAAGCTTCTGTAGAAATCAGAGCTGGGAACACTTCAGTGCCAAAGGCAAAGCAGGTAATTTAGATTTGGTCCAGTTTGTACTGTACCATGTGTGAATATTTGTTTGCTTTGGGAGGTTTTTAAAATCTCTGCTGTCTCTTGTATTTTTAAATTGCCACTGGGAAAGGTTCATTGTGACACCATGATAGACTTGAATATCAGAGGAAACTTCTCCCCAGTTAGACAAGTTAGATTGGATATCTGTTAATGAAAATGATAGAGGCCTCTTAAGACTTGTTACATTGAAAGCTGAACAGGACAGGGAACAGAGCATCAGCTCTGACCCCTCATTGATGACAAGCATGTTGCGATTTTTTTCAGATTTGCTTCTATCCCGTCCTTTTGCCCCATAATTCAAGGAAGCCACAGGTATTAAACATTCATGATTGCCACCACTACTTCACAACTTGAAGGAGCTCTGGTTGCTGCTGACACTTTTTCAGAAAGCTCTGATTATCTGTTCAGAAAGACACAACTTATCTGTTTTGTCCTGCCCTTTCCTATCTATATGTGAATTGTCACAGCTAACTCTGTGAGTGTCCTGGGCTTGAACATATTTTAATTTCATCACTGCAAGGAAGTAGGGATGAAATAAATCTGAGAGAAAAGATTATCAACTGGACAAGTTTTCCAACAATAACCCACTAATAATACACAACTGACATGTAATGAGGTCTTGCTTTTCCAAGTAACAAAACACTAACACGTGCAGCTAAGGGCATTAATACACAAAAGTACATGAATGTATTGATAGATGTCATGCTTGTAATTTCAATATATATAGGTTATAAATATAACAATATAGAAGTAAAAATCTGTAAGGCATTTATTTGCCACAATGAGAATTACAGAAACTAAATTGCAATAGAATAACTTTCTCTGAGATTAGGAAGCTTATCACCAAGTTTGTCAGCTTAGTAAAACACCAAAATTAAATGGAAGCAATGACAAATAATGTGCAGCTTGATAATCCTGAGTACCTTTGTTGTAAGTTTCCTCCTCCAATTCTTTTCCAGAGTTCAGTGTCACACCAGCTCCTGAGTACAGTTGAAAATCTCCAGAGTGCCCTTCTGTTTGGGAAGGCACCGGGTGATGAGCCAACAGTGCTCACCTCTCCCTCTGCCACAATGTATATGCACAGGTAAAAGCTGCAGTGTCCCCCACCGAAGCTTTTGTGAGCTACAAATGTTAATTCCATTGTGCTAAAACACAGTCTTTGAAAGTAACTAAATACTGTAGGATAATGACAATTTCGAGAGTGCATCAAGTCTGTTGTTAGTGACTGATAGTAAGAACAGTTTGGACTCCAGAAGCATCACCTTAGAAATTCCCATGCTGTGTGTTCTTTAACCAGCAGAGAATTTGCTACAATTTCCTGAATGAGGCAGTAGTCACTTACTTTTGAAATTATGTCGAAAACTCATGTCATACCAGCTAAGGGTTTCTTCTCTTTTCCAAGTTGCCAATAATGACATGTTATATGGAACTGTAAGCAGCTTGGCAGAAGCAAATAAAATCCTGAGGAGCCTGATGAGCATTTTCCATTCCCTATAATCATCCCTAAATTGTTCCCTGAGAGCCTGGTTTTCATCCACATCAAACTGTGCATTCAAATCAAGAGCATGTTCACACAGAAACCAAGGCTTTCAAATAAGTACACCTTGGTAAAACTTCCTCTCCAGATGTGCCAATTCCACCCCTTTTTTGATGATTCTATGGTAGTATTACATGGAGTACTGCATCAGGGACAGATTCATGTACAAAGTATTTACTGGCAGACTTAGAAATAGTTTTGCAAATAAATTATATTCTTGAAGAGAGAAAGATTCCTCTGTAGATATTAAGTCCATGCTATTGATGTTTGGGGTTTTTTTTTCTGGTGGCTATTCTTCCTTTTATTATTTTCTTTCTCTTTTATTCTGCTTTGCTTATGCCCAACCCTAACTGGACAGATTACAAACAGAAAGCATGGATAGCACATCCATTAACATCTCCAATTCCAGCTCTGCCAGCTTTACTCTCCCACCTGCTTCCTCTCTCAATATTTCAGGAGTTGATGGCGAAACAGTGGATATAAGGGCAAGTAAACAGCTTTCATCTAACTGTATTTGATATCCAGCTTACATTCCTCATCTAATGGTTTTAGAATTGTTTATCCTTTCACAATGAACACACAAGCACGTGTCCTTCCTCCTGTCATGCCAATAAAATTATTTGAAATTATTGGTCAAAGAAGCCTTCATTTATCTTAGTTGCATGAGGGTGGTTCAGCAAAAACAACTGAATTCTTAAATTCCCCGTCCCATCAGCCCCTTACATACACTTTGATTCACACGTTCATGGCAGGAGCAGGCAGTGGAATCAATCAATACCTCCACATCTGTTTGCTGTTTGTTTACATCTTATGCTCTGAGGGGGATGAAACAGCTCAGAGTCCATATCACGTTCAAACTAACCTACAGCAGCCTTCTTTCATCCCAGCAGGAAACAGCTGAGTGTGGGGACTCAGATCCTGCAGGAGACAAATGTGCTGATGGTAGCACATCCCCCAGCTGAATTAGGACATGGTGGTTTTTTCTCTCAGAACAATAGATTGCATATCATTGTCATATTTTCATAATAAATTTTCTGAAGATCTCTCTGGTTGGTTTGACCCTCTCAGGAAACCCCTAAAATCCCTGCAAACATTTTTTTTCATTACACCTCTTCCAACTCTACCGGAAAGGTGTCACGCTGTATGAAAACAATAAAGATTGTTGTACACATTCCAGAATAAAAATCATTTTCAAGGTTTATAGACCCACCTTAGAGATAAGGTAGAGTCTTAATAAAATCTTTATGCAGACTTCTTGTAAGTTTACTTCTATTTGGGTCTGAGCTCATTCTTTAACTATTCAGCAATTCAGGGTGTGAATAAAATGAAATATTGACAATAGCTCAGTTGTCTGATTGTTAATATCTCCTAACAGATGGTGAGCTTTGCCATGAATCCCTTTTTCTCCAGTGACAGCAGTTTTGACATCAGTGGAACGGTGGGAGGTCTAAGTCTAACTGGTCTGGATGGTTTGATCATACCAGTCAGCAACCTCAAAGAGAACATTGAGGTAAATCCACTATTTCCTAACTTTCACCCTCCTTTCTCATTTTTTTCTTCTCTCTATTAACAAATTGTCATTTATGTTATCATTTGTGAGGTGAACACAAATGCTGGTAGTGTTCATTACATTAGATGATGTAATGAACACTACCAGCATTTAATGAACACTACCAGCATTTATTGGGGTGAAAAAAAAACCCAAGTATTTCTGACTTTTCTTGAAAATGAGGCATTTTATTCTTCCTTTAAATGAATGTAATAATGCTAATGGTTGTGGAAATAGATTCCAGATTACAGTCATCCCAAAGCAGAATGTGAAATCTGATTTCACCAACCAGCTACTGTATTTATTGAACTACACTTTGGCTTCCTAGCCCATGTATAAACTGACACGTAAATCATTCATACATGTGCTTTATGCAGCCATTGTCTCAGTCATAATCACAGTTCTCAGTTCAGAAATGCACTAACCCTAACCCTAACCCTAACTCTAGGCTTTGTGATGAGTCTACACAGATTTCAAATTAATTTTTCAGAGGTTAGTTGACATTAAAAAGAAAATTACTTTGAAAGTGGTATTTTTTTCTGGCCATGATTTCCTGATGTTATGAAAAAAGATAATCTAGCATGTGGGCTGCATGCTAAGAAGAAAAATGCTTTTCTGTTTTTAAACCTATGTCTTTTTGTTTAAAAACAGATCATGTTACCAAGGCTTTCAGCAACTCAGGAAGATAAGATTCTGCTGAATCTGGGCAGTTATAGCACTTTTCAAGTAAATGTTACCTCAGAAGGCATGTCTGTAGTGATCCACCTGGAATCTGAACACGACATTCCACTAATACTTTACTTGGGCTATGGTTATCACCCAAATGAAACCAACTATGATATGAAAAATCATTTGTTCTATAAGAAAACCTCTGGAGGTAAGAGAAGTGGTTAGTGACTCATGAACTTGCAGAATGAGCCTTGACCATGAGTTCAGGTGTCTAGCTCATCCTTCAAATTTCCAATCTCTTGAATAAAGTATTCATTAACAGGAGCAAAGATTGGGATGATTTGATCAATGAGTTGCCTAGAATGATTTCACACCTGTTTCTTTGCTTCATTTATTACATGCATGCTTCTGAATTAGCCTTTCTATATATATACGTTGAAACTAAAATATTTATGTTCAAGGTGAGATGAACAGCTGGGTTCTCAGCCCAGAAGAACTCATTTTTGGAGAGGGAACCTACTATTTCATGGTTTTACAAGATATGGGAATGGATTCAACAGTCTACAGTGAGCTAACCATAAATGCCACTTGCTTTGCATCCCGCTGTGTGTTTTGGGACGAGCACCAGGGAGGCTGGAACAGCTATGGCTGTCATGTAAGTAGAGCAAAACAAAACACTGTGTCTGTTACACACTTCAAAGCCAGCCCTCATAACCACCATCTGTAGTAACTGACACCATGAAATAAGATCATTCTGAGATGTTTTAATAAACTCAAGAAGTTTAGTCACGTTGAACTAACCTTTAAACATTCCCATTTCCTGGGATGAACTTCTATATAAGAAATTGAACCATTCTGACCAGGTCATAATGTATTGTAATGCCCATTACTGGTTAGGTGTTAGAATTAACATTCTTTATTGGAACTTGAACAATTTGGTGTGCAGCAGCTCTCTACACTAACTTACCAATCTCAGCACTGTCTTTTCATTTGCTTGGTAAGTCATTTAATACTTTGAGGCCAGATGTTTTATCAAAAATCTTTTCTGGGTTTCAGGTAGGACCAAAAACAAACCCTAGCAGCACACAGTGCCTCTGCAACCATCTGACCTTCTTTGGGAGCTCCTTCTTTGTCATACCCAATGCCATAGATGTCAGCAAAACAGCACAGCTGTTTGGTACATTCGTGGACAATCCTGTGGTGGTGACAACTGTAGGATGCATCTTTCTGATATATGTGCTTGTAGTTATTTGGGCTCGAAGGAAAGACATCCAGGATGATGCCAAAGTAAGTCTCCAGCTAATAAAGTCCATGTATTCAGGCCAATTCCCACCATGCCTAGCCTGTTTTAATAGGAAGTCTTTAACCAATCCTACTCCTTTCCCTGTAACTCTCTGTTTACTGGTTTGTAATCATTGTTCACAAGATCACAAATTCCTACTCACAGCTTTCAGGAATCTGTACTTACAGGAGAGCTAACACACTGCCCATGTTGTGTGGCTCTGCAGGTGAAAATCACAGTCCTGGAAGACAATGACCCCTTTGCTCAGTACCGTTACCTTGTGACAGTTTTCACAGGACACCGCCGGGGTGCAGCCACAACCTCCAAGGTATCAGTGCACTGTGTGGGAGGAGTTTATTTGCTTTGAGAACTGGATGAATAATAGAGCACCTGAGGCTATTGAACAGGAGAACTCAAGTGCACTGTGTGAGCCAGAAAGCCCTTAGATTTGATGAAAGAAGAAATAATCACATTTAGGATGGAGATATGCAAATCTTCATTTTGCCTTTTTATTTTCCAGGTGACTCTCACCCTCTATGGACTGGATGGAGAGAGTGAGCCCCATCATCTAAATGATCCTGATTCACCAGTCTTTGAACGTGGAGGAGTGGATGTTTTCCTCCTCTGTACCTTCTTTCCTCTTGGGGAACTGCAGAGTATTAGATTGTGGCATGATAATTCAGGGGACAGTCCATCCTGGTAAGTGGAGATCTGGAGATGCCGGGAGGTAAAAACCCACTAAAACCTTTTTATAATGTCAACAGCTTTCCCTTTCTAACACTTGAAAATTATCCTTTCTGCAGTTCTAGAAAGAAGTGTTAAATTCTAGTTTTTGCAGCTAAATAGACCAAATCACTGCCTAAAGTGCAGGACCAGGAGTGTTTCCCATATCCCATGTCCAGTACAGGATGGGATATGTCCTGTGCCTTACAGTTTAGCCACCCCAAGTAGCTGAAGGTCAGATTTTGTCCTCCACAGTCTTGCTGAGCTCTGGATTTCACACACTCAGTGGTATGTGACAGTGCCCTGTGTGTTTTTCCAACAGGTATGTGAATCGAGTATTAGTCCATGACCTGGCATGGGATCAGAAATGGTACTTCCTCTGCAACTCTTGGCTAGCCATTGATATTGGAGAGTGTGTCCTAGATAAAGTGTTCCCAGTAGCAACAGAACAGGACATGAAGCAGTTCAGGTACCTCCTATTTCATGGATTTTTTTTTTCTCTTGATAGCAGTCAGTCTGGAAAAACAAGGATGACAAAAACAGACCAAAGCCCTAGAAAAAAATGAAAACAAGGAAGGTCTTCCACTGTCCCTAAAGAGTTCTGAATAAGGGGGAGAGAGAGGGAGGATGACTACATAAATCATTACCCTAACAGTAGTACCATACTGAAAATATTGGTGCTAAAGGATAGCCTGACAGAACAGAACCTACAGAAACCTACAGAAACCCAAACATCTTCTCTTAAGTGTAATTTTCTTGACAATTTAAATAGGAACTATTTGCTTTCCCCCTATGCTGTGTCCAAAAGAAAAGGACATAAGTAGCTATGACCATGCAAATCAAGCCATGGTATTTGATCATTTCTCCTAATTATTACTTTTGCTGATAGTGCCTAGAAGCATAAAAAGGTTGGAACCCTGAACTAGGGTTTTGTTCTTTCCTCTCCTTTCTACATATCCATTTGATTTCCCTCTTCTTCCCAGCAATCTGTTCTTCATGAAGACCTCCAAGGGTTTCCAGGATGGGCACATCTGGTACTCGGTGTTCAGCCGCTCCCCTCGAAGCTCCTTCACGCGAGCCCAGCGCGTGTCCTGCTGCTTCTCCCTGCTCCTGTGCACCATGCTGACCAGCATCATGTTCTGGGGTGTGCCAAAGGACCCTGCTGAGCAGAAAATGGATCTGGGTAACAATCCTCACCACTGCTTGGGCAGGCAAATAGAGAGACAGCAGAATCTGGAAGCAAGAGTTGATTAAATGGGTTTTTCCCAAGAAAGAGACTTGATGGTTTATTTTGCCTGGGGTTATTTTTCCTTCTCTGCTCTGTTTGACCTTGACAGGTAAGATCGAATTCACATGGCAGGAAGTGATGATTGGCTTTGAGAGCTCCCTCCTCATGTTCCCCATCAACCTGCTCATTGTGCAGATCTTCAGGAACGTACGACCCCGGCCAGCCCAGCAGAGCAGAGAGAAGAAGCCGGGAAAGAATGGCCGAGTGTCCCCAAGCCTGCCTCCCACCCCAGGGGCCACCCAGGCTGCCTGTCTCACTCCGGAGGCTGTGACAAAGGCAAGTCCCAGTGAGTCCTGCACTGCCCTCTGCTGCCATACACTACCGGCTTCCCCAGCTCCACAAATTTCCCTGTTTCAATGCTCTTCAGCCTGTCTGAAGAGAAAACCCAATTACCACTGGTGCAAAGTGCCCACCTAAATGCAATCCTTCATTAAGGTCTGCCTTTGTACATGCCAGCCCTTGCACAGTTATTGTGTGTGACCAAATCACTGTGTTCAGGGGGTAGAGCAACACAGTGAAGATAAAAGGTATCATGGACCACATCTTCTCAGGCACGCTGCCCTTTTGAACCACAAAAGCTGCCTTGCTGAACTCACTGAAATCTGCCTGTCACATCCAGCACTGTAGGATGTGCTATTCTTATCCATTCTGGAGATTTTAGCAGTTGGTGCAGCTCCCAGCCAGTGGTACTGTCAGATCACATCAGCTTAAGCCACTGCAGCCAGAGTCACTGCTGTGTTGCTGCTGTCTTTCCTAGGACATAAGAAGAATTGCCAACTCACTCTTTAAAGCCCTGAAGACTCTATCTCCCACCTCAGCACCAGACCTTGAAAAATCAGCTAATATCAACACACTCCTGTCATTGGTTGAGGATGTCATCTGTCAGCAGAACAGAGCTGGGCAAGGGTTTTGTGATGACAGCAAGAAGGATGGCCCTATAATTGTCACACTGGGTGCTATGGATATCCCAGGTAAATAACACACTCTGAAATACCTGCTGAAACCCTTGCAATGAAAATGATGATAGCACTGGATGTGATAACCCAAGCTCTTCTTACACTCTGACTCAAAGGCAACTACAGAATCACAGAATAGCTGGGTTAGAAGGGATCTCTGGACCCCACCATGCTGCTCAGAGCAGGGTCAGTGGGAGCAGGATTGCCCAAGATCAAATCAGTCAGATGCTGAATGGCCCCAAGGATGAAGACTCCACAAATTCTCAACTGGAGCAACCCATTCCAGTGTCCAATATCTATGTTTTTTCTTATGTTCAGAAATTTCCCATGTTTTAAGATGTGCCCATTGCCTCTTGTTCTTTCACTGCACCACTGAGCACCCAACTAAGTAAAAACAAATGTGAAATCTCTGTTTCTTATGTTGTAGAATCAAATGTTTGCTTTGGCTTGGGAGCTGGATCAGCATCTACAAATGAAAAGACTCACAAATATCACTTGTTTCACAAACTCTTTGACCTGTCTTCTTTTTTTCTTCTTGGCCTTGTGCTGTTGTTCCTTTCAGTCTGACTCTCAATTAAACAAGAATATATGAGTAAATAATCTCACTGATTTCATTAAGACTCACATTTAGCTTTTCCAGGGAGTCTTCCAAGCTACTAATTGCACAGGTAAACCATGAACAAATTAAGAGTTGATATCTGATCTGACCTATTAAGATTTTAGGACTGCTGTTTAACTCAGTTGCCTTCTGGAAAACGTTGCAGGCCATGCCAGCAGAGGAGTATTAAGTGCTAGTACTAAAGCTGCTTTTACATGTCCTTTCATATGTTACTCTTCACTTCATCACATTCATGATCTTTAGCTCCAGAGAAACCATCCTTTGAACAGATGTGTTCTAATCTATTTATTTTCTCAATAAATAAATAAATTTAATAAATTTATTCTTTGTCTGCAGAAAAAACAAGAAGTCCAACTCCAGAGAAGAGAATTTGTGACCAGCTGAAATACAGTGGTTACCATCGCTGCTTGTACATGCAACTCCAGCATGTAGAGATGGAGCTGGAATTACTGGGGCCCCATAAATTTCAGATGCCTCAGAGTTACACACAAGCTGTTTGTCAGGTTCAGCATATGAAGAACCTCCTGGAGAACCAAATCTGCTCATCAGCATCCATCAGTGAGGGGTAACCCAGTTCTCATTCTAAGTATAAGTAAATTCAGGTCATGAATTCAAAATTGGACAGGATGACACAGCCCAAATAATTGCTGCTTAACATGTGCTAGATAACTATTATTAAATCTGTAAAAATAAGTCTTACTATTATACCACTGCAGGAGCTACAAAGAAATTTCCATGCACTGTGAACTGCACACAAAAGCAATAATGACAGATCATTGCTGTTTGTCATTTTTGCCTCCAAAGTGGAAAGTTACAATAAATGCCATGTGATAGTAAAGGGCTGGGATAATCACCCAGCTCCAAAGTCACAGAAGTCTTTTAAAATGTATGGATAAAGAAAAATTAATAAGCAGACAAAAATAGTTCTGTGAAATCTGATAATTAAGTTGGAAGTATTGAAAACAATTGCACTAATTATGTCACTTGGCCATTATGGTGATCACAAGAGATGCATTCAGCAGATTTAATGCACTCACAGCTTTGTCAATAATTCTACTGGAGATTCAGTTGTGCATGAACTGAGGAGTAAAGAAACCCATCACATTTATTTTGATTTTAGCTGATCTCTGCACACCTCATTATTTTTTCTCACTTTTTGTGTATGGATACTTTTTGGTATCTATATATCCTATATAACTGCATTAATTAAAAGAATATTATGATTTTATATCATAAGATGTTGCCTGTTCCCAGTGAACCCGATGGCTGCGATTTTGGTTCCTGTTCCATCACAGACTAATTTTTTTCAATTCTCGTTCACTCTCAAGGTGGTCCCATACTCCAAACTTGTCCAGTGATGACAAGAAAAGTTCTTCTCCCAGAGGGCTGCCCTGGTGGTTTGTGTTCATTGCTTGGTTCCTTGTGGCAGCCACCAGCAGTGTGTCCGGGTTCTTCACCATGCTCTACGGGCTCCACTATGGCAAGGAGAACTCCATCAAATGGCTCATCTCCATGCTCATCTCCTTCTTGGAAAGTCTTTTCATCACACAGCCCTTAAAGGTGAGAGCCTCAGAAATGCAACCACCAGTCAAGATGAGCTCACCTGCTGCCATTGCAGGAAGACAATGTAACACGTTCTAAAGAGCTGCAAGATTTAAGATATAAAATGAGAACTCTTTGCCCTTCAAACAAGAGCAGGCAGGTGGTTTAGAGTTCTGATGGGTTTTGCTGACATCAACTCCATTAGTTTCAACTCCCTTGCTTTGTCAGGGTTTAATGAGGCTTCTGACTAGTGAGGATGTGTCACAGAATCAGTTTAGCTGGACAAACCCCAGCACTGTGCACTGTTCTCTTGTTTATGGGCTTCAGCTGCATGGGTTCAACAAACCCAAGCACAGTTGTATTCCTGCAGTGCCTGGATCCAAAGTGATCCAGGTCAAAACCTGAGCTTCATGATATGAAATGGGAATATGGTGACTCTACAGCTGATTCCTTCCAGGTGCTGGGATTTGCTGCTTTTTTTGCTCTGGTTCTGAAGAAGGTGGAACATGAGGATGAAGAAAACACAGCTATTGATGGACCTTTATCTGCACCAGGTAACTGCCTGCAAAGTTAAAAATTATTAAAGAAAGTGCAGAATTCTCCAAGCTTTTGGAGTGCTTCATGAATAATTCTTGACAAAGCTCAACTGGCTTGCAACAAAACCTCTAACTATTCCACAATTTAGTGAAAATAAATAAGTGAACAGTAAAAAATTCACCCTTCATGTAGAGTGGTAGGTCTTTATCTGACAAGCATAACTAAAACCTCTCACAAAGAAATTTCCCACATCCTTTAAGCCCTATATGGATGTTCTCAGGTTACATACTTTTCCACAGCCACAATTATCTGTATTATTCCCCTAAACTGAGCAGTGGCTTCTGCAGTCATAATCATCTCTAAATAAAGCCTTCACTAGCAGACAGGAATCCTAGGGCACAGCAAAGTTATCTGATCTGCAGCTTCCTCCCTGCTCAGCCTCAGGCTATGAATACACCACCTGCTGAGATGCTCAGCCTAGAGAGAGACACCTGGAGCACACCTGGTCCTAAACCCAACACAGTTTTTGTGAGCTCCTTCCCTCTCCACTGTTTGCCTTACAGTTGCTATAGTAATTGTTTAAATCACATCCTCTATTCCTGAGGGAAAGCATTAGATAGAAATGTTTCCTTAGAAAGTCCAAACAAACAAAAAGCAGGACATGGATGATAATTAACTAACTCCAGGGTTCACTGCTCTCCCTCACAGGTGATTCATACCCTCTCTTCGGGGTCCGAAGGGACAGTAGGAGCAACATTTACCGGCCACCTCCTGCTGCTGATGTGGAGAAAATGAAAATCAGCTACATGAAGGAGCAGAAAGCATTTGCCCTCATCAGAGAAATCCTGGGTATTACCCATATGTAGATTATCTTGTTTTATTCAGTAATACTCATCAGTAATTTTACTTCAGTGAAAATATTGTTCTCTTGGGTGACAAAGTTTTGGCATATCTTCTTTCTGCCAGCTTTCTGCCAGCCATTATGATGTACAGACAGGCTGTTCCCTGGCAGCTGGAGCTGCAGGGAGGTGGGAATGTTAGCTGGAGCTAAAAGTGTGGCTAAGGCTTCATTTTATGGTAAAAAAACACATCACAAACATAAGAGATTAAAGAAAAGCAGAAAGGATAAAAGGAGGAGGTCAACATTAAAATCAAGCTGAAACCAAAGAGCAGATGGAGGCCATCTTTCTAAAAGCATATAGTATCTATAGATAATGATTTATGCCCCTGTTTATTTCCTCTAAAATCAATGGCAAAAAAAAAATTACCTCAACTTCACTTGGAACAAAGTAACTTTATTTGGAGCTACCATGACTACTTCTATTCAGCCTTCCCACTTCTTTTCTTGACTGCTACTCATATTCCAAATGTGAAACACTTAAACTGCAGCACATTGAAGTAGTTTGGGTGTACTCATTAGCACTGATCACTCAGAGTCTACAAAGAACCTCCCTGCCCTCATGGCTGCTGGCAGCAGTAATCATTCATGAAATCTATTTTGAACAGCTTTGTTAAGCCGGAGCTCACATGTGTTGTTTCTTTCTGTTTTTTTCCAGCCTATCTGGGGTTTTTATGGATGCTGTTACTGGTTGCCTATGGGCAGAGAGATCCCAATTCCTACTATTTAAATAAACACATTGAGGACAGCTTTACAGATGGATTCCGTGATGTCTACAGTTACCAGGATTTTTTCACGTGGGCAAACACTACTTTACTCAAAAATCTTTATGGATCATATAAAGGTGCAGATTCATATTGTTTCCCTTCAGCTTGACAGATTCTGAAACTTTGTTTTTAATACTTATCTCTAACTTTCATATTTGAGTGGAGAAAGGGACTGTGAGTGTATGAGGCTAGCAAGGAATCTTATAATATGAATACCAGTGGATAACAAAACCCCACAGCTTGACCCTAGGTTAAACATCCCCTGATATTTTCCTTATATTTAATATAACCCAAAAGTTCTGCACTGCAATGCTAAATTTTTCACATTTTTTATTACTTACTCCAGATATTCAGATATATCAGAAAGTTTACACAACTTTCTTTGCATAATTAAAAAAAAAAAAGGCAGACAGGTGGCACCATACAGCTTTCCCTCGGAGAGTTGTTTGCATCATGACTTGTGTCAATGTGAAGGCAAATTATGCAATACCAGCATGTTTCTATCCACCCATATCCAGTAAAATATGACCCACTTTCCAGCTCACATTTAAGGGTAAATATTGAAATATATTAGCAGAGTTGTTCTTTGGACATGAACACTGCATGAACACTATGGGACTCGAGGTGAGTCCCTTTTCTCCCCCAGGCCTCACTTTCCCTGTGTATAAAATACTGATGGGGGTGACACAGAACTCTGTTATTTTGAATATTATTTAAGAACTCAGTTCAAATCAATATGAGGGTTTCATTTTCATGACTATTTTGCTTACAGTGTTTCCGAGAAAAAGAATATATGGCAAAATATTAATGCATCAGTGAATCATAAATGAAATGAAGAAATATTATTAATTTTGTCATATTGCCAGTGCTGCTCTTTTCCATCTCCTGTTCAGGATTCATTACAGATGGCAATTCCAAGCTGGTGGGTAGTGCTCGAATTCGCCAAGTGAGAGTGAAAGGAGACACCTGCCCCGTTTCTCCCAGACTCCAGCACGTAGTTGAGGAATGCCACGCTCCCTACTCCCTACAAACAGAAGATACATCACTTTATGGGGAGCACTGGAATACCTCAGGCCCTGATAACTCCTCTGACTTGAGCTCAGCATGGCACTATCAGAGTCAGTCCAAACTGAGAGGACACCCCAGCTGGGGTAAATTTGCTGTCTACAGTGGAGGGGGATATGTGATTCACCTGGGAACCGACCCTAAAAATGCCTCCAGGTACCACTTGTGTTCTTGTAAATTATCAGTGCATCCTCCATGTGATACTGTCTCATTCCTGTATGAATTACATCACTGGTTACACATTCTTTTGGCAGAATTCTCCAGTACCTTTTCAACAATGTCTGGCTTGACACCTTCACAAGAGCAGTGTTTGTTGAATTTACAGTCTACAATGCCAATGTGAACCTGTTCTGCATTATAAGCCTGATGTTTGAAAGCAATGCTTTAGGTGAGAGCCTTTCCTAAGTTACACATTTCTGAAGACAGCAAGAAATGCACCTACAGAAGGTAGATTTACGCATTATCAGTGTTTTCCTAGTTCTTTCCTCAGGAAACACAAGTGCATTAATAAATCTAATCATGAGAGAATCAATGCAAATTTTTTAAACCATTTAGGAAAAATGCAGCATCTCAGTGATATAGACCATAATGGAATATCTTATGTTTGCTTATGCCGTGGTCATCTGTTGACAAAGAAAACACGACACTGAAACTTGATCTTGAGAATTTACACAACAGGAACAAGAAAAATTCTGTTTCCTAATCACTTCAGCGAATCAATACAATATTAGGACCAAAATGCAAATAATGGTCTGGGTTTTTTGCTCCTGATGACTTCTAATGTATAGCTATGTAATCATGTAATATATAATCTGGATACAACAAAGAGAAGAGTAAAAGCAGATTCTGGTTTAGGGGGTGTAAGAAAACATTTAGTCTGGGAGCAGCCTCCTTAGACTGTGTCCAAGTATTGGAAAATGCCCAAATTGAGCTCATTTTGTGTTTAGAATGAGATTCAGATTTTTAAAAAAATTCGAAGTCCTCCTGCTGTATTTCTCCATTTGCAGTCCAATCCAAACTCAGTCCTGCTGGGATTACTATTGTACTATCAAACAAGACTCAAGCAGACAAGCACAACCACTCTAAAAGCCTTGACTCTCTGAAATTCCTGTTTGAGGAAAATTTCAAACCCTTGTAGGGTTACTCATACAGTCAAGTCTAAATCTTAGTTTGATGGTTGAATTCAGCCTCACACCGATGTGAAAGCAAGTACAGAAGTCTCACTGGTGAACTGAGTTGTTTGAATGAAGGCAGAAGAAGCCCTGAGGTGACCCCTGTTTTCTTTTTTAGGGGCCTTCTTCACAAGTGCAGAGCTGCAAAGTGTCCGGCTGTACCCCTACACCGACAGCCTCCATATCTTTGTGGTTGCAGCAGAAATCATTTATTTCCTCTTCATTGTGTACTACATGATAGTACAGGTGAGCCCCACTGGAGAGTCTGCTTGAGAGCATGACCTTGTGCCTGCTGTTAATTGCATTTACAAAAGCTTTAGGACTGTACTTGATTTCAGTAGCATTGATGCTGCTACACCAATGCAAGATTGAATCAGGTACAGTGTCAGTATTAAATAATAGGAAGGCAACACTTTTTTTGGCTTGGATGCTGTTTTTGAGAAAGATAATGAGAATCTAGTGCAAGATGTAGTTTTATTCATGCAGAGCAATCTGCTTTATTGTGGAGGGCATTGCCCTAATCTTCAGAGGTGCATTGTGTGGAGTCATGAGACTGAAACAGTAAAACTCCTCCCAGGGAAAGCTGCTGCAGAGTCTGAGATGGAGATACTTCCACAGCAAGTGGAATCTCCTGGAGATGGCCATTATATTGATTAGCTGGAGTGCTCTGTCAGTGTTTGTGAAACGGACGGTCCTTGGGGCCAGGGACATCAGCTACTACCAGGAACACAAGGAGGAGTAAGTACTAATGCTATTTACTGCACCCTTTGTTGTTGCTACTTATGCAGAAATAAATCTGTTTTTCCTCTTCCCAGACAGCACCTTTTCTGTGCTAAATATTACTATCCTAGATGGCTATGTATTAATGAAGCCTGTGTGTCAGGCCTTAGATTTGTATCAGCAATAGGATTTTCTTCTGATACTGCTCAAATAAAATACAGCAGACTTCAGCACCAAGTTCCCTTCCTGTCTGCATCACCCTCTTGTGAACCAACAAGCCTTTCTGCTACAGGACATCCACCCAGAAAACACATAATCTGCCTTGTTCTTTGTTGTAAAAAGCCACTGGTTAGGAGATAATAATGGAATACTTAGTGCAGAATGGAAAATTATAACGTCTTTTAAAAGATCTTTCAGGAAAGAAATTACAGAATCACAGAATAATGAGCAGAATTTGGGCGACAGCCTCAACCTCCTCTCCTTAAAAATGTTAGCCATGCACAACTGAACTTTTTGTGTGCACACAGTAGGAAGTGCAAGTGGGAACACTCAAACAGGAACTCATTAGGTCTCTACTGAAATCCCAGCACAGGGTGACTGGCTTTTCCAGCATACCCATTTATGCACTTCAAAGGATTCTGTGTGCATGGTATATTATGCATTTTCTTTTTATTTTCCTAACAGCTCCATAAACTTCAGTGAAACAGCAAGAGCTGATGCAGTTCTTGGCTACCTGATTGCATTCCTGGTGCTTCTCTCCACAGTGAAACTGTGGCATCTGCTGAGGCTCAACCCTAAACTGAACATGATCACTTCAACACTGAGGAGGGCATGGGGTGATATCTCTGGGTTCATCACTGTAATTGCAGTCATGTTCCTTGCCTATTCCATTGCTGTGAGTACCACAGTGCTTTCTCTTGTCTGCAGTCTGCTCCCGGGTACTGTCAGGTTAAATCAACTATTTTTGAATGCCAAAAGCAACATAGCTTTGCCATGTAAAATGGAATAAAGCTGCCTGTCTATATCTTAGTTCAGCAGCTTGGAGCCCAAGTCTTCTGTATGAGTGAAAGAGAAGTTAAAACATCCACTCTGTCCTTAGCAAACTGAAATTTAGTGAAAAATCAAACACTGAGCTGAAAAATAAGGACTTTTTATGTGCAATAGATGTGACAAAGAACAAAGTACTGGAAAAATTATTTTCTGGATAAAGCTTAAATTGTGGAGCATTCAGAAAGTGCCATTTTCTGTTTGGCTAGTTATAAGTGGGAAATAGTTATATTTTTTACATATCTAGTAACAGGCTGAGCACATACAAGACATTCTCAAATCTATGATAAAGATCTTCAAGCTAAACACATTTTGCAGCAAGGACTCTGATCATGACACAAGACATGACTTCTGTCCTCTGCAGGCAAACCTGATATTTGGCTGGAAGCTCTACTCTTACAAAACCCTCCTTGATTCAGCAGAGACCATGGTCAGTCTTCAGCTGGGAATCTTCAACTATGAGGAGGTACCACATGTAATTTGGAGAAGTTTGCAGCCATACAATTGGCATCTCAGCTATCAAATATGCATTGACCCAGCAAATAGAAGGACTTTCAATTAGTGCTAAACATTAATCTAATTTTGCAAGCTCCACAGCTCCCTAAGGCAGTCACCCTTTCTGAGCAAGACAAGGACATCCAGTGAAACCTCTTTCATTTTCTATTTTGACCACAAGGAGGCTCATAATGAACCTTTCATTAAGAAACCTGCTCAAATTTCTACTAGAGATGTTACTAATTGATTACAAAAAGTTTTGAGTAATTTCCTTAGAAAGCTACAGATAGAAATATGAGGAAAGCCCTGTGTTTGTTCTGAACACCCCTTCTATCTTCCCAAGAAAGGCAAGGCCTTCCACAAGAGAACTTTATGTTAATTTTTTTGTTGTTGTTATTCTTTATATACCACTTTCAGTAAGATCTTTCAAATATTTCAATATCCTTTTAACATTTTTTGTGGATTAATTTTTGGACATCTCTGACTGTGAACTCCTCCTTGGTGTATGTTTTTAGACAATGGATCCCATAGGATATGAGTGGCTTTGAAGATCAGTCATTTAGCACATTTGGCACATTTTCAACTCTACATCCCACTCATGTTAATAATGAAAATACATTCCTATGTAGTTTATATAAAAATGAGTGTTTTGATTTTTTACAACCTTTGGTTTACAAGTGTCTCTTACAGTCTGACTGTGCTTCTTTGTAAAGCATACAGTAAAATAAATGACATGCATACAGGGATTTCACCTATTTTGAAAGCTGAGGCATTAGGAAGCTTCAGCTGTTCTGTGGATAAACAGATCTCCAGGCTTGTTAACTTTCACAGGAAACTGGCATACCATTACAATTAAATGCAAATACTTAAAAACCCCCAAAGACTGCCCATATTCACACACATATATATAAAATATTCTGTTGTCTTTGTACTGTATCATATCAACAAAGGGCAATACTAGAGTAGAAAATTTATATATGTGTATAATGAATATGTCATAATTGATTAGACACAGGATTCTCAAGGTGATAGACTTCTTATTGGGTCTTAACTGCTTGTATGTATGTATGTAGATAGGTATGTATGCTTTTTGTTTGTTTTATGTCTTACCTTATGCATTATGCAGGTCTTGGACTACAATCCAATTTTAGGCTCCTTTTTAATTGGATCCTGCATCGTTTTTATGACATTTGTGGTACTGAATCTGTTCATTTCGGTGATTCTGGTTGCTTTTAGTGAGGAGCAGAAGAATTACCAGGTTTGTTCATCTAAGCTCTCTTGCTTTTAACATTTTTTGTTCAGTGCTTACTCAGGTATTCAACCATGGATGAAAGCCATGTAAATTCAGTCCAATCTTCAGAAGGCAACATTTGCTCAGAAAGTACACTTCAGATTTTCCAGATTTACACTGTCTATTCCTGTTCAGATGAGTCCCTGTTCAGATCTGATTTGTAGTCTTCTGTTCACATACTACATCCATCAAAAAACTCTTAGGTTCGTGCTGGGCTGTATTGAAATCAGTGCCAAAACTGCTACTGAAGTGCATGAGGCTTTACAGCTCCTTTTAAAACTCTTACTGTGAGTGCCTGACCCATTCAAGCTATTGATAGTGTGGTGTGAAATCCATCTCAACACTCCAGTACTGCCCAGAAATGTTTTAAATAAAGTCAAGGGAGATGAAAACAAAGGATATGGTTGATAGAATAGAATATATATTTCATTTATCTCATTTACTTCATCTCAAAATGGTGGATGTCTCATTGTGTATACCTCGAGCTGTATGGGAGCTGGCAAGTGCACTCCAGGCTCCTGTAGAGAGATTTCCATGGGATTTGACAGCCAAAATTTCTGTAGTGTCCATACTCATCTGGGGCTTCTGTCTGGATAAAAATATTGGCACAATGTTTTGCTTGGCAGTCACTCATGCTCTGCTGAAAGTTGGCATATTTCACCTCAAGTACAGATTTTGTCTTGCAACTTGCCCTGGCTTCAGCAGAGACTGAATCCACTTTGGGTGTGCACCTCCAAGTAACATATTTGTTATTATTTCAGGCTTCAGAAGAAGAGGAGATTGCTGATCTAATGCTAATGAAACTCTTCAGTTTCTTTGGAATAAAATGCAAGAAGGAAGAGAAGCCGGTCACTGGCGAACAACTGGAACAACCTGTCAGCAAGTGAAAGAAGAGCATCTTGAAAAGTTACTTTGCTTGTGGGCAAATGATTTACTTGTTTGCTATTAGCTGCAGTGGTTAGTTAGGTTAGGCTGTAGGCTTAGGTTATTACAGCTTCTGATTAAAATGAGTTTACCCAAAGGAATGGCTGGACTTGTGTCAGAGGAGGTTTGTGCTGGATATTAGGAGAAGGTTCTTTCACCCAGAGGGTGTTCGGGCCCTGAACAGACTCCCCAGGGAATGGGCACGGCCCCAAGCCAAGGAGAGCTCATGAAGCATTTGGACAATGCTCTCAGGCCCTTGTGGGATTGTTGGGGTGTCTCTGCAGGGCCAGGAGATGGACTTCGATCCTTGTGGGTCCCTTCCAACTCAGCCTGTTGCGCGATTCTGGGAAAAAGACGCGGCGTTCACCCCTAAAGCGCTGCCGGCACTACTCTGTAATAATAGCTAAGAAATAGCGGTAACCCTAAGGCGAAACGTCCCACGTGCACTTGCTGTAGACTTGGCGCCTGTATTTATTTAATAAACACCGAGCGGCTGTTGCACTGTCTGGCTAAGTCCTCTCAGTCTCCGCCGCGGCGGCGCACGGAACATGGCGGCTCCGCTCCCTCAGGGCCCGGTGCCCGCTGCCGCCGGGGCGCGGAGCCGAGCCCGGGCCGCTCCCCAAGGGCCCACGGCGTCCCCACGGGTCCCCTCGGCCACCGCCGGCCCCGCCCCGCCGCCATCGCCACCTCCCGCCGGCACCGCCCCCGCCCGCCCCCGGCAAAGATGGCGTGGCGAGCGCTGCGGCGGGTCGGGCCGGTGCTGGCGCCGCGCTGCCCGCTCCTCTCGCTGCCGCCGCGGGAGCCCGCGGCCCGCAGGCTGGGCACCAGCTCGCTGCTGCTGGCCGGTGAGTGGCGGCCCGAGGGAGGGAGGTGCGCGGCGGGCGGGCGGGACAGCGGCCCGGTGCTGCGGGGAGCCGGCGGTGCCTGTGCCCGGGAGGGTGGGCAGGGTGGGCTGCGGGGGCTCGCCCCGGCCCAGCCCGCGGGGGAAGCCCTCGCCAGCCGGGACTGGGTGCGCGGAGCGGCAGGAGCGAGGGTCCCGCTGGCGGCCCCGGGTGGCAGCCGTCCTCTCTCCTTCTATCCCTCCCTCCTCCCCTGCCTCCCGCCGCGCCGTGTCCCGGCGGCCCTCGGAGCGCGATGCTGCAGCCGCCCGGAGCCCCCCGGTGCCGGCGGGGCCCGGAGAACCTCGCAAGATGGCTGAACCCCGAGCGCCCCTCACCTGGCCCGGACGCTGCTGGCGCTCCCACAGGAGCAGCTGCACCTCCGTTAGTTGGCCAGAAACTTTTACCCTCATCCCCACGCTGCAGGGTTGAGCAAAGCGGCTCAGTCCCCTCTGGTCCCACACAGAGGCTTCGCAGAGCGGGCCGAGCTGGAGCACGCCAGCTTGCCCGAAATAGCGGAGGGCTTTTCCCGGGATTGCCGCTCACAAACAGCCGGTGTTGGCTCCAAGGAGCACCAGCAGCACAAGAAAGGGGCAGGGGTGGGTGTCTGGCGGAGGCAGAGCCGCAGCAGGGACTGGTGTGGGCACACAGACAGAGCCGGCCAGGCTCGCAGGGCCCTGAGCCGCTCGGGGCTGCGCAGGTTTGGCTCTGGCTCCTGTGCAGCCACAGCTGCACCAGCGGCACGGCAGGGGATGGACCCGTGCATCACTGCTTGCTGTGATTTTGCCTTTGGTGTAGTTCATTCTGAAAGCATCTGCTGGTGTCAAAGCTCTCTTTGAATGGAAGTTATGCACGAAAGTCTGAAAAACAAAATCTGTGGTACTCTAGCAAACAGAAATGTTTAAAAATTGGGCAAGAAGAGGAGGAGAATAGGCTGTGAAAGTAATGACTACCACTGAGAAGAGCTCATCCACTTCTCTCCAGATATCTTAAACATACCTGTTTAATTGCCTTCTGCTGCAAGTGAAAGAAATATTATTTATTGTTTATTACTTGCAAACTGAGTTAAGATCTAAGCTGTTGTTCACTATTCTGGCCAATGTACCCATTGCTTTTCTATACACATCACTCAAAGGAATAACAGTGCTTTTGTTTGAGGCAGAGAGGAAAAGCTTTGTATGCCTCTTTGTGGAGGTGTGAGTTCACTCTTCAGGTATATATGAAATACTTAATAGAGGCAGGCTACACTAAATGAAGGGCCAAATTCAGAGTGTGCTAATTAAGCCTAAACCAAAGTCCTGTTGAAGTGAATGAAGCTAGAGTAAATTCAGGTGCTCTTCTGTAAAAGAATGCAGAGAGAGATTTGGTATGCGTTGACATTTCATATTCCTTTAGGTTGATTTATTTAATGGGCTGACCACATAAGCTCAAAGTTCAAATTTTGAGATTACTGATTAACTGTCTTTAATTTGACCTTTACTTCATTTGCAGTGTTTTTTGTTGCATGCTCAGAATTTTAATTTTTCACGATTTTTTGTTTTGGTTTGTTGGGTTTTTTTCTTTTGTCCTGCAAGAAAGTTATGTGCTCTTCTAACTGTTTGGGACATTTCACTGCTGTATTCCAAAGTGGTGTGAAATATTCTGGGGTTTTTTGTTAGCCTTGCTTTATAAACAGATTCCATACACTATTATTATCCTGAATAAAAATGTACTGCTTGGCTTCTTTGTGCCATGTGTAACATCACTAATGTTCAGCTTGAGTTTGAGATTTGTCAATTGTCATTCTCCATTCTTACACTTCATTACTCATTTCCAATAGAATTCCCGTGGCTTTAGCATCTTGACACAAAATGATTTGAGACATTTAAGACTCTGTTCATTAGAGTGTGTAATGAGATTTCTTGTAGTTATAGAAAACCATGCTAGGTGAAATTCTGTGTATTTTTGACTGATAATTCATAGGAAAATACTTTGTGTTTGCAGTTTACTCATGTTTGTTTGTGTATTATACTTGCAAACCCACATATTGTTCTACGGAGCTCTATAAAATTCAGGCCCTATCTAAGACAAACAGCTTTATCTGAGACTTGCTACTCTTGAACTTTTCAGACACAAGAGGATCACTGCAGCTGAAGAAGCTTAAAGTTTTGACTGTCTGGAAAGATTTTAGCAGGTCTACAGTGAGAGCTTCTGTTTTCCTTCACGTATAATTTTAGAAAATACACAAGGATTTGCAGAAGTGTAGTTTCTCTGGTGTTTGCCTTAAAGAGTTCAGCCCACAGGATGAGCTTGAGAGGAGAGTTGAACTCAAAAGGAAGATGCAGCTGTACTACTGTGGCACCAATCCCTCAGGAAGCTGTTTCAGCAGCAGTTTTTACAACATCCCTTGCCTGACTGGATGGGTGCTGCAAGTGGAAAATAAAAATAAATTAATTAAAATTTAAAAAAAAAAAGGTAGTAAGGCATCTATAGGGAAATTGTGTAGAAATGAGAAAACAGACATGGCAGGCTGAAAATTCTCAGAGAAAGAAAAGTTCCAGGAAAAATGTTAGCAAGAAAAATGTTGCTTGCTTCAGTTACTTCTTTTGAAGTTTCTCCATATGACTTTATAAAAACAATTGCCTCTAATAAAGCTGTCTTGAATCTTCCAGATCTGAAATGTAAGGAGAATTGTAACCTTGCTGTGACAGAACTTAACAAGGTTTTAACAGAACTATTTTATAGAGATATAGAATAACAACTGTGTTCTTCTCACAGTAACAATATTAACAGAGAGCAAAGTCTATTAAGTAGCAGTTGTCAGTATGAGTTGCCTTATTAATTTGTGCTATATTAATTTGCCTTAATAATACATAGAACTGTGCCAGCTTTGCACTTTAATGAGATGCTGTAATGCTCACAGTGTTTCTAGAGTCACCAACACTGGCCTTCCCAGCCACAATAAGTAGTTATCAGAAATCAACACTAAATATGTTTGAAAAGCTACTATGCTTTCATAGACATGTATAACTATGAGTAAAATACACATCTAGGCTTTAGATTTGCACTTCTGTTTGAAGTAGAACTGCTCTTTTTGCTCCTGTACTTTATCAGTCTCCAGATGGTTGCACAGGAACTGATAATACTCTGAGCAGGACACCCAGTGAGCCTCTGCCCTGTCACTGAGCATGTTCTGAGCTTCTCTCTAAATTGCATGTGCTGGTTAAAATATTTTCCAGGAAAAATGAACAAGCTCAGTGAAAAGCCCCACAGCTTAAGGCTGCAAATGTGTTACTGTGTTTAAGTGAGCAACATGTCACTTCTTTCTGAAATGTCGGGTTTGTTTCCTTTTAGCCCGCAAGTTCACAGACAAGCACGAGTGGATATCTGTGGAAAATGGCATTGGAACAGTAGGAATCAGCAATTTTGCACAGGTATTGATCCCTCTGCCCTTGCCCAGCTCTGCAGTATTTATTTATGCCTATCTGCTCTGTCCTTGCTCTTTGGACATTTACGGGGGTGTTTTTATTGCTTTAATTGCATATGCGACACAGTGAGCATTATTTGTGATATTTGTGCCACCTCAGCATTCTGATGAGGTCTTAATGGCCTCAGATTGAACCTGTGGAGAGCTGAACTTGGTGGGAGACTTCAATGTTCAGGTCCAAGCCTGAGCAGTTCATGGCTGTGTGAAGAGGACATCGTGTCTGCTTTTAGGTCAGGTTTCCTCTGAACACAAATATGGTGAAATCCCCCTGGCTAAAGAACAGTTGTGAGCAGATGTACAGCATGGCATAGAGGTTTTACTCTAGGACAGGAGTTCCTTTGGACTTCTGTTCTCATGCTGTACTTGATTCGGAATAGTCACAGGAAAATTCTGGGCTGTATGTAAAACTTAAAAAGGAATGGGACAAGCCATCAATAAATGGAATTAATGTTTCTCAGGACAAGCAGCATTTCTTTTAATCTCAGGTTTCTGTCAATAACTGATACTCTCTGGTGAGTATCTGTGAGATGGGTTACATGTGTCAGAGAAGAGTTGAGCCCATTGTTATGGTGCTAAGGGTCCCAATGAAGTCAGTGAGGACAAACTGTGTGCTAACAGCTCTCTGTAGCTGATGCTAAGATCAGTCAATGTTATTCCTCATTCTGCCAGAAGAAATCTGCAGATGAATTGAGCCTGAGGGTTATTAGCACTGTAATAGAGAAACAGTAATTTGGTATTTGGGGCATGATAACACGACAGTTTGTTCACATTAAGTGTTTGCTAAGAAAAAGTGAAAAATATACAATCTGTAAAGAATGAGAACAATATTTAGAGACAGAGAATACTTACATGCAGATTCTAGAGTCACTGTATCAGTTCTCTCCTGTGTGTAGTTTTGTTAAAGTATGCTCCGATGCTTTTGTTTTTCTTTTAAGGAAGCATTAGGAGACGTTGTTTACTGTAGTCTTCCAGAAGTTGGGACAAAATTGAGTAAACATGGTAAGTTTCAGTTCTAGCTGCTCGTGAAGTGATTATTCTACTCAAACCACTCTTCCTTTGCAAAGATAAATTTTCTGAAATCATATTTATGATTATTAATACCATTATAAAGCTTTTGGATGCAAAATAAATTTAGGTATTTCTACAAGAGACAGCTTTAATTTTAAATTCTCACTGTCAGACTGTGCTTAGCAGCAGAAAATACAAGCTTTTTAAACTGTGGAGATACTGATTCAAAAATAAAGCATTAAAATATTTTTGTGATAATTTTATCTATACTCTGTTTTCAAAATATTTGTACTTTGATCTGAACTTGCAAGCATTGATTTGTAATTCTCCAGTTATGCACTTTGTGAATTGCTTGATGTGAAACTTCAAATTTATATCAAGCTCTAATTTTTCTATGAATATAGAGACTCAGTAATTTTGAGGTATCAAATATGTTCACAGAGTTTTTGCTTGTTGGTGGTGTACAAGTTGTTACATTCTTAATCATTCAATTATGCAACTTTTCCTGTTAAAGAAAGTGAACGTTAACAGGAAGAAATGAAAAGCCTTTTCCTATATTAATGTAGAGAGCTGTCTCAGTAGTATATGAAGAAACAATTGTCATTATTTGGAGACAATTTTTAAAACAGAACTGGGGGTTTATGAGGTAAAGTAGAAGGCCTTTCTTCTGCTATCCTTCTTGTGGAATAGAACCCCATCAAACTATTTTGGCCAAATCTATTACATTGAATGCTGACTGTTAGACAAAAGGTCTCTCTGTGTAGGATTTTAATTAACCAACTTGTAGTTTTGCTTTATTTGAAGGAATTTCATTTCCATTTAAGTTCTTCTCTTTTCTACCCATTCTGGCCTCAGTCTAATTCCAAGCTTTCCCAGAACAAGTTGTTCTCAGATCCCTTGTCCTGGTGCCTATCTACTCTTGTGACAGCTCCCTGTTCCTTCAGCCTCTGTCTTGTTTGCTTGTGCCTGAGGGCTGCTCTGGATTAACATTGCTCCAGGCACCATTTCCACAACTCCCTACAAAACAGGAAAAAGGGAAGAGCTGCTGGGTGCTTCCAGTGTGGTGCTTCTGAATACTAATGTGTGTTTTCCAGTGAGTGCAGATATAACACTTGATAGTGTTTCTGAAGGAAAAATGGGATTGCTGAAATTGTGGCTTTGTTGATTTTGTAACCAAATTACAAATTAAAAGGTTTAAATTGTAGATAAAAGGCATATTTAAGTCTCTTGCAGCAAGAGCTGGGTGTTGTTCCTTCTAAGTCAATATCATGTGTGCTGTGGGCTTCAGGCAAAGGATTACCCAAATGTAAGGAATTCCTGTCCCTTCTGTAGCAGCCAGCTAGCACAAATTCCCCAGAGTTCAAGAGCACAATCATCAAATTTAATAATGCTGATCCTTGTCATAAAGTGGGTGACTTCAATCTGTTTTCTTGCACAAGATCAGACATTTCTTTACTGCTTGAGTCATCACCAGAGTGTCTAACTGAACAAAGGGAAGTGCTTTGTGTTTTCTCCTTAGGAACATTCAATCATATTCTCTGTTTCAGATGAGTTTGGGGCTTTGGAAAGTGTGAAAGCTGCTAGTGAACTCTACTCCCCTCTCTCAGGAGAAGTGACTGAGATTAATGCTGCCCTTGCAGATAATCCAGGGCTGGTCAATAAATCCTGTTATAAAGATGGTAAGATGCCACTTTTATCTTTAAATAATGAATACTGTGTGGATTCTTGCTACTACAAATGGCTCTGCAATTCCTGTTCTTTCAGTTTAATGGTGTGGAGACTTAAATGGAATATACTGAATATAGTTCAAGCCCAGTAAAATTTAACATAAAGCATTATCACAGTGTCTTCTTTGAACAGCTGTTTTATAACATCCTAGTTTCAGATATACACTGTGGCTGAATTTAAATCTGTTTGCCTTGATTGCATTTCTGGGTTCTGGATCTTGTAAGAGTCCATGACACTGAGAGGTCAGACTCCTTTATTCTTTTGAGGCACCATCTGCCTATGCCACTGTCACAGCCAGCACTGTAATTACACAACTGTTCTGACTCAAAAGGACATTTCTTATCATGAGTTGGTTGGTTGTTCATTTTTTAAAATACTGAAATGTTGTTTTGCCTGTACAAAAACCTGGCTGATTCTCTAGTGATCCAAAGCTGGTTGTTCCTGCTGGGAGTACTTTCCTAAGGCAGTAACATGAATGAATTGTTCTTGTAGGATATTAGCAATTCTTTTTAATTTCCTAACTACAGGTTGGCTTATCAAGATGACTGTGGCAAACCCTGCTGAACTTGATGAACTGATGACCGAAGATGCCTATGAGAAATACATAAAATCCATTGAGGACTGAGCTGGAATAATGAAATAAATTCATATAAAATATCTCAGTGTAGTTTGTCATCAATTAAGGAAATACTGAATATCCAGTTTTGGCAACTTGAAAAATACCACTTAAGATCACATATACAAGACTATAAATAATTACAGTGATAAATGTGTTTCATATCTGTGTACCTGTGAGAGTTTTTTATTCTGTTGTCTGATTCATGTAACTCCAGGTGTAATCTATAATATTTTGGGAAACAAAATTCACTTGCTGAAATATATAGTTCCATAGATTCATTTGATATCAAATTTAGTAGCAGCAGCATTAACATGTTAATTTTGTCAGAGGCACATGGCTGTTCTCATGACCTGGCCTATAGTTTTCCCTTAAGTACTTTCCTATTGCTCCCAAAGCACTCAAAAGCAGTGTCTTCCTAACCTACTCATGTTCTTCTTTCTTAGGGTTACAAAGATGATACCAAAAAAGGAGAAGCCATATCAACTACCTCTCTGTGTGATTTTTATTTCTTTACACAACTTATTAATCCTTTGCTTTCCTTATTTTTTTTTTAATTGTGTAATCAAGTAGTCCTGCCTGTGAGGCAGGAAGGATGGGGGCCCTGCCTTCCCTTTTCTGTGCTTTCTTAGTGTGCAAAGGTCCTGCAGTGATTGTTTATCAAGGTTCTACAGTGGATTATTTAGGCTGTATTTTTGTCTAGTAAACACTACCTAAGTCACAAGTAATTAAGGAATTAATTGTACATCTTTTGCCTGGCAATTGTGGTGATTTCAGCAGAGCAGGTACTTCTGGAAGTTGTGTGATCAGCAATAGTCTGACATATCATGTGCCCATGTGTGTCTGTATTTAAAATCAAGTAGCCAACTGCTCTAGTGACATCACAGGACTGAACCCAAAGCTTACCCTTTGCAAACCAGTGAACTAAAGCAGCTCATTCCATTAGACTTAATATTTAATGAATCCACAAATGTCAACTCAAAGTTGATGTGACACCTGAACTTTAGGAAAACACAATAGTACAACAGAGTTTTGGTCTAAAACTTTTCCCCACAATTTTAAAATGGTTGTTAGCAGCTAAGTACAAAATGGGAACAAACCCCAACGATTTAGGTTGATCTAAGAGGAAGCAGGGGAATGCTTAATTTGTGTAAGATGACTAAAGCAAAATTCATATTGCTTTGAAAGTTCCTTTTTTCTAAAGGGATGTGAATCACTCACCTTCTAAAGTGCATAAATACACTGCTGGTAATATAGAAACCTTTCTAATGTGTAAAAAGAGGGTTTCTTTTATGATCTGAAGGGATGTCAAAGTCATTGCTCTGGTGGGTTTTGGGTTTAAATCCTAGGAGCAAACCTTTGCTGCACAAGTCACACATCAAAGGCCTGCCAAGAGAGAATCCACTGTGTATTTAAGATGGTTTCATCTTCTCCACAGGAGTTAAACTGCAAAATGAGTAAGAGGGAAGAGGGAGTTTGACTGTTCCACAGGAGCTCTAACTTGGCAGTGGCCGATAAATAGAAGGCTTTTGTAAACTGAGTGTAAATGTTTTAAAAACTCTCAGTCCTTATCCATTATTCACAGTTCCATGCAGTATTTATTGTGACAACGTTCAGGGCTCAGAGAGCTGGGACCTTGGTCCTGGCCTCTTTCAAACTCCCTGCCTCAGTTTGTCTTTTCCCCCTGTGCACTTCCGAAGGGAAAGAGAAAGTTTGTTTCAAGTACAGTAAGTGTGGGCAAATGGAGATGGGAATGCAGGAAAATGTTTCTATTTGATACTGTTTCTTTCATCATCTTGTTTCCCACTTGACTAGAGAGTAACAGGCCCTTCATTATTTTCCATGTAACATGTGGCCCTTGTTGGTCTCCTCAAAGAGGTTAGTCCAGAGTACTTTAGTGCATTTTTGTACCATTTTCCTTTAAAATGTTTGTATTCTTTCCTTTTGATCAATAAAATAGTAATTTCTGTAATGACCTAGGGAACTTGGGGAACAATAAAAGCTGGCAAACCTGGTCTCTTCTCAAACCTTGCCCATTTAAACTGTATTAGCAGTTTACATACATCAATGTGGATAAATGACAACTGTCTGGGAAAAGTACCTGAAACAGAATTCAACCTCTCTTTCATGGTGTACAGGTGGAAAAGTGATGTTCTGTTGCTTAAAGAGGATCAAGAACATCTCTATCCCTAATTCTTTAAAAATTTTATACAACTTTAAAGTGACTTATTCCTCTTAAAATGGGAACAATAATACTTAGGTGATTTTTTTTTCATGTGGTTTATGCCAAGAGCTGTGGTGTTCTGTGGTTTAGGACAAATTATGTCTATTGGACCAAATATTTTTATACCTTTTTACAATTCACTCAGCTACCTGAATTATGCTGCCAAAACAATGTGTTCTTCCTTGTTTGATGTTTGCTACCCAAGCAGAGCTCCAAGCAGCTCATGGCTTCACTAAGTTCAGCAGCAGCAGCAAGCCTCAGGCAGACTGCAGGAGCATGAATGCAGCCCTTGCTGACATGAATCCACAATGAATGTGTTTATCAACATCAAAAGATGGAGTGAATGTGCATTACTTTTGGTCTATGACACAATTTTAAGTGCTTTTGTATAAATTCTTGGGAAAAACGTCAAACTTGTTCACCAGTGTGTGCCCCTACAGAAAATTAATAAAGGAGGTGATTTCTTACAAAAATAAGCAGTCCATCTGTGACCTCTTAAGAACTTAACAATTACAATTACAGATAATTTATATATGTTATAGATTCAATATAGAGGGATTTGGTTTACAGCAAGTTATAATCCCACGGCCAAAAATTACATATCTGTATCTCCTGGGGGTTAATTATATCATTATCTTTCTTTGTGCCAACACTTCCTCACTGTTCCACAAGTACCAACCCCTTTATCTCTCCAATTATCTATCATCTGACTAATAGAAGCTAAACTTGGAACTAAGTTTTTCAGTCCATATTTTATTTTTCAAGATTTTTATCGATACCAGTCCCCAAAAGCTTGAACACCTTACATTTTGTCTGGTTTTTAGCCAATGGGGTGCTGCATCTCTCTGTGACTCTTGGGCTTGTAATATATATAAATAGAAATAATGTGTTTGTTACTTCTTACTAGAGAGAGAGAAAAAAATCAGTGTTTAAAACAAAAAGAACTAAAATACTTGGCAGTGTTTTGATGAGCATAAAAGAAGGGCAATGTCATCTTCACTGTCACTAAATTAGCAGTGAGACAATCTGTTAAGCAGCTCTGATCAGAAGTGCAGCAAATCTCGGTATCTGATGGACTGGTGTCTGCAGACCAGTGATGGCTGTGGCTAAGGATCCTCTTTCCTTTTCCTTCACACTGATAGGTTGGGAATCTAAAATCTCTCCATAGAAATGGTTCCTGTCACTGAGTTTTAATCTGCCAAACTGACACAGAAAGGACACAACATCCATCTTCAGCCCAGCTGAGTGAGTAAACTGAACTGGGCACACGAGGCTTTTCTCTGTGCTCTGGGGAGCTCCCACAGCAAAGAGGCAAAGGGAACTGCACCACCTGCACTAAATATTCTGGAGAGGAGAGAGAAAACCTGAGAATATCGCAGAATTATTTAATAAACACGGGTCACCCGTGGAAAAAACTCTTCAGGTCGCAAACGGTGCTCTGACTGAAACGACTGCAATTAAAACCAGGAATTATGGCCCCAATTCACCACACGGGGGCACTTGGAGCCTTGGAGCCGGGCAGGGAGTCCCGGGGCTGCAGGCTCAGCGCAGCTCAGGGGCCACCAACTCCCCCAGGGCAGCTGCAAGAGCAGCAAAAACGATGGAGACACCATTGGAAATGTTTAAAACACGCAAACACATTTGTCACTGCACTGCATGTAACAAAGAAATTAACTTAAACCTCCTTTCATTGTACCCATTGTTATGTGACTGAACTGGTGGAAAGCAGCATCCTTGGGGATTCTATTTCCAGGGAACAGGAGCTCATGCCTGTGAGGCAACATTAAAACTCTCGAGCAACGTCCAACCATTGCAAATTACCATCAAGAAATGCTGCAGCTGGCACAGACAAATTCTGAGAGCAGCTTAGGAGTGTCCTTGATGCAATTTTCTCCACTCTCCCCACACTGCTTGAGACAGTCCAGGAACAGTCCTTGGCAGGAGAATTGACTCTGTGGTATCTGGATTGCTTAGAGTTTGCCCACAATATTGATGTCTCTCTCTTCCTGACAAAGCACAATTCAGTCATTTCAGACCTGATCTATTTTAATGCAGTACAAGTATCCTACATCCTTTGCTATTAGGCTGTTTTATTTGTCGTTTGTTTATAGTGGTTAATTATTTATGCTGTTGAATGTATTTTGTGTAAGAAGCATTTAAATGCAGGTACAGCACTTGTACCTTTCTCTGCCCATGAAAGTCAATCCACAGCACAGGAGGATGAGTCTGCACTTCTCAGGACACAAACTTCTTCTTTCTGCCATCACCTGCCTCCCTTCTTTACTGTGTGGGTCTGGATCAAGAGAAAATGACAGAATTAAGTGTTCTTGGCAACTCCTGGCTGTTCTGAGAAGTCCTCACTTGTGCCACAACTGGTAAGGCAAAGCCAATGATAAAAGTGGTGTAATATCACCCTTGTACAGTCCTTTTTCCTGCAGTGTATCACCCTCATCCACAATGATTATTATTATCATCATTAGTAGTAGTAGTACAACTGCCTGAATACTTCACTAATTTTAACTCCTGATATTAATAAGACTATCTACAACATGTAATTCTGATTAATCATCAGATGAATTACCATAGTCATATACTGTCCAAGGAATGGTGAACTAAAAGAAAAATTAATCCAAGAACAATGTAAAACTACGTTAAACTTCATGATAATCTTCACTCAGAACTGTAATCTCATTACTTCAGGACCATTCAAGTATAACAGCAGTTTTAAATTCAAAGCATATTCCTTACCAAAAAGAAATCTAAATTACACTCTGTGATTCTAACTAATGCAGTCTAATATTTATGTAATGGTATGCTAAGAAAATAGTTCTGGATTCTGTAATTTATGTGGGCTAAGAGTTCACTTTTACTTGAACAGAAAGATTAGATAAATGTTAAATCATGAAAAATTCCCTCTGGGAAACAAAAAAGGAAAGAAATCTAGGGCTAATATAAATTACTGCACCCTTCCAAAGAAATGCATGCACCAAAAAAATTATTAAAACATCTAGGCAGATGTTTCTGAAATAGGAGAGAAAAATAAGTTGTACCAATTACATGAGAACAAACAGAGAACATTTTTCTCCTTGTGGCTATATGGCTTTTATCTGTATTATAAAAAGGCTTAAAAAATGTTATTTAAAGAAAAGCTGAAAACTGTTCTTGGCATTGCAAGAGAAGATGCTGAATACACTAAAAGATTGAACAGCAGCACATTGTAACAATTCAAGAAATAAATATTTTAAAGTAGGCAATGAACAGAGAAAGAATATTTGGAAGAATGCTTGGGATCATTTAGGTGATACAGGGACAGCCTGAGCTCTGCAGTTCAGGCAGCCCTTCCTCAGCCCCAGAGAGCTGACATGGAGCTGAAAGGGTGCTCTTGAAACAAGACAATAAAAACAGCCATGCACATTTACATCCACTCCCATCCCCTCACCAGAACTCCTCCTGCAGCTTCCACTCCATGGAGACACCCCCAGGACAGGCTGAAATATCCCAAATATGAGGTGTTTGTCTCAGATTTGCATCCCAACATGCACTGTAGAGCTTTTGGAACATCCTTTCTTCAGATCCTCAACAAAAAAGTCATCATGGTTTGTGGGTTAAATAAAAAAAAAAGAGTTTATAGTCACCACATGCTCATGATTTGTCTCATTAATCTTTAATGGCAGCTAGAAGCTACAGGCTTATAAATATCTCTTTTTCATAATTGTGACAAGCAGTGACTAGATGCAGTTTTGGTGGAAAATTTTCTGAAATACTGTAAGGCTAGGTAAATTACAAGGCATTATTAGAAAATGTTGATTTTGACTTTTGGTGATATTACATTAACTTTTACAAACATTAGAAACAAACATTATTTGGTGAAATATAAACATTGCAGAAGACACTACAAGTAAAAGTAATTTACTAGTCAAGTACAGAGTTAAGTAACAATTTTTTTTCAGAACGAAGTCACAGTAAATCAAAGAAACAGCAATAAATCCTGCATGTTGAAGAACACTCTCTCCAACAGACAGAACCTGTGTTTGTGTAATGCTACAAGGGAGGAGTTGGCTTTGTTCAAACCTCTCCAAGAACAGCAATTCTGTCACAGCAATTTTCCTGCAGTGCAGCCTGGATTCGTGTCTGGATGTTGGCAGGTTTTGCACCCAGGGTGCCCCTCCATGGAGGAGGCACAGGAGGGTCACAAACATTTTTTATACCACAGTTCAGAAACTTGACACAGGAGTAATCACAGCCAATTTTAGTTTGACTACTTTTGATCAGCTTTCCAAACACACTTTGTGTTTACAAGTGTAGCACAGTCTGGCTTTTTAAGATCCAGAAATACAAAAAATTTTAAAACTCACAACAGTAACACAACTTTTGTCCTAGAAGGTGATAAGTGTAATGTGTGAGACCTGATTATGCAATGTTATGAAATATTGTCTGGTTATTGTTATTCAGAGGAGTTTCTTATGATTTAGTGAAGTCAGATTAGACAAAAAAGAGCCTAAAGTTGTAACACCATTTAAGACACACAGTTTCCTTAATGACACTTTAAACAGAGTATTCTAGACATACCACACTGATACAGGAACTACACCAATCAAGTTAATCCCTATAAAAACAGGTGCACCATAGAATTGCATAGAAAGAAATCCCTGGCATTAATAGCTTGCACTGGAGTCTAGGACTTTCTCCCTGCCTTTCTAGTTCAAAGCACATATGTTTTTAAAAAGCACATCTCACACTTGACATTAGTCTTAGCTATATTCTTTGGAATTACTAGTGCATAAGTAATTTCAAGCAATTTTTATACTTCATGCTATTGTTTAATATCTATAAAGTGAAAATTGCAAGGAAAACATCTCCCTGCCTTCCCCTCCAAAAATCTAATGTAAAATAACCTTCCTATGTAGCATAAAAATAAAATCAAATCTTTCCTCAACAACAGAGGCTTCAATCAAAAGCCAGAGTGATGATTAATGAAGAGGATATTCACATGAGATGGGGAAACCCAGGCTCAGAAATCCTTTCTGTGAGGGTATTTTAAAACTATATTTGTAAGTTGGATAAAGAAAACCTCCAATGATTTTATAGCTCAGTGTCCACTTTGCTCATGGAAGACCTACATTCAAGCCCATACACAACTGTAAGGAAATACTCTTATCACTTCTTTATTTTAGGGCAATTCTCTCCCATCAGCTGAACCTGAGAAAACCTTCACTGAAACAGGTGTGTTTCCCTGAACATGTTTAATTTTGAAATGCACCACTGTCTTCCATTTAAACAAAATACTGATCAGCTCTTCATAAGGCCTGGGCTTTGTCTTACAGCAATATTGACTATATTTACTTCTTGCCTTGAACTACTTATGTTGGAAAATCCTTCATTTTAGTGCTCAAAAATATTTCCATTCCATTAATAATCCTTCCATTTACTCCAAGCATGATGTGGATGATGTGGAGTAGGTACAGGAAACAGAATTGCTGGGGATTTGCCAAAAAGCCCTGCAGAACAGTTGGAAGGTAAAAGTAATTTACTTCAGGTATTCCTTGCACTGAGCACTTTTGTTTCATGATATAAATCCTGTGGACAGATTAAACCATCAAAGAATTTTAATAATACACCTTATGCAGCATCAGATAAGTAACAGTAAAGTTGAAAAGGCCAGGTATCCAAGAACAGATTTTGTAGAAAACTAGAATTTCTGGCTTCAGAGAGAATATATATTTAGAGTATTTGTGCAAGAAGTGAATATATACAACAAACATACTCTGTTATGTTAACTGTAGTCACAATTGGTTTTGTTTAGACATATTTCTGACTGACAAATCTTTCACTGTATTATGGGAAAATATTACCAAATCCTTCTGGCTGCTATAGATACATGATTCCTGGCACAGCTAAAAATGTGTCAGGAATTAGGATTATTGTATTTTTGTAAAAATTTCATTTTAATGACAAGTTCATTATTGGACTTGTGGTGGGAGAGCTAAGGAACACATGAGCTTTATTTCTAGGAAATGCTGAAAGGCACATAAAAATTTGAATATTTCATATGTTAAAAAAATCAGATTCTGAGTATTTCTGCAGGTTACTTTACATTAAAATTAGCAGCTGCTTGCCTGTTGGCATTATGGAAAAACATTTCACATATCTGTAAAGGGATGATGCTCATGCATGAACAGACATTTGTTCATTCAAGTGATATATTTGCCCTTCACATCTGCTGAAACAACTGAGTGTGCACTTACTCTGTTGTTTACTGAGATACTGAGGCATACACATTCACATCAAAAAATTACTTACAAATGGTAAAAGGAGAAAGAAATTAATTTACCCAAAATTATGTACATTTAGTGAAAGTAAGTACAACACCTTCAGTTATTGATTTTATGCTTATAAATAATATGTTTAGCTAGCTGAAATTCCATTTATGATCACTTAATAGTTCTCATTTGTTTTAGGATTTTTAGTAATTAGGGTAAATCTCCAAAATATTGCCACTGAAGGCATAGAGTCACATGCAAAAACCCTCCCAGTTCCAGTGGGAAGCAGCAACCATCCATGATCCATGTCTATCAGACATACAGGACAACCCAACTCGCTGGATAAATGAGCATTCTCGTGCCCACAAAACAACATGGCACATTTCATAAAGCTCCAGCTCTGCACCATAAATGACAGACACATTTTTACACCTGCAGAGACGCAAGCAATGAATAATTCACTTTCAAGGGAAGTACACAACCAAAGGATTATTGCCTTGCCTAAACCATCCTGGTATCACTTGCCATTAACCCCATTCATGCATATAAAACAATTTTTTTCCAGAAGCAGATTGGTTTGAAAATTTTCAAATATTTAACTTTGCTTGTGAAAGTTTTTTCTTGAACAATATTGTTTAGAAATACAATTTTGAAACAATGTTTTGCTCAAGCTAAGCTCACAATAAAATAATTGGTGTCCTGCCAACTTGAAAATGACCCCCTTTCAACACAGGTTTTTCTCCTCAAAGTCATTGTTTATGTATGATATAAATATCATTTGACATTTCTATTTCATCTCCACTTATCACAGTGCTTCTAGCAAGTATTAGATGGAATAGATGGGCTCAGATTGAAATCTAATGGATTGAAAACTACACGAATGCTGCCAGTGGAAGAATACTCCCAGCCACTGAACTGAACACGTATTTGAAAATGTGAATAAACCTTTCTCAGAAATAAATTCATGTGTCAGAAGTGCAAATATGTAATTTAAGTAGTGCAGTTTTGGCATATGCAAACGAGAATTTCTATGAAAACACCTCAATCTCCTTCCACAGCCTTCACCAACAGCATTCTCTGGTCAAAGCTGGTGCAGCTTCCCAGGCATTACAATGGAGCTGTCTCTAAACCTCCTACAAGACCATGTCTTTCACTGGACTTGCATGTGTCTCATCAATAATCTCTGACAAAGTTACTCACAAAATTTAGGTTCAGGTCAGGACTAACTGCTTGAAAGCTCAAGAGACTGTTTTGCAAAACACTATCCTGATATGCTTCAAAAGGTTGAATATTCAGATTTGTGTTTGGCAAAGGTGGCCATAAATAAAAGAACAATAATAGCTGAACAGTATTATAGAGCTGTAGCCCAACTCTGCCTGCAAAATTCCAACCAAGAACAACAGAAGTTCACCTAAGTCATGATCAAAAATAAAGTGAAATACAACAAACTCCTTGTGCACTTGACGCAGGTACATCCACTTAGGTAATCCAGATTGAAAGTGTTTAAGCCACAGCCTCCTTCACCTGCTGGAAGGAGATTTTAAAACTTTTTTAGAGACTTTTTGAGAATTTTTAGAGACCTACATATGCTGCATAAATCAAACGACAATGAAAACGGCATAAATCAAACAACAATGAAAACTGCCAATCACTGGGAAATAATTTTGGAGTTCTAGAATTGCTCAGTATTAAAAATGGGTTTTAGAGCTGTCCATGTTTTTTAAAGCCATTGAAACAATTAACAGAAAATCCTGTTAAAACTTCTTAAGCAAAGTTGCAGCATCAGTTGATCTAAAATGCATAGAAACTACTTTTTCTCCAAGCATTTTCATTAGTCCACATAACTTTGTCAGTTAAAAAGGCCAAGCTTTGGAAAGCTACAACACATAAATAAATGATGGTTTGCTATATTTCTACCAGATTTCAAAGTGCTTTCAAATGGAGACAAGTCCTTTTCCTTCTCTCCAGTATTAAGGCTCTTATAAAAGTATAAAAGTTCAACTAAAAGACACTTGGGCTTGCTTTATCAAATACACCACTTAGTATGTTTTAATCATGAACATTTTAAGATCCTATTTGTGCAATTCTAGCTTTATAAATGTGTTCTAGTAACTTACAGGATTACTGCATTACAAGATGGGGACCTTAATATACTAAAATGTGAAATACTCAGTAGATGCTGACAGTGTATTTCTGTTAGGTTTAGTTTCATTAAAAGCACAGGGATTAGAACAATGACTGGGAAATTAAAACCAAGCCACCAATACTACATAAAGCAGTCTTGCTATTACTTCCATTAAATCAGAACCAGTAATCTATAGAAATGAAATTAAATGCTCTTTTCCCATTGAGTTTCCACACCTCTATTTCCCCCAGAATTTATAAGTTTAATTATTCTGACTGAATCCAACCCTCAGGAGACAAAACTGCTCCCAATTCTCACCAGAGTCAAAAGGTTCTGTGAGAACTCATTACTCCAGACATTACTCAAGCTGCTTGGGACATTTAACCCTTTTAAGAAACACCAAAATGCAGTTTAAAAAATTGCATTTCCTCCTGAAATCTACAGAAAATTCAAAAGCGAAATGCCTGATCTTACAGCCCTTCACAACCAGAAATTCACACTGACATGGCTTTACCACTCTCATTAGTTATATTTGCAGAGGCCCCTCTCCATTCATGCCTCAATCCTGGAAAATTAGCACCCAGATTTGGCACCAGCACAACCTGTATTCAGCTGAACTCCTGAAAAAGCATGTTAAAAAGGAAAATGTTTTGTTTAGTGCTGATACAATTTAAAACATACCTTTGAAAGCAGAAGTCAGTATGCTGTGTAATTTTGATTGATATACTTTTATATGCCAAGGTAGTACTTTCTTTGATTTCTCTGATTAAACCTCACCAGTTTTATAAAATCCATCACTTACTGAAATTATTATGAAGAATTTGGAGCAGGAAATTCAGAAAGCAGGCTTCTGCACTGATACAGTTTAATTAAACTGTCAAAAGGAATAAAAATGAAGGTGTTGCTCATGATGCAGACTGGAATTACGGATTCAACTCTTGTCGTCTCTCGCTCTTTTGGTGCAATTCCACGACTTTCCTGCTGACCTGAACACAAGCAGCTCTGTGGGACCAATCCTATTGAAACAAACACCAGATCCTGACAAACTTTTCCATTAACCTACCACATGAATTCTAAACCAAAACACTTTCTTTTAAAAACCTCTCAGTGAGTTGCCTTTCAAATAGGATATGACACGATTTTTTTGCTTTCTAAGTATGATTAAATACCCGAAACAGGGTTCAAAAGTAAAAAAAAAAAAAAAATCTTTGCTTTAAATCGAATACTTTCACTGCGTAATGAAACAAAGCTACGCCTTGGGGCATCCATACTTTTGTCTTTTTGGGTTCAGACTAACCCGCCCCTCTGCAGCCTGCACTATCAGGCCCTTGACCCCGCGGGACAATTAACAGGCGCGGGTCAGCGAGGGGCTGAGGGCGGATCCGAGCTTTGCCTGAGCAGGATTAGGCAAACACGGAGGATGCCCTGTGGCAGTGCCTTCCGTGTAAGCTGCGGAGGTGACAGCAGCTCAGCCCGACCTCCGGGGCCGGGAGGATGCGCACTCACCTGCGGATCCCGGTCCTGACCGGCGAATCCCGCACATTCCCGGCCCTTATCACAGGAGCCCGGCCGGCAGCCGCTGCTTTGGTGAAGCCACAGTGCTCGGAACACTGAGGGGGAACCCGCGCCCGGCCTCCCAGCCCACACCCCGTGAGCGCCTGGGAGGCGAGCCAGGGTTCCCCCCGGCCCCGCTAGAACACAGAAAACACAAATTCCCCCTCTGTAAACGCAACTCGGGAGAGCTCCGGGCGGCTCGTAGGGAGGCGGCGGGGCAGGCTCCGAGCCCCCCGGGAGGGCTCCCCCGGCCCTGCGCGGGCTCCGCGCTCCCCCCGTTTCAGATGAAGTGGATCCAGGCAGAGCTGTCGGGGTCCTGCGGGGGCCCTGGGGCGGGCGGGACGCGCTGCCGGCCCCGCAGCCGGTAGTTCTTGCCTTCGTTGTTGTCCCAGTACTCGGCGCCGGCGACGCGGTAGCGGACGGCGAACTCCAGCGTGGTCTCGGCGGCGGCGGCGCCCAGGGGCAGCAGGAAGGCGAAGCGGTCGCTGATGCCGTCGGCCGGCGCGGGCGGCTGGTACGTGGCGGCAGCCTCGGCGCAGCTGGCCCAGCCATTGAGCGTGTAGCGCACCGACACCACCTTCTCGTAGGCGAGGTTGAGGACGCGCACGGCCCCGCGCAGCCCCGCCGGCTCTGCCCGCACCCACTCCAGCCTCACCTTGTGCTGCCGCACCCGCTCCGCGAAGCCGGGGCTGGCGCCGGGCTGCGGCGGGAACAGCGGCTCCAGCAGCGGCGGCGGCGGCCCGAACAGCACCGGCTCCAGGTCGCCCAGAGCCGGCGGCTTCCTGGTCTTGAGGAGGTCGGCGGGGCGCGGCGTCGGCGGCGCGGGCAGCGGCACCCGCGGCAGGTCGGCCTCGCAGAAGAGGTGCACGGAGGTGAGCTCCAGCCCCAGCGAGTCGGCGAACCGCACGGTCTTGCGGCGCGACGGGCTCTGCTGCAGCGCGGGGCGCAGGCTGCGGTCGCCGGGCGTGGGCAGCGACTTGGCGCGGCGGCGCTGCGTGGGGCTGGGGGGCACGGCGGGCAGCGTGGGCTCCCGGCCGCGGGTCGGCGGCGGCTTCTCGCCCGCCGCTTCCCGCACCACGGGCGTGGGCGCGGCGTCGCCGTCGGGGCTGCAGCCCGCCCTGCACTGCTCGGCCAGGCTGCCATAGAGGCAGGCGCTGCAGCTGAAGTTGCGCGGCAGGTAGAGCCGGGGCGGCGGCCCGGGCACCGAGCTGTGCAGCGAGCCCGCCTTATCCATGGGGTGCCGGCGGGAGCGGCGGCGGTGCCGGCGGCTGGCGCGGCACCCGGGGCTCCTCCTCTCGGACCGCGGCGTGCGGATGGCGAGGCGATTTTAGCGCCCGGTCCGCGGGCTCTGTCTCTCGCGCGGACCCAGCGAGATGCCCTCGGCACTGTCCAGGTCACGGCCGGCCCCGGGGGATGCCGGCGGGTGCATGTGTGCGGGGGCGGCGGCGGGACCGCGGCGCTCTGGCTGCTGCCGCCGGTGACGTGCCGCGGTCAGGCAGCGACACACGCCCCGAGCCATCCTTCCTTCCCCATGGCTCCCACCCGCCCCGGTTCCCGCCTCGGTGTCGCTCTGCCACGGTCCCTAACTACGCCCCGCGGCTCCCCCTTCCCGCTCTCCCCGGTACCGCGGCTACGCCGTCCCTCTCCTCCTCCTCCTCCGCCTCCTCCTCTCCTCGCTCTGTTCTGGGTCTTTCCTCGAGGATCTCATCCAAAAAGAGGAGGCGGCAGGGATTCCCCAGTGGAAGCATTAAAATTCATAGCGGTGCTCTCGCTCGTCCGATCCCGTTACAGAAATAGCTGCGAGAGGAAGAGGCAAAGCCGGGCTCGGGAAGATTACACGGGCCGATAAAAAACAGCTGGCTTGCAAGTTGGATCTCACAGTGTACATTTAAAGGAAGAAATCCAGCTGATCTGCTGTAATGCGTTTACAGTACATCTGCCGAATAAAATACACCTGCCGCAGTCCTGCCACGCGTCTCCATCGGGGGCAAAATGAGCTCCGGCCGAAGCACGGGGCGTTGATTGTGTGAAACATAAACTGCGCCGCCTCTCCTCAGAAGAGCATCTGGAAATTGCTGAGCAATATTCAAATAAATTACATTTTAATGACAGACTCTGATGTAGCCTGTTCAAGGAGCTAAACCACCACTTTAGTAAGCCGCTTCATTCCAGACTTTCCGTAATCTGGGACTCATTTTTAATTAGTAAATGGCATTAAAAACAATGATCCTACCATCCTGCCAGAGCCTGAGCCTGAACTGTGTTGACATGTGATTCTGATTTAGCTTCTGAGCAGGAGCTTTTTACACCTCTAGCATTTTATCTTCAGCACTTGGTGTCCCTTTGACAGTCTAGGCAGTGGAAATGCGGCTGATAAGATTAAGAATAGGACAAGTAAACCTGATAAGGACTAAGAGGAAAAAAAAAAAAAAAGCCACCAGAACACAGGGAGAAGTTACCCACTGCCTCATATTAGCACAATCAGCTTTAATTCCTTTACTAATAAGTATGAAAATAATTCCTAGATTATTGCTGCTGGCTTCCAAATATTTTTTATGACAGATGATTCATAAGTAGAGAAAATTATGCCCATTGGTATTAAATTTGACACCATTATGTTTCATTGTGCCATTGTCTCACATTTGCAGCCTGATTAGAGGTCTTGAAAAATCAAATAGTAACAACATAATTAAGTACCTCTGAATTCATTAGTCCAGAATCTTGAAATTATCTCACTCGTCCTTTAATGCACACCATGGGAAAGATATTTTTAGGTCTCCTCCTGTGTCTCCCTCACAGAAATGAGTATTTCAGTAAAAGAACATGAACTCATGTGTGGTTTTTGTCTACTCATGTTAATATGGGGACAAGAACAGACTCAAATAATTGTCAAACAGGTTTTAAGGCTACATCCTTTTGAATTAATTTTTCTGTAATTTCTCTCTGTCATAATGAACATTTTCTAATGAACTAACACTTGGTTTTGCTGACGTTCATTTCACTTAAAATTGAGTAGAGAACTTTATTTTTTACATCGATATGCAAAGTCTTTGCATTCTTAAACCTCTGTGAAACTATCAGCACAAATAAGCTAAATTGGTTTAAACCAAACTACACATTCCATCAGGTCTGGATGTTTTTGTGGTACTCCTGGGAACACAACTTCAGAGTAAATTGGCTTCTGCTGTACTTTACACAATTGGGGTACCTTTGAAAAATTTCACTTCCCCTCTTCTGGTAATGTTAGTTGCCCAACTTGTTCTTATCATAAACTGTGTAATACTGTTGCTTTTTGGGTTTCTCAGGTCTCCTCTTTCCTTCCACAACCATGGTATTTCATGGAACAAAAACCCCAACTTCCTTCTTCTCTGGTGATTACAGGTGAGGTAGTTCATGTAGCTGAGTTGAAAATAAAGATTCCTACAAAGTAGTAAGCAAAAAAAAATAGCATAAAACCTGAGAAATCACAGTGAAAAGAAAGGAAAAAACCCCCAAACCAGCACAAGAAGCCTTTTTTTTTTTTTTAGCCAGATGAAGGCAACATGAGATGCAGGGGCACCTCAGCCTTGTCTCAAGCACTGTCACTGTGTAAACACCACCAGAATTCTCACAATGGTATTTCTCACTTCTCCCAATCCAAACATTCCCAGCAAGTCTCACTGAATCTGAGGATGCTGCTGCTTTCTTTTTACTCTTGCTCACTTGCCAAGTGTGCTGTGGGGACTCTCACCCACGCCTTTCACTTCTGAGGGTGTCCTTACTACCAGGCTGGTCTGCCCCCTCTGAAGAATTTTAAGACAGATGCAGTAAATGAAAGTCTTGAGCACTGAAATTTAGCAAATACACACGCAGACATTCCCTCAAATAGCCTGCAGCTTTGTGCATCCTTCTGTGATGTGGAAACTGTGGTTTCAGTTAGAGATGGGAAGCATCAGGCATGGTTTGTAAAAGGAAATTTAAAAAGAAATTTTGGGTTTGCCTACTATAAATATTTGTACACAGCAAATGCTGAAATCCTTAGAGGCAAGCAAGCAGTTCCACACACAGAAACTATGGTTTAATGTATGCAGTAGTAGGCAGCCATCCACCACCCCCTCAGTCTTAATTTAGTTCACAACATTTTGAACACTGAAGTTTCAAAGCCTTATCTGTCTCTGCTTTTATAGTGCTATGGTAAGGACATTTTTCAAAATAATACTGTCAAAACCAAGCTGATACAGAAATCATTAGTACTGCCCTAGCTACCCCCTTTAAAGAAATACCTATTATCTCTTTGCTGGAAAGTAGTATTTTTATGAGAAATAAATTTGAAGGTGCCAGCAGTAACTGAGACAGCATCCTGTAAATTCTAGAGCTATTCAGGTTTGCTCTATTACAGGGCAGGAAGAACAGAAGGTCTTACATTGCAATTAGTGTTGACAGCCTTAGGAAATGGTGCTCAGGCATGGTTTCCATTCCTCCAGATTCCTCTCCCTCTGCAGATTTAAATAGCACGGTCACAGGATAAAGGTTTGTCCTAATTAACATTGTCCTAATAACATTTTGTTGACCTGTCTCTGTGTCTTTCAGCTGATGTCAAAATTTTTAAAGACAGCCTCGTTTGCCTATGTGAGCTGAGTGCCCCTGACATTTCTGCCATGCCAAAGTGCATTTAAAATCCGTCTGATGCTTGACAATTTCCAGCTAAATGAACAGACACGTTTGGTCCCGTTTTGTTAAAAGATTTGCAAAGAAAGAGACAGAACTGTAGCAGAAAGTGAACGGGGAGCTTTCTTCTGCTGCTTTTATTGATTGTGTGAGCCCAGGTAATTGAGGAGAAAGCAAACACCGGCGCTGGGGAGCATTAGGCAGAACCAGGATGGAACCATTAATAGGGCAGAGTGTCTGAGTGCTGGGGCTTATCCAAAGTGGCCCCTGTCACATGTGCACTTTAACTTTCCAGAACAGGTTTATATTTAGCAGGCAGATAAAATGGATGTAAAGGCGAAGTGCATTACAGTTACAGCAGCTTTGGAGATGAAGTTGTGACTCAGTACATGAACTGTAAAGGTCAACTGCTACTCTCATTTGTGCAGCTCCTCTGAAGCTGATGAACTATGTAGGTGTTACATGAGAATATCACCCCCAAATTTAATAATCTTATGTGACTGCATGAATGTGACAATGGTATTTACACTGGCAGTCTGTAAGCCTTGTGTGATACAGTTGTTCTGCATGCTTCTACTTTAAAAATACCTTCCCACACTGATGATTAACTCAGACTTTATTTATTTCCCCAAGAAAATATCTTAGTCACATCTCAAGAAGTGCCAGATTGGAATTAGATAGTGTGCCTGAGGTATATAAAAGAACAATGGTATTGATTTCTCCGTCAAATATTATCTTTACCAACCAGGTTATGCAGTCTTTATCTATTAAGGTGAAAATTCTTTGATTCATTGAGTTGTATCAAGGATATTTGATGTCAAATCAGTGAGCTGATTCCAGCAGGCTGAAAGTTCTGCTAAACACTGTGACACTTGGAAAGGGTGCTTTGTGCTTGGGTATTGGTTTCTAGGGTATTGCTTTTGTTTTTGCTTTTTTTTTTTTTTTTAAGTATTGGGATCCAAATGAAGATACGGCATTAACAAGAAAATAGAATTTTAAGAGTTTACCTATGTTCATGACCTTGTGAATCTGCCTTAGAGTATAGTGATGCTCCCACAAAATTTTATTAATTAAACATTAACTGTCTGTTGACTCTTGAGTGGCTTAAGAATTTTGAAGAGGGCAAAAAAAAAAAGCCCAGTTACGACAGTGAAAAAGAAAAAATACCTTAACATATACATCACATTTCTGGAGAAAATTAGAAAGAGCATTTATTTTTCTTACATAAATAATTCTGCATTTTTTAGAAGGATTGAATTTTCTTAACAAAAAGTAACAGCAAGCAGATTTGGGACTCTTTCAGTCCTAGAACTTTTAATACAACTGTTCACACAAGTATCTGAAAAAATGCACTTAGGGATGTCCCCAAATCCCATCTCCTGTTAAGAGTCCTTGTGACTCAGTCTTCATGCCATGCTGTTAAATAACCACAGGGCTTTCTATCAACTGCAAATGGTCTCAGTGGCACTAGTTCATGACTTTATAGAACCAAAAATAACCTTGTTGCACATATTATTTTTTTTTCACAGTTAGAAGAAAACAGACCATTTTCTTCCCTTCTTTGTACCTTCCCCCATAGTAAAATATTTTCTGTCTTCCATATTTACATACAAAATGCAACCTCTACAAAAGCATCCTTCACAAATAGCCCCAAGATAAAGAAATTCATATATACTTGTTTCAGTCACATTTTCCACCAAATAGAAAATGCAAGATCGATCTATCTATCTATCTATCTAGATCTAGCTGTGAAACTAGAAACATTTTTCAAAGTCCAGAAGGAGATAATTTCTTCCATTCAGACAACTGAAAATAATGCTGCTTCAGTGAGAAAGCTGAAAAATGAATGCATTACCAATTAAAAGTAAAGCTGAAGATGTTTGTTATATTAATTTTAAATTGCAGCCATTGCAGCCAATTAGTTTTTTAGGGCTACATAAAAAGAAAAAAAAAAGTTGCAGGGAAAACTGTAAATATTATTTGCATGTTTTCCAGTGTTTTATACCAGGTAAGAGTTTTGCTGTGTTTTTTGAAACTGTCAGATTAGAGAGAGGTTTTACTACAACCTGATCCAAGAACACAGACTACACTCACAGATTATTCTACAAGACCCTCAGCAGAAGGCCAGAAAAGCTGCTGATTAAAGACCTAGAACAAATAACAAAGAAACAAATACACAACACTTCAGCCACCATAAACTTAATCAAGTTATGTGCCTTTGAATACACTGGGTTCTTCCAGCAGAGGAAACAGCAGCTTCTTGTTTTTGTGTTAAGTTCTCTGAAGAACAACACTATTCCTGCTCAAGGAAAGGAAACAAAGTTACAGGCTGGATCAGCCAGAAGTGTTTCCTCCATTCAAGGTGCCAAAACAAAACACGTGAATTGTTGACAACAATGTGAAAATGCAATGATGGAACACCTGAAAGTTAAATCAACATTTTTCTCCTATTGTTTTAGGTCCAAACATCCAAAGGATGGATTCACTGTCAAATCCTGGAGCCAGAAAGAAAATCAGCCTCTGACTGCATTGTTCTGATGGAAAACAATCAGCTTGCCAGCATGAAATTTCTTCAAGTGAAAGAAATTCAGGAACTAAACACAAACCAGTCAGGAACTGCCAGCAAAATCTCAGGAACAACAGGCAAGAAAGTAGTTTGAAAATACATGGGGCTTCCCTATCTCTGAACAGCCACTTTCTTCTCAGTCTGTTCTCAATCAAAAGTTATTTCTTCCTGACTTTTGGACTGTCTACCATTTGTGAAAGTTTCCAGAGGTGCAATCTGTCAAAATAGCTGATTTCTGCCTATAAATCCATTCTGAATGATGTAAAGCCTCAAATAACAGCCTAATTTAAAACAGAACCATCCCTATGATGGGAATAGGGCTGCTACTCCAGAAGCATCTTACACATCTGACTGTTCCATGATTTTAAATGCTCTGAACAGGAATTTAGTTTCTAGATATTTATGACATCTTCCCCTCTGGAAAACCTTCCTTTCTCCTCTGGAAATACCTGAATGGTGCTGTTTGCAAATGCTTACCTCAGGCTGTGATGGGGCTGAACACAGCAGCCTCCTGCTGTCCATCAGGGAATGCCCCATTCATGACTACAGCTGAGGGAACAGTGCAGACAAACCTTCAGTCATGAGGCTTCTGGTCATTCACCTCCTCTGAATCACACAGGCAAGACTTACAGGTAACAACAAAAATCAGCACTTTATATCCTCCAACTAACAGAAAATGGTGGCATCATCACTAAGCATGGGAGCTGTGCAGGAAGAAACAGGACAGAGTATGAGACATGCTCAAATCAAGCCACTCTAGGGTTTGGGGTTTTTATAAATATAGTAGCAAAAAATATTTTCTCAGTTAAATAAAATACATTACAAAATAATAAGGAATAGAATAGAGTACCTTGAACACCAACCATCATACTGCTGGTGAATTTCTACTGGGTGTTAGGACACTAGAGATCTTAAATCACCTCTACAGGAGGGGTGGATGGTAAGGTTGAGGAAGAAAGCAAAGGAACCCTGTCCTGAGAGTTTGTTGTAGAGGTGAGGCATCTGCCACAGAGCTGAAACTGCAGAGGTTCCCATTCCACTGCACGTACAAGGTAAAGATTGCATATTGTGCTGACGAGAGGTTTGAGACAGAGAACCTTTCTGCACCTCCAGAGATCAAGAACTGACATTGTAGGATATGTTTTGAAAGC